>NC_057806.1:544428948-545103914 GCF_018294505.1 Triticum aestivum | reverse complement strand
GCTTCCGGCGCCGTAGGCGCTCAGCGGGCGGTAGCTCACGTGTGTTTGCCTCGCCGTGCCTGCAGATCTGAAGGAGATCGCGTCCGTGGTCGAGGCGGGGTCGCTGACCAAGGAGGTCCGCCGGATCTCCCGCGCCGTCCGCCTCACCGTCGCCCTGCGCCGCCGCCTCGCCGCCCCCGACGTCGCGGCCTTCCTCGCCTTCGCGCTGCCCGCTTCCTCCGAGGCCTTCACCCGCCTCTCCCCTCTCCTCCCCAAGGTATCTTTCTGCCTGCAACTTCAGAGCTCTCGTGATTTGGAATAAACATGCAATTATGCCTGAATCTGATGACACCGTCAAGGACATGAGCGTCTGATGCTATGTTTGTTATTCTACATGTGTTACATGTGTCTTGGCTGCCGATTGACATGGTAGATCGTTCTGGATTGATTGGCCTTTTAGAAGTAAATGGGAACTCATAATCTAGGCCATTGTAGTAGAGTAACTGTTAGCCGGCTACTGTATGGTGATGCAACGCGAGCCTTTAGATTTTCCAATTCAGTTTCACTGTTGAAGTTCACGACGAATCAGGTTCCTTCTGTTCTGACGATTAATTGGTAATTGACACAGTCTTGGGTATCTCGTATTATGTCTGGCATGAGATCGTTCTGGATTGCTTGGCTTGTTAGAAATAAATTAGAACTCATAATCTAAATCATTGCTGCAAAGCAACTGTTACTGTGTGGTGATGCAGTACAAGCCTTGAGCAATTGCATATTTTGCAATTGAGTTTCACTACTGAAGTTCATGTCAAACCAGGTTCCTTCTGTTCTGATGCTTAACTGTCACTCCCTCTGATCCAAAATAAGTGTCGCAGCTTTGAACTGAGGTTAGTTCAACCTTAGTTGAAAACTGCGACACTTACTATGGATCGGAGGTAGTAATTGATAATCTCATGCTTGGTGCGTAGGGGGTTAGAACTTGCTTCGGATTAATTCTGTACACATCAAAATTTTCAAACTGAAGTGTTCTCTTGCTCAGAGGTGTTTTATGTTCATATGGTGTTACCTCCTTTAGGAAGATGGAAGTGAGATGGATGTTGACGCTGCAGCTCCAGCTGCTCAAGTTTCAATCAAGCATGGACTCCCAGAGATTGAAATATACTGCTACCTGCTTGTGTTGATTTTCCTTATTGATCACAAGAAATATGATGAGGTATGTCCGAGAGTTTCCTCCACTTTGTCATCATTAGTGATGAGACATACCAATTTGATGTTCTCTTCAGGCTAAAGCATGTGCAAACTCTAGCATTGCTCGTTTGAAGAATCTCAACAGGAGGACTGTTGATGTTTTGGCTTCTAGGCTGTATTCGTATTACTCGTATGTCCATGAACTCACCAACAGCCTTGCTGAAATTCGTGGGTGAGTTATTATATCATGAATTGTTATTCTCACTACACGGTATCTATACAGACCTTCCAGTGCGTCTCTGAGTAACTAGTAAGCGCTTTTTTCTGTTCGGTCCTGCTTTCATTTTCTTCTCATACAATTATCTCTTTGCAGAACTCTCCTTGGGTTGCACAGGATGGCAACTCTTCACCATGATGAGCTTGGGCAGGTTGTTCTGAGACCCTAGTTTTCAATTTTTTAGACATACAGCTTGAATGCTGTCAAATTATGGGGTTGACTTCTGGTTTCGATGGCAGGAAACTCTTCTTAACCTGCTTCTTCGCAATTACCTGCACTACAACCTATATGATCAGGCAGAAAAACTTAGGTCAAAGGCACCGCGTTTTGAAGCACATTCCAATCAGCAGGTAATCATAATTCATCAAGTATTTTATTTGCTCTCCTGTTTTTATGCTGAGTTGTTGCAGTTGAAGTAGAAATGCAATATGTCTTTATTCTTTGTACTAAGGCTGGTTATCGATTTAATGATGAACACCCTACGAAATTGTCATTCTTTCATTTGATCATGTGAAGGTATGTTGTAGACAAGAACTAATCTCCCTATTTTTCTCGCAGTTCTGCCGCTATCTGTTCTACTTGGGAAAAATTAGAACAATTCAGCTCGAATACACTGATGCTAAAGAGAGCCTCTTGCAAGCAGCACGGAAAGCACCCACTGCAGCTCGTGGATTCCGCATCCAATGCAACAAATGGGCTATACTAGTAAGGCTACTTTTAGGGGAGATACCAGAGAGAACTGTTTTCATGCAGAAAGGAATGAAGGCGGCTTTGACACCATATTTTGAGCTTACAAATGTAAGTTCACCTTCTTTGGAAAATATACATGTTACTGCTGCATGATACATTCTTAATTTTTTTTCATGTATGATCTCCAGGCTGTTCGAGTTGGGGACTTAGAAGTGTTTAGAGCTGTTGCAGAGAAATTTGGGAGCATTTTCAGTGCCGACAGGACATCCAATTTGATTGTGAGGCTGCGCCACAACGTCATCCGGACTGGACTGCGCAACATTAGCATTTCCTACTCACGTATCTCCCTTGCTGACATTGCCAAGAAACTGAGGCTAGATACTAAGACTGCTGTTGCTGATGCTGAGAGCATTGTAGCCAAGGCCATCAGAGATGGGGCAATTGATGCCACCATCGATCATGCCAATGGTTGGGTGGTGTCGAAAGAGACTGGCGACGTGTACTCAACAAACGAGCCACAGGCTGCGTTCAACTCCAGGATTGCGTTCTGCCTGAACATGCACAACGAGGCAGTCAAGGCTCTGAGGTTCCCCCCGAATTCTCACAAGGAAAAGGAGAGTGCAGAGAAGAGGCGTGAGAGACTCCAGCAGGAGGAAGAACTTGCAAAACACATGGCCGAGGAGGACGATGATGACTTCTAGATTCCCTCTCCATGCTTTCAGGTGCTGCCTGTTCTTTACGAAGAAGCTGGTACTACTCTGTCAATTTCAGGGGCCGCAGTCCAATATCCTTGCAGGGACAATCTGAATGATTACTCGGTGCGGTTTTTTATGTTCGTAGGAAGCACCTTATTTTTCACTGCAAATTCTTATATCACTACAAATTGGTAGGAAGTGCCTTATTTTTCCATGAGATACTGTAATCGAGGAACTGAGAGAGCTTGTCGGAAACTGTTTTGCACTGCATCCTGTGTTTGCTTTGTGGGAAGCTGATTGAGGACTAGTTCCATGTGTTGCTTCATTTTCGATGTACGTGATTCATCATATGCCTGTGGTGTTGCCTGTTTTCATAATCACTCTGCTAATGTTTTCGGGTGGCTGAAACTTTGTTGCCACTATTAACATTAGAGAATTGTACCTTTTAACTCGGTCATCTTGCGAAGTTGCAGTAAGGTGCTGCACTTTGCACTTAGCAGTACTGTTGAATGACGAGAAGAATTAGAAGAGAAGTTGAGGTTGTAAGCACAATCTTTTTAGGGTTCTACCCTGTTTAAGTGACATCTCTGTATTTCACTTAGGCGGACAATGAAGTATTCATGTTTGGCACATGCCAGGCCTGAGTGAAATCTATTAGTGTTCAACAGTAAAGCAGTACTTAACTGGTTCACTTGGCATTCATTTTTTATCTGTCTTGCATATAACCAGAATACAATTATACAGTGCAAGATTATATTCTAGCAGAAATAGCATTAATTATTTGTGTAGCAGGCTTTGGACAGCTAAGGCAGCTTAAGTTTTGTTCTGACGAAACAAGCCTAAGATGATACATCTGCAAGAATTGAGTAAAATGCAAGCGCGGTCCTAATTCTTTTCTAGAAGTGTCGATTGGGTCCTAATTCTTTCAAAATGCACATCTGGATCCTAATTCTTTCTAAGTTGTTCACCCGAGGTCCTAATTTCGTCTGAACGCCGCTGACCAGCTCGCGTGGCGCTTTGACTGCCGCCACGTCGACTCGAGGGCCCACGCGGGATAACGACCAGCCGTGCGTTTTTTCAAAAGAGCCCCCCAACCCTAATCTCTCCGCAGCCGTAGTCCTTTTCCTCTCCTCTTCCCCACCTCTCTCTGCTCTGGCGAAACAGGGGAGATCGACGGCGGTGGTCCGGTGAGAAGAGGCAGGTGCTTGTCCGACGGCGGCGCCGCTAGGATGGCGCCTGTGCATCGGCGACCCGGAGATCCTCCTCCACGATACGGTCAGTGTGGTGCCAGTAACCCTAACCCTTGATCCTCTTTTTCTGCGGATACCTATTTAGCTCGAATCGATGGTAGTATTTGACTGAATCCCTCGATACCTAGGACCACAAGAGGAGGTTTTTACCGTAGAAATCAACTATGCTGGATTTTTCTGCGGATTTGGCCGATCGAAGACGTATGTCGATGGGAAAGTTGCTCTGTTCGATGGTTGCGAAGTAGATACATGGTCTCCTCTCTGGCTCACTGATTTTATGCAGCAACTGGGATATAGTGACCAATCTAAGCATGTTATTTACTGGTTACTGCCTAGAAAGAATTTAGGCGATGGACTGCGGATTGTGGACTGTGACACTGACACTTTGCATATGACAGCAGTTGTTCCAAAATTCCAGTACTTTCAGTTGTTTGTTGATCACAAAGACATGGCCTTTGACAATGTAATTGATGATATTCATGTTAGTGGTACACCTGAGCTACCTCCTGTACTAAGCCCTAAATCTCCTGGGTTTAGCAGTGGAATAAGAGGAAGTCCCAGGTTTAAGGTGAAAGCTCATAAAGGCAGACTGAACCAATTTAATGCAGGCAGCAGCAATGAAGGGAGTAGCAGTGTTCCGCCAGTGGGACAAAATGTTGGACATGAGCTTAGAAGAAGCAGGAGGAAAATTGTGGTAGAAGAAGAAATCCCCAATGAAAATGACAGTGACAGTGATGACAGTGAATGGGATTCAGACTGGGTTGACTCTGACAATGAAGTAGACAAAGATGATGATGATCTGTATGAAGAATGGGTTGATGAAAAATTTGAGAAGAAGAAAAAGAAGAAATCAGAATGGGAGCAGGACAGTGATTATGATACAGATGAACTGCAGGAGCTACAAGATTTAGAGCTTGAAGATAGTGATTCAGCAGAGGAAGTGGAAGTAGTAGATGCACAAGGAAGGAAAAAAATGAAAAAGAAAGTGAAGCTGAAAAGGTGGAGGCCTGAGAACATGAAAGAAGTCAGTTTTCACATAGGCATGGTGTTCTTGTCTGTCATTGAACTAAGAGCAGCAATTCAAGAGTACATTGTGAAGCAGAGAGTGCAAATTCATTACATAAAGAATGATAAGCAGAGGATAAGGGCATGTTGTGTTGGAGATTGTCCCTGGTTCTTATTTGCTGCACCTGAGAGCAGGACCAAAGCATGGGTTGTGAAGAAGTATGTGGGTGAGCATACATGTGAAAGAGAGTGGGCACTCAAGCAATTTACAGCAAGATATTTGGCTGGCAAGTATGTGGAAACATTTAGAGCAGATGAGAAGATGACACTGCAGAACTTTGGCAGACTTGTTCAGTTGGACTACAACATGCAACCTAGTAGAAGTAAGCTAGCTAGAGCAAGGAGGATTGCACTAAAGAAAATTCATGGAGATGAACTTGAGCAGTATAATTTACTGTGGGACTTTGCAGCTAAAATCAGAAGATCAAACCCTGGCAGTACCATGTTTGTGAATGCAAACAATGGAAAGTTTGAGAACTGCTACATGGCCTTAGATGCATGCAAAAGGGGTTTTCTGCTAGCTTGTAGGCCCATTATATGCATTGATGGGTGTCACATTAAGAACACGTATGGTGGAGTGATGCTGACTGCTGTTGGAGTTGATCCTAACGATTGTATCTTTCCCATTGCAATTGCCATAGTAGAAGTGGAAGATACTGTCACATGGAAGTGGTTCTTGAACACATTGAAGGAGGATCTGAACATACAAAACACAGCACCATGGACATTGATGAGTGATAGGTAGAAGGTAGTAATAACATTTCATATTATCACACTGTAGCATTTCATATTATCATACTGTAGCATTTCATATTATCATACTATAGCATTTCATATTATCATACTGTAGCATTTCATATTATCATACTGTAGCATTTCATTTTATCATACTGTAGCATTTCATTTGTTTATTCTGCAATGTATGTAGGGGTTGATTAATGCTGTCAATGCAATATTTCCTCATGCACAACATAGATTTTGTGTGAGGCATTTGCATCAAAACTTTGCAAAGAACTGGAAAGGTGATGTAATGAAGAATAAATTGTGGCAAATTGCAAGAGCTACACATGAGGCAGACTGGAAGAAGTACATGCAAGAGATGAAAGAGCTGGACCAGGGGGCCTATGAGTACTTGGATGCAATTGACCCAAGGCAGTGGTGCAAGGCTTATTTCCATGAACTCCCAAAGTGTGATTTGCTTCTGAACAACAGTTGTGAAGTGTTCAACAAGTAAGTGGTAGTACTGTATCATTTAAATTGTCATACTGCATCCTTTCATACTGTTGGAACTGTAGCATTTCATTTGTTCTAACTGTAGTGATTTCATAGGTATATACTTGATGCCAGAGAAATGCCTATAGTTACTTGTCTTAAGAAGATCAAGGACCAATTAATGACTAGGTTTTATAGCAAGAATCTGGAATCTGAGGAGATGTGTGGTCAAATTTGTCCCAAAATTAGAAAGAAACTGGATAAAAATATTAACATGTCCAACAACCGCACTGCATTACCAGCTGGACAACACATATTTCATGTTATGGGCATGGTTGGGGAGTATGATGTGAACATACAGAAGGAGGAGTGCTCTTGTAGGGCATGGCGGCTCTCAGGAATTCCATGTAGACATGGAGTTGCATGTTTAAGACATGAAAGAATTAAACCAGAGGATGTTGTCAACAAGTGCTACAGCATTGATGCTTTCAAAGCTGCTTATGGCAAGATCATAATGCCATGTAGTGATCCTAGAGTGTGGCCTAAAACTAATGGGCCTCAAATGCTGCCACCAAACTATGAGAAGAAAGTTGGTAGGCCTGGAAAGAAGAGAAAGTAGAACCCACTAGAGGAGGACAATGGAACTAGGATGAGCAGACATGGCATTATTGGGCACTGCAGTGTGTGCAATCAACCAGGACACAACAAAAGAAAGTGCTCTGAACTAGGTAGAGGACAACCAACAACAACACAAGATCCTGGAGCAGCACATAAGGCAGAAGCAGAACAGGAGCCAGCAGCAGAAGAGGCAGCAGCAAAACATGATCCAGCAACAGAACATGCATCAGTAGAACATGCAGCAATAGAACATGCAGCAACTGAACATGCAGCAACAGAACATGTGCCAACAACTGAAGATGAGCCATCAATACAAGAACATGTGCCAATTCAGGTTGTGCTTCCAGAAACACAACAAAGAACTAAACTACCAGTCAAGAGAAGGCCCAGTTGCAAGGTGCATTTCCCTTAAATGTTTCCCTCAAATGTTGACAGATTTCTGAAATTGCAATGCTCAACAACATTTCTGATTTTTTTGCAGAAAAAGGCATGTCCACAAGTGGGCAAAAGTACATCCAATATGATATCTTCTTCTATGACTTATGATCTTGCTTCATCTACTGTGATTGAGATTTTACAGGACCAAGTGAGAGCTTTTTATTCAAATGCAATGTTAATAAATGCAATGCCATATGTTCTTCCAGAAATTCACCTACATTACTAACTAAATGTTTGGTTGGTTTGTAGGCTATAGCTACTCAACAATCTCAAACAGCAGTGCCAGCTCCTCTACCAGAAAGCCAGTTCGTTGCAAACTGCAGAGATGCCCTGCCACCTCCAAGAAGCCATACTACTGCTACACTAGGTTTGAAGAGAAGGAAGAAAGTGAAAAAAACTAAGGAGAACAAAGCCCCAACAATTCAGAAGTGAAGACTACAAAGCTGTTATGGAAAGAAGCAGTGTAGGATGTTTTTCTTTTGCTTAGGAAACAAGATGGTTTGTAATGAAATCTCATGCTGAGATGTGGCTTTGGGTTTCACACAAACCATGGAAATGTAATGCTATTTCCTACTTTTGTTGCACAACTTGAAGACCTTGTAATGCTGAATCCATCTATCTGTCTTTCAGACTGCTTTTAAGTTCAATTACTAGTAAAAGAAAGGCCTTGTATATTACCGTTTATTTGTGCTGTCAATGCTAGTAAAAAAATTGCTGCCAAAGTACAGAAAAACAACCAAAATGCTGCCAAATTTTAGTTCAATTTCATTGCAACAGTACATGATCAACATCTGGATACACCAACAAGCATTGAACACTAGATACATCATACTACCACATCACTTCTTAAATCCTACACACACCACTACTACAATCAGTACAACAAGTGCACTGAGAATACTCCTACAGAGAAAAATGAGCTCATTCATCTTCTGCATTGCTTCTGCATACACCACAGTCTCAACAGTGCTCTGCTTCTTCACTTGCACCTCTGTTTCTTCACTTGCAATGACACCAGCTGAATCAAAACTGCTCAATCCAGGGCTGACGTATCCACCTCTCACCAAAAAATCTAAATAGTTGTCTGGTCCATCTTCCCAATAATAATGTTGGCAAGTATTTGGTGGAATCTGACAGAAATTGAGTAAAAAAAATTCAGCCAAAAAGAAACACAGAAAAATCAAATCGATTGGGCACTTGTAGAAGATCTTACATGGTGGTTGGGGCACTTGTAGAAAATCCTGCCAGGATTTGCCTCTGATTTTGATACAAGACGAATTGTAGATCGAATGCGGCAGCTAGGGCATGGTACCAACGGCAGCATACCCGCTTGGGCCGGCGATGATATGGGCGGCGAGAAAAGGGCTAATGCCGGAGGTGGAGGAGGCGCTTGGGCAGCCTTCTTCCCGCGGTGCTTCACGGCAGATGAGCTAGCGGCGGCGGACATGGCGGCGACGGCGCGGCGCCAGAGAGAGGAAGAGAGCAAGCAGAAGACCTAGGGACTGGGGAATGATGAAAGCATAAACTCCAGGGGCCAAACTGCTTAAATTCCCAACCTCCAACCGCGGGAAATCTCCCGCGTGGGCCCTCGAGTCGACATGGCGGCGGTCAAAGGGCCACGCGAGCTGGTCAGCGGCGGTCAGACGAAATTAGGACCTCGGGTGAACAACTTAGAAAGAATTAGGATCCAGATGTGCATTTTGAAAGAATTAGGACCCAATCGACACTTTTGGAAAAGAATTAGGACCGCGCTTGCATTTTACTCGCAAGAGTTTAACATGTAAGTTCAGATGGAAAGATCTTGATAAACTTTTAGCATAGCTGGCCTTTCTTTGGGTGAAGGGGTTAGGCAATCAAATGCCACAGAGATGCACCACTTCACGTTGTTCGCCTCGGTTTTGGGTCGTGGAAGTCGTTTATCCAAAATTTCTTCCAGGAGGAATTTGTCATTGAGTGAAGAATGAAAAGCTTGTATGTCTCCTGGATGTTTGCCCATCAACACCTCGAGCACCACCACGCCAAAGCTATATACATCACATTTCTCCGTAACTAGAGAAGTGTAGGAACATTCTGTGTCCAAAACAGGAACATAAGAATTAGGATTATGCATTAGTGCAGAGTGTTCAATCTAACAGAATTTAGATAGCATTGTGTTGAATAAACATACCAGGTGCTATGTACCCATAAGTCCCTGCTAGTGCACTCCAGTTTGATGAATCAGGTTTCAACATTCTTGCAATACCGAAATCCGAGACAAACCCCTTGTAGCCAGCATCTAGTAAGATGTTTCTGCTTGTGATGTCTCGATGAATTATGGGTGGGTGAACATCATGGTGGAGGTAAGTGAGGGCTTGAGCCACATCTCTTATTAGAGCCACCCTTCTCTGCCAATGGAATTGGACTGCTAGTTCTTCATTGCTTAAGATAGAAGCTAGATTTCCTTTCTCTATATACTGGCATACAAGGAACCTGTACCGTGGATGAGAGCAATACCCATATAGCTTGACGATGCTGCGTTGGCGAATTTTTGTTAACATTTCAATCTCATGCTGGAATCTTTCTTCATCATGTGCCTCCTCATCGCCTCCATGGGAGTTTCTTTACTGCAACCACTTGTTCATCTGGAAGTTCTGCCTTATAAACAATACCACTGGATCCTTCTCCAATGCAATGTTTCTCATCGAAATTGTCAGTTGCATTGATAATATCCTCAAATGCCATTTTGCCATCAAAGCTCCATACAGAGAATACATCCCTTTTGTTCACATCATCAGTTCTTTGAGATACTTTCTTGCGGCAAATAAAAAAGGCAATTACACATGCTACTACTACTGAAATAGCAGCAGCAAACATAGGAAGACCGATTGACAGTATAATCTTTTGATGCTTTCTCCTATGATCCGCAAGGGGTAAATTACAAGGAGAGATGCCAATAAGGTCTCCACAAAGATCTTTGTTGTGGAGAAACCATTCTGCTGATGCATTGCGAATCCCTTTCGGGATAGACCCTTCTAGGAAGTTGTATGATACATCAAACATTGTTAGGCTTTGCATGCTTGCAATCGAAACAGGGATGGCACCGCTGAATTGATTGTGTGAGAAGTTTACAAACATCAATACCTCTAGTTTCCCGAGTTCCGGTGGTATTGGTCCGCTGAGACTGTTCATACTAAGATCAAGCATTCTTTGCAGCGAAGCTAAATTGCCCAAACTACCAGGAAGACTTCCATTAAGGCTGTTGTTCACTTGTTCTCCATATGTAATGACTACAGTTTCAGACAATTTCCAATCTCTTCTGGTACTTTACCACTTAAATGGTTGCTTGAGAAATGAAGAATCTCAAGATTACTAAGTTGGCCGATTTGCTTAGGGATCTGGCCAGATAGTTTGTTGTTTCTTAAATCCATCCAGTACAGATTCGTTAGCTTGCCGATTTCTGGTGGTATCTCACTGGTTAACCTATTGAAACTCAGTATGAGTCTTCTAAGATTTTTTAGCCCCCCCAACTCAGAAGGTATACCACCTTCTATCATGTTGTCTTCGAAATTAATACCTGTTAAGTTTTTACATGAGCCCCAGTTTGGCGAGAGCCGGCCTTTAAATCTGTTTGAAGACAAATTAATGTCACTCAGATGTGGATACACCCCAAATGCTTCAGATATGTCTCCCTCGATCTGATTTTTGCTGATTCCGAAATATATTAGTGAACTACAATCCCTCAAACCTTTTGGGACAGGCCCGTCAAAATTGTTGCGAAAGAGTCGGAAAACCTGAAGCTTCTTACCGTGGCACAAGTCTGGCAAGTGTCCGGTCAGCTGGTTGTCAGCTAGTTGAATGGCGACCAAATTGGTGAGGTTGGAGAGTCCAGGAGGCAAAGGACCAGAGAACTTATTATTGAACAGTCGCATTTCTATCATGCTCTTCAATTTCCCAAAACTTTGATGAATTGATCCGGGCAATTTGTTTTGGTAGGATATAAGATATTCCAAATTTTCCAAATTTCCAAACTCGGGCGGCAACTCGCCAGAGAGACTGTTGTTATTTATTGCTATTTGTTTTAGTGAAGACATGTTCCCAATACTTGGCGGCACTGATCCAACAATGAAATTGTCCGAGAGTAGGAGTGCTTCAAGATTCACAAGATTTCCAAACTCATGAGGGATTGATCCAGTTATATGGTTATCCCAAAGAGCAAAATAGGTCAGTGAAGTAAGATTGCCGGCAACACCAGAGGGAACTGAGCCAGTTAAACGGTTCACCGACAAATCCAACCCAATCAAGTTGGAGAGCATCCCAAACTCTACAGGGACCGGACCAGTGAGCTGGTTCAGATATGCGGTGAGGTATCTGAGCTCTGTGAGGTTTCCAAAGGAGCGCGGAAGTATGCCATTGAGGTTGTTTTTCTCGAATACTAGTTCTTGCAGAGTCTGGACTTGTCCTAACTCTTCAGGTATGGGTCCTGACAAACGGTTGTCAGAAAAGACCAGAGAGTTGAGGCTGGTCAAGTTTGCAAGGGCAGAAGGTATTTGGCCAGAAAGGATGTTGGAGCCCAAATCCATCTCTCTCATGTTCCGAAGCCGTCCAAGGTGCCATGGGATGTTACCTGACAGCCTATTCCCAGGTAGATAAAGAAAGGCAAGTCTTGAGAGATTACCTAAAGCAGCAGGGATTTGGCCGGTGAGATTGTTGCTGGAGAGGTCCAGTAGCGTGAGCCTCCGGAGGTTGCTTAACGACGAGGGTATGGACCCCCATAGCTGGTCACCGGAGAAGTTGAGTGTGGAGAGCATGGGAAGAGAGCCGATGCCTGGAGGGATGGCACCGGTGAGACCATAGTTGCCGCTGAGGTCGAGGTTGACGAGGTGAGGGAGCGACTGGAAACTCAAGGCGTCCAGCCGCCCTGCAAGGCTGCAATGCCGGCCCCGCCAAGGGAGATTCCTCTGATGACCTTGGCCGTGGCTCCTCGGCGTGACCGAGTGTCGCCGCAGGTGATGCCGGTCCAGTTGCACGGGTGCATGCCGCCGTCGTCTCTCCAGGTTCCCAGCGAGGAGTGCTTGGAGGAGTACTTGACAGATGATTTCCAGCGGAGAAGCGCCGCGGCCTGGGATCTCAGCGAAGTGCCGCGGCCTGCCGCTGTTGCTGTCGCGGGCGTGGCGCGGCCCTCGGCTTGCGTGGAAGCAAGGAGAAGGAGAAGCAGCAGCAGGGCAAGCGAGAGAACCGGGTGATGCAGCAGCGGCGGCGGGGTCACCTTGGGATCCGCCATGGCGCGTGCGTACTACGATGATATGACTGCATGCATACGCCCAAGTGATCATCACGTAAACTAGTTAACCGATCAAAAATACTCCCACAAGTCTCGGAGCAAGAGGCACAGAGAAGAAGAGCGCATGTACGTACCTCTGGTGTCCGGAGCGGAGCCGAAGGCAGCAGCCGTTTCGTGCTTTGGTTTTGCTGGACTGAGACGAGCGAGTTGGCTCCTATAGTGCGGCCGGCCGGCCGGCTATATGCTTTCCATACGCAATAGGACCGAAATCTTCTGCGTTTTCTAGCTCGAGATGTTTCAAGGCTGACAAACATCAGACTTGGAGCGGGTTTACTGGTCTAAGATTGGTCGTGCTTCCAGTCCGTTGAAATAATACTGTATCGATCGTGCTTGCCCTGTAGCTGTAGAGATGGACTTTTTCCTCGGTTTTCTTGGAAAATTTAGGGCCTAAGTTGAACTTGTATGTATTCGACATGGACAGCATTAATGTCGATGTGTGCAATTGTCGTGCGGCGTTGGACTTTTTCTTGAAAACTTTAGCATGTATATATGAGTTGACGGTTAACACAATCAGTAGGAGTACGGTTCAAACAGGGAAACTGTCGGCATGACCCACAAAATTTTCAACCTACATGTTTATTCATTGGACGCGACTCGGTAGCACCTGTTGGCCAGGTAGTCAATCAGGGCACACACCCGTAAAAGGAAACCCCCCTTGCCAGCTGTCATGTATAAAAGGAAAGTGCTGTCCCTCCCCTCCCGTAACAGAAAGATGCCAGAAGATTTGGTCCCCACCAAATCAAGGACCGAATCAAAACGCATCCACGCACCCTGGACGCCGCTGCCCAAAGCAGCGTCCACCCTACGCTAACCACACAAATATCTGGATCCTTCTCCCCTGCTTCTCCTTCTCCCCCCCCCCCTCGTTTCCCCCAAGAACGCCATTGACACTGGATCCAGAACTCCATGGCTACAGCTGAAGTTTCACCCAACCCCAAAAATCCAACAACACCTACCAGGAAACTCTTGCCCCACACCTCCTTCCCTGTTAGCCCTGCCTTCTCCTACATCTGCTGGTATGTCTATGTTCATCCTTCCCCCCATGGCCAACCTCTTTGCTGCAGCAAAAAAAGGATTTGCAAGTCAAAAAAAGCATAAGACATAGGAGGGACAAAAAACAGTAAAAAAGCATAGGAATTGTAGAGAATTAGCATCCACATGGTTAGCAAGACTCAGATCTAGAAAAGGAGGTGTTGTTCCAAAAAAACACATGCTTGTAGGCAAGTTGAGTCGACAGGGTTGGCAGGTTGAGTTATATCTGCAAGCAAGATCTGTTTCCCACCTAGTTTTTGTTTTGATGCATGCATTTACACTAGTTTCAAGACCAGTAAATCTAGGCAAATCAAGTTATGTTTCCACGCAATTGCTGTAATGTAAAAAAATTGGGCAAGTGCTGTAATGTAATGCAGGCAAGTCTTGTTCTAGTGCAGGCAAGTGCTGTAATGTAATGCAGGCAAGTCTTGTTTTAGTGCAGGCAAGTGCTGTAATGTAATGAAGGCAAGTCTTGTTCTAGAACAGATAGTAGTACCTAATAAGATGCCTTCTTTTGGACATTGTGAATTTTTTTGAAGACCAGCCTAAAATTTCATGTATAGTGGGGCTAGCCAACTTGATGAGATAAAAATGTGGGCAAGTACTGTAATACAAATGTAGGCAAGTGTTGTTTCTACTGCAGACAAGTGTTGTAAAAAAAGAAGTTTTTTATTCAGTAATGCAGAAAAGATATGTAGCATGAGAGATAGGTAGAAAGAAGTACCTAATAAGTTGCCTTCTTTTTGACTTCTTTTGCCAACTTCACAACCTTACTACCAATAAAAAATGGTGCTTTAGTAACTGTGAATCCTGTATACAAAACCTGTGGCAACCGCTGATAGAACTTTGGCAGAAGTGAACCAGAAAGCTACGAGACATTAGGCAAGTGGACAACATAGTAGTATAAGGATGTTCTGCAAACGAGTTATACAAAGCTATGTCAAGTCCAAGCACGCATGTTCAAAACACATGTCATATATTGTAACGCCCTCGATGCGGCTATATCTCCCACGTGTCAAAGCACGACTTAGAGGCATAACCGCATTGAAAGCAATATCGCAAGTGAGGTAATCTTCACACAACCCATGTAATACATAAGGGAAAAGAGATACATAGTTGGCTTACAATCGCCACTTCACACAATACATGAATAAAGCATTACATCACACAAATATAATCAAGGTCCGACTACGGAACCAAAATAAAAAAAGAACCCCAAATGCGACAAGGTCCCCGATCGACCCCAACTGGGCACCACTACTGATCAACTAGAACGAAACAACACAAATGACAAGATCTTCACCGAGCTCCTCCTGAGCTTGGTTGCGTCATCTGCACGGACTCATCGGCACCTGCAAGCTAGTTTTGGAAGTATCTGTGAGTCACGGAGACTCAGCAATCTCGCACCCTCGCGATCAAGACTATTTAAACTTATGGGACGGGTAAAAGGTATGATGTGGAGCTGCAGCAAGTGCCTAACATATATGGTGGCTAACATACGCGAATGAGAGCGAGAAGAGAAGGCAAAGCACGGTCGAGAAACTATGATCAAGAAGTGATCCTAGAACAACCTACGTCAAGCATAACTCCAACACCGTGTTCACTTCCCGGACTCCGCCGGAAAGAGACCATCACGGTTACACACGCGGTTGATGTATTTTAATTAAGGTCAACTTCAGGTTTTCTATAACCAGACATTAACAAATTCCCATCTGCCCATAACTGCGGGCACGGCTTTCGAAAGTTCAAATCCCTGCAGGGGTGTCCTAACTTAGCCCATCACAAGCTCTCACGGTCAACGAAGGATGTTCCTTCTAGCGGGAAGACCCGATCAGACTCGGAATCCCGGTTACAAGACATTTCGACAAGTTAAAACAAATCCAGCAACACCGCCCGAATGTGCCGACAAATTCCGATAGGAGCTGCACATATCTCGTTCTCAGGGCACACTCAGATGAGACATCCTACGAGTAAAACCAAACCTCAAGTTGCCCCGAGGTGGCCCTGCAGTCTGCTCGGTCGGACCAACACTCAGAGGAGCACTGGCCCCGGGGGGGGGGTGGTGTTAAAATAATGATGACCCTCGAGAGAGCGACTCCCAAGGGAAAAGTAGGTGGTGGTGAGGCAAATGGTAAAACCAAGGTTGGGCATTGCTGGAGAAGTTTTATTCAAGGCGAACTGTCAAGGGGTTTCCATTATTACCCAACCGCGTAAGGAACGCAAAATCCGGGAACATAACACCGATATGACGGAAACTAGGGTGGCAAGAGTGGAACAAAACGCCATGCATAAGGCCGAGCCTTCCACACTTTACCAAGTATATAGATGCATTAATTAAATAAGAGATATTGTGATATCCCAACAAGTAAACATGTTCCAACAAGGAACAACATCTCCATGTTCCAACAAGGAACAAACTTCAATCTTCACCTGCAACTAACAACGCTATAAGAGGGGCTGAGCAAAGCGGTAACATAGCCAAACAACGGTTTGCTAGGACAAGATGGGTTAGAGGCTTGGTTTAACAACATGGGAGGCATGATAAAGCAAGTGGCAGGCATCGTAGCATAGGCATAGCAAAAGAGCGAGCATCTAGCAAGAAAAGATAGAAGTGATTTCGAGGGTATGATCATCTTGCCTGAGATCCCGCAAGGAAGAAGAACGAGTCCATGAAGAAGACAAGCGGGCAGAGTCGAACGGGTCCTCACAAACGCGACGTTATCGGAACCAACCCGAAGAAGCAACACCGGAAAGAAAGCAAACAACATAGTAAACAACCATCACATAAGCATGGCACGATGCGCAAACAAGTATGATGCATGTCCGGTATAATGAGGCATGGCATGGCAAAGTGCACAAACAATCCTACAAATTAAGTGGAGCTCCTTATGCAACGGAGTTACATATTGAAGAAACACCACATGACTTATTTAGTTCTCTCTCGTTTATGTACCCAACAATATTAAATGTTGTTAAACATGGCAAGAGGGTGAAGCAAAGTAAAACTACCTATCTAGTCAAGTTTAAATGAGGCCGGAATAACAAAACAACAAATCCGGAAACTCCTCTTGTGCATATATTAGGTTTGGTCCTGTTCTGCCCTAAACATAATTTTAGAGTTATTAAACATGCAAGAAAAGTGCACCATGTTAAACTATGCATTTTTCTACCCCATTTACATATAAAGATTATTAAAATCCGAGTTACGGTTATTTAGTTATGAATTAAATTATTTTAGCATGTTATTTAAGCAAATTAAAGCAAACAGCAAGTTAAACACCTCAAACATGCATGAAAGTTGGATATTGTGAAACTAGATGAAATTCTAGTCAAGTTACATATATAAATCATTTCCATCCGATGCACGGTTTGAGAGTTATGTTATGCATGAACTAGGAGGACTTTTTTGTAAAACTTCAGTCTCAGGATAAATGGCTAAAACGCAGATCTGAAAAAATAAATAGGAACTGGGCCGAATCTGGCTGGCCCGAAGGTATACAGGAGAGGGGCTCGAGGGTGTGACGCCCCCGATTTGACCGTACACTAATCATGCACGCAAATGTGTACGATCAAGATCAGGGACTCACGGGAGGATATCACAACACAACTCTACAAATAAAATAAGTCATACAAGCATCATAATACAAGCCAGGGGCCTCGAGGGCTCGAATACAAGTGCTCGATCATAGACGAGTCAGCAGAAGCAACAATATCTGAGTACAGACATAAGTTAAACAAGTTGCCTTAAGAAGGCTAGCACAAACTGGGATACAGATCGAAAGAGGCGCAGGCCTTCTGCCTGGGATCCTCCTAGACTACTCCAGGTCGTCGTCAGCGGGCAGCACGTAGTAGTAGGCACCTCCGGTGTAGTAGGGGTCGTCGTCGACGGTGGCGTCTGGCTCCTGGACTCCAGCATCTGGTTGCGACAACCAGAAAGAAGGAAAGGGGAAAAAAGGGGGAGAAAGCAACCGTGAGTACTCATCCAAAGTACTCGCAAGCAAGGAACTACACTACATATGCATGGGTATATGTGTAAAGGGCCATATCAGTGGACTGAACTGCAGAATGCCAGAATAAGAGGGGGATAGCTAGTCCTGTCGAAGACTACGCTTCTGGTCACCTTCGTCTTGCATCAAGTATAAGAGAGTAGATTGAAGTCCTCCAAGTAGCATCTCCCAATAACATCTCATAGCATAATCCTACCCGGCGATCCCCTCCTCATATCCCTGAGGTAGAGCGACCACCGGTTGTATCTGGCACTTGGAAGGGTGTGTTTTATTAAGTATCCGGTTCTAGTTGTCATAAGGTCAAGGTACAACTCCAAGTCGTCCTGTTACCGAAGATCACGGCTATTCGAATAGATTAAACTTCCCTGCAGGGGTGCACCACATAGCCCAACACGCTCGATCCCATTTGGCCGGACACACTTTCCTGGGTCATGCCCGGCCTCGGAAGATCAACACGTCGCAGCCCCACCTAGGCAAAACAGAGAGGCCAGCACGCCGGTCTAAACCTAAGCGCGCAGGGGTCTGGGCCCATCGCCCTGAGCACACCTGCACGTTGCGAGGGCGGCCGAAAGCAGACCTAGCCTAGTGGCGTTCCAGTCCAATTCGGCGCGCGCCGCTCCGTCGCTGACGTCTGAAGTGCTTCGGCTGATACCACGACGTCGGGATACCCATAACTACTCCCACGTAGATGGTTAGTGCGTATAGGCTCGTAGCCAGACTCAGATCAAATACCAAGATCTCGTTAAGCGTGTTAAGTGTCCGCGAACGCCGAACAGGGCCAGGCCCACCTCTCTCCTAGGCGGTCTCAACCTGCCCTGTCGCTCCGCCACAAAGATCCACACAGAGGGCCGTCGGGACAAAGGTCCTTTCAGCCCCCAATCCGTGAATCACTCGCGGGTACTCTTCGAGCTGACCCGACTTTAGTCACCATCTGTATAGTACGTATGTATGTATAGTATATACCCGTGATCACCTCCCAGGTGATCACGGCCCGATAGTATAGCAAGGCAGACTGACAAGAATGTAGGGCCAATGATGATAAACTAGCATCCTATACTAAGCATTTAGGATTGCAGGTAAGGTATCAACAGGTGTAGCAACAATGTCAGGCTATGCATCAGAATAGGATCAACGGAAAGCAGTAACATGCTACACTACTCTAATGCAAGCAGTATAGAGAAGAATAGGCGATATCTGGTGATCAAGGGGGGGGCTTGCCTGGTTGCTCTGGCAAGAGAGAGGGGTCGTCAACACCGTAGTCGAACTGGCCAGCAGCAGCGTCGGTCTCGTAGTCTACCGGAGAGAAGAGGGGGAAGAAACAATGAATACAAGGTAAACAGATGCATATCGATGCATGACATGTCAAGAAGCGATGCTAGGCGTGCCCTAACGTGGTACGAGGAGGTACTGGTTAAGGGGGAAACATCCGGGAAAGTATCCCCGGTGTTTAGGGTTTTCGGGCAGAGGAGCCGGAGGGGAAAAGTTGCAGGTTCGATAGGTTAGGGGTGTGTGGCTGACGAACGGACTGCGTATCCGGATTCGTCTCGTCGTTCTGAGCAACTTTCATGTTGAAAATATTTTAATCCGAGTTACGGATTAAAAGATATGATTTTTAAAAGATTTTATTAATTTCTGGAATTTAATTAATTAATTAATTAATTCGAAAAAAATGTATTTATGACGTCAGCATGATGTCATGCTGACGTCAGCAGTCAACAGGGTTGACTGAGTCAACCCTGACAGGTGGGTCCCGCATGTCATTCTCTGTTATCTAATTAACCTAATCAGATTTAATTAACAGTGGTTAATTAGCTTTAATTAGTGATTAGGTTAAATCTAATCTGATTTAATTAAGTTAATTAATTCTCTAATTAATTAATTAATTAATTAATATTTTAATTATTATTTTTAATATTTAGTTTTCCCTTTTTTTTTCATTTTCGTTTTAACAGTGGGGCCGACCCCACTGGTCAGGGACCCAGCCCAACCGGGGCGGGCGAACGGGGAGAGGCGCAGTTGAGCGCCCGAATGGGGCGCAGCGGGGGAGGCCGAGGCCACGACGACGGCCGGAGGGGCCGCAGCCACAGTGAGGTTGGCCGGGCTGCGAGCGGCGCCGGCGAGGCGACCGAGCGGTGGACGGGGCCGGCAGCGGCCGGAGCGGCAGGGAGGAGTGGGGCGAGCGCCGTGCGGGGCCGCGGTGGTGGTCGGGGCGGCCGCCGCGGCGAGAGGTGGTGCGGGAGTCGACGGCCGCCGTGGTGCGGCGGGGGCGTTGGCCGCGGCGTCGGCACCGGCGCGCGTCGCCGGGGGGGGGGGGGGCGAGGGCGCCGTTCGGCGAGGGGGAGGAGAGGGAAACGGGGGGGGGGGGCGGCGTGGCCGCGGATGGCCGGAGCCGGCGACGGGGCGCGGGGCTATGGTGGCGCGCGGGAGGGGAGAGGGGAGCGAAGGGGGGGGAGATGTGAAGCTCACAGCGGGGCCCGTAGGGTCTAGGGGGGCGGGCGCGGTGGAGCTCGCTGACGTCCGGCGAGGAGGCGGGCGGGGAAGCGGTCGCCGGCGTCGGGGAGGGCGTCCGGTGAGGCGGGGGAGGCCGGGGTTGACCCCGCGGTGGCGGGTGCCCCGCGCGTGGGGGCGACGGAGGGGAGGAGGGGGTCCGGGCGGTGGAGAGGAGGAGGGGGGGTGGAGGCGACCGGTTGGGGCGGCGGGGGCCGCCGGCGATGAGGGGTGCGACGGGGGTCTCGCCCCCGATCTGGATCGGGGCGGGGGCAGGGGAAAGGGGATCGGGGCGGGGGGGGGGGCGAGTGGGGGCGAGTGAGGTGGGGCGGCTAGGGTTTCTAGCCGCGGGAGGGCTAAGTGGCCGGCCGGCTGGGCCGGCCCAGGGTAGGGGGCTGGGCCAGGGGTGAGGGGGCCAGGTGGGGGGTTCGGGGGGGCTGGCTGGGCCAGGTGGGGAAGGGCTGGCCCAGATGGGCCAGTGGGGGTTCCTTCCCCCCACCTCTTTTGTTTTATTTTCCTTTTTTTGTATTTTTCCCTTTTCTTACTTTCTGTTTTAGATTAATTAAAATGCCAAAACATTTTACAAAATTTTGTGCACCCCACCATAATTAGGTTTGCTATTTTAGACAACCCCCGAACATTTTAGTTTTAGTTTTTGAAACCTTTTATCTTTGGTTTTGTTTTGAATTTATTTGTAGACCGGGTTCGAATCAACGTGAGGTTAGCCACAGTAACCGAGGTGATCACTGTTGCTTAATCATCCGGGTGTTACAAATCTCCTCCACTACAAGAAATCTCGTCCCGAGATTTAGGAGGTAGAAGGAAACAGTGCGGGGTATTCATCACGCAGACGATCCTCGCGTTCCCAGGTGGCTTCGTCTTCAGAGTGATTCGACCACTGGACCTTGAGGAACTTGATCGCCTTCTGGCGTGTGCGGCGTTCAGCTTGGTCGAGAATGCGGACCGGATGCTCTTTATAGGAGAGGTCCTGTTGCAATTCGAGCACTTCATGATCCACAGCTCGGATTGGGTCCTTGAAGCAACGGCGGAGTTGTGACACATGGAACACATCGTGAACCTGAGAAAGGTTCGACGGAAGCTCCAGTTGATATGCCACTTTTCCACGCCTTTCCAGAATAGTGAATGGGCCAATATAGCGAGGAGCTAGCTTGCCCTTGATCCCGAAGCGGTGAGCACCCTTCATTGGTGTAACGCGAAGATAGGCCTTTTCGCCAGGTTGATAGACCATGTCTTTATGATGACGGTCATAATTACTCTTCTGACGTGACTGAGCAGTCTTGAGATTCTCGCGAATAATGCGGACTTGTTCTTCGGCATGTTGGATAATATCCGGACCGAAGAGTGGACGTTCCCCAGTTTCTGACCAGTTCAGAGGGGTTCGGCACTTTCGTCCATATAACACTTCGAAGGGGGCCATCTTCAGACTAGCTTGGTAGCTATTATTATAAGAGAACTCAGCATACGGAAGAGATTCCTCCCATTTCTTGCCGAAGGAAATAACACAAGCTCGAAGCATGTCCTCGAGAACTTGGTTGACACGTTCAACTTGCCCTTGTGACTGAGGATGAAAAGCAGTGCTGAAAGACAGATGAGTGCCCATAGCTTCTTGGAAACTTGCCCAGAATCTTGAAGTGAATAAACTGCCACGGTCTGAACTGATAACCAGTGGAATACCGTGAAGCGAAACAATTCTGGTCATGTAGAGAGTTGCAAGCTGACTAGCAGTGATCGTTTCTTTGACCGCCAGAAAATGTGCAACCTTAGAAAGTCGGTCAATGACGACAAGAATAGCATCATTGCCTTTCTGCGATTTGGGGAATCCAGTGACGAAGTCCATTTCAACATGGTCCCATTTCCATTCAGGAATAGATATAGGTTGTAGAGTTCCAGCAGGCCTTTGATGTTCTGCTTTGATACGACGGCAAACGTCACATTCAGCAACATAACGAGCAATGTCTTGCTTCATATTAGACCACCAGAATCTCTGGCGGATGTCTTGGTACATCTTTGTACTACCAGGATGAATACATAGAGGCGTATCATGAGCTTCTTTCATAACCTCCTGGGTCATATTCAGGTTTTCCTCCTTACACGGCACCACTAGGCGGCCTTTGAAGTACAAGGCGCCATCATCAGCAATAGTGAAGGATGAGGGACTTCCTTCTTTGAGGTCTTGCTTAATCTTGTAGACTTCAGAGTCAAATCCCTGCATTGTCTTTATGGTGCCCACGAGATCGGGTTCAACAGCCAGGGTATAGAGGGAACCCTGGGAAACAACACGGAGATTCATCTTGCGGAACTCCGGGGGAGGGGGAGCGAGTGCACCCGGAGGAACAATATGGAGGTTTAGCTTTCTGAATTCTTCAACAAGTGAAGGCTGAACTTTGTGAACCTGGAGGTGGTTGCAGTAAGACTTGCGGCTCAAGGCATCAGCCATTACATTAGCCTTGCCTGGGGTATAGGAAATACCCAAATCAAAGTCTGCAACAGTCTCCATCCATCTCTGCTGACGGAGGTTCAGGTCTGGCTGAGTAAATAGATACTTCAGACTTTGGTGGTCAGTGAAGATCTCGCAGCGATTACCGAGCAGGTAATGTCGCCACTGTTTTAGTGCATGAATGACAGCAGCAAGTTCGAGGTCGTGAACTGGGTAGTTCTCCTCGTGAGGGCGCAATTGCCGAGAGGCATAAGCAACCACTTTGCGCTCTTGCATTAGGACACAGCCTAGTCCTTGACGGGAAGCGTCGCAGTAAATGACGAAGTCCTTCTTAGTATCAGGAGGAGCTAGTACTGGGGCAGAAGTCAACTTGTCCTTGAGTGCCTGGAAACTTTCCTGACATTTGTCTGTCCATTGGAACTTGACGCCCTTATGCAATAGGTTAGTCAGAGGCCTGGCAATCTTGGAGAAGTTCTCGACGAATCGACGGCAGTAGCTGGCGAGACCGAGAAAACTTCTGACTTGCTTAACGTTCTTCGGAGGAGTCCAATCGAGAATAGCCTGAACTCGTTCAGGGTTGACGGCAATACCATCCTTAGAGATGACATGCCCAAGATAGGTTACTTCGGGAAGCCAGAATTCACATTTGGAGAACTTGGCATAAAGTTGATGCTCTCGTAGCTTTTCCAGCACGAGGCGAAGATGTTCAGCATGTTCCTCTTCGTTCTTGGAAAATACCAGAATATCATCCAGATAAACCACGACGAACTTGTCGAGGTAATCCATGAATATATAGTTCATCAGGCGAGAGAAGGTGGCTGGAGCATTGGTTAAGCCGAAAGACATGACGGTGTACTCGTAAGATCCGTATCGAGTCACGAATGCGGTCTTGGGGATATCTTCCTCACGAACACGGATCTGGTGGTAACCCAACCTCAAGTCGAGTTTAGAGAACACTGATGATCCAGCCAATTGATCATACAGATCATTGATCCGAGGAAGAGGATACTTATTCTGAATGGTAGCTTGATTTATAGGACGGTAGTCTTGGACCAATCGGTTTGTCCCATCTTTCTTCTTGACAAAGAGAGAAGGTGCTCCCCAAGGAGAGCAACTTGGGCGAATGAAACCACTTTGAAGAGATTTATCGATTTCCTCCTTAAGCTCAAGGAGTTCATGCGGCGGCATCTTGTAGGGTCGCTTGGCTATAGGAGTGGTGCCTGGTTTCAAGTCGATGACGAATTCGACAGCTCTAGCAGGGGGAATCCCTGGGAGTTCTTCAGGAAAGACGTCTAGGAATTCACGCACGACGGGAATGTTTTCAATGCCCTCAAGTGGTGCAGCGTTCAATGCGTTTAAGGCATAAAGTCTGGCCTCGGCATTACGAACCAGATGAGCATCGTAGCTAATTATTTCATCAGAAGGGTGTAGCAGATGGACGGTCTTGGTGGCGCAAACGATAGAAGCAGTATGCGCCTTTAACCAATCCATTCCCAGAATGAGATCAATGCTACAGGACTTCAGTACGATGGGAGAGACAAGGAATTCCAGTCCTTCAATTTCTACAGGGACGTCGTTGCAAATCATGGAGGTTCGACATTGGCCCGCAGGGGTGTGCACTAATAGAGAAGCGTTCATGTCTTCACTTTTAATGCCATGCATGAATGCAAAATCTTCTGACATGAATGAATGCGATGCTCCTGTATCAAATAAAACAGATGCTGGTACTGAATTTACGAGGAGTGTACCCATCACAGTAGCAGGCTGGTCTTGAGCTTCATTCAGATCAATGTGGTTGGCATGAATACGGCCATAAGACTTGGCATTGTTGTTGCGGGCCTGGTTGTTCCCACGGCCAGTTGCTGGAAGGGCCAGTTGATTCTGTCTCTGGTTGCATTCCCTAGCACGGTGCCCTGGTTGTCCGCACCTGAAGCACAACCCATTCTCGGGGGTAGGAACAGGAGCTTGGGGTGGTGGAGCTGGAAGCCTCGGCTGCCTAGTTGGAGCAGCCGGCAGACGAGGTGCAGCATAAGACTGCCTTGGGGCAGGTGCAGTTGGACGGTACATGCTGTTCGGGATCCATATCTTACGCTTCTGCGAGGGCGGGCCCGAAGATGAGCCCGTGTCACGGTTGCGCCTTTGAGAGCTCTGGTGTTCTTGCAGACCAGTCTCGACATTGATGGCCTTGTTCACCAAGGTGGCGAAATCGGCAAAGTCATGCACTAGAAGTGTGAGCTTGATGTCAGCTTGAAGGCCTTCACGGAACTTCTCCTGTCTGCGAGCATCAGTTGCAATGTCTTCTTCAGCATAGCGGGATAAGTCCAGAAACTCCCGCTGATAAGCTTCAACAGTCTTGTTGCCTTGGGTGAGGTTGCGAAACTCACGCTTCTTCCTGTCCATGATTCCCTGAGGAATGAAGCGGGCACGGAAGGCAGCCTGAAAGTCTGGCCAGGAGATGATTGTCCCAACTGGCAGAGTACGCCTGTGGCTGTCCCACCATTGAGCTGCGGGTCCCTTCAGGAAGAAGGAAGCAAAAGTGACATAGCTGGCAGGGGCTACATCAGCAGACTCCATCTCATAGGTGATGTCACGGAGCCAGTCATCAGCATCCAGCGGCTGGGTTGAGCTGCGGTACACACTTGGGTTGAGGCGTATGAAATCCTGCAGAGTTGTTGTGTTTGGATGCTGGTTCATATTGGGGCGAGGAAACTGAGCCATCATGTTTTCCATGAACTGGCGATTCATCTCAAGCTGTTGGATCATACCAGCCATGTACTCAGGCGGTGGTGGGAAGTTGCCACCACGACCACGACCAGCTGGTCTAACCATCCTGCTAATATATAACAGGGGTAGTTCAGTATTGAGAAATTTGCATAGACAAGAGTCATTCATGATGAAACATGCATAATGAAAGGAGCACGACAGATACCACATAGATAGTCGGCATAACTTACAAAAGGGGTCGGACATAGAGTTCAGTACACAGAGTTCCGTACATAGACTAAGTCATCATAGGCGGCACGCAGGCTCGCGAGTGCATCTAAGACTAATGAGCAAGACTACATCAGTCCCAGGAGGTACTGTGAAGGTAGCTGTAACCTGACAGCTGGTAGTGAGGCAACGGATAGTCCTCCACGTCAGTGGCCTGGGGGCCGCGGATACTCTGGTGTAGAACCCGACGCTCAGGTGGCAGAAGAGGACCAAGTGCGGGAGAGTAGCCTCCCACCTCTGGCCATCCGACACCGTGGGGCATCACGGTCCTGGCTGGGTAGATCGCAGAACGCGGCAGCTGTCCAGACCGGACAAAGGGGTGCAACCGCGTCAGAGCCCTGTAAAGGTGCTGACGAGTGGTGTACAACTCGTGGCGAAGAGCTCTGTTAGCTCGGTCCAGCCCATCAGCATGCAGGACCAGGCGCTGATGGTGGAAAGGCTCTCGGGTGACGGTGGAGTAGGCGGCAGTGTAGTATCCCTCCGCACCAATGTCAGATGCGATAGGAATGTGCCTGAAAGGGGAAGTGTCCAATGCCTGATACTCTCCACGAAGACGTGTCAGAGCAGCATGAGCCGCATCGTGGACTGCCATCTCGATGGTCACTCCAACACCATGAGCGGTGTGCAGCACGGTAGTGGACTCATACTCCCGAGAGTAGAGGTGGACGATGGCACGGTACTGCTCCTGGTTAAAGTCCTGGTACTCCTCGTAGACGGTGTACTCAGGGTGCCATCGATAACCCAGATAGGTCATCATATCGGCTAGCACAGCAGGTGATCCTGAGGCACCAATGGCCGTAGTGTGGCGCACGACCTGCCTCGCGGGTTCCATCTGAAAACAAAGATGTTTCAATGGAGTCAAATGACAACACGGGCACTATTCAAAATGCTATCCTACAGAATAACTATGGCTTATCCAACTTCGGGGTGAACGTGGTAACGGGATCCTAATGTTAGAGTTAGTAAATTCGTTTAACCCGAGTAGAAAAGAGTTCAGAGTCCCAGAGTAAAGGTCGAGGAGTAAAAGATCCTAGTACCACCCGATGGCGACGTGGGCCCGTAAGGCACACAGCCAAGTTAGTAAAAGTTTTTGTAATGTCTAGACTCGACTTCGGCCAAGGAGTGTGGAAGGGGGATTCCTACAGGCAGTCGGCTCTGATACCAACTTGTGACGCCCCCGATTCAATCGTACACTAATCATGCACGCAAATGTGTACGATCAAGATCAGGGACTCACGGGAAGATATCACAACACAACTCTACAAATAAAATAAGTCATACAAGCATCATAATACAAGCCAGGGGCCTCGAGGGCTCGAATACAAGTGCTCGATCATAGACGAGTCAGCGGAAGCAACAATATCTGAGTACAGACATAAGTTAAACAAGTTGCCTTAAGAAGGCTAGCACAAACTGGGATACAGATCGAAAGAGGCGCAGGCCTCCTGCCTGGGATCCTCCTAACTACTCCAGGTCGTCGTCAGCGGGCAGCACGTAGTAGTAGGCACCTCCAGTGTAGTAGGGGTCGTCGTCGACGGTGGCGTCTGGCTCCTGGACTCCAGCATCTGGTTGCGACAACCAGAAAGAAGGAAAGGGGAAAAAAGGGGGGAGAAAGCAACCGTGAGTACTCATCCAAAGTACTCGCAAGCAAGGAACTACACTACATATGCATGGGTATATGTGTAAAGGGCCATATCAGTGGACTGAACTGCAGAATGCCAGAATAAGAGGGGGATAGCTAGTCCTGTCGAAGACTACGCTTCTGGTCACCTTCGTCTTGCATCAAGTATAAGAGAGTAGATTGAAGTCCTCCAAGTAGCATCTCCCAATAACATCTCATAGCATAATCCTACCCGGCGATCCCCTCCTCATATCCCTGAGGTAGAGCGACCACCGGTTGTATCTGGCACTTGGAAGGGTGTGTTTTATTAAGTGTCCGGTTCTAGTTGTCATAAGGTCAAGGTACAACTCCAAGTCGTCCTGTTACCGAAGATCACGGCTATTCGAATAGATTAAACTTCCCTGCAGGGGTGCACCACATAGCCCAACACGCTCGATCCCATTTGGCCGGACACACTTTCCTGGGTCATGCCCGGCCTCGGAAGATCAACACGTCGCAGCCCCACCTAGGCAAAACAGAGAGGCCAGCACGCCGGTCTAAACCTAAGCGCGCAGGGGTCTGGGCCCATCGCCCTGAGCACACCTGCACGTTGCGAGGGCGGCCGAAAGCAGACCTAGCCTAGTGGCGTTCCAGTCCAATTCGGCGCGCGCCGCTCCGTCGCTGACGTCTGAAGTGCTTCGGCTGATACCACGACGTCGGGATACCCATAACTACTCCCACGTAGATGGTTAGTGCGTATAGGCTCGTAGCCAGACTCAGATCAAATACCAAGATCTCGTTAAGTGTGTTAAGTGTCCGCGAACGCCGAACAGGGCCAGGCCCACCTCTCTCCTAGGCGGTCTCAACCTGCCCTGTCACTCCGCCACAAAAGAGCCACACAGAGGGCCGTCGGGACAAAGGTCCTTTCAGCCCCCAATCCGTGAATCACTCGCGGGTACTCTTCGAGCTGACCCGACTTTAGTCACCATCTGTATAGTATGTATGTATGTATAGTATATACCCGTGATCACCTCCCAGGTGATCACGGCCCGATAGTATAGCAAGGCAGACTGACAAGAATGTAGGGCCAATGATGATAAACTAGCATCCTATACTAAGCATTTAGGATTGCAGGTAAGGTATCAACAGGTGTAGCAACAATGTCAGGCTATGCATCAGAATAGGATCAACGGAAAGCAGTAACATGCTACACTACTCTAATGCAAGCAGTATAGAGAAGAATAGGCGATATCTGGTGATCAAGGGGGGGGGCTTGCCTGGTTGCTCTGGCAAGAGAGAGGGGTCGTCAACTCCGTAGTCGAACTGGCCAGCAGCAGCGTCGGTCTCGTAGTCTACCGGAGAGAAGAGGGGGAAGAAACAATGAATACAAGGTAAACAGATGCATATCGATGCATGACATGTCAAGAAGCGATGCTAGGCGTGCCCTAACGTGGTACGAGGAGGTACTGGTTAAGGGGGAAACATCCGGGAAAGTATCCCCGGTGTTTAGGGTTTTCGGGCAGAGGAGCCGGAGGGGAAAAGTTGCAGGTTCGATAGGTTAGGGGTGTGTGGCTGACGAACGGACTGCGTATCCGGATTCGTCTCGTCGTTCTGAGCAACTTTCATGTTGAAAATATTTTAATCCGAGTTACGGATTAAAAGATATGATTTTTAAAAGATTTTATTAATTTCTGGAATTTAATTAATTAATTAATTAATTCGAAAAAAATGTATTTATGACGTCAGCATGATGTCATGCTGACGTCAGCAGTCAACAGGGTTGACTGAGTCAACCCTGACAGGTGGGTCCCGCATGTCATTCTCTGTTATCTAATTAACCTAATCAGATTTAATTAACAGTGGTTAATTAGCTTTAATTAGTGATTAGGTTAAATCTAATCTGATTTAATTAAGTTAATTAATTCTCTAATTAATTAATTAATTAATTAATATTTTAATTATTATTTTTAATATTTAGTTTTCCCCTTTTTTTTTCATTTTCGTTTTAACAGTGGGGCCGACCCCACTGGTCAGGGACCCAGCCCAACCGGGGCGGGCGAACGGGGAGAGGCGCAGTTGAGCGCCCGAATGGGGCGCAGCGGGGGAGGCCGAGGCCACGACGACGGCCGGAGGGGCCGCAGCCACAGTGAGGTTGGCCGGGCTGCGAGCGGCGCCGGCGAGGCGACCGAGCGGTGGACGGGGCCGGCAGCGGCCGGAGCGGCAGGGAGGAGTGGGGCGAGCGCCGTGCGGGGCCGCGGTGGTGGTCGGGGCGGCCGCCGCGGCGAGAGGTGGTGCGGGAGTCGACGGCCGCCGTGGTGCGGCGGGGGCGTTGGCCGCGGCGTCGGCACCGGCGCGCGTCGCCGGGGGGGGGGGGCGAGGGCGCCGTTCGGCGAGGGGGAGGAGAGGGAAACGGGGGGGGGGGCGGCATGGCCGCGGATGGCCGGAGCCGGCGACGGGGCGCGGGGCTATGGTGGCGCGCGGGAGGGGAGAGGGGAGCGAAGGGGGGGGAGATGTGAAGCTCACAGCGGGGCCCGTAGGGTCTAGGGGGGCGGGCGCGGTGGAGCTCGCTGACGTCCGGCGAGGAGGCGGGCGGGGAAGCGGTCGCCGGCGTCGGGGAGGGCGTCCGGTGAGGCGGGGGAGGCCGGGGTTGACCCCGCGGTGGCGGGTGCCCCGCGCGTGGGGGCGACGGAGGGGAGGAGGGGGTCCGGGCGGTGGAGAGGAGGAGGGGGGGTGGAGGCGACCGGTTGGGGCGGCGGGGGCCGCCGGCGATGAGGGGTGCGACGGGGGTCTCGCCCCCGATCTGGATCGGGGCGGGGGCAGGGGAAAGGGGATCGGGGCGGGGGGGGGCGAGTGGGGGCGAGTGAGGTGGGGCGGCTAGGGTTTCTAGCCGCGGGAGGGCTAAGTGGCCGGCCGGCTGGGCCGGCCCAGGGTAGGGGGCTGGGCCAGGGGTGAGGGGGCCAGGTGGGGGGTTCGGGGGGGCTGGCTGGGCCAGGTGGGGAAGGGCTGGCCCGGATGGGCCAGTGGGGGTTCCTTCCCCCCACCTCTTTTGTTTTATTTTCCTTTTTTTATATTTTTCCCTTTTCTTACTTTCTGTTTTAGATTAATTAAAATGCCAAAACATTTTACAAAATTTTGTGCACCCCACCATAATTAGGTTTGCTATTTTAGACAACCCCCGAACATTTTAGTTTTAGTTTTTGAAACCTTTTACCTTTGGTTTTGTTTTGAATTTATTTGTAGACCGGGTTCGAATCAACGTGAGGTTAGCCACAGTAACCGAGGTGATCACTGTTGCTTAATCATCCGGGTGTTACAGAGGGGTTGCTCACATTAGGCCTGGCCCGGTCGGTGCAGTAGGGGCAGGTCGGTGCTGGATCTGGGCCTCGCGTGGGAGCTGGGCCAGCACGCGCAGGGTGGAAAACAGGACGAGGCGCGGTGAATAGTCAACAGGGTCGAGGCAAGGAGATCGAGCCGGTGTTGCTGTCTCGCTCGATACAGAGGACGCCATGGCGAGGCGGCGCTAGATGAAGACGGACGCGTGGTGACCGGGTCAGGTGAGGCCGGATCTGCCAGGTGGGGAGGAGGAGGTCCACGCAACAAGACTGGTCAGAGGCTCTGGTGGCCGGAGGAAGCGAGCGCGCTCCCGTGACGAAGGCGACGGGACAGGGAAGCTACAGCGGCAAGAAGGAGGACTCCAGCGAGGGGCCGACAAGGACGCAATCCCTGTAGGCGGCGAGGTGCAGGGGTGGTCCGGCACCGGATCATGGCGGAGAAGAAGCGGGGCGTACACGTAGACGAACTACAGCGGCGGCATGGGCTCCTGGTGGCCGGTGGCTCGTGGCGTCGCCGTGGGACTCGGTTTCCTGCGAAGAAGAGGACACGAGCAGAGCTTAGAGAGAGAGCCATAGGAGGAAGGAGAAGAGGAGGGCAGAGAGAAAGAGCAGGGACGGCGAGGATGGCCTGCGGGTTGTTGCTGCTCGCCGGTAGCGGTTAGGACGGCGACGAGGACGGGTTGCAGGTGGCTCCGATGCGGGACTTGGGGCGCAGGGGCGAGGCGAGCATCAAGCGGATCCGGCGGGCGTGGGGTTGAGGACAAGGTGGAGGCAGCGCGGTCGCCGGTTGCTGGAGAGGAGATCCGACGAGTTGCTGCGGGGCTGAGGGAAGAGGGCGCCTTGGATCGGGAGGAGGGGGCTGGTGTTTGAAAGAGAGAGGAATTTTGGATTAGGGAGAAAACCACTGGTTCGGTGTGGAACCCGAGGAAGAGAGTGGCGGCGGTGGGATGGATCCCTAGAAATTTGGGATCTGGTCTAGGGTCAGACTAGCTATATATAGTAGGTGGGTTTGACTAGGGGCTATCTCGTCCCTCCGATCGTAATCGGACGGACGAAAAAAATAGTTAGGGAGCCCAAATAAGAAAACGGAGACGTTTTGTAGATGTTTGGGGATGATCCGGACACAACAGTGATGACTGCTCGGTTCGGATCCGGGACAACTTTTGGACGCGCGCGAGGGGGGCTGCGGGCTGACGAGAGAGGTTAGGTTGGACCTGGCGGTAGGTAGTGAGCTGTGTAGACGGTCTCGAGCTGAGAGAAGAGAAGAGAGGGAGGCCCGGCGACTGTTTCCGGAGACCGAAAACGTCCAACGTTAGACCGGCTATACTGCCGCTATAGTTATCCGTTGGGGCATCAAACGATCTCTGAATGCGATGAAACTTGACAGGCAGTCTATCTACACTATACTAAGACCACACGTCAACTCTCTCCAATTCCGAGAACATTTTCCGGCCACTTATAAAATACTATTTCGGACATGCCGCGGGCGCGTGCAAGTGTGGTTGGGTTCAGAACGGACAACGGAGAGAACTCGGAGAATCCGGACGAATGCAAGTTTTAAAACATGATGATGCAATGCACATGATGACATGACAAGATGCAACACGCAAGCAAATGACAAGGCAACAACAGCGAATAACTGGACGACACCTGGCGCAACGGTCTCGGGGCGTCACATATATGGTCCACGGCATCGCAAAAAGCTAACTAAAAAAAAGAAAAAAGAAAAACTACATAGTATTCTTCTGCCTTCTTCATATATCTGCCATTGTAACTTCATCAGACACGAAGAAAATGGAGAATCATAAGCCATGTCTTTCGCTTTTTCGCATTTCCTGATAAAGAACAAAGGATAAATAGAAAAACATTAAAAAGAGTCGTTGTTGCAGAATGAAGGGCATTGAAAAAAATTTAATGCAAGACAGAAAATGTGTATTGAACATTTGCTTCTAGAGTTGCCTTATTTAGTTGCCTGTAAAATCATTATTTCCTTTTTTTGTCAAACAGGTTGGAGATGATTGACTTAAATGAATTGCCTGATGATGATGGTCATTCTGAAGTGCGTTTTACGAGTGGGGTTGGAGTTGAAGACCCCATGTACTGCACGCAGCCTAATGCCCCACTACTTGGTGGTGTCTACAATGAAGTTGTAGGGGAATCGCCTAATCCTATCAGCACCCAACATGCTCCTGCTGTGCCTGAAGAAGCTATGCAGACAGAAGGTGACACTTACAATGTCACAACAACGTTTGCTGAAACAGGTGGACCTATTGGACAAGGGGTTGTGGGAAATGATAATGACGATGAAGCTTGGTCCCAACCAAGAGAGCCTTTCATAGGCATGAGGTTTGATACTCTTGAGTGTGCTCAAGAACACTACAATTCCTACGCTCTCCGACTTGGGTTTTCAATCAAGATGAACACTTCTAGGAAAAACACAAAAACTGGAAAGTTGGAGAAGCAACAATTTGTTTGCAACAAGTTTCGAAAACCAAAAGTTGACGATGGAGGTGCGGAAACTGTCCCTGCCCTAGATGTGATTGAGGACACTAATGGAGATGCAGAAGATGGTGCGGACGATGAGATCGTCTTCATTGATGATGAGTGCAGGAAAAAAAAGAAGACTAAGAAAAGAAAGCGGGATACAATAGTGCAGACAGGGTGCAGAGCAAGGATGGTTGTGAAGCTAAAGGATAGTCGGTGGGAGGTGGTTTTTTTTATTGCCGAACACAATCATGCATTGGTTGATAAGCCATCACTAACTAACTACCTTCGATCACACCAAGGGATCCCCCCAGAAGAGAAACTGTTCCTGAAAAATCTTCATAATTGTAATTTGACCACAGGTGTGTGCACTTTTCAAGAATACATTCTTCATTGCTACATTAGCATTCCAAAAAACGGTGTTTACATTTCATGCAAAAAAACACTCTGCATTTACTACACTTGTTTTAGTGCTCCAACATAGTCACCTTGACAAACTTGAGCAACTTGGGAAGCACAGCTGCAACAACTAGTTGCAAAACCAAAAAAAAATACAGGCAACCTGGCAGCTATAAGTTAAGCAAATTGGGTATGCAGCCTGAGCAACTTGTGGCTTCTACTAGGTAGGCAACCTGACAATTATAGCTTAAGCAAGTTGGGCATCCAGGCTGAGCAAGTTGTGGTTCTCTACTAGGTAGGCAACCTGGCAGTTATAGGCCAGGCAAGCTGTGTATGCAAACTGAGCAATTTTTGGTTCTCTAGTAGGTAGGCAACTTGCCAGTTATAGGTCAAGCAAGTTATGTATGCAAATTGAGCAACTTGTGGTTCTCTAGTAGGTAGACAACTTGCTAGTTATACGTCATGCAAGTTGTGTATGCAAATTGAGCGACTTGTGGTTCTGCTACATAGGCAAGCTGATAGTTATATGTCAAGCAAGTTGTGTATGCAACTTGAGCAACTCGTGCATTGAAGCCTGATTTTTTTGTTGCCTTTTGTTGCAGGTCGTATGATGAACATCATGTCTGAATTTTATGGTTCAAAGCTAATTGTGCCTTACACAACTAAAGTGATATCAAATCTGAAATCAGGCTTGAATAAGTTTGACACAAAGGAGGGAGATATGATCGAGACATTTGCCTACTTCAAGGATCAGCAACAAAATGACCCTGATTTTTTCTACAAGGTCAAATATGATGAGGAGGATAGGGTTGTCAATATGTTCTGGGTTGATGGAGCAGCACGTAGGGCGTATATTGAGGCTTATCATGATTGTGTCTCTTTTGACACAACATACATGACAAACATGTATAACATGCCATTTACGCCATTAATTGGTATCAACCGCCATGGACAGTCAATCATGTTGGGGTGTGGGTTTGTTAGGTAAGAGTTGGAAACAAGCTTTGATTGGTTGTTTGGGGCGTTTCTTGAAGCAATGAGTGGTCGAGCACCTGGAAACATCATAACTGACCAAGATATTGCAATGGCTGAATCGATTAAGAACATTTTCCCCGGAAGTGTGCATCGGCGATGTCGTTGGCACATCATGAAAAAATCTCAAGAGAAGCTCGGGTCAATGTTGGGCAGGAACCCTGGATTGTCAAAGGATTTCAACACATGTGTAGACTTCAGCTTCACACCGGAAGAATTTGAGGCAAAATGGGTTGTTCTAATGATGAAATATCAGGATGCTATTGGCACACACTTTGACAAACTCTATGAGTACCGTGCAACATGGGTGCCGTGCTACTTCAAGCACCGGTTCTACCCATTCCTACAATCGACACAAAGAAGCGAGGGGTTCAATGCTGTGCTGAAGCGGTATGTGAACCCACATGGCTCTATCCTAAACTTTGTGAAGCAGTATGAAAAGATTCAAACACATGTGCTTGTGTGGGAGGGTGCGCAAGATTATAGGACAGAGCACTTGCAAACTGATTTGTGGTCACCTTTCTCCATTGAGAAGCAGGCGTACGAAACATACACTAGAGACTTGTACAAAAAGTTTCGTAATGAGTTTGAAATGATTGGGAGGTACAATGTACGTCCCCGGGGTGCACATTTATAAGAGCTTGAACCTAATCAGGAATGGGTTGCTAAGTATGGGGACAGTCACTACTTTGTGTCAGTTGAAAGTGATGCAGGCACCTACACTTGCGAGTGTTGCAAGATGGACAGAGATGGTATCCTCTGCTGCCATATCTTGAAGGTATTACCCACCTTGGAGTGGATGAAATACCACTACAATACATTCTTCAGAGGTGGACTCCCCTAACAGTTCTTGATGCGGCGTTGTCCAAGAACAAGCAGATGAAATGCCCCCTTTGTCAAAGAGGCAAATGCGACATACGAACCTGCATATGGATTTTGCAAGCTTGTCCAAAGTTTCCTGTGCATCTGATGCTGCTGCAGAAGTTCTGAAGAAGCATATGCGTGCAGCTCGAACGGAGCTTACACGCCTAAAATTGACCAAGAAAAAGAAACCTCCAGCGGCTACGCGTGCCAGACGTACTCAGCCTGAAACAACTACTGATGCTTCCCCTCAGCCACCATCGTTTTCGGCGCAAACACCTGCTCCAGCTCGTAGTGGGAATACGGAAACAACTAGTGGTGCTCCGCCGCCGCCGCCCTCAGAGGGTGCTGGAGGCTCAGGTGCTCATTTTCCACTGCATCCTGACACCCCTCGAGGTTCTGCACCTACTCCAACTATTCCAAGGGACCCACCAAAGTCCAACACGAAAGGGAGAGCGAAGTCTAAACGAATTGAATCAGCATTGGAACTACACCCCAAAAGGAAGAACAAATGTAGTTTCTATGGTTTTGTTGACCACAATGCAGCGAGTTGCGAGGCAAGGTTGGTGTGAAGGCCAAAGAAGGAAGCGAAAGAATGCCCCCAAGTTTTTTTGTCATTGTTCAATGAGAGAGCTCATGAAGCTGTATTGACATTTTGGGCAACTTAGAATCAATTTGTGGTGTGCTTGATACTTGGTGTTGATTTTTCATTTGTCCTTGCTGCGACCATATATAAGTTTATTTTGCTTGCTTAAGCAAAGTAGTAGTTGGTAAAACATTTGTGTAAAACGGAGGCACTATTTGCTAGCATTCCTATAACTACTTGCCTGCTCTTCTTAAAAGAGTTTGTCCAGTTTCAAAATATTTTTTGCGTTCCAACTTTGTCCAAGTACGTGAACTATGATCCCATAGGGACTTGCTGTTCAAAAATAGCAAAAATCACTGAATGAGTGCAAAAAAGGGAGGTGTGATAAACATACCTACGGTAGTTCCAGGATTTCCTTCCAAGGAGCTTTGTTGTGAATATCTGAGACCCAGATGCTTGTCAGCTGCTTCTTGATGTTTGGAATATCAATTGGTTCGTATTTTGGAACAGCCCTAGCAACCCATTTGTTGGTGTTCATCAGCCCGTAAATGCCACAGTCAGTGCTGTTTGTAACAAAACAGGAGGCAAGAAAAACTTGTTTGAGAAACTGCACATAAGTAAAAACTGGTTTATGAATAATTGATATTGGGAAAAGTTGCTTACTCATTGTTCTGCCTCGGGACATCGATGTTGACTAGCGGAAACTTATCCAGCACAACACGTGAGTGGTCATAATGATGCTCCCATAAACTACGAACAGTTGCTGCTATCAACCTAGCGTTCTTGTCCAAGACATGATTGTCTAGTGTCCTCCAGGAATCAAGGACTTCGAACCTCTTGTCTCTTATGTTCAAGTTAAACACCCAGTAATGATTCCACGATACTGGTTTTTCTGGATCAATGTTCTCTAGGATAGGAAACATAATCTGGATAGAAAAAGAATTTTCCATAAAAACAAATATGAGATGCTTGAAAAGAATATGAGGCAATTTGAATGCTTGTAAAAAATATGAGGCAATTTTAGAAGAAAGTACCCAGAAAAGAAAAGAGGGCAAAACACTTTTTGATGAGGCAATTTACAGGTACAACTGAGGCAACTACATGTTTAATAAGAGACAAGTTTATGTGGTTTCCTTAAGTTTCATGTTACACAATTTCTCCCCCAAAGCAAGGTGCAACGAAATATAAAAAGGTTGAGACTGAGGCTATCTATAAAATTGAGCTAGACTTGTCATTCTACGGAAAGGAACATAAACAACTTGCCAACTATATTTGAGACAAGAACTTGCAAGATGATGAGGCAAGTACTTGTGATTGATGAGGCAACTACTGGTTCAGGTAATTCAAGCAAAAAAAAATAAAAAGCGAGCAACTTACAGCTACAAATTGAGGCAACTACATGTTTCATAGCAGGCATGTTTTGTGGTTTTCTTAACTTTCATGTTACACAATTCATTCCCTTGAAGCAAAGGTGCAACGAATGTAAAAAAGGTTCTAGACTTGTCATTCTACACTTGACAACTATATTTTTGAGGAAACAACTTGTAAGATGATGAGGCATGTGCATGTAATTGATGAGGCAACTACTGGATCAGGTAATTCTTGCGTGAAAAAAACCAATCAACTTACAGCTACAAATTTAGGCAACTACATTTTTCATAGCAGATAAGTTTGTGATTTTCATGAGTTTCATGTGTCACAAGTTATTTCCTGAAGCACAGGTGTGTTGAATAAAAAAGGTTAAGTCTGTGTCTCTCTACAAATTTGGGCTAGACTTTGTCATTCTAAGAGAACAACATACACAACTTGCCAACTAGATTTGAGGCAAGAATTTTTGGAAGATGATGATACAAGCACTTGCAAAAAATGATGAGGCAACTAGTGGTTTAGGTAATTGCAGGGAAAAAAAGAAAAAGTCGCAGCTTGTTAACTTATATTTTTTGAAGCAAGTAGTTGCACCTTGTTACGACTTGCCAGCAGACTACAAAAAAGGAAAAAATAGTGTACTCACCATGTCTTTTTGGTCCAAGTGATTTGACTTGTTAAACCTGGCAGTAATCTCTTTTGTATTCCATACCATCTGTTGTAACCTGACCTGTAGAAAACAGATGGACAGAAATGGAGCAAATGATGGAATTTCCATCAAGAAGGGAAGTAAAAGGCAAAAAAGGACACTGTAAGGTGCAACTCTTACCGAGAATTTAACTGGCATGATAACCTTCTTTGAGTCTGCTGGCAGGTTGTAAATTATAGACTGTAACCCAACTTGGAAAACATGCGAAAGGACGAAACCACCACACTTCATGGACTCCGCGAGCTCCCTCACAAATACAAAGTATCCATCAAAGTCGATGATTCTTGGGTTGTACAATAAATTTGCACAGGACAAATATAAAAGCATGAAAAAGTAAACTTGCCTATACATGAATATTTATAGCTGCCTGAAAAAACCAACAATGAAGACGGTGATGTTACATACCTGTTATCTGTATCGGGCGATTCTTCTATACTGCGCCTTGCATGCAAAATAACAGATGCATATAAGCGGTTGACTTCGGGTTTGCAATAGAATTCCTTTTTGTCGTCAATGCCCGTGAAAGGTGATCTCAAAGATGCTGATGGCTTGATGAGCCTCCTCTCAAATTTGTTCGTAATTCCCTCCCCTGAACTGCTACTGCTAGAAAACTTACCACCTGACCCCACATCTATTTCATTGTTCATTTTCTCTGGTGTACTGAACATAGCAGAATTAACTGAATCTTTCCCCCTTTGCTCTGCTTCAGCACATGCTGCCTCTAGTTCCTCTGCATCCCACACAACATCATCAAGGTCTATTACTTCTCTTATGCTCGCTGTTGTGATATCCTCTGTTTGCATGTTAAGAACTTCATCCCATTTGTTGATGTCCTTATCTCCATCTTCAAGGCTAGGTTTCAACTCATCGAAAATCACTCCAAAACTGGGAGCTGGGCAGTAGTCATTGCACATCCCGGATAACCTTCTTCTCTTGAGTTCGTTGGCTGGCTCTTCAACTATTGTCTGTGGTGGGATGTGGATGGGAGCATTTGTTGGAGCAACACACTTGTCTATAATTTCATTTATTTTGTCTATATCAACAGTTTGATGCTTGTGTGGTACCGGTGGCCAGTTCTCCTTGTTTGCCTCACCTTGGAGATGTGTTGGAGGCAAACTCAGGTTAGTCTTTAGTAAATTTGCTGCTGGTCCTACATGTCTTACATCAGTCCCTGCAGGCATCATCTGTTCAGTGCCCCTTAGCTTGTTCTCTGGCGCTGCTTTATTTCCACCGGTCATATCTGAGGTGGCAGGTTGATGGTTCCTTGCAGGAAAGTCAACAATAGTATTAGGCAAGTTCTGGTTGGGCAGTCGCACTGTTTGTTTCCCAACCATTGTAGTTGAATTGGCAAGCTAAGGGGGCTTTGCAGCCAAAACAGCAACAGGGCTAGGCAACTTCTCCTCTGGCACTGGTCTTATTCCACCAGTCGTGTGTGAGGTGGCAGGTTGCTGGCTCCTTGCAGGCAACTCAATAACATTGTTGGGCAACTTCTCGAAAGGCACTGGTTGTTTTGCATCATTTTTTTTGCATAGGATCAACCTGAGGACTCTTGGCGGATAACTTAACAACAGACCTAGGCAACACATCCAGTTGGCCCTGTTGTTTTGTACCAGAGTCTGGAAAGTTGTCAATGTGTCGGTTCCCATCAAGCAACTTCTCTCCTGTGGTTGGCAAATTCCCCATTGAACTTGCTTCTTTGATGGTGCCAGGTTTGCAGCCTTGCTCAACCGGCTTCTGAACACTGTAAGTTGCCTGACATTTTGCTTGACTTGCCTTGTTAGCCAACATAGTTGCATGTTGAACTTTTCTAGTTTGTCCTCTATGTTTGAGTGATGGTGTTAGTGCCTTTGGTTGCATCCTTTCTACAACTGCAACATGGTTTGGATTCAGGTTGAACGACACTCTCTTTTGCTTCCTTGGTGCAATTGATAGTAAATCTTTCTTAGAAGATGCTTGCGGCAGATTTATTCCATAAACTGCTTGCATGAGTTCAGTCTGCATTTGGGGGGGGGCATGACTCCTCATAATTGAATTTGATGCCTGTTTCTCTTTCCTCCTCGTGAAACACCATCTGATCGAATAATGTCCTCGCATATAAGTGGGTGTTCCGCCCATCAAACACTTGTGGCAATTCAAGTTCCTTTTGAAAAGGGTCCCACTGCTTCTTGAACTCCATCTTGACAATATCTATAAGTGAAAATGTTTCTGCAGCATCTGCTGCTTGCTGTGTGCTGTCATTCTGCTTGATAAAGAAATTTGATCCAGAGTCATCGTCCCTACTGTTGCTTGAACTTCCTCCTCCTTCCTCTCCACCAGAGTTGTTTGTCCTGCTGGAACCTCCTGTATTGGCTCCTCCGCCATGGTCCGCATCGTCTCCATTTCCATCATCGTTTTTCTTGCCTGTACCCTTGTCAACATGGTCCTCACTGTCCTCATCTTCAACAACTTTCTCTGTCTCATCATCTTGAGCTGCCTCGCTTTCCGGCACATCGGCTTTGTTTACCTTTTCCTCATCAACTTGTGGGGCATTGTCGCTCGCTCCTTGCACATTGCCGCTGTCCTTGCCACTATTGTCCTTGTTTTCTGTTGTTTCATGTGGCTCCTCACTATCCTTCTCCCCATCATCCTCGGCAGAATTGTCTCTGACATTGCCTGCATGACTGGTGTTGTCATCATCATCATCATCTGAACCATTGTCTCCACTGTCATCCCCTGAGTTACCGCTGTCTGGTTCTGATTCATTGTCTTCGTAGTCATCCTCGTCCTCGCTCTCTTCGTCCGACTTGAATGATTCCTCATCCTCACTTGAGCTGTGTTCAATCACTCTAGGTGTTGCTTGCTTCCTCCGAGAACTGGTATGTTCACTTGGCTGTGGGTTATTGTCTATGTTCTTGCTTGAGCCAGGTTGCCCCTCGTCAAGCTTCACTAAGCCCACTACGAGCTTCCCAATAGCATGTGACATTTCAGTGCACATTTCGTGAACCAACCCTGTTATCCTATTTTGCTTCTGAACACCAAAAAAAGTGTGTCAGATAGTAAATTGATTGGGATTAGAAAAATCCAAAATGCAGTGAGAAAACATATAAAGGACTTTCTTGCTATTGGAACTTACATAGCCGTCGTAACTTTCAGGCAACCTAGCCGCAACAAATTTTGAAACGTGGTCCAAGCTTCCAAACAAACTATCGTTCGCACACCGTGAAAATTCAGTCTTGAGCTGTTTTCATCAAAATCAAAAACAAGGTGAAAAAAATGAACACCGTATGATCAAGGCCGTATAGGTCAGAGTATAACTTGCCTATGTTTATAGTATAAATTGCCCTGGATTTCACTTTGGATTTGCCATGTTTCAATCAAAGAAAAGGAAGTGGTACATTATGAAGGTTACCCTGTTTTGGACTGGAAAAACTGACAGAATGAACTACACATTTGCCATGTTTCAAGTTATGTTCTGTTTCCAGGCAAGTACTGTAATATAATGTAATTATAGGCAAGTCCTGTTCTACTGTAGGCATGTCATGTTCTATTGCAGGCAAGTCCACAGGCAAGTTGTTAGTGCTAATACTATGACTTGCCTTGACTTGTAAACAATATGTTTGGCATAATTTGTATAGAAATTGTTTCTGCTTTTAACCTATAAATTGTTTTTTGCAATTTAACGTGTGTTTTGATATTAAATAATTCTTGCACGAACATAACTTACTCGCAGCTTGCCATACACTCCTGGACCCTTCCTGTCTTTCTTCATGACTTTTGTTATTAGATCATCATTCCAAATGCGTGCCCTTGGAAGTGTATCAGGTATTGGTTCATTAACATCCAATGAATCCAGGTACAAAATCTTGCAAAAGTTCTAAAAATGCAAAAACTATTAGGAAACACATGGCTCTTTCATGCTTGTATTGAAAAGGACAACTATAGTAAAAGAAACACATAGAAATGATTTCTCATACTTAGAGATCTCCAACAGGCGCACCAACTAGCGCCGCCCAAAATCCTATTAGCGCGCGCACCGGATAGCTGTCCACGGCGCGGAAAAGCGCACGACTACGTAGTCCACGGGGGCGACGCAATGCGCGCCGTATTTCTGCGCTCCCCGGCACTGGACTCTCGGGCTCGCTCGCACCTCCCACCCTCCACCCGGCCCGCCGCCGACGTGCCAACGTCTGGGCTTCCCCACTACCCCGCCCGCGCCGCTTTCTCCAGCCCCCCAGCCCCCCGCGAGTGTGGTCCGCGAGAACAGGCCGGGCTCGCTGCCGCTCGGCGCCCGCTAGGTGTTCGACAAAACGCCTAGAAGGTATGTATTGCTCAAAAGCCATGAATTTCGTGCATGTTGATTGTAGTTTTTTATTTATAGCATAGTATTCAATATTGTAGATGAGTTCGTCGTATGATTCTTCCAAAGAAGAATTTGATATGGAAGAGGAGGAGGATCTTGCAATGATCCTAGCTATGCATATTAATAAAAAACCGAAACACGATGGTTCAGTTATGGGTCGGCAAAAAATTTGGAGGGATAGGATCGATGCCCACAACAGATTGATCAGGCATTATTTTGCAGAGAATCCCACATATCACGAGTCGTATTTTCGTCGTCGGTTTAGGATGAGCACCGAGTTGTTCAGGCGCATTGCAGAGAAACTAGCGAGCCATGACCGCTTTTTTCAGCAAAGGAGGAATGCCGCCGGAGAGCTCGGGCATAGCACCTTTCAGAAGGTGACAGCCGCTTTGCGTATGTTGGCATACAGTATATCGGCTGATCTAGTTGATGATCACTTGGCTATGGGTGAGAGCCAAGCCATCATGTGTGTCAAGCGCTTCGCAGTCGGAATTGTGCAAGTGTTTGGCAAGGAGTACTTAAGATCTCCCAACGCTGAAGACGTCGCAAGGCTTTTGGCGATGAACAAAGCTCGCGGCTTTCCTGGCATGCTTGGCTCAATAAATTGCATGCATTGGAGTTGGAAGAATTGTCCAAAGGCATGGCATGGGCAATTCCATGGCCAAAAAAAGGGTTCCACTATAATCCTTGAAGCGGTGGCCGATCAAGAGACTTGGATTTGGCATGCATTCTTTGGAATGCCTGGATCTTTGAATGACATCAATGTTGTCAACCGGTCACCACTGATGAGTAAGATTGCAAATGGGGAGTTGCCACCGGTGCAGTTTGTAGCAAATGGCCGTACATACAACTATGGCTATTATCTAGCGGATGGCATCTATCCAAAGTGGCAAACCTTTGTCAAGCCGTTGAAAAAGCCAGAAGGTAAGAAAAATCTTGATTTCCACAATGCTCAGGCGGCGGCTAGAAAAGATGTGGAGAGATTTTTTGGGATTTTGCAAGCCCAATTTGCTATTGTGAGAGGACCGACTAGATTTTGGGATTAAAAGATGCTTTGGTACATAATGCACGCTTGTGTGATCATGCACAACATGATCATCGAGAATGAGCATGGACAAGATGTAGACTACTCTCAGTATGAGCTCTTGGGATATCCCGTGTGAGTGCGACGGAGGGCTGAAAGGGTGGCCCGTTTTGTTGCCTCCTATCATGCCATTCGACGTCCTGCAGCGCATAATGATCTTCAGAAGGATCTCATTGAGGAGTGGTGGGCATGGAATGGACGACAAAGAGCATCATGATTTGTGCGTTCGTTATTGTATTGTTGAACTATTTGTTATGTTTAATTGCACTATTTGTTGTATTGAACGAAATTGAACTATTTATTTTTGTTTGTTTTTGATTTTTGTCTTTTGTTTTTGAATGCATATGTTGTTTGTGCGAGTCGCACGCGCTGCATTTTAGCGCGCTGCTGGAGCGGCGCGCGCGCTCTGCATTTTAGCGTGGCTGCTGAAGCCAGCGCTGTGCGTCGCGCCAAACCAGGCGATGCGCGCGCGGCATACGTGTTTTTTGCGCGCGGCATGACCGGCACCTGTTGAAGATGCTCTTACAACTAGGATGAAAACAAACAAACAACAGCTTCTTCTTGTCACCAATACCCAACGAATGCCAATCTTAGTTGATCAATAACAAAGTCGCATATCTTTCATATCTTTTTAGCACTTGTGTTGAGAATAGCAGTGTAACACCTTGGTGAGATGCTCAAGCTTGTTGTTGGTGCAAGGAAGCAGGAGAATGCAAAGCCACACAAGCACGCAGAAAATGTATCGACGCCCATTCATATTTTGAATCATTTTACATCATGTAGTCAATGTAGGGGGTTTTTCCTGATGTTGAACTCTGTTGAATTCCTTTATAACATCTGGATTCATTTAAAACATACTTTCTGCATTGTTGGGCAAACCCCATATCCTCCTAACACTTTCTGCATCTACTGGTATTTTGCCTCTATCTGGTATAACAATTTGAGACTTTTCTGGGTCGTAGTGTTTCATAATCCACTGGCTGAGATCACCGGGCATGCTTGTAGCTGTAATATCCAACAAGCCCCCAAAGTCTATGTCTCTGATAACATTTTTTTGGTCTTCGTCGAGATCTTTTTTCAACTTAAAAAGCCTTGCAGGTGATGACCTGTTCCTAGGACCCTGAAAAATTGACAATCTAAAGTTATTTCTACTGCAAGAGCAAAAAACATCGAGGGCACACTTTCGAAACAGCATATGCAGTAGTTGCTTACTGGCGACACTGATTTGCTTAAGCATGCCTAATAAGTTATAAAAAACATCAACGAGTTTCTCTCAATATACATCAGCCAAAAAAGTTGGAGAATGAAAAAATCGAAACAGTTATCATGTATTGACACGCCATGCTTATTGAAAACACTTGATTTGCTTAAAAACCACTATAGTTGCACACACTTTCCCACTGCATATCAAGTTCTAGCGCGAACAGACACATAAAAGTTGCTCACTGCTAACACTGTTTTTGCTTAAACATACCGTAGAACTTGGCTGCTCTTTTATCTTTTCTCAAGAAATTGCTAGTGCATAAACTTCTGGCGCTTTTTTGTTTGCTTAAAACATACACTAATTTTATCTATACCATGTGGCACATGGGAAAAAAGCATTCCAAATCCCATTTTCTTAATTGACAAGAAGGGCGCAAATTATGTATGCATGAATCACATAAGTTGCCTACCACTTACACCTCCTAAATATGAGATTTTTGGGATGGTACTGTTTTGCTAGGTGTGCATGCAGCATGAGTTGCCAGGACATGACCACAAAAAAAGTTGTCTCCCACCTAGCTTACAAAAATAAAAACGATTTGAGATGCATGTACTGCATGAGTTCCTGCTACATGAGAAAAATGTAGGCAACTTATGTGTGAAAAGTAGAACATGAAAATGCAACTCCACATATTGTTCCCATGGTACTGTTTACTAGTTGCTAGTATCTAAAAAAACACAAAATAACATGCTGGCCAGAAAACAAAAAAATTTGCAGTCATATGATCGCGGGAGGAGGGGGTATGGGGGAAGGGATACCTCATTTTCAGTCACTTTCTGTTTTTTCTTTGGTTGTTCATCTTGTGTAACATCAGCTTCATAATCACCTCCTGCTTGTTCTGTTTCGTTGCTTTCAATATCCGCAGGCCGCTTCCCCCGATTTACAACTTGCTTCTGGCGCTTGCGTTTGTAAACATGAGTTGTTGAACCACCTTGCTCTTCTGTTGTAGGTGCCTGTAATAAAGTCACAAATTTCTTTAACAAAAAAATTAACAACCTAAAAGCGAAGTCCTATTTACGTAGCAAAAATCAGAAGGCATACCTCCTGTTCAGCTTCGGGAGAGGGAGATGGAACCGAGCCAAGCGGTGACTCTGCCGACTGCTGTTGATCACACTTTTTACTTTGTTTGGCCATCTTTACCTGTAAAAAACAGTTTAAAAAAGTAGTTACATACCAAAAAAGATTGTCACCATGGAAAAAGTATGATTATAAGCATGCAAATTGCCTGATTATTAGGATGAAAATGCCTCATTATCTAGCAATCATCTGATTATCAACACGAAAAAAGTCTGATTATCAGCACTCCTATCAACACACAAAACCCATTGCCATAAGTTGCCTGACTGTTGACATGAACTTGCCCTGGACCAGTAAAGCACGAAGGAAAAAAACAGTGTGCACATAAGTTGCCTGACAAGTGCATGAACTTGCCTGGTCCAGAAGAAGAGTGAGAGGAAAGTGGATATAAAATAGGTGGCATGGTGAGTATGGTACAACTCGGGTCCCGGCCATGACGGCAGGGCCCGAGCACCATATTGTACAAACCTCGTAGCCTATCGAATTCTGATTACAAGTGAGAGGTGAGGTAGATTCGATCTCACTCGTGCCACCACACGGATCCTGGGCCCTTGGTCAGTCACCTACCCACGTGAAAAATGAATTGCATAGCAGGAGTAGCTCCCTTTTCCCGTTCATTGAACGTGAAATTTTGGCAATCCAACTCGGCCAAGCATCAACACACAAAAACCATTGCCATAAGTTGCCCGACTGTTGACATGAACTTGCCCTGGACCAGTAAAGCACGAAGGAAAAAAATAGTGTGCACATAAGTTGCCTGACAAGTGCATGAACTTGCCTGGTCCCAGTAAACACTAACAAAAACACTCGTGTGCAATAAAAAATGGCTGACGGTTCGCATGAACTTGCCCGCTCACGGGAAACCCTGCTAACACCGCGTGTCATGACTTGCCTGTTGGTGGTGATAAACTTGCCTGCTACAGAAAAATCACCAGCAAAAAACGCCGAAACAACATCTACATAGGGTGAAGTGAGGGCTGAGGGAGGACACGAACCCTCGAACTAGTTCGACCATGAAATCACACGAATCCGGTGCTCGCATTGACAAACATGGACAGATAGGTATGGATATTAAGGAGGGGATTTCATACCTAGTACCTACCCTAACCAACACCTCTGCCCAAAACCTAGTGATCTACGGGGAAAACCTACCTCGCAGTAGCAAAATAGATAGAAGCACAAAAGTTGCTCCTAGACACAACAACACACACGGGAGAAAAACCCATCGCCAGAAATGGAGAGATGAGAGAAGGGGCGGGGGGTAAAAATCGCGTCAACGTACCTTCTCCTTCATTCGCCACCGCACAAAACGAGGCCAGCCTCACTTCGCAATCGTTCGCCACCGCACAAATCCGGCGAGTCGAGCACTGCGCGATCGCCGAGCTCACGAGCGAGAGCCGCCCCCCGCGGCTAGCGTGCAGCGGGGTGGAGCAACTCCGGTCGACGGCCACCCGCGACACCGAACGCCTCCTGAGAGAACCGATGTGTGGCGGATTTGGTTCGATTTGGGCGAGGAAGAGGGGGAGAAGGAACCGCCCACACCGCCTAATGAGGGAGAGAGCCGTTTGCGAGAGAGGAGATAATGGCGGGCCCCACCCAGGCGATTCGCTCGGGCTCGACCGCATTCCATCTGACCCTACCACCACGTGTCTCGCCCTGACCAGGTTACACCTGGGCCCGACCGCGCGCGAGATTGCGACGGATCGGACGGCTATCGACGCGTGTGCTCGGGGCGCCCATTTAGTGCACGCGCACTTTTAAGAAATTAGGTTATTTATTATATATGAGATTCACAACACTTATTTTTTTAGGTAAATTCGTCGAAATCACTAGTTGAGGAGTACTCGTTATAAAGATCACTCTCACCTCCCAGATTACGACAAGTGGCGCGCTGCATGTGCGCCACTTGTCGCAACCCGAGAGTTTTCCTTTTTTCATAGATCCATTTATTCAAAATGTTTTATCTTTTAAACTGTGCGTCCAAATCTTGAACCGCTTTCACCGTTGGATTCCTTGCGTCGAGATCTTCAAAACTAGATCTCATGTTGATAGGTTTTGACAAACTTTTTTTTCACAAAATACCGGACGAAAAAAACCGACCCGGGAGCACGGGTTTTTTTCCTTTCCGAAAGAGGCATGCCCGTACCTCTCGCGAAAGCACAACTGTGCCTCTCACGGAAGGAAAAAAAACACGGCCGTGACTCTCGCGAAAGCACAACCGTGCCTCTCACGGAAGAAAAAAAAAACAGAAAATACATTTTTTTTGTTTCCGAGAGACACGGCCGTGACTCGCGAAAGCAAAACCGCGTCTCTCGCTGAAGCAAAACCGTGCCTCTCGCGGAAGAAAAAAAAACAGAAAACGCGTTTTTTTTCCGTTTCCGAGAGGCACGGCCGTGACTTTCGCGAAAGCATAACCGTGCCTCTCGCGGAATAAAAAAAAGAAGAGAAAACGCGTTTTTTCTCTCCTTTTTCAAAAGGCACGGCCATGACTCTCACGAAAGCACACCCGTGCCTGTCGCGGAAGCAAAACCGTGTCTCTCGCAGAAGAAAAAAAAACCTAGAAAACATGTTTTTTTTCGTTTCCGAAAGGCATAGCCGTGACTCTCGCGAAAGCACAACCGTGTTTCTCACGGAAGCAAAACCGTGCCTTTTGCAGAAAAAAAACAGAAAATACGTTTTTTTCCGTTTCCGAAAGGTATGGCCGTGACTCTTGTGAAAGCACAACCGTGGCTTTCGCGGAAGCAAAAGCGTGACTCCCGTGAAAGAGAAAAAACGCATCTTTTTCGCGCAATTTTTTTTTGACCCAAAAGCTAAGGAAGACTGGTAGAAAACTGAAACGTCGAAAAAACCTGAAGAAAAAACCATTTAAAAAGCCGAAAACGCGTGTGGAAAAATAAAAAAACAAAATCCGGAGAAAGCGTCCAGAGCGCGACATGTGGCAAATGACTGAGAGCGCGCCAAGTGACGCTAATCGTTGCGAGGCACGGTTGCCGACTCGCCGGCCGGAGCCCAGCCCCCGATGAGGATCCCGCCTCACCTTCCCGCTCCCCTGCCCCCGGGCGTCTGACTCCCCTGCAAGTGTAAGTGCTGATCTTGCTTTCCCCCCGTTTGTGCTGTTCGACGATGAGATGAATTAGAATTGCCCTCTGTTATCAGGAATGTGAGGAACATGGTGGTCTTCTTGGCTGAGCAGCCAAGGCAATTGAAGCACCTCGAGTGGCTGTTCTTCCAGAACACGGTATGACACTTGCACTTAAAGTTTATTTCTTGTTATTCAGGTTCTGTTTTCATATATTTTTAACAGTGCAATGCATTCCCTTGTGGGCTTATCAGCTTACCAATTTATGATTCCCCAATTTCTGACTTAGGGTTTGTTTTTTTGCTGTGCTATGCTATCCTGTAGATGAACTGAACACATGCATAATTTTGCACATCATTTCTTCCTCATATAGTATGTACTATGTAGATTTCTCTATGCAAAACTTAGACTTAATTAAGAATTTTAGTGTATTTGTAAGACCATATTGATCTATTTCTATGTGATGTTGGTAATTAGTTATAATGCTGACATGCTATATTTCTTATCAAAAAAATAATAATTATGGGGCGGACCATGCTGTTCTCAAATGCTAGCTCCACCACTGCTTAATAAGATGCGTGGCTCACTTAATAATAATAAAAAAGAGCCGCGACGGAGTACTGTATTTTGCACTGCATCTGTGCTTGCATTTACGGGGAGCTGAATTGAGTATAAGTTCAGTTTGTTGCCTCATTCACTTTAACACGCGATTAATCACACACCGCTAGTGTTCCTTGTGTTCATTATCAGTCGCTACGTAATGTTTTCGGGGGGCTGAAACTTTGTCGGTAGAGTGTCAGAGAGTTGTACCTTAGCAACGCCTCAGTCATCTTGCCAAGTCGCCCTACGTGCTGTAGCTCGCGAACATGAAACTTAGACAGCCACAGGAAGAAGCGACAGGATGGTGGAGATCCCTTCGCCACAGGAAATGCCTCCATGCCTGCGGCCAGGGCATTCTACGCAGACATAGAAGAGATAACAGAAGTTCAGAGAGTCTAACAAATATGAGACAATTATCATTACTTCGAGCCTTCTCCAAAAATATTATCATAAGCTTGATCCATGATCTGTATGATCATCAGAAGAACAATTATACAGTGTAACAATCGTGACCCATGCATTTTATGATGCCCACCAGAAATAGCATTATTATTCGGTTTGAAGATCCTTGGACACCTAAGGTAGCCTAAGTTTTATTCAGAACTAAACAAGGCGAAGATGATCTATCTGAAAGAATTTAACATGTAATTTTAGATGGAAAGATCTCGATAAACTTTCATCATAGTTGGCCTTTCCTTGGGCGAAGGAGTTAGGCAGCCAAATGCCACAGAGATGCACCGTCTCACGTCTTCTGCCACATCAGCTTCGGGTTGTGGAAGTTGTTTGTCCAAAATTTCTTCCAGATGAAAATTTTCATTGAGTGAGGACTGAAAATTTTGCATCTCTCCTGGATGTTTTCCCATCAACACCTCAAGCACCACGACACCAAAGCTATATACATCACATTTCTCTGTAACTAGAGAAGTGTAGGAAAATTCTGCATCCAACACAGGAACATAAGAATTAGGAGTACACATCAGGGTGGAGCATTCCATCTAACACAATTTACTAGAGGATATAGTTCTGTATTGAACAAACGTACCAGGTGCAATGTATCCGTAGGTCCCTGCCAGTGCACTCCAATTTGATGAATCAGGTTTCAACATTCTTGCAATACCGAAATCCGAAACAAATGCTTTGTAATCAGCATCTAGTAAGATGTTTCTGCTTGTGATGTCTCGATGAATTATGGGCGGGTGAACATCGTGATGGAGGTATGTGATGGCTTGAGCCACATCTCTTATGAGAGCCGTCCTTCTTTGCCAATGGAACTGGATTGCTAGTTCTTGGTTGCTCAAGATAGAAGCTAGATTTCCTTTCTCTATAAACTGACATACAAGGAACCTGTACCGTGGATGAGAACAATAGCCATACAGTTTCACGATGCTGCGTTGGCGAATTTCTGTTAACATTTCAATCTCATGCTGGAATCTTTCTTCATCATGTGCCTCTTCATCACCTGCATGGAGTTTCTTTACTGCAACCACTTGTCCATCTTGAAGTTCTGCCTTAAAAACACTACCGTACGATCCCTCTCCAATGCAACGCTTCTCATCAAAATTGTCAGTTGCATTGATAATATCCTCAAATGCCAGTCTACCATCAAAGCTCCATACAGAGAATACATCCCTTTTGCTCACATCATCATTTCTTTCAGATACTTTCTTGCGGCAAATCAAAAAGGCAATTCCACTTGCTGCTATTACAATAATAGCAACAAACATAGGAATACTCACTGACAGAAGAACCTTTTGATGCTTTTTCCAATGATTCACAGGGGGAAAATCACAAGGGGACATGCCAACAAGGTCTCCGCAAAGACCTTTGTTGTGGACAAACCATTCAGCTGATGCATTGTGGATCCCTTTTGGGACAGGGCCTTCTAAAAGGTTGTATGATACATCAAATACTGCTAGGCTTTGCATGCCTGCAACGGAGTCAGGGATGGAGCCACTGAATTTATTGTGTGAGAAGTTGACAAAGATTAGCATCTCCAGTTTGCTTAGTTCCGATGGTATTGGTCCACTGAGACTATTCATACTAAGATCAAGCATTCTTTGCAGGGAAGCTAAATGGCCCAAACTAGCAGGAAGAGTTCCACTAAGGCTGTTGTTATCCATCTGTAATAACTGCAATTTAAAACAGTTTCCGATCTCTTCTGGTATCTTACCGCTCAGTAGGTTGCTTGACAAACCAAGAAGCTCAAGATTGCTAAGTTGGCCGATTTGCTTAGGGATCTTGCCAGATAGCCGGTTGTTTCTTAAATCCATCCAATAGCTCCCCAAGCTCAGAAGGTATACTGCCTTCTAGCATGTTTTGTGAAAAATCAATTGTAGTCAAGTTTTGACATGAGCCCCAATTTGGTGAGATTCGGCCTACAAACCTGTTTGAAGATAGAAGAATGGAATTGAGGTGTGGATACACTCCAAATGCTTCAGCCATGTCTCCCTCAATCTGATTATTCATCATTCCAAGGGATGTTAGTGAACTGCAATCCCTCAAGCCTTTTGGGACAGGACCATACAGATTGTTATATGAAACTTTTAAAATTTGTAGCCTTTTACTCTGGCACAAATCTGGCAAGTGTCCGGTCAACCGGTTGTCACTCAGTTCAATGTCAACCAAATTGGTAAGATTGAAGAGTGATGAAGGCAAAGGGCCGGAGAGTTGATTGGTGAATAGTAACATTTCTGTCATGCTCATTAATTTTCCAAAACTTTGAGGGATTGAGCCGGACAATTGGTTTTCGTAGGATCCAAGGGACTTCAATTTTTCCAAATTTCCAAACTCAGCTGGCAATTGCCCGGAGAGATTATTGGTATTTATCAGTATGTTACTTAGTGAGGACATATTCCCAATACTTGACGGCACTGATCCAACTATGAAATTGTTCGAGAAATCAAGTTCTTCCAGATTCACGAGATTTCCGAGCTCATGAGGGATGGATCCAGTTATATGGTTACCCCAAAGAGAAAAATAGATTACTGAAGTAATATTCCCAGCAAGACTAGAAGGGATTGAGCCGGTCAAATGGTTCTCATGCAAGTCCAACTCAATCAAGCTCGAGAGCATCCCAAGCTCTACCGGGATCGGTCCAGTGTGCTGGTTCAGATATATGTTGAGGAACCTAAGCATCGTGAGGTTTCCAAGGGAGGCCGGAAGTGTGCCATTCAAGTTGAGTTGTTGGTTCAAGTATAATTCTTGGAGGGTTTGGACTTGTCCTAGCTCTGCAGGTATGGGTCCCGACAGACGATTACTAGAAAGGTCAAGCAAGTGGAGGTTCGTTAGGTTTGCAAGGGAAGAAGGTATCTGGCCAGAAAGGATATTAAGGCTCAAATCCATCCGTCGAATGTTCTGAAGTTGTCCGAGCTGCCATGGGATGTTACCTGAGAACCTATTCCCAGGTAGAGAAAGAAATGCAAGTCTCGAGAGGTTACCCATGGTAGGAGGGATTTGGCCAGTGAGATTGTTGTTGGAGAGGTCCATTCGTGTGAGCCTCCCAAGGTTGCATAATGATATGGGTATGTGTCCCATAAGCTGATCACCAGAGAAGTTGAGGCTGGAAAGCATGGAAAGAGAGACGATGCTAGGAGGGATTGCACCGGACAGATGGTAGTTGTCGCTGAGGTCGAGGTTGACGAGGTAAGGGAGTGACCGGAATCTCAGGGCATCTAGTTGCCCTACAATTCCGGCACCGCCAAGGGAAATACCTCTGATGATCTTGACAGTGGTTCCTCCTCCGTGCAACCGGGTGTTGCCGCAGGTGATGCCGGTCCAGTTGCATGGGTACATGCCATCGTCTCTCCAGGTTGCAAGCTGGTGCTTGGAGGAGTACTTGATGGATGATTTCCAGTGGAGAAGCGCCCTGGCTTGGGTTCTCAGCGAAGTGCCGTGGCGTACTGCTGCTGCAGCTGCAGGCGAGGTGCGGCCCTCGGCTTCCCTGGAAGTGAGGAGAAGCAGCAGCAGGGCAAACGGGAGAACCAGGCGATGTAGCCATGGCATTGGCAGGGGCACCATGATCTCACGCTGTACTACGACACGACTGCAGGCGGCAAGAGATCATCTAAATTAACCGAAATACTCCCACAGCAAGCTGCACAAAACAAGCGAAAAAAATATGGTTAAGGAATAGAGAATAGCGTACCTCCGCTGCCGGAGAGCAGAAGGCGCGCGGCAGCCGTTTGCGCTTTGGTTTTGCCGGGCGACGGTGTGTGAGCTGCGAAGTGTGAGGTGGGTACTCAGCTGCCTCCCGGTCCAGGGGTTTAAAAACAAATTTACTTGCTTGTAACTTTGTAAGACCTTGGCTCCGTCCTACACTATGGCAGAGGTCTGCGTTGATGTGGCAGCTGTCTCGAGCGCGAGAGGTTTCAATGCTGACACATATCAGCAAGTCGACCGGTTTACTGTTGAGCGCGAGAGATTCTGTGTGGTGATTGTACTAAATCAATTGTATTTATTTTGGGACGGAGGAAGTATATCATGCTTGTCATGTCGACATGGGTTTTCTTGATTTTCTTGGGATAATTTAGCGCGTCAACAGGGCAAGCAAACTTGCATTCGACAAGAAAGTATCCGGTGGAAACTAGTGAATGCCATAGTACGATTTCAGAGGTTCCAAAGACTGTAAAATAAATACGATATGCAGTAGGGGTGACGTTGTACAAACATGTGAAATTTCAAGTTCAAATTCAATTTCACTTATTCGCAAAACAAAATAAATTCAATTTCACTTGACGTCAATCCTGAATTTGGTTTTCTATAGCTCCCAAGTGTAATTAGATTTGTAATTTGAAATTGCATGTCTTTGTAGAACGTCACCTCTTCATTATATGGTATTTATGAAACATGCTTTCAACTAGATATATTTTCTTGTATTCGACATGGACATCACCGATGATGTATGTGTGTGAAATTTCCGTGTCTTCCATGGCTACATTGATGGTGAACTAAATATTACAGTTCAAATAGAGGAAATTACGTGTCTTCCCCGCAAAATAAATAAACAGAGGAAATGTAAATTTGTAAGGCCAAATTCAGTGCGAAGCTTATAGCAGTCGCTAGGGATAAAATTCCCGTCATCCCGTCAACGTGTGCTCCTCTCAGGAATTGTTTCGCGTTACCGCTTGTTATGGAGGTCGGCACATATAATGTTTGCCTTCAGTCAGGTATATCGGGCCCATAAATATTTTCAAATAAACTTTGACCATTAATTTGATCAACAAAAACAAAATTATATGTCATGTACAATGATATACTTTTTGTGACACTAGCAAAAATACCTGTGCACTGCACCGGGAGTAAAAAAATCATCCCTCATACACACACCCAACGTCATCAGCAAATATCTTGAAAATCTTTCACGGTGTTGCATGACAAACAACATGATAAGGTGGAATGATTTTTGAAGTGTACTCAAGGTGTTTCCAACTTTTAGATAACAAAAATGTATACCTAGTTGCCACTATCTCTTTACGCTTTTGTTGTCATTCCTCCTTAGTGATGCCCAACAAATATCACATTAGGATGAAAATAGAGAAGTACATTTTAGTACTCAACAATAAGTTGTGTATAAGAGCATTATTTTTGTCTTGCTGATATATGTGTTTGCAACTGTAATCCAAGTCAAGATTTAATTTAGTAACAAACATATGAGACAGCTTCACCGAAAACAATCAATCTATAAGGACATGCATGTCAAATGTTCAAGGTTGCATATCAAGTCAGACAATATGAAAACCATTATAGGTAGAAGTCAGACAATATGAAAACCATTATAGGTAGAAGTCAGACAATATGAAAATCAACGTTAACCCACTGGTTTACATAGAGCTCATATCAGCAGTTTAGTGTACATCATCGCATATGGGTCGGTTATTGTACACTGTGCGAAATAGAGAGAATGATTATGCACCTGTTGTAACCTTTAGCATATGGTAGTTGGTAGGAATCAATATCCCTATGGTGCCAAATAATAGCTTTTGTGAAAGCATCAAACTATCATATGTACTCAATGTAAATGGTGTAGGAACATTTATAATAGGCATTTCCAAAATACCTCATATAAAGAAGGTATTAGTTAGGGTTGCATTCAAAACCTAATTCTAGAAATGATTGACATGCAAGATAATAGTATCTTTGAAATCTTCATATTTTTTCAAGGAATTTTCATATATAACATGTTAGATTTTGAGTTACTATTTGAAAGATATGAATATTTTGAAAATTATATCAATCTGCCTGATAAAAGGAAAATTAAATAAAAAATAAGAACAATAGGATTTTTAGAAATGATTGACATGCAAGATAATAGCATATTTGAAATCTACACATTTTTGTGAGGAATTTTCACATATAACATGTTAGATTTTGAGTTAGGATTTGAAAGATATGAGTATTTGGAAAAGTATTTGAATCTGCCTCATAAAAGAAAAATTAAGAAAAAAGGAAGGAAAATGGGATAGGCTGGATTCAAACCTAGGTCTATCAGGTTGAAGGGTGGGGCTCTAGCCAGTGGAGAGCCTCTTGCAAGCTTCACGGAAAGCACCCACTCCAGCTCGTGGATTCCGCATCCAGTGCAACAAATGGATACTAGTAAGGCTACTTTTAGGGGAGATACCGGAGAGAAGTGTTTTCACGCAGAAAGGAATGAAGGCGGCTTTGACACCATATTTTGAGCTTACAAATGTAAGCTCACCTTCTTTGGAAAATATACATGTTACTGCTGCATGGTACATTCTTAATTGCTTTTCATGTATAATCTCCAGGCTGTTCAAGTTGGGGACCTAGAAGTGTTCAGAGCTGTTGCAGAGAAATTTGGGAGCACTTTTAGTGCCGACAGGACATCCAATTTGATCGTGAGGTGCGCCACAACGTCATCCGGACTGGACTGCGCAACATTAGCATTTCCTACTCACGTATCTCCCTTGCTGACATTGCCAAGAAACTGAGGCTAGATACTAAGACCGCTGTTGCTGATGCTGAGAGCATCGTAGCCAAGGCCATCAGAGATGGGGCAGTTGATGCCACCATCAATCATGCCAATGGTTGGGTGGTGTCGAAAGAGACTGGCGATGTTTACTCAACAAACGAGCCACATGCCGCATTCAACTCCAGTATTGCGTTCTGCCTGAATATGCACAACGAGGCAGTCAAGGCTCTGAGGTCGCCCCCCCTAATTCTCACAAGGAAAAAGAGAGTGCAGGACCCCAGACATCAGAAAAAACAAGTTGCAATGGCTTAGTAATACTAGTAGACACAAGATACGGTAATTGATGACCTTTTTTTCTTTGACATGAACCACAAATAATTTCTAAATTTCTCTCACCAACAATTAGGAGGTTATTTTTACTAAGAATTTGGTGAACAGTAGAAAAATGATGGATGACCTAAGCGATTGTGCCATCTTTCAGTAGAAAGCTTGATGGCACCATACACTTGTTTATTGTACTGGCAATACTTGGAAAGCAGAGCATAGAGACCTTCAACACAAACACCCCCATGGAGAATTTCCTTTGTGATCTGATCCTTGATAAAAAAAAGAATGGGTGAAATTCTAGAAACACATTATTGTCAAGAGCAATATGGTGGACATATAGAAAAGTTTTGGCAGCATTAGAAATATATAAGATATCATCGAGTTAAAAAAATTTGTGTGGGGTTTTGATAAAAGATTGACCAACATGACTTATCTCCATAACTGCACCGTTTGTTGCAGTGTAGACTTGATCATGTCCACGGTATATTTTGTGCATTGTCAACTTCTCCAGTTCTCCATTGATATGATTTGTGGCGCATGTGTCCATCTACCAGTTGGCATCTACTCCATATGACACATCAGCTACAGCTGCAATTTTCTTTTTCTAGGCATTGTTGTCATCCGCATAGCGCCAATCCCAATCTTTTGCAGTATGATTGTTTTCTTGCAAATTTGGCACTTGTTTTCATAACCTTCATACCCTTGGAAATTACGGCCCCGATTGTTGTTGCCGAGGGGGGGTGGGGGGGGGGATTGTTGCTGTTGCCACCACCATAGTTGTTCTGATGGTAGTGGTCGCCACCACCACTACCTTGATAGCCCCCACCATTTTTCTGTTGGAAGTCATAGCCCCCGCCAGAACTAGGGTTAGGGTTTTGGTAGCCACCGCCACCTCCTGTGCCGTAGCCGCTGCCACCACCAGCGCTGTAGCCGCCGTCGCTGCCTATGCCATAGCCACTGCTGCTGCCTGTGCCGTAGCCGCCGCCACCGCGAGGGCCCCCAGATCCTCCGCCCGTGCGGTAGCCGCCCTTTCCGCCACCACCATGGCCGCGTAAGGCAGCGTTGGCGGACGACTTGAAGCCGGTGTTGCCGTGAAACATCTTAACCCGCTGGTCATAGTTGGCCACGAGAGAGAAAAGGCCGTCGATGGTGATGGGCTCGGTGCAGACGTCCAGCACGAAGATGATGGGTTGATAGTCCATGTCAAGGTCGGCGATGATGAAGGAGATGAGCTCCCCGTCCCCGAGTGGTTTGCCCACCGCCACGAGCTCATCGGAGAGGGAGCACATATGGTCGAAGTATGCTGAGGCCGACAGGGAGCCCTTCTGGGCATTCGTGAGCGCAGCGCGAAGATTGTTGGCGTGTGACAGTGACACCACAGAGAACATGGTGGCCAAGGCTGTCCAGATCGTATGGGACATCTCAAGGGACGCGACTTGGACGAGAACGTCCTTGGACAAGTTGCGCAAGAGATAAGCGACAATCTGTTGATCCTGGACAAGCCAGGGGGCATAGGTAGGGTTGGGGATTGCCTGATCCTTGCCGTCTATGTCTTTGGTGGTGATGATCTTGGGAGGCTCCTCAATGGTGTTGTTGATGTAGCCGTACAAGCCGGCGCCCATTATTTGTGATCTTGCTTGGGCTTTCCAAAGGACATAGTTCGTCCGGGTAAGTGGCTCATAGGTGTTGTAGTTGAGGCTGGATTGGATGGGTGCGGTGGAGGTGGACATGATAAGGAAGGGTTGAAGAAGAACTAGCTAGATGAGATGGAAGAGCCTCCTCCGTATACCATGTAAAGAGTTATGGAAGTGTCTCAATCTCCATACACGGATACCCGCGATGTATATATTGATTGATGATGGTACGTACAATATGCGGCAGCCCCTGGCTAACCATCGAGATGATTACATGGGAGGTTACGTGAGACAGAGAGATAAGAGAGGACTCCTAACAACTCTAACTTCCTAACATATATTCTACGTACATGACTCTCATGTATACTGTGACATCACACAATACCGCATATTACATGTCTAACAGTAAGTTCAAACAGAAAGATCTCGATAAACTTTTAGCATAATTGGCCTTTCTTTGGGTGAAGGAGTTAGGCAATCAAATGCCACAGAGATGCACTGCTTCACGTCGTTCGCCTCGCTTTCGGGTCGTGGAAGTCGTTTATCCAAAATTTCTTCCAGAAGAAATTGGTCAGTGAGTGAAGAATGAAAAGCTTGTATGTCTCCTGGATGTCTGCCCATCAACACCTCGAGCACCACCACACCAAAGCTATACACATCACATTTCTCTGTAACTAGAGAAGTGTAGGAACATTCTGCATCCAAAAGAGGAACATAAGAATTAGGATTATGCATTAGTGCAAAGTGTTCCATCTAACAAAATTTAGACAGTATTGTGTTGAATAAACGTACCAGGTGCAATGTACCCATAGGTCCCCGCTAGTGCACTCAAATTTGATGAATCAGGTTTCAACATTCTTGCAATACCGAAATCCGAAACAAATGCTTTGTAACCAGCATCTAGTAAGATGTTTCTGCTTGTGATGTCTCGATGAATTATGGGCGGCTGAACATCATGATGGAGGTATGTGAGGGCTTGAGCAACATCTCTTATGAGAGCGGTCCTTCTTTGCCAGTTGAACTGGATTGCTAGTTCTTCATTGCTTAAGATAGAAGCTAGATTTCCTTTCTCTATAAACTGGCATACAAGGAACCTGTACCGCAGATGAGAACAATACCCATATAGCTTGACGATGCTGCGATGGCGAATTTTTGTTAACATTTCGATCTCATGCTGGAATCTTTCTTCATCATGTGCGTCTTCATCGCCTGGATATAGCTTCTTTACTGCAACTACTTGTTCATGTTGAAGTTCTGCTTTATAAACACTGCCATATGATCCCTGTCCAATGCAATGCTTCTCATCAAAATTATCAGTTGCATTGATAATATCCTCAAATGCCATTCTGCCATCAAAGCTCCACACAGAGAATACATCCCTTTTGCTCGCGTCATCTGTTTTTTGAGATATTTTCTTGCGGCAAATCAAAAATGCAATTACAGCTGTTGCTATCGAAATAGTAGCAACAAACATAAGAAGAATGACTGATAGTACAGTATTTTCATGCCTTTTCCTATGATCCACCAGGGGCAAATTACAAGGGGGTATGCCAACAAGATCTCCGCAAAGACCTTTGTTGTGAAGAAACCATTGAGCTGATGCATTGTGGATCCCCTTTGGGACAGAGCCTTCTAGGAAGTTGTATGATACATCAAAAACTGACAGGCTTTGCATGCTTGCAATCGAGGAAGGGATGGTACCGCTGAATTGGTTGTGTGAGAAGTTCACATAGATCATCATCTCTAGTTTGCTGAGTTCTGATGGTATTGGTCCACTGAGACTATTCATACTAAGATCAAACATGCTTTGCAGGGAAGCTAAATTGCCCACACTTCCAGGAATACTTCCACTAAGGCTGTTGTTATGCATATATAATGACCGCAGTTTCAAACAATTCCCGATCTCTTCTGGTATTTCACCACTTAACAGATTGCTTGACAAACCAAGAACTTCAAGATTACTCAGTCTGCCAATTTGCTTAGGGATTTGGCCAGATAGTTGATTGTTTCTCAAGTCCATCCAATACAGGCTGCTTAACTTGCCAATTTCTATGGGTATCTCACTATTCAACCTATTGAAGCCGAGGTCGAGCCATCCAAGATTTTTTAGCTCCCCAAGCTCAGAAGGTATACTACCTTCTATCATGTTGTTTGCAAAATAAATACTCGTCAAATTTTGACATGAGCCCCAATTTGGCGAGAGTCGCCCTACAAACCTGTTTGAATACAAACCAATGCTTTTGAGATGTGGATACACCCCAAATGCTTCAGTTATGTCTCCCTCCATCTGATTGTTGCCAATTCCGAGGGATGTTAGTGAACTGCAATCCCTCAATCCTTTTGGGATAGGACCATCCAATTTGTTATTAAAAACTTGGAAAACCTGTAGCATTTTACTCTGGCACAAATCTGGCAAGTGTCCGGTCAGCTTGTTGTCATTCAGTTCAATGAGGACCAAACTGGTAAGGTTGGGGAGTGCTGAAGGCAAAGAGCCAGTGAGCTGATTGTTGAACAGTCTCATTTCTCTCATACTCACCAATTTCCCAAAACTTTGAGGGATTGGGCCGGATAATTGGTTTTCATAGGAATCAATTATTTCCAAATTTACCAAATTCCCAAGCTCGGCCGGCAATCCCCCAGAGATATTATTTGTATTTATTAGTATTTGGCTGAGTGAAGACATGTTCCCAATACTTGACTGTATCGATCCAACTATAAAATTTTTCGAGAGTAAGAGTGCTTCCAGATTCACGAGATTTCCAAACTCATGAGGGATGAATCCAGTTATATTGTTACTCCAAAGAGAAAAATAGGTCAAGGAAGTAAGGTTTCCAGCAACACTAGAAGGAATAGAGCCGGTCAAATGGTTTTCGGACAAATCTAACTCAATCAAGCTAGAGAGCATCCCAAGCTCTACCGGGATCGGGCCGGTGTGCTGATTCTGATATATGTACAGGAAGCTGAGCATTGTGAGGTTTCCAAGGGAGGGCGGAATTGCACTGTTCAGGTTGTTTTGTGCCAAGGATAGTGCTTGCAGGGTTTTGACCTGGCCTAGCTCTTCAGGTATAGGTCCTGACAGACGATTACCAGAAAGGTCGATATAGTTGAGGTTTGTCAGGTTTGCAAAGGAGGATGGTATGTGGCCAGAAAGGACATTCCATCTCAGATCCATCTTTCTCATGCTCCCAAGCTGTCCGAGCTGCCATGGGATGCTACCCGAGAGCCTATTCCCAGGTAGATAAAGGAAAGCAAGTCTTGAGAGATTACCCAAGGCAGGAGGGATGTGGCCGGTGAGGTTGTTGATGGAGAGGTCCATGTGCGTGAGCCTCCCAAGGCTGCAGATCGACGGAGGTATGTTTCCGTCGAGCTGACCGCCGGAGAAGTTGAGGGTGGAAAGCATGGTAAGAGAGCCGATGCCAGAAGGGATGGCGCCGGAGAGCTGGTAATTGTCGCTGAGGTCGAGGTTGACGAGGTAAGGGAGCGACTGGAAACTCAGGGCGTCCAGCCGCCCTGCAATGCCGGCACCGCCGAGGGAGATTGCTCTGATGACCTTCACGGTGGTTCCTCTGCGTGACCGAGTGTCGCCGCAGGTGATGCCGGTCCAGTTGCACGGGTACATGCCGTCGTCTCTCCAGGTCCCCATGTGCGTGGAGTACTCGACGGCTGATTTCCAGTGGAGAAGCGCCCTGGCCTGGGATCTCAGCGAAGCGCCGCAGCGTGGTGGTGGTGGTGCTGCAGGCGAGGCGCGACCCTCGGCTTGCGTGGAAGCAAGGAGAAGAAGCAGCAGCAGCAGGGCAAACGGGAGAAGCAGGCGATGTAGCCGTGGCAGTGGCACCGTGGAACTCGCCATGAGCTCACGACGTAGTATTATCAATGATATGACTGCATGCGCCAAGATTCCAACAGTAAAAATCAACCGAGATGCATATGCGAAAGAAAAGACATGATTAAGGGGCGATAGCTAAGAAGAGTACCTGCGGTGTCCGGAGCAGAAGGCGTCGGCAGCCGTCTACGCTTGGTTTTGGTTTCGCCTGCCGGGCCGGGTGGCGGGTGGTGTGTGAGTGTGAGCTGAGCTCGAGCTGTGAAGTGTGAGTTGGTGCTCAGCTGGCTCCTCGTCCAGGGTTTTATAAACAGATTCGCAGGCACAACAGCCTCACATTTTTCCTCAGCTGCATGCAGCCCAAGTCTTTGGTCGAAGACCTGGACTACGTCGTAAAGTGCGGCTATATGCCTTTCATACGGGGCGGGACCAGACAGAGGTCTTCCGCGTCGATGTGCGACCTAGCTATCTCGACTGGTTTCAATGCTGACAAACACCAGCGCGAGGTGGGGGTCACTGCTCCGAGATTCTCTATGACGATCGTGCTTTCAGTATGTTGAAAAACAAAGATACGGTGCTTACCATGCCGACATGCATTCTTTGTTTTGGCCTCTCTTGACGATGATTTAGCAGGGTTCAAATGAACACGTATGTGTTCTCATGATATGTACACTAATAATGTTTGTGTGTGCAGGTGCTAGAGTGAATGCATATTTGTGAAGTGACGTATGCTGGAATATGGTCCTCCATCTGATCCAAAATAAATGTCACAGTTTTAAACTAAGGTTAAACTTTAAAAACCGCGATACTTACTTTGGATCGGAGGAAGTAGAGGATAACTCAATAGAAATATTAATAAGATGGTCCTGATATATTAGCTATCAATAATATTTTTTTTCTGTTTTACCAATGTATAAGATTTAAATTAGCAGTGTCTTTGCATTAACTAGCTGAATGCTCATGCATTATCATGGTAAAATAATTGTGCATTAGTATGGTCGTATGGACTAATTCAACCCATTAGGGGTCGCGCAAAGGGTGAGTAACCGCAGGGTACACGTGTCCGTTTACTATACTAGTGATAGGGAAAAAAACCCAAGACGGGCAAGACCTAGCCAGGCCCCCTCCGCACGCCCCCTTCTCGCTTGACGCCGCCGCCTTCTCTCTCCTCTCCCTCGATTATTCTCCTCGCGCCGCCACCTCCCCACTCGGCGCCCCTCCACTAGTAGAAAAAGGACCTAATGTGAGACACATTAGTCCCGGTTCGATTTTGGCCCAGTACTAATGGCACCATTAGTGCCGGTTCAAACGGCTATGCATTAATGCCGGTTCGTGTCGAACCTTTAGTACCGGTTCGTGCTACGAACCGATGCTAAAGGGATGGTGGCAGGCTGGCGTCAGGCCGGGGCCCCATGATCACCTTTAGTACCGGTTCATGGCACAAACCGGTACTAAAGGGCTAACCTTTAGTACCGGTTCATGCCATGAACCGGGACTAAAGGGGTCTGACCTATAGTCCCGGTTGGAGACACAAACCGGGACTATAGGGCAATTTTCAAACTCTACCCCCCTCCCCCCCGGTGTATCGCCATTTCAGTTTTGAAAAAATCAAAAGAAAATGATAAAAACTTCAGAAAATAAAATCCTTGGACAGGTAGTTATATTACTACACCTACTAGTTATGAAAATTTGAAAACTTAAATTTGGACATGTTTTGCAAAAAGTGTAGGGAAAATGTAAAACGGCTATAACTTTTGCATACGATGTCGGAAAAAAACGTATAATATATCAAAAAATTCAGCACGAAAATCCGCATCCGATGGAGACTGCCTACGGCCTGTTTGCAATTTTTTAGAATCCTCAAATTCCAAAAGGAAAAAAAGATATGCTCAAATTTTGGTTTTTTTGGTCAAACTATGGTCAAACTACTTATTCAAGAAGTATTAATGTTACTACATAATTATTCAAGAATATTAGTGTTACTAAATAATTATTTCATTTTTTTGAATTTTGGTCAAATCTAGTCAAACTATGGTCAAACTTATTCAAGAAATATTAGTGTTACTAAATAATAACTGTTTTTTAGAATAATAGTTTCAAACTCAAATGGTGAAACGAGTGACCTAATGCTCAAGCTAAACTGCTGAGAGTTAATAGGATTGACAGCTTACATTTGTCAGGAAAATAACAAGTGCAGACTTGGAAAGTAGAGGGAATAGAACTCCGAAGTTAAGCGTACTCAGGCTGGGGGAGTGAGAGGATGGGTGACTGACCGGGAAGTTAGTCGATTTGGAATGTGTAATCCACACTTGAGCAGTTAAGAGGGGTGATTAGAGACTAAATCATCAAATAATTCAATTCAGAAAATTGAAAATTGAAAAAAATCAATTTTTTTTTTCAAAATTTTCAAATTAAAATAAAAAAAACCTTTAGTATCCGGTTGATAACACCAACTGGTACTAAAGGTCCCCCATGCCACGACGCGAGCTCACGCCACGTGGTGGGCCTTTAGTGACGGTTCGTGCCGAACCGGTACTAAAGGGGGGGGGGCTTTAGTGCCCACACTTTAGTGCCGGTTATAGAACCGGCACTAAAGGCCCTTACAAACCGGTTTTAAAGCTCCGTTTTCTACTAGTGCTCCACCTCGATCAGGCCGGAGGCGGCACCGAGTTCCGCCACGGTGGTGGACCCCCGGAAGGGCAAGGAGCTCGCCGCGATTCCTTCTCCTCCGAGCTCCATGGGCAGCAGCAGTTCCTCCACCCCCTCCCACGACTACGCCGGAGGAGGCACCGATGGGTTGAGCTTCGCTGCGGCGTGGGTCGACGGGAAGGGCAGGCTGTCCGCCGTTCCCTTTCCGGCACCTTTTTCCCCAACCTCCGCGGGCAGCATCCTCGACTTCGCCTTCCCCTTCGCCTTGGGTCAAGCTCCACGGCAGGGAGGAGGATGATGGTGCCGAGGGACGCGATGGGGTTGTTCAACTAGGAACTGGAGTTCCACCATATCCTGCGACAGCAGCGGGCGGTTATCATGAAGGACGGTGAGGAGGAGCAGGTGATGGGCGTTCGTGATGTTGTTTCTTTGAGTTACTGGAGTGCTTTCTTGAGCGTTTCTTGGTTTCTTCTCAAGCAGGTGGAATCGTCGTAAGCCAAGGACGTGCTCCCGAGAAAGGAAAGGGTATAGCCTGAATCTGGTCTTCTTGCTTGCTGGCTTGTGATTTGGAGTGTGGAACAGTGATTATTTTCTTGTTCAGGGTGTGGAACTGCGATCTCTTAAGTTTTTTGAAATCTTGGGGATGGTTTAGAGTAATACACGCTCAATCTTGGGCAAATGTTGCGGACAGTTTGATTAGGTATTTCATGATTATGGCTCGGGGTTCTTCTTGCAGTGCAGTCTGAATTTAGAGACGAACGAGCATCTTGTTGTGATTATTCGAAACTGTTCAAGATTTAGGTGTCCAGTCTTTTACTCAGTGTGATGGCATATTTTGCTGCAAGTGGAAAATGCAGGGAGATATGAGGATCATGTCGTGGCAACAAATCCTTAAGCCAAAATGAATCACTTTTCAGTGTAAATCCTTAAGCCAAAATGAATCACTTTTCAGTGTAAATGACTTGTATTATAGGAGAAGTTAATCTGAATGCTTACACTGTATTACTTAACTTGACGTACATTATTTAGATCCTCGGCCACTTTTATGCAAAAGCCTTTGATCTCTTACTCCACCCTGGAGTTTGGTCGAAGTTTGGGCCTTTGACCATCTGTTACCTAAACGTTTGAATCTGACTACAAAGCCTCGAAAGTCGAAACTCAGTTCATATAAAAATCGGCAAGAGTATAGAGGATTTGAACACTCTGCTCTCCTCCCATCCCCCTCGCCCCTCTCACAGGGGCGGCGGCGATGTCGGATCTATCCGTCTCATGGGCCCAGCCCTCCCATTTGCGCCGTCACGCAAGGCCTGGCCGAGGGCAGCGAGTTTAGGGCATTTTTGCCCTGCATACTTCGTCGGGGTAAACTGTGCTAGCTTTCAGATTATTCATTTTCGTTTTACCCTGTCGAAGATCAGCTTAGTTTAGTTAACCAAGCTATGTAGTGATGGTGCACATTTGTTCCTGATGTGAGAACGTAGATGTTGAAAATGGAGGAAATGAGATCTTAGGTAGTCAGGCGTGTGCTTGCAGTTTGAAGTAACACAAAGGAGATGGTGGCGAGTAGTTTGAGTCTGAAGATCGTTTGTGTCTCTCTTCTCTGTTGCTTGTCGAATTGTAGAAGCAAAGATTAATGTGATGTATGTGAGGGGGCCATTGAAGTTACTTAACTGGTGAGAAGATGTGTGTGGCATGGATTAAAAAAACAGGACATTTTCATCTGATTGTGCTGTCTTAATTCCAGGAGAAGATGTGTTGATTGCTGTAACTGGATACAGAGGGTGCTTCCCTTCCAGGATATCGACCAAGCCTGGCAGCTATGGATCCGTTCGAGGACCAACTTTGGTTCAGAGCCAGGTTTTGGGCATATCGCAGCGCAAGCGGAGGCAGATCTCAGTCAATGCTACTCCAGTTGATAATGCCCTGAAGCTTCCTTCAGTAACTGGTATGACTTGACGCCGGTGTTGTTTTGTGTTCAGAAAAGATGAGTTGTTGTATATTTTTTTTGTAGTTGTTGCAAGTTCTGCCATGTCTAAGTCCATAGAAAAAGTACCGATTGCTAGCTGTCTTGGAGCTGTTATAATTTGCACAACTATTTTTTAAGATTCATTTTGCTTACATTCATTTAGTGAAGCTCCTGCAGAAGTCAATATTCATTTGAGTGGTGACCAGTGTGCATGATTTTATTTACATTCAATTTTAGTGAAGAGCTCCAGTATGTCAGGCTAGCTTGGTGTGAAATGATGAAAAAATGTAGCTGCAACTATGCACATGATGCAAGAGTTATATTTGTGCAGTGGTAGATGCAACTATGCACATCAGTTGGCTGCCCTCTGTTACTATCTTATTTTTTGTTGAATTAACCAATACCAGAACACAACTCTATCCCACATGAACTCAAGTGTTATGTTGCATGCCATTTTCTGTTGTAGGAGGAGCAGTACACATAGTGAGAGTTCAAGAGAATCTGCTGAAATTGAGGTCACAACAGAATAGGTACTTTACACTGACGTTTGTAATGTTTTTTTCTGTATGTTGTGTGCTGATGTTTGTAATGGTATGTGGTCCTGTACTTAGCAAGCCTCATGATGCCAATTGAAATGACATCCATGTTAATTAATGTATGTCGATTGAGCTGGCCAGTAGCCAAAACGTGACTTCTTGATGACGAGCATTGCTGGACTCCTTCACTGATATTATTTGCCATGCTTTTATTTTTGCCATGCTTCATATTTTTGCCACGCTTCTACATATCTACCACACTTTTTATTTGCATTTACCTGCTGGTTTAGGCATTATATTTTATGATTAAACCTCTCTCGATGCTAGATGTTTGATGTTTTGCCTCTTCGAAATAAAACAAGGGATTATGTGCTCGCATGTTTGTTAATTACCAGTAAAATTGTCAAAGTGTGATTTTTGAATTTTCATATATTGGATAAAATTTTCTGTATGATCTTTGTGTGCTTCTGTTCTTTCATCCGATTTGGCCATGTAGAAGTAAGATTTTATTTATGATTGCATGATGGTTCAGATCTTTTCTTTTGACGCTTTCACAATTCTACTCTCCATCTCATTCTGTCGCTTATCTTCCTCTTGCGCTTTGTTTCATCTGTTCAGTAGCTTGCTTGTGATCCATGTGCTCATTAACTCCATTCTCATGTGTTTCTATTTTTTCTCTGCGACAATGCTGACGAGCCACTCTCGTGTGAGTTAGTTTTAAATTCTCAATCTGACTGCGTGATGGTTCAAATATTTTCTTTTCATTTGTGCTTTCCCAATTCTATTCTCTAATCTGTGTGATAACTAAGACTTCATATGTTTAAATTCCAATTACTTTGTTGAGATTGAAGAAATTCATAACCTTGTTGTTTTTTATGTGAGCTTATCCTCTACCCTTATAGTAGCTTACAAAATTTCAATGTACTTCACTTTAATGATATAATGTACTGCCATGGGTGGTTTGGTTAAAGTACCATTTTATGTTGACAATCAATTACAGGCAACTCATCCTATTTGTTTCACAGTCTCAGGTTCACATTAGTTTCTCTGCATGGAGACTCAGCTTTGTCGGTGTCACTTTCAGATCAACGGTCATGAATTAAAGTTAACTTCCTCTCTACTTATCCTTTAACTGCAACAAAGAATTCGAGCCGGCACTAATACAACTGTCTGATGCTTTGCAAAGTAAGGATTGAGAATATGAAAGAGAACTTGCAATTCCATTCGTCAATGTGCAGTGCCAGGGAACCCATTTACATTTTGCAGGTATGTTCTGGTTCATACTTCTAAAATTTCAACTTATAACTTGTCACTGCTTTCCACTCCATTTATACAGATGTCTGTTCGAGCAATTCATTAGAATTAATCACAAAATAATTTGCTTAATATTTCATTTTCCATTTATACAGATGTCTGATATAGGCAGGTAACAAGCTAACAACGACATCAAGTTGTTGGTAGCAGCGACATCAACGGCTGCAGTGGACTTCGTCATCTCATCGGCATGCTCGCCCGCCACAGTACACCACTGCAGCTCCGGCGAGACGCTGGAGCTCATGGAGGCATTCACGGTGATGTGCCTCATTCCGTACCTCAACTATCTGTATGCGCGATGGAGTGGGAGGGACAGTGTGCTCCGGATGGGATCCGGCACGGTTGGTGGGCTGACGAGGAAGAGGACCGGCGGAGGGGGGCTTGACAAGGTGGCGTTGGCAGCCATGCTGGTGTTCATATTCAAGGCGGGGTGTGCGGCGAAGGTAGCAAGGTTGGGAAGGAGTGCACGGTGTACCTGTGCCGATGAGTAAGAGGACCACTGGAGTGGGGCTCGACAAGCCCCAGATTCAAGGCAGGGGCGGGTGACGGCTCAAGGTTGGTAGCTTCTGTATACGTATTGCATCATGGTCTTGTCTTCTTGGAAGCGTGGGTGTTGCTTCAATTGGAACCGTTATTTTTTCCCATGACTTCCAGATGTAATCCTACTTGACTTTTGCATCAGTGATATTTGAAGTTCATCAAATGACTTTGTAATTAAGTTCATATAGTTGATATCTCGCATTTGTATATGCTAACTCTAACAGTATGTGCCAACAATAGATGAACAAACTAGCTGAAGGGGCGCTTTCCCACCTGTCACCGCCGAGACCGCTCAGGCGGCGCGCCAGGGGCGTGCCCCAACTGCTAGTGGTTATCCAACGTCCCTCATTTCTTCTGCCCCCCATCTCCCCACCCTCCACCGTCAGCAAGAAAAGAACCAAAATGCCGTCGTCGTGGACTCTACCGCTAGCTCCACTAGCATGTTGCTTTGCTCCCCGTCAGTCCATTCTTTTTCTTATCAACCCTGTCAGTCCATTCCACTTCGCTCGCAACAGTCGTGTGTGTGCTTTCTGCAACTATGAGGATCGTCCTCACAGCCGTTCATGCCATATATGATGATAATTGGTATTTTGAATAATAATAGAAGGACATGGTAACTCAACTATTCAATCTGGTGCATCTGGGTTAAAGCACATCTTTCTTTAACCAGGTAGGAAGGTCCCTCCGCATCCGAACATCAACAACGGGTGAAAGCACCGCACAGTGCCCTATCACACATACACCCAGGAGGCGGGTTGTAATTGAGCTCGAGTTAACAATGTGCCATGGTTAGGCATTCTGAATTTGACAACAATTGCGTGCTGCGTAATCTCCCCCCCCCCCCCCCCCCCCCCCCCCTCTTAGCAAACACCCATGGCCATTACAGTCGGTCACACAAAACATACATGCGCTAAAAAGCTTGCAGCTGCTGCACACGCATACCTGGCCATTGTTTGTACTCAGACCACCATCGTAGAACTGGACGGAGTGGAGCCGGCGTTTCCTTTCCAAAGGCCGGGTGGTCTCTTGCAGTTGTGGGTGTGTCTGATGCCTGGGCCACCCGGATAGATGGCGTTTGGAGTTGCCATCTCGCGCTAGAGAAGCGGACAAAATGATCAATACCCGTCCAATCTCACGTCCACCGAGCTCGTACGGAGTAGGGATACAGAGCGATGAAACCAAGTTTGCGACCCCCGATGTTCGGCTCAACGACTTATTCAGCTGTTGGCGTGCGCTAGGTCGTATTGCGTCCAGGGCCGGCCCTGAAGTTTTGGAGGCCCTAGGGCGAACTCAATAAATGGGCCCAGTGGCTGAAGTGTTTTCTTTTTAGATTCCATACATTGATATGAAAAAATATTGTAAAGCCATAATAAACAATGATAAGAAAAATCAGGTGGATAATATCTAGTAACAATATTGTACTTTTATGTTCTAGATCAAATATCAATAAGTTACAGAGCACAGCAAAAAACAAATGCCTTTAATAATCATGAGAAACGACCCTGTGCATTTTTCTATTCAAAAATCATCAATGGTAGTGTCAAGATTAATGATAGTAATTTATCTACTCCTTTACTGTCTTTCTTCTCAAAGCTAGACAAGTGTTTTTCAGGCAACATGTTTGCCAAAAAAAGGAGGGACACCTGAATGCTGGAGACTGGATTAAATTAGCAGCAACAATCTCCAGCTATATATATAAAAGCCAACAAGTGTTGCTTTTACAGGAATAAAAATACTCCAGATTGAGATTGAGGACTAAAATAATTCATATAAAAAATACCTCGGTTGTTCTGCCATTCCTTGCCCTACTGTGCTAGAAGCCGGCAGCCAGTGCGATGGAGTAACTCGGTGCTGATATGCTCCATTCTCCAGGAAAAGCAAAGACAAAGTAATCACCATGGGGCTTTGGGGCCTTGATCACACATGCATATACTCTCTTCGTTCTGAATTACTTGTCGCAGGTATGGATGTATCTAAATGTATTTTAGTTCTAGATACATCCATTTCCGCAACGAGTAATTTGGAACGAAGGGAGTAGGTCGCTAGATTGGATCAGAGAAATGGGAGAGGCAATCAAGCGAACCGTGACGGCACCCTGCAATCACGTTTTTTTAAGGATCCGGCGCCGCCCGCCGCGCAATCACGTGAGTTACGTATTAGGCTTTTGGGCTTCTCCTAAACGTATCATATACGGGCCTCATTGGCCTTTTTGTTTCGCATCAATAATGGGCCTATGTTATATGGATGTATCCTTTTATATGTTCTGGGTCGGGGCCCCTAGTTTGGCCGGCCCCCGGGCCGTCACCCCTGCTGCCCTGGCCCAGGGCTGGCCCTGATTGCGTCGAGCACCGCCGTTGTGGTGTTGTCGGGTTGGTGGAGGGATGTTCGTTTCCGGATCCAGTTTACCAGACACTTTGGTGTGCTGTCGGCTCCACGTCTTATTGGGTTGTTGGCGTGTGCTGGGTCTATACTGTGCCGGACACCTCCTCTGCGCTGGGGAGATTTGTGGAGATGAGGTAACTTCAGCAGTACTGCGGATAATCAAAGGGGAAGAGAGTGCAGAATGTATCAATGACACTGTATTGGTGCTGATCCCCAAGGTGATGAACCCCACGCTCTTAACACAATTTCGTCCCATTCGTTTATGTAACTTCATATACAAAATTGTGTCCAAAGTCATGGCAAATTGCCAGAGATAATCTCAGAGGAACAATCGGCGTTCGTCCCAGGTCGGTTGATAACTGACAATATGATATGTGCCTACGAGTGTTTGCATTTCATGAAGAGAAGCAAGGCCAAATCAAATAGTCATTGTGCGTTGAAGTTGGACATGATGAAGGCATATGACAGATTGGAGTGGTCCTACCTAGAGGCTATCATGATCAAATTGGGTTTTGCACAACAATGGGTACATGTCATTATGAATATGATCAGCTCAGTATCGTTCTCAGTTTTGTTCAACGGAGAAAAGCTTGAATCTTTCAAACCTTCACGAGGCATCAGACAGGGAGATCCGATCTCCCCCTATCTTTTCTTGATTGTAGCAGAGGGCCTTTCGTGCCTACTAAAAACCAGTTCTCAGTCATCGGTGCTTGAGGGGATTAAGGTGGCAAACACAACTCCGGCTGTCAGCCATCTCCTCTTCGCGGATGACAGCCTATTGCTTTTCAAGGCTAGTACAGAGGGGGCAGTAGAGGTTTCAAACCTTCTGGAGAAATATTGTAGTGCATTGGGGCAGCGAATTAACCATGATAAATCGTCTATATTTTTCAGTAAATGATGCCCACAACAGTTGAGAGACAGTATCAAAACAACTCTGAATGTTCAAAATGAGTCGCTGAATGAGCACTATTTGGGCATGCCAACGGATTTGGGGCAGTCCAAGATGGGTACTTTCAGATATCTTCGAGATAGAGTGTGGGAAAAGGTGAAGGGCTAGATGGAGAAGCTCTTGTCAGCAGTGGGAAAGGAGATTTTGATTAAGGCAGTAGCACAAGCACTGCCAGTCTATTCTATGGCATGCTTCATATTGCCTAGAGGTCTATGCGACAACATCTCCTCCATCATTCGTCAATTCTGGTGGGGAAGTAAAGCGGGGAAACGTAAACCAACATGGGTGACTTGGGATATAGTAACACGGCTAAAGCATCTTGGAGGTCTTGGCTTTCGGGACATGAAGATTTTTAATCTTGCTTTATTAGCAAGACAAGCTTGGAGAGTGCTAAATGATCCTTTGTCACTCAGCACCCGAATTTTGAAGGCAACCTATTTCCCTCAAACCACTCTGGTGGATGCAGGTCTAGGAAGCAGACCCTCGCAAATTTGGCGGGCAATACTGGATGGAAGAGACATGCTTAGGCAGGGATTAATTCGGAGAATCGGTTATAGGTAGACGACTGAATTATGGACTCAAAACTGGCTGCCGAGACCAGGTATGATGAGACCTATTGCACCATTAATCCCCAACCCGCCACAGATGGTTTCAGAATTGAAAAATGGAGTGACAACGAGCTGGAACGAGCATTTGGTTCGGACAGTATTTTTGCCAATTGATGCCGAAGCAGTACTAGCAATTCCCTTGTGCACACGGAACATACAAGATTTTTGAGATGAGAGGTACTTTCTCTGTTAAGTCTGCATACAGACTAATCATGCAAACAAAGATCACGAGGGAAAACTGGATCGAGGAAAATGATAGCACTTCGGCAGCGGAAAACGCAGGCACATAATGGATTGATTTATGGAAAACCGAAGTACCACCGAAAATTAAGATGTTTTTGTGGCGTCTTGCACGGAGTTCTATCCCAATAGCAGATGTACTTCAGCATAGAAACATGTCAATCTCAGCGGCATGTGCCTTATGTGGAGCTGGGGATTCATGGAGACACGCATTGTTGAATTGCTCGATGGCTCGCAGCGTTTGGGCACTTTCAGACGAGGCTATTGTGGATCAAGTAAGCCGTTTTGATATTGAAAATGTCAGAGACTGGCTCTTTGCTATGAAGGATGCTTTGTCCAATGATCTTTTTGTTCGTCTGACTACCACTCTATGGGCCATTTGGGCAGCGAGGAGAAAGGCCGTTTTTGAGGATATATTTCAGAGCCCCTTTTCCACTCACTGCTTTATCAACTCCTTTTTGAATGATATCCAAATTCTGAAGAAACCGGAAAGCCAGTTGGTGCACTCAGGGCCTGTGCGACCAACTTAGTGGATCAAACCACCTTCAAGCACGATGAAAGTGAACGTGGATGCCACCACTTCAAGGAGGTTGGCCTGCGGATCGGTTGCTGCGGTTTGCAGGAATGGCGAGGGACTTTTTCTTGGAGCGTCGGCCATTGTGTTTAGGGGCATACATGATCCAACTACTCTTGAGGCGTTGGCAGTGTGAGAATCAATGGCTTTAGCAGAAGATCTTCATCTACAGGCGATACATGTTGCACCGGATTGCAAAGTGATTGTTGAAGATATTAAGCAGAAGAATATGCCTAGTTATGGGGCTATTATAAGTGAGATCATAGAATACTCGTGTAGTTTTCATCTATGTAGTTTTGTGCATGAATTTAGAAGCTCGAATGTCGAGGCTCACAATCTAGCGAAGCATGTTTTGAAACTGGGGTTGGGCCGCCATGTCTGGTTAGGCCACCCTGGTGAAATTTAGTTCGTCCCTGTAAACATTGTGACGGTTTAATAAAAGCTTCGCTGATTGTCTCAAAAAGAAAACCTCCTCTGCGCTACTCTCGGGTCGGTGGAGGGTTGTTTCTTTTCGGCTCCAGTTTGACGGCTGTATTTGGGTTGGCATCAGTTGTCGGTTAGGTTGAGTTGGTCCCTTATACGTCTCAAATGTATTTATGATTTTTGTTTGTTAAGTGCTATTATATTATCACTTTTGTATACTTTGTATACCATTTTATATTGTTTTTCTTGACTAACCTTTTAATTTAGTGCCTAATGCCAATTCCCGTTTTTTGTTTCGTAGAAATCCATACCTACGAAGGTCCAAACATTATGATATATTACGAGGATTTTTTGTAGAACATAAGAGACCCTAAAAGCTTCGGGAGGTGGCCAGAAGACCCAGGACGGGGCCACAAGCCAGGGGGCATGCCCTGGGGGGTAGGGCGCGTCGAGGTGGCTTGCGGGCCTCCTGATGCTCCGTTTGCCCTAATCTCTTGCCTATAAATTGACATATATTCTGAAACCCTCGGAGCGAGACCTGAAACAATTTTATCGCCTTCGCAAGCCTCTGTTCCGACGGGACCCCATATGGAGCCCTGTTCTGGCACTCTGTCGGAGGGGGAATCATTGGGGAGGCCATCTTCATCAACCTACTGCCTCCATGATGGCATGTGAGTAGTTCCACCAAGACCTACGGGTCCATAGTAGTAGCTAGATGGCTCTCTCTCTCTCTCTCTCTCTCTCTCTCTCTCTCTCTCCTGATCTTCAATACAATGATCTCGTCGGAGATAAGTCCAATGTAATTCTTGTGGTGTGTTTGTTGGGATCTGATGAATTGTGGATTTATGATCAGATCGTTCATTGAATTTATTTGAATCTCTTCAAGTTTATTTGTTGCGTAACTTTATAGTGATGTATGCTTTTATGATCTATGAGTATTCTTTGGCCAAGATACATGAGTATGTCTTTAGAGGGAGTGGTGCCTAATAGTGTGTTCAATCTTGCGGTGATCTTGTGCTATGGCAGGTGGGACCAAGACACGTATTGTGTTGTTGCCACTAAGAATAAAACGATGGGGTTAATCTTATTGCTAGGTTTTCTTTTATCTACATTATGTCATCTTGCTTATTACATTATTCTATTTCTTGTGAACTTAATACTTTCAGATGCATGTTGAATAATGGTCTTGGGATGGAGTAATAGTTGTAGACATCAGTAAGTTTAATGTTCTACTTATCATAGACGTAATGCCTATGTGAGATTATGTCATGAATGATCATAGTTATAATTTGTGCTATTTTGTCAATTGCCCAACAATAATTTTTCTACCATGCCACTACATGCTTTAGAGAGGGATGCCACTAGTGAACCTATGGCCTCCGGGTCTATTTTATCATCAATAAAAAAACTCCTACATTTGCTCTTTTTGCTCTTTTATTTTCTTGCTGCTTTGCCCTATCACTATTTGCTTTTAATCTTGTACTCCCTTCATAAAGAAATATAAGAGCGTTTAGATCACTACTTTAGTGATCTAAACGCTCTTATATTTTTTCGCTGAGGGAGTAACTAGCAAGAACAAGGGGATTGACAATGATAACCCCCTTGCCTTTATTGGGTGCAAGCAATTTATTTGCATGTGTGTAGGTACTACCAGTGTTGTTAGCTTGGTGCCTCCTACTAGTTCGATAAACCTTGGTTCTTAACTAAGGGAAATACTTTGTGCTGTTGTGCTACATCACCCTTCCTCTTCGAGGAAATCCAACAACTCCATGGTGAGTAGTAGCCCTTGCACGGACTCGGCTCAACCGTTGTGGAACCTCCATTGGCTGGTTTTGTAGCTTATTCGGTTGTTGGCGTGCCCTGGGCTAGATTCTACCGGTCACCTTCTCCACGTTGTTGGTGGGTCAGTGTATATAGTAGAGTTCGAGGACGGCCATGAAATGTACCGTTCTTGGGTTAGTAGGACCTGAGATAATACAAGCACATGCTCATTTGCAAATAATTAGGTAAGAACATCTTTCAAATAGTTCACCTAACTTTTTGGTTACATTCGGTACTTGCGCCATAAGAGTTGGCACCACGAGTTTGTCGGAGAACTAGGACATAATACAAAAAGAGAAATTGAGCACCGGAAGTGTTCCAGATGATCCCGAAAGTGTTCTAGGAGGTCCCGTTAATGTCTCTAAAGTGCACGGGATGCTTCGAAGGGTGTCAAAAGTAATGGAAGGTTCTAGAAGGTTTCAAAACATTCCAAGGGGTTCTAGTGGGCTGCCCCTTGATACGTCTCCAACGTATCTATAATTTTGATTGTTCCATGCTATTATATTATCTATATTGGATGTTTTATATGCATTTATATGATTTTTGGGACTAACCTATTAACCTAGAGCCCAGTGCCAGTTTCTGTTTTTTCCTTGTTTTTGAGTTTTGCAGAAAAGGAATATCAAACGGAGTCCAAACGAGCTGAAAATTTACAGTGATTTTTTATGGACCAGAAGAAGCCCCCGAAGCAAAAGAGTTGGGACCGAAGAGTCCCGAGCCAACCACAAGGATGGAGGGCGTGCCCTACCCCCCGGGCACGTCCTCCATCCTTGTCGTTGACTCATGGACCCCCCTGACTTGTTCTCGACGCCAAAAATTCCTATAAATATAGAAACCCCCAGAAATAAACCTAGATGGGGAGTTCCACCGCCGCAAGCCTCTATAGCCACGAAAAACCAATCGGGAGTCCGTTCCGGCACCCTGCCGGAGGGGGAAACCATCACCGGTGGCCATATTCATCATCCCAGCGCTCTCCATGATGAGGAGGGAGTAGTTCACCCTCGGGGTTGAGGGTATGTACTAGTAGCTATGTGTTTAGTCTCTCTCTCTCTCTCTCTCTCTCTCTCTCTCTCTCGTGTTCTTGATTTGGCACGATCTTGATGTACCGCGAGCTTTGCTATTATAGTTGGATCTTATGATGTTTCTCCCCCTCTACCTTCTTGTACTAGATTGAGTTTTTCCTTTGAAGTTATCTTATCAGATTGAGTCTTTAAGGATTGGAGAACACTTGATGTATGTCTTGCATGTGCTTATCTGTGGTGACAATGGGATATTCACATCTACTTGATGTATGTTTTGGTGATCAACTTGCGGGTTCTGTGACCTTGTGAACTTATGCATAGGGGTTGGCACACGTTTTCGTCTTGACTCTCCGGTAGAAACTTTGGGGCACTCTTTGAAGTTCTTTGTGTTGGTTAGAATAGATGAATCTGAGATTGTGTGATGCATATCGTATAATCAAACCCACAGATACTTGTGGTGACACTGGAGTATCTAGGTGAAATTAGGGTTTTGGTTGATGTGTGTCTTAAGGTGTTATTTTAGTACGAACTCTAGGGCTATTTGTGACACATATATGAATAGCCCAATAGATCGATTAGAAAGAATAACTTTGACATGGTTTCGTACCCTACAATAATCTCTTTGTTTATTCTCCTCTATTAGTGATTTTGGAGTGACTCTTTGTTGCATGTTGAGGGATTGTTGTATGATCTAATTATGTTATCATTGTTGAGAGAACTTGCACTAGTGAAAGTATGAACCCTAGGCCTTGTTTCTAAGCATTGCAATACCGTTTTCGCTCACTTTTACCACTTGCTACCTTGCTGTTTTTATATTTTCAGATTACAAAAACCTATATCTACCATCCATATTGCACTTGTATCACCATCTCTTCGCCGAACTAGTGCACCTATACAATTTACCATTGTATTGGTTGTGTTGGGGACACAAGAGACTCTTTGTTATTTGGTTGCAGGGTTGCTTGAGAGCGGCCATCTTTATCCTATGCCTCCCACGGATTGATAAACCTTAGGTCATCCACTTGAGGGAAATTTGCTATTGTCCTACAAAACTCTGTGCTTAGAGTCCCAACATGAGTCTACAAGAAGAAGGTTGTGTAGTAGACATCACCTCTTGGTTGTACCAAGGGTAAATGCCCACACGGGCCTTATATTCTGTCGGCTTCCTGGGAATGGGGGTACCCAGACTTGCCTACCTGCGGCCCACGGTGTGGCTCTACCGATGGCCCAGTACGGCTCATCTTCGTCAGCAACCACTCAAGACCCGCGCGAGGGTCCAAGCCTCACGAGGCGGACGACACAAGACCTCCTCTGGGGTAGCCTCGCTAGGCTAGCTCCCGAGGAGCAAAGATATCAAGGTAGGGGGCACCTCTCGTCGTGACGTGAGCCGTGACAACCGAAGCCAAGCGGGCGCAGAGTGCCAGTTTCCTCTTTGGTGCTAAAGAGGAAGGTGCAGGCGAGGAGTACCAAGGCGTCAGGCAAAGGTTTCCATATCGGTGCAATGAAGCCAAGACCAGCAGGACGAAGGATACCACGAACCCCACAACTACGACACCACCAGAGCCTTTCGCAGGCAAAGACCACCTTTTGTCAGGATAACTTGTACTAGTTGTCTCCCTTCAAAATTGGCCATTGTGGGATCCCTTCCCGCCTAACATTTGGGAAGAGGACCAGGGCCTCTATAAATAGGACTAGCCACCACTGTAGTCGAGGATTGGCTCATCTTGGATCAGATCCACTCCACCAAGGACATCTCACCAGCTCATCGAGCGCAAGAACACCTCTCCTCGAGAGGATGTTCATCCACTGTACTGGTTCATCCTTAGCCCACGAGGCAATCCACCACACCACACTAGAGTAGGGTATTACACCATAACGGTGGCCCGAACCAGTAAAAACCCTCGTGTCTCTTGTTCCTTGGGTTCGGCGAGTTAGGCTTTGAGATCGTTGCGAGAGCGAGCTAGGAAGAGAGAGATCTTCGTGCACACCCCAGAGTTCGAACCTCAAGGGTTTGCCAGAACCCCGAATCTGACATTTGGCGCGCCAGGTAGGGGGCGCCGAAGTTTTGCTCCTCCACCAGCTTCACCTCGTCGTTCGGCCCCCCATGGCCGGCACCGCTCCTCCGACTAGACCGACGGACACCCACGATGGTGCCATGGGGCTCAGGGCCCTCACCCCCGCCTTACAGCGGGTGCAGTGGCCACACAAGTTCAGGCCAGAGCTACCACCCCGCTATGACGGCGCGACGGATCTGTCAACCTTCCTGCTGGCATATGAGGAGGCCGTTCTGGAGGTTGGAGGCGACGGTAAGGTCATGGCTAACTGGTTCCCCATGGCCCTCACTGGCGCGCCGCGCACCTAGCTGCTCAACCTGCCAGGATCCTCTATGGCTTCTTGGGAGGAGTTGTGCGCCCTTTTTGTCGAGCGCTTCGTAGCGCCGGCGCCTGTCGCCGTCGCGACCCTCCTCGGCAGCTCATAGGCATCACCCTCGGACCGCCATGTCAAGCAATTCTTCTGCCACATCAGTACCGCCTCTGTGCAGCAGGGGGCGCCTCCAGGATGGGTAGCGCCCAAGGCCGACCTCACCTTTGACTCAGGGGACCACCCTGCTACCACTACTGGCTCGGGCAGGCTCCCAATGCTCTGCACACCCACCATCTGCAATGTCGCCATGACCAAGACCCTCATCGACGGTGGAGCTGGCCTCAACATGCTCTCCGTGGAAGCTCTCGGCTTGCTTCACGTGCCGTGCGGCCGGCTCCGCCCCACCAAGCCTTTCTTCGGAGTCGGTAGCGGATCCACCAGCCCGCTGGGGCAAATACGCCTCCCGATCACCTTTGGTACCCGAGACAACTACCGCAAAGAGCTGATCGACTTTGACATCGCCCGCATCAGCCTCCCATACAAACCCATCCTCGGGTATCCTGCCCTGGCTCAGTTCATGGCAGCAACCCATCCGGCCTACAACCTCATGAAGATGCCGGGCAGTAGCGACGTCCTCATCGTGGCTGGAGACACCAAGGAGGCTCTGACGACCCTCAAGCTCGCCTTCAGGGCCACCACAGCAGCACACCCGGCCGACGAAGCCACCCCAGGGGCTAAGGGGGCCACGCTGGCGAAAAAGAAGCATCTGTTCACTCAGGATCGGGCCGAGACGAAGCAAGTGCCGGTCGAGGAGGATGGATCCTCGGGAGCCACCTTCACCATAGGCGCCAACCTCGACCCGGACCAAGAGGAGGCGTTGGTAAAGTTCTTGCGCGCGAACACAAGGAGGTATTTCCTACCTCTTGAGCATGCGTTGGTTTTCCCTTGAAGAGGAAAGGGTGATGCAACAAAGTAGCGTAAGTATTTCCCTCAGTTTTTGAGAATCAAGGTATCAATCCAGTAGGAGACTGATAACCCACAAGTATAGGGGATCGCAACTGTTTTCGAGGGTAGAGTATTCAACCCAAATTTATTGATTCGACACAAGGGGAGTCAAAGAATATTCTCAAGTATTAGCAGCTGAGTTGTCAATTCAACCACACCTGGAAACTTAATATCTGCAGCAAAGTATTTAGTAGCAAAGTAGTATGATATTAGTGGTAATGGTAGCAAAAGGTAATGGTAGCAAAAAGTAATGTTTTTGGTATTTTGTAGTGATGATAGCAATTGAGGGAGTCCTGGATTAGGGGGTCTTCGGACATCCGGACTATATCCTGTGGCCGGACTGTTGGACTATGAAGATACAAGATTGAAGGCTTTGTCTCGTGTCCAGATGGGACTCTACTTGGCGTGGAAGGCAAGCTAGGCAGTACGGATATGTATATCCCCTCCTTTGTAACCGACCTTGTTTAACCCTAGCCCCCTCCGGTGTCTATATAAACCGGAGGGTTTTAGTCCGTAGGACAACATACAATCATACCATAGGCTAGCTTCTAGGGTTTAGCCTCTCCGATCTCGTGGTAGATCAACTCTTGTAATACTCATATCATCAAGAATAAATCAAGCAGGACGTAGGGTTTTACCTCCATCAAGAGGGCCCGAACCTGGGTAAAACATCGTGTCCCCTGCCTCCTATTACCATCCGCCTTAGATGCACAGTTCGGGAGCCCCTACCCAAGATCCGCCGGTTTTGACACCGACATTGGTGCTTTCATTGATAGCTCCTCTATGTCGTCGCCATTAGGCTTGATGGCTCCTTCAATCATCAATAGCGATGCAGTCCAGGGTGAGACTTTTCTCCCTGAACAGATCTTCGTATTCGGCGGCTTCGCACTGCGGGCCAACTCGCTTGTCCATCTGGAGCAGATCGAAAGTTACACCCCTGGCTACCAGGTCAGGTTTGGAAGCTTAAAATACACGGCCGATATCTGCAGAGACTTGATCTTCGACGGATCCGAGCCCCTGCCTTGTGTGCCACACGACCACGATGAGTATGATTTAGCTCTACCATCGGACAGTGTTCAGAAGATCGCACCGGCTACCACTCCAACGCTCAATTCGGAACCAGTCGCGCCATCCATGGACGGGTGGATAGACCCCGCCACGGAAGCCGTACCCTCAGCGGCGATCGAGCCGAATATCGACCTTACCTTTCACGAGAGCCGTGTTGCCAAACTGCCGGATCCTTCTCCGACCATGGACTCCGAATCGCCTGCGCCCGTGCCTATCGAATCCGGCTGGGCGCCGATCATGGAGTTTACCTCCACGGATATTTTTCAGCACTCACCCTTTGGCGACATACTGAACTCATTAAGGTCTCTCTCCTTGTCAGGAGAGGCCTGGATGAACTACGTCTGTCAGGATTGGGATGCGGATGACGAAGAAATTCGCTGCCCACCCACCACCCACTTAGTAGCCAATGTCAATGACTTAACCGACATGCTCGACTTCGACTCCGAAGACATCGACGGTATGGACGACGATGCGGGAGGCGAAGAGGAACCACTGCCCACAGGGCACTGGACAGCCACCTCATCATATGACATATACATGGTGGACACACCCAAAGAAGGCAATGGCGACGGGACAGCGGAGGATGACCCCTCCAAGAAGCAACCCAAGCGCCGGCGTCAGCGACGCCGCTCTAAGTCCCGCCAAGGCAAAAGCGGTGATATCGGCACCGGAGAAAATAGCACTCCGGACAGTGCCGAAGACAACAACAATCCCCTCCAGCAAGATTTAGAGCAGGAGGATGGAGAAGCCAGCCCTCCTGAGAGAGTGGCAGATGGAGAGGCGGAGGATGATAATTACATGCCTCCCTCCGAAGACGAGGCAAGCCTCGACAATGACGAATTCGTCGTGCCAGAGGATCCCCTCGAACAAGAGCGCTTCAAGCGCCGGCTTATAGCCACGGCAAATAGCCTTAAGAAAAAGCAGCAGTAGCTTCAAGCTGATCAAGATTTGCTAGCTGACAGATGGACCGAAGTCCTGGCGGCCGAGGAATATAAACTCGAACGCCCCTCCAAGAGTTACCCAAAGTGCAGGTTGCTACCCCGACTGGAGAAGGAAGCACCGAAACCTACATCCCCGGCATATGATGCGGCTGATCGGCCACCTCGTGGCCGCGACAGAGAGGCATTCCAGCCAAAAGCTCAGCCCGCACCCCGACGCCATTCAAATAAAAAGGCATGGGGAAATACGCCAGACCTACGAGACGTATTGGAGGACAAAGCAAAACATGCAAGATTGATCTACGGATCATGAGGGCGCGCCACTATGCGAGACGATAATCGTCACAGCGGATACAGTAAAAGTAAGTCCGGCCGGGCCGAACACAGCGGGCAAGACTCATTTGACCTGCATCGCGATATAGCCCAGTACAGAGGCGCCGCACACCCCTTATGCTTCACAGACGAAGTAACGGATCATCAAATCCCAGAGGGTTTCAAACCCGTAAATATAGAATCAGACGACAGCACAACAGATCCTGTGGTATGGATCGATGATTCCCTCCTGCACATCCACATGGCCCGCGGTGATGACCTACACGCCATCAAATACCTCCCACTCAAACTCAAAGGACCAGCTCGGCATGGGCTCAATAGCTTGCCAGCAGAGTCCATTGGCTGTTGGGAAGATCTGGAAGCCGCATTCCTCGACAACTTTCAGGGCACTTATGTGCGACCACCAGATGCCGATGACTTGAGAAACATAATTCAGCAGCCAGAGGAATCGGCCAGGCAATTCTGGACACGGTTCCTAGCAAAGAAAAATCAAATCATCGATTGTCCGGATGCAGAAGCCCTAGCAGCTTTTAAGCACAACATCCGCGACGAATGGCTTGCCTGGCACCTTGGCCAGGAAAAGCCGAAATCTATGGCAGCCCTCACGACACTCATGAACTGCTTTTGTGCGGGAGAGGACAGCTGGTTGGCTCGCAGCAATAACATATCAAAGAACCATGGTACTTCAGATACCAAGGACGGCAATGGCAGGTCATGTCGCAACAAACATAAGCGCCGCATTAACAGCGACAATACCGAGGAGACGACTATCAATGCCGGATTCAAAGGCTCTAAACCCGGTCAGCAGAAAAATCCATTCAAAAGAAGCACTCCGGGCCCGTCCAGTTTGGACCGTATACTCGATCGCTCGTGTCAAATACACGGCACCCCCGACAAGCCAGCCAACCACACCAACAGGGATTGTTGGGTGTTCAAGCAGGCCGGCAAGTTAAATGCCGAAAACAAAGATAAGGGGTCACATAGCGATGACGAGGAGGAGCCCCGGCAGCCGAACACCGGAGGACAGAAGAGGTTCCCCCACAAGTGCGGACGGTGAACATGATATACGCAACCCACATCCCCAAGAGGGAGCGGAAGCGTGCGCTCATGGACGTATATGCGTTGGAGCCAGTCGCCCCAAAGTTCAACCCATGGTCCTCCTGTCCGATCACCTTTGATCACAGGGACCACCCCACTAGTATCCGTCATGGCGGATTCGCCACACTGGTCCTAGAACCAATCATTGACGGATTTCACCTCACTCGAGTCCTTATGGATGGCGGTAGCAGCTTGAACCTGCTTTATCAGGACACAGTGCACAAAATGGGTATAGACCCCTCAAGGATCAAACCCACAAAAACGACCTTTAAAGGCGTCATACCAGGTGTAGAGGCCCATTGCACAGGCTCAGCCACACCGGAAGTGGTCTTTGGATCCCCGGATAACTTCCGAAGCGAAGAGTTAATCTTCGACATAGTCCCGTTCCGCAGTGGCTACCATGCACTGCTCGGGCGAACCGCATTTGCGAGATTCAATGTGGTACCGCATTATGCATATCTCAAGCTCAAGATGCCAGGACCTCGGGGGGTCATCATAGTCAATGGAAACACAAAGAGCTCTCTCCGCATGGAGGAGCACACTGCGGCCCTCGCAGCAGAAGCGCAAAGCAGCCTCTTAAGGCAATCCACTAGTTTGGCGATTAAGGACCCGGACACCTTCAAGAGCGCCCGGAGTAATCGGCAACAGGACCGCCTGACACGTTTTGAGCTCGCATAGCAATGCGGCCCCCACCCCGGTCCCAGCCAAACGGTGAAGTCCATGCCACGCGTACATAATTACGCATTAAAAATACCATGGGCACAGGTGGGGAGGGGGGCACGACTACGGCACGCTCCAAGACGCGGCATAAACCGCATGAAGGGCTTCCCGCTTTGTTATTTTTCTCTTTCAGGACTTTAATCTCTGGAAACCCTGTCCGGCAGCATGATTGCCGAACACATGATGCAGCAACCAAGGAGGCAAAAAGCTACATCACACCACAAAACTCCCAGGTGGATTACGATAACGAGTGAAATACTTGCTTTAATACTATTCCTCAGCTTGCCCTTGGAAGGGACATGTCAAATAGTCCTACTTTTTGCTTATCGCACTACTTGTATCATTCTGCTTTAACGCACCTTTTTGAATAAACAATGCATAGCATTAAGACTATTATTGCATTCTTCCTTTATATATATATAATATATATATATATATATATGTTCATTCATGACATCTAGCACCCGTACACTATGGTACAGCCAATACGCTAGGCGCTTAAGCATACCCCATAATACGGCGTGAGAAGTCCGAACACTTTCGACAATGCAGCACCCCGAACTTATAGCATTATATGCATCAACTCCGAATCATGTCTTGGGTTAATAGTTGGGTTTGACCGGCTCCCATGTTTTGGTACCTTATGTTCCTCTATATCGGCTAAGCTAGCATTGGCAGAACTACTGCGATTGTGCCCCTGTTCTGCTGGGCTAAGCACCTCAGTAGAGAAAGCTAAAACTGACTATCATGATAAGGCGAGAGACTAGTCGCTGTTCGAGAAGTTTCGAGTCCCTAAAGACTTATGCCGCTTAGAGCGAGGAGTCGGCTTTGTCCGGCCAAAGGCGTGTATAGCGCCCCGAATTCGGCCTTCCGAATACTAGGGGCTTCGCCAAAATTTAAAATTATAGAATTCTATGGCTAAGTGAGAGTGATAACGCATTGTAGTCCGATTGCCTTGTTCGTTGTGCTGAGCACCTCCCTCGAAGGACCGAAAAATGGGAACAAGAGTGCTCAGGTTTATCCCGAACACCCCAGCACTTGTGGCATGGGGGCGGAAGCCGACGACTAGCCATCTCTCAGATTTGATAAATAGCCGAACAAAAGGTAATATTTTAAATTCAAACAAGCGTTGCATAGCGCATATGAACAAGTTTTCATCATATAGGATCACACGAGCAAGTTTATTCAAATATTACATCTTTTGCACACTCGTCCGCTACAAGGCGGGCACCCTTCAGGACACCCTCATAGTACATCTCGGGGTTGCGATGCTCCTTGCCCTGCGGCGGCCCCTCCTTCACCAGCTTCATGGCGTCCATCTTGGCCTAGTGCACCTTCGCACGGGCGAAAGCCCGGCGAGCACCTTCGGTGCAGACAGACCACTTGATGACTTCCAGCCGTGGGCATGCATCCACAAGCCGCCTCACCAGGCCGAAGTAGCTGTTGGGAAGGGCATCGCCAGGCCACATCCGGACTATAAAGCCCTTCATGGCCTGTTCGGCCACCTTGTGCAGCTCGACCAGTTGCTTCAGCTGGTCGCTCGGAGGCACCGGGTGTTCGGTCCCAGTATACTGAGACCAGAACAACTTCTTTGTCGAGCTTTCCTCCTTGGCCTGGTAAAACTGTGCGGCATCCAACACGCTGCGGGGAAAATCTGCGAATGCTCCTGGAGAGCTCCGGACTTGGGTAAGTAACAAGTAATTTACTTTCACATGCTTGCTTTGCATATTGAATGCCTTACCCGCCGCTATCTTCTTCATCGCATCAATCTCCTAGAGGGCCTTTTGGGCTTCAGCCTTGGCACTCTTCGCACTCTCAAGGGCCGCGGCAAGCTCGGACTCTCGCGTCTTCAAGTCAAGCTCCAACGCCTCGTGCTTCGTCACGAGAGCGTGGAGCTCTTGCTGCACCTCGCCCACCCGTGCCTCTTGTTTTTCCTGCTCGGTGCGCTCCTGGGTCGCTTTGTTTTCGGCCTCGGATAACGCTTGCTTTAGGGTTGCCACTTCGGTCGTGGCCCATGGCAAATTAAAGATGATCCTGTCATTTTGCAATCGCATCCTTTTGTATATATACATATCTATAGACTAGGTATTGCTTACCTTTATTCTCCTCGAGCTGCCTCTTAGCAAGGCCGAGCTCTTTCTCGGACCCCTCGAGGTCCTGCTTCAGTGCGGCGACCTCCGCAGTCAGTGCGGCAGAGGTCAGCAGCGAAGCGTGCATACGCATACAGACATACTAGTATTAGACTCCTGCATATATTATTTGATCCTCTATTCGGCTTTTCTTTGTGAACACCAAACAGAGCATCAGGGCTACTATCTATGCGGTAATAATTTTCCTATATTTCAAATACTTACCTCAAAGCCTGTTAGAAGGCTGGCACAGGCTTCAGTCAGTCCGCTCTTGGCGGACTGAACCTTCTGGATCATCGCACTCATAATAGTGCGGTGCTCTTCGTCGATGGAAGTGCTGCGAAGCACTCCCAGCAGATTGTCCGGTGCCTCTGGATGGACAGAGGTCACCGGCACGGGCGTCTTGCCCCTTTTGGAAGGAGGCCGCCTGCCCGAGTCCGGAACCACTGGAGGTTCCGGCGCAGTGTTCGGCTGAATGCCTTACTCGGAGCCCTCGGGAGCCTTACCCCCTCTGCTCTCGGAGTCCGGAAGGTCGTGTTGAGGCGCCTCCAGGACTGTCTCCCCTCGACCCGGTGCCTCTTGAGACAGTACCTTGACATTGTCCATAGGGCAAGGGGAGGTGGCGGTCGGAAGTGGATCGCTATCCATATCCGACGAGTCCAAGGAGCCGTCCGACGAAGATACGTCGATACAGGCTTGGGGCGGTCTGCATAATCATATTCGGCGTTAGGAGAAGCAGTGCGACAAAGGTATGCTATGATTTACTCTGGTATCCGAATACTTATGACTTCGCCAGGGGCTTGGCCCTGAGAAGCCACTCGTCTTCGTCTTCGGCGACGGTGGTGGAGCAGTCCGGAAGGAGAGTCCTTCCCTTCTTGGACCCTTCGGCCCCCCGGTTGGGGCGGCCTTCCTTTTCTTGTCTCCCCCGGCTGGAGGGGGAGCATCTTCATCTTCCTCCTCGTCTTCGTGGGAGGAGTGCGTCACAGAGTCATCGGACGATGAGTCCGATACCACCTGGCGTCGGGAACTCTTTCGGGTTCCCTTGGCCTTCTTCTTGGTCTTCTCCGACACCTTGTAAGGAGCCGGAGTCAGCATCTCCGTCAAGAGAGCATCCACAGTGTCTTCGGGCAGAGGGGCCAGATAGTTGATCTTCTCCGATGCCCCCACCCAGTCCTGTCAAAGGCATGGGAGCTCAGACCCCGCACATGGTTAAGCTATGGGAAGTAAAAATCCTACCAGATGTACAAAACTTACCGGATTCGCAGGGCGCTTCGCGCTTAGCCCGCGGTCCTTGGTGAGAGAGGGAGGGACCTCGACGCCCTTGAACATCACCCTCCAGACGTCTTCGTGTGTCATGTCGAAGAGCTCGCTTAGAGTCTGGTGCCGGGCCGGGTCGAACTCCCATAAATTGAAATCCCGTTGTTGGCATGGGAGGATCCGGCGGAAGAGCATGACCTGGACTATGTTGACAAGCTTGAGCTTCTTGCTTGCCATATTCCGGATACATTTATGGAGTCCGTCCAGCTCCACCGATGAACCCCAGGATAGGCCCTTCTATTTCCAGGAGGTGAGCCGCGCGGGGATTCCGGATCGAAACTCGGGGCCACCACCCAGTTGGTGTCGCGCGGCTCGGTGATGTAGAACCACGCCGATTGCCACCCCTTTATGGTCTCCACGAAGGAGCCTTCAAGCCATATAACATTGGGCATCTTGCCCACCATGGCTCCGCCGCATTCCGCTTGTTGGCCTCCCACCACCTTCGGCTTGATATTGAAGGTCTTCAGCCACATGCCAAAGTGGGGCCGGATGCGGAGGAAAGCCTCACACACGATGATGAATGCCAAAATGTTGAGGATGAAGTTCGGGGCCAGATCATGAAAGTCCAGCCCGTAGTAGAACATAAGACCGCGGACGAATGGATGGAGGGGAAACCCCAGTCCGCGGAGGAAGTGGTGGAGGAAAACTACCCTCTCGTGAGGTTCCGGGGTAGGGACGATCTGCCCCGCAGCGGGCAGCCGATGCGCGATATTCGCGGCTAAGTATCCGGCTCCGCGCAGCTTTTTGATGTGTCCCTCCGTGACGGAGGAAGCCATCCACTTGCCTCCCGCTCCGGACATGTTTGGAGAAGGTTGAGGAGAAGGATGTGGACTTGGGCGTTGGAGCTCGAGTGCGCAAGAATGGATGAGCAAGGAGGAAGAAGGCGTGGGTAGAAAAAGGTTAAACCTTATCCCTTTATAAGGGCGGCCAAAACTATGCGCCCCCACTAGCCTGGTAAAACTCGCTTATCCCCCAAGCGCCGTAATTGATGGCACGGTTGGGTTACCCACGCCCGTATTGATGAGAATCCCGTAATAAGGGGGACACGATCTCTGCTTTGACAAGACGTGTCAAGAGACTGCCTCGCGTTATGTGCGGGGCTGGTTAAAGAAAAATAGTTCGAATGAACGCCGGGCCATGGCATGATGTCATGTTGCCAAAACATGTCAGAAGATTAGATTTGTGGAAATATTATTCTCTCTATGGTGGTATGTGGAACTTATTTTGCTGGGTCGGACACTATCCTTGTATTCAAAATTCTTCCGTGGTATATTCGGAGGAGGAACCCGCCTTGCAATGCCGAGGACAACACTGCGCGCCGGACTCATCGTCATTGAAGCCTGGTTCAGGGGCTACTGAGGGAGTCCTGGATTAGGGGGTCTTTGGACAGCCGGACTATATCCTGTGGCCGGACTGTTGGACTATGAAGATACAAGATTAAAGCCTTTGTCTCGTGTCCGGATGGGACTCTACTTGGCATGGAAGGCAAGCTAGGCAGTACGGATATGTATATCCCCTCCTTTGTAACCGACCTTGTGTAACCCTAGCCCCCTCCAGTGTATATACAAATCGGAGGGTTTTAGTCCATAGGACAACATACAATCATACCATAGGCTAGCTTCTAGGGTTTAGCCTCTCCGATCTCATGGTAGATCAACTCTTGTAATACTCATATCATCAAGAATAAATCAAGCAGGACGTAGGTTTTTACCTCCATTAAGAGGGCCCAAACCTGGGTAAAACATTGTGTCCCCTGCCTCCTGTTACCATCCGCCTTAGACGCATAGTTCGGGACCCCCTACCCGAGATCCGCCGGTTTTGACACCGACAGCAATAGCAACGGAAAAGTAAATAAGTGAATAATAATATATGGAAAGCTCGTAGGCAATGGATCAGTGATGGAGTATTATGCCGGATGCGGTTCATCATGTAATAGTCATAACATAGGGTGACACAGAACTAGCTCCAGTTCATTGATATAATGTAGGCATGTATTCCAAATGTAGTCATACGTGCTTATGGAAAAGAACTTGCATGACATCTTTTGTCCTACCCTCCCGTTGGCAGCGGGGTCCTTACGGAAACTAAGGGATATTAAGGCCTCCTTTTAATAGAGTACTGGAACAAAGCATTAGCACATAGTGAATACGTGAACTCCTCAAACTATTGTCATCACCGGTAAGTATCCCGATTATTGTCACTTCGGGATTAACGGATCATAACACATAATAGGTGACTATAGACTTGCAAGATAGGATCAAGAACTCACATATATTCATGAAAACATAATAGGTTCAGATCTGAAATCATGGCACTCGGGCCCTAATGACAAGCATTAAGCATAGCAAAGTCATTGCAACATCAATCTCAGAACATAGTGGATACTAGGGATCAAACCCTAACAAAACTAACTCGATTACATGATAAATCTCATCCAACCCATCACTGTCTAGCAAGCCTATGATGGAATTACTCACGCATGATGGTGAGCATCATTAAATTGGTGATGGTAGAAGGTTGATGATGACGATGGCGACGGATTCCCGTCTCTGGAGCCCCGAACGGACTCCAGATCAGCCCTCCCGAGAGGTTTTAGGGCTTGGCGGCGGCTCCATATCGTAAAACGCGATGATTTCTTCTCTTTGATTTTTTTCTCCCCGAAACCAAATATATAGAGTTGGAGTTGGAGTCGGAGGAGCTCCAGGAGGCCCACGAGGTAGGGGGCGCGCCCCCACCCTCGTGGACAGGTGGTGGGCCCCCTGGCCTTCATCTTTGGAAGGATTTTTTATATTTTCCAAAAAGGTGTTCCGTGAAGTTTCAGGTCATTCCGAGAACTTTTGTTTCTGCACATAAATAACACCATAGCAATTCTGCTGAAAACAGCGTCAGTCCGGGTTAGTTCCATTCAAACCATGCAAGTTAGAGTCCAAAACAAAGGCAAAAGTGTTTGGAAAAGTAGATACGACGGAGACGTATCAACTCCCCCAAGCTTAAACCTTTGCTTGTCCTCAAGCAATTCAGTTGACAAAGTGAAAGTGATAAAGAAAAACTTTTACAAACTCTGTTTTCTCTTGTTGTTGTAAATATGTAAAGCCAACATTCAAGTCTTCAGCAAAGATTATGACTAACCACATTCACAATAACGCTTAGGTCTCAAGTTTACTCATATCAATGACATAATCAACTAGCGAGCAATAATAATAAATCTCGGATGACAACACTTTCTCAAAACAGTCATAATATGATATAACAAGATGGTATCTCGCTAGCCCTTTCTGAGACCGCAAAACATAAATGCAGAGCACCTTTAAAGATCAAGGACTGACTAGACATTGTAATTCATGGTAAAAGAGATCCATTCAAGTCATACCCAATGTAAACTAACAATAATGAATGCAAATGACAGCGGTGCTCTCCAACTGGTGCTTTTTAATAAGAGGATGATGACTCAGCATAAAAGTAAATAGATAGGCCCTTCGTAGAGGGAAGCAGGGATTTATAGTGGTGCCAGAGCTCAGTTTTGAAATAGAGATGAATAATATTTTGAGCGGTATACTTTCATTGTCAACATAACAACCAAGAGATGGCGATATCTTCCATGCTACACACATTATAGGCGGTTCCCAAACAGAATGGTAAAGTTTATACCCCCCTTCCACCAACAAGCATCAATCCATGGCTTGCTCGAAACAACGAGTGCCTCCAACTAACAAGAGTCCCAGGGGGAGTTTTGTTTGCAATTGTTTTGATTTAGTTTGCATAAAGCATGGGACTGGGCATTCCGGTGACCAGCCATTTTCTCGCGAGTGAGGAGCGGAGTCCACTCCTCTTGAGAATAACCCGCCTAAGATGGAAGATACAGACAACCCTAGTTGATACATGAGCTATTTGAGCATACAAAACAGGATATTTATTTGAAGGTTTAGAATTTGGCACATACAAATTTACTTGGAACGGCAGGTAGATACAGTATATAGGAAGGTATGGTGGACTCATATGGAATAAATTTGGGGTTTAAGGGATTGTATGCACAAGCAGTATTCCCGCTTAGTACAGGTGAAGGCTAGCAAAAGACTGGGAAGCGACTAGCTAGAGAGCGACAACAGTCATGAACATGCATTAAAATTAATCAAGACCGAATGCAAGCATGAGTAGGATATAATCCACCATGAACATAAATATCGTGAAGGCTATGTTGATTTTGTTTCAACTACATGTGTGAACATGTGCCAAGTCTAGTCACTTAAATCATTCAGAGGAGGATACCACCCTATCATACCACATCACAACCATTTTAATAGCATGTTGGCATGCAAGGCAAACCATTATAACTCATAGCTAATCAAGCATGGCACAAGAAACTATGATCTCTAGTTGTCATTGCAAACATGTTTATTCATAATAGGCTGGATCAGGAACGATGAACTAATCATATTTACAAAAACAAAAGAGGTCGAGTTCATACCAGCTTTTCTCATCTCAGTCAGTCCATCATATATCGTCATAATTGCCTTTCACTTGCACGACCGAATGATGTGAATAATAATAATAGTGCGCGTGCATTGGACCAAGCTGGAATCTGCAAGCATTCAATAAACAGGAGAAGACAAGGCAATATGGGCTCTTTTGTCAGATCAACAATTATGCATATAAGAGCCACTTCAACAATTTAATCATGGTCTTCTCCTATCGACCCCCAAAGAAAATAAAAGAAATAAAACTATTTACACGGGAAAGCTCCCAACAAGCAAAAGAAGAACATGGAATATTTTTGGGTTTTCTTTTTAATTACTACTACAAGCATGGAAAGTAAACTAATTAAAAGCTACAAGTATTTTTTTGGTTTTCTTAAGGTTTATTAAACACACAAGAAGAAAGCATAAAAAGGAAATAAACTAGCATGGATGATACAATGAAAAAGTATGAGCACCGACATCTAGCAATGAGTGTGTGAACATAAATGTAATGTCGGTGGGAAATACATACTCCCCCAAGCTTAGGCTTTTGGCCTAAGTTGGTCTATTGCCACGGCTGGCCTGGCGGATATCCATAATAGTAGTTGGGGTCGTACTGCAAAGAAGAGGACTCCGATTGCCACTGGTTGGCAATCATCTCTGAATCCCACTAGTAATTAGACTGTCGTGGAGGATCAACTTGTGGTTCCGGCTCTGGCTCTGTGGCTGATGTAGGGTTCAGATAAGCGTGAATAGCCTCTAACGGAACAAGGTACTGGGCTGCAGATAAATCAAATAAGGAAGGAGCAGGCAGGGTAATAGTCTTAGGATGATGTTTATCAAAGAATAATTTGTATTTAACCGCTCCTTCCCTATTCTTGACAATAAAATCATGTGCCACCATACTCTTATAATCCAAATAAGCACGAGGCATCACTTTTTATTCCTTCTCATAATGCCTAATAGGTATGTTAAAATGTGTAGCTAGGCGTGAAGCATAGATGCCTCCAAAGATGGGGCCCTTTGTACGGTTCAGACTTAACCGTTTAGCAATAATGCCGCCCATACTAACAAAGTTATCACTGAATAAACCGTGGAGCAAAATAATAATATCAGGAACACTAAGGTTTCCACAGTTTCCGCGACCAATTAAGCAACGACTAGCAAATAATGCAAAATAGCGTAAAACAGGAAAATGTATGCTAGTGATTCGTGCATCGGAAACCTTCCTTGTTTCCCTTACAGTGATGGTATCAATAAACCCATCCACATCCTCGCGATGTGGTTCCTCTGTCTTGCCCTCAAAAGGGACCAAACAAACCCAACAAAAATCATAAAGTGACATCGCCTTATGCTCTTTATATAAATAAAACTCCACCGTAGGTGGTGAGCTCCTAGAATGGAAATGAAAGTTTTGCACAAAGATATTTGTGAGCAAGAGATACTGATCGCGTTGGTCGTGGAGGAAAGTGGCGAGGCCTGCATTTTCAGCCAATTCATAAAAATCTTCATAAATCCCAGCTGCTCTCAAGAATTCATCGGAAGGCCATTCACACGACCGAACCTCCGCGGTGCGAGGCAGGTTATACTTGGGCTTCTGTGCCTTTTCCTGCGAGCTTCGGCTCGATGAGCCCCTCAAAAGTCTCTTCATTATTTTCTGAAAAATTCTGAAATTTTTAGTAACTTCAAAATAAAAGTAAACCAAACTCAATAATATTGATAGCAACTACTCCTACAAGTGCCTAGAGCCTATATCATGCATCAAAACTACTTGGAACCATATAAATTTGACATGCAAGCTCAAGAACATGGTCACCTAGGCAGCATAAATTTGCAATTAATAAAGCACTAGAACAAAAACTAATTGGACCAATGGAGGAGTCACATACCAAGGAACAATCTCCCCAAGCAGTTTTGCGAGAGGTGCTTTGAGCAAGGAGATCGAAAATCACAGGAAAAGTGGCTGGAACTCGTGCTTGAGTTGGTTTTTCGGGTTTGTGTGAGACAGAGGAAGAAGATGGGTGCTGGGATAAGTGAAGGAGGGCCACCGTGGGCCCACGAGGCAGGGGGCGCGCCCACCACCCTCGTGGCCAGGTGGCAGCTCCTCCTGTGGTAATTTTGCACAGTAAATCCTCAAATATTCCTGAAAAAAATCATATTAAATTGGCATGGCATTCTGAGGACTTTTATTTTCGGGATATTTTTATATTGCACAGATAAGACAGGAAACAGACAGAGAAATACTATTTTTACTTTATTTCTACTAATTAACAGAAAATATAAAGAGGGTAACAGAAGGTTGTGCTTCTAGTTTCATCCATCTCATGCTCATAAAAAAGAATCCACTAACAAGGTTGATCAGGTCTTATTAACAAACTCATTCCGAATAACATGGAACCGAGAAATTTCGAATAACACTATGTTACCTCAACGGGGATATGCACATCCCCAATAATAAGAATATCATATTTCTTCTTGACAGTAGGAAGAGGAAATTCAAAACCTCCAAATATAATCGATGGAATTTTTCCAATAGAGTTGATACTATGAACTTGAGGTTGTTTCCTCGGAAAGTGTACCGTATGCTCATTACCATTAACATGAAAAGTGACATTGCCTTTAGTGCAATCAATAACAGCCCCTGCAGTATTCAAAAAGGGTCTTCCAAGAATAATAGACATACTATCGTCCTCGGGAATATCAAGAATAACAAAGTCCGTTAAAATAGTAACGTTTGCAACTACAACAGGCACATCCTCACAAATACCGACAGGTATAGCAGTTGATTTATCAGCCATTTGCAAAGATATTTCAGTAGGTGTCAACTTATTCAAATCAAGTCTACGATATAAAGAGAGAGGCATAACACTAACACCGGCTCCAAGATCACATAAAGCAGTTTTAACATAGTTTCTTTTAATGGAGCATGGTATAGTGGGTACTCCGGGATCTCCAAGTTTCTTTGGTATTCCACCCTCAAAAGTATAATTAGCAAGCATGGTGGAAATTTCAGCTTCCGGTATCTTTCTTTTATTAGTAACAATATCTTTCATATACTTAGCATAAGGATTCATTTTGAGCATATCAGTTAATCGCATACGCAAAAAGATAGGTCTAATCATTTCAGCAAAGCGCTCAAAATCCTCATCATCCTTTTTCTTGGATGGTTTGGGAGGAAAAGGCATGGGTTTCTGAACCCATGGTTCTCTTTCTTTACCATGTTTCCTAGCAACAAAGTCTTTCTTATCATAACATTGATTCTTTGATTGTGGGTTATCAAGATCAACAGCAGGTTCAATTTCTATATCATTATCATTACTAGGTTGAGCATCATCATGAACATTATCATTAACATTATCACTAGTTTCAGGTTCATTACCAGATTGTGTTTCAGCATCAGACATAGAGATATCATTTGGTATTATCAGGTGGTTCAGCAATAGGTTCACTAGAAGTTTGCACAGTTCTATCATTTTTCTTTTTCTTCTTTTTAGAAGAACTAGGAACATCAATATTATTTCTTGAAGAATCTTGCTCGATTCTCTTAGGGTGGACTTCAGGATACAAGGTTCCTGAGTCATTCTACCAGTTCTAGTAGCCACTCTAACAGCATAATCATTTTCTTACTATTCATTTCATCAAGCACTTATTTTTGAGCTTTAAGTACTTGTTCTACTTGAGTGGTAACCATAGAAGCATGTTTGCTAACAAGTTTAAGTTCACCATTAATATTAGCCATATAATCACCCAAGCGTCTAATCATATAAGCATTTTCTTTTAATTGTCTACCAAAATAAGCATTGAAGTCGTCTTGCTTAAACATAAAGTTCATCAAACTCATCCAAGCACTTGACTAGCAATTTTAGTAGGAGGATTCAGCTTTATCATATCTATAGAGAGAATTTACCTTTACTACCTGTGTCGGGTTATCAAGACCACGAGTTTCTTCAATAGGTAATGGATTAAGATCATATGTTTCTTCAACAGGCGGTAAATTAAGACCATGTATTTCTTCAATAGGAGGCAAATTCTTAACATCTTCAGCTTTAATACCTTTTTCTTTCATAGATTTCTTTGCCTCTTGCATATCTTCAGGACTGAGAAATAGAATACCTCTCTTCTTCGGAGTTGGTTTAGGAATAGGCTCAGGAACTGGCTCAGGAGGTGTCCAATTATTTTCATTTTTCAACATATTATTCAATAGAATTTCAGCTTCATCCGGCGTTCTTTCCCTGAAAACAGAACCAGCACAACTATCCAGGTAATCTCTGGAAGCATCGGTTAGTCCATTATAAAAGATATCAAGTATTTCATTTTTCTTAAGAGGATGATCAGGCAAAGCATTAAGTAACTTGAGAAGCCTCCCCCAAGCTTGTGGGAGACTCTCTTCTTTAGTTTGCACAAAATTATATATATCCCTTAAAGCAGCTTGTTTCTTATGAGAAGGGAAATATTTAGCAGAGAAGTAATAAATCATATCCTGGGGACTACGCACACAACCAAGATCAAGAGAATTAAACCATATCTTAGCATCACCCTTTAATGAGAATGGAAATATTTGAAGGATATAAAAGTAAGGAGTTCTCTCATCATTAGTAAACAGGGTAGCTATATCATTTAATTTAGTAAGATGTGCCACAACAGTTTCAGATTCATAGCCATGAAAAGGATCAGATAAACCAAAGTAATTATATCAGGATCAACAGAGAAGTCATAATCCTTATCGGTAACACAGATAGGTGAAGTAGAAAAAGCAAGGTCAGGTTTCATTTTAGCATTTAGAGATTGCTGATTCCATTTAGCTAATAACCTCTTGAGTTCGTATCTATCTTTGCAAGCTAAAATAGCTAAAGAAGCTTCTTTATCAAAAACATAACCCTTAGGAATAACGGGTAAGTCTTCATCATCAATTTCATCAGTATTATCAGATTCAATATTTTTATTCTCTCTAGCCCTAGCAAGTTGTTCATCAAGAAATTCACCAAGTGGAACAGTAGTATCAAGCATAGAAATAGTTTCATCATAAGTATCATGCATAGCAGAAGTGGCACCATCAATAACATGCAACATATGAGAACGAATAGTAGAAGCAGGTTTAGGTGTCGCAAGCTTACTCATAACAGAAGGTGAATCAAGTGCAGAGCTAGATGGCAGTTCCATACCTCCCCTCGTAGTTGAGGGATAAATCTTGGTTTTTGGATCTCTCAAGTTCTTCATAATGATAAGCAGATATAAATCCCAAGTGACTCAAAGAATAGAGCTATGCTCCCCGGCAACGACGCCAGAAAATAGTCTTGATAACCCACAAGTATAGGGGATCGCAACAGTTTTCGAGGGTAGAGTATTCAACCCAAATTTATTGATTCGCCACAAGGGGAGCCAAAGAATATTCTCAAGTATTAGCAGCTGAGTTGTCAATTCAACCACACCTGGAAACTTAATATCTGCAGCAAAGTATTTAGTAGCAAAGTAATATGATAGTAGTGGTAATGGTAGCAAAAGGTAACGGTAGCAAAACGTAATGTTTTTGGTATTTTGTAGTGATGATAGCAATAGCAACGGAAAAGTAAATAAGCAAAGAACAATACATGGAAAGCTCATAGGTAATGGATCAGTGATGGAGAATTATGCCGGATGCGGTTCATCATGTAACAGTCATAACCTAGGGTGACACAGAACTAGCTCCAGTTCATTGATATAATGTAGGCATGTATTCCAAATATAGTCATACGTGCTTATGGAAAAGAACTTGCATGCCATCTTTTGTCCTACCCTCCCGTGGCAGTGGGGTCCTTATGGAAACTAAGGGATATTAATGCCTCCTTTTAATAGAGTACCGGAACAAAGCATTAGCACATAGTGAATACATGAACTCCTCAAACTATGGTCATCACCGGTAAGTATCCCGATTATTGTCACTTCGGGGTTAACGGATCATAACACATAATAGGTGACTATAGACTTGCAAGATATGATCAAGAACTCTCATATATTGATGAAAACATAATAGGTTCAGATCTGAAATCATGGCACTCGGGCCCTAGTGACAAGGATTAAGCATAGCAAAGTCATAGCAACATCAATCTCAGAACATAGTGGATACTAGGGATCAAACCCTAACAAAACTAACTCGATTGCATGATAGATCCCATCCAACCCATCACCGTCCGGCAAGCCTACGATGGAATTACTCATGCACGGCGGTGAGCATCATGAAATTGGTGATGGAGGATGGTTGATGATGACGATGGCAACGGATTCCCCTCTCCGGAGCCCCGAACGGACTCCAGATTAGCCCTCCCAAGAGGTTTTAGGGCTTGGCGGCGGCTCCGTATCGTAAAACGGGATGATTTCTTCTCTCTAATTTTTTTCTCCCCGAAACCAAATATATAGAGTTGGAGTTGGAGTCGGAGGAGCTCCAGGGGGCCCACGAGGTAGGGGCGCGCCCTAGGGGGGCAGGCACGCCCCCACCCTCGTGGATATGTGGTGGGCCCCCCGGCCTTCATCTTTTGCAAGGATTTTTTATATTTTCCAAAAAGGTGCTCTGTGAAGTTTTAGGTCATTCCGAGAACTTTTGTTTCTGCACATAAATAACACCATAGCAATTCTGCTGAAAACAACGTCAGTCTGGGTTAGTTCCATTCAAATCATGCAAGTTAGAGTCCAAAACAAGGGCAAAAGTGTTTGGAAAAGTAGATATGATGGAGATGTATCAGAGACTACATGCAAGTCGCCTAGTACCTGCACAAACAAACAAGAACCTCGCAACCAACGCGATAAAGGGGTTGTCAATCCCTTCACGGTCACTTACGAAAGTGAGATCTGATAGAGATAATAAGATAAATATTTTTGGTATTTTTGTTGTATAGATTGAAAAGTAAAGATTGCAAAATAAGCAGCAACAAAAATAGCTAGTTGACGGGAAAATAATATGATGTAAAGTAGACTCGGGGGCCATAGGTTTCACTAGTGGCTTCTCTCAAGATAGCATATGTTACGGTGGGTGAACAAATTACTGCCGAGCAATTGATAGAAAAGCGCATAGTTATGATGATATCTAGGCATGATCATGAACATAGGCATCACGTCCGTGTCAAGTAGACCGAAATGATTCTGCATCTACTACTATTACTCCACACATCGACCGCTACCCAGCATGCATCTAGAGTATTAATTTCATAAGAACAGAGTAACACATTAGGCAAGATGACATAATGTAGAGGGATAAACTCAAGCAATATGATATAAACCCCATCTTTTTATCCTCGATGGCAATAATACAATATGTGGCTTGCTGCCCCTGCTGTCAGTGGGAAAGGACACCGCAAGATTGAACCCAAAGCTAAGCACTTCTCCCATTGCAAGAAAGATCAATCTAGTAGGCCAAACCAAATTGATAATTCGAAGAGACTTGCAAAGATATCAAATCATGCATATAAGAATTCAGAGAAGAATCAAATATTGTTCATAGATAATCTTAATCATAAACCCACAATTCATCGGATCTCGGCAAACACACCGCAAAAAGAATTACATCGAATAGATCTCCAAGAACATCGATGAGAACTTTGTATTGAGATCCAAAGAGAGAGAAGAAGCCATCTAGCTAATAACTATGGACCCGAAGGTCTGTGGTAAACTACTCACACATCATCGGAGAGGATATTGTGTTGATGTAGAAGCCCTCCGTGATCGAATCCCCTTCCGGCAGATCGCCGCAAAAGGTCCTCAAATGGGATCTCACGGGCACAGAAGGTTGCGGCGGTGGAAAAGTGGTTTCGTGGCTCCCCTGGATGTTTTCAGGGTATAAGAGTATATATAGGCGAAAGAAGTAGGTCGGTGGAGCCACGAGGGGCCCATGAGGGTGGGGGCCGCGCCGCCCTACCTCATGGCGACCTCGTTGCTTCCTTGACCTCCACTCCAAGTCTCCTGGATTGCATTTGTTCCAAAAAAGATCCTCGTGAAGGTTTCATTCCGTTTGGATTCTGTTTGATATTCCTTTTCTGCGAAACACTGAAATAGGCAAAAAAATTAGCTATTTGCACTGGGCCTTCGGCTAATAGGTTAGTCCCAAAAATAATATAAAAGTGCATAATAAAGCCACATCCAAAACAGATAATATAATAGCATGGAACAATAAAAAATTATAGATACGTTGGAGACGTATCAAGCATCCCCAAGCTTAATTCCTGCTCGTCCTCGAGTAGGTAAATGATATAAAACATAAATTTTGATGTGGAATGCTATCTAACATAATTTTCAATGTATTCTCTTTATTGCAGCATGAATGTTTAGATCCAAAAGATTCTAGACAGAAGTTTAATATTGACATAAAAATAATAATACTTCAAGCATGCTAACCAAGCAATTATGTCTTATCAAAATAGCATAGCCAAAGAAAGCTTATCCCTACAAAATCGTATAGTTTGGCCAGGCTTCATTTTTGTCACAAAGAATGCTCCCATCATGCACAACCCCGATGACAAGCCAAGCAATTGTTTCATACTTTAGCCTTTTCAAACTCTTTCAACTTTCATGCAATATATGAGCGCGAGCCATGGACATAGCACTATGGGTGGAATAGAATATGATGATGGAGGTTGTGTGAGAAGACAAAAGGGAGAAAGTCTCACATTGACGCGGCTAATCAACGGGCTATGGAGATTCCCATCAATTGATGTCAATGCAAGGAGTAGGGATTTCCATGTAATGGATGCACTAGAGCTATAAATATATGAAATCTCAACAAAAGAAACTAAGTGGGTGTGCATCTAACTTGCTTGCTCATGAATAACTAGGGCATTTTTGAGGAAGCCCATCATTGGAATATACAAGCCAAGTTCTATAATGAAAAATTCCCAGTAGTATATGAAAGTGACAGAATAGGAGACTCTCTATCATGAAGATCATGGTGCTACTTTGAAGCACAAGTGTGAAAAAGGATAGTAACATTGCCCCTTCTCTCATTTTTTCTCTTTTTTTCGAAGAACTTTCCTCACATGGGACAATGCTCAAATAATGAAAATCATCACATTTTTATTTACTTACAACTCAAGAATTACAACTCGATACTCAGAACAAAATATGACTCTATGTGAATGCCTCCGGCGGTGTACCGGGATATACAATGAATCAAGAGTGATATGTATGAAAGAATTATGAAGGTGGATTTGCCACAAATACGATGTCAACTACATGATGATGCAAGGCAATATGACAATGATGTAGCGTGTCATAATAAACGAAACGGTGGAAAGTTGCATGGTAATATATCTCAGAATGGATATGCAAATGCCATAATAGGTAGGTATGGTGGATGTTTTGAGGAAGATATAATGAGGCTTATGTGTGATAGAGCGTATCATATCACGGGGTTTGGATGCACCGGCGAAGTTTGCACCAACTCTCGAGGTGAGAAAGGGCAATGCACGGTACCGAAGAGGCTAGCAATGATGGAAGGGTGAGAGTGCGTATAATCCATGGACTCAACACTAGTCGTAAAGAACTCACATACTTATTGCAAAAATTTACAAGTCATCAAAACCAAGCACTACGCGCATGCTCCATGATACGTCCATTTTGCATCATGCTTTTATACAGATATTTATTGTATTATGGGCTGTCATTTCACATTATGTCACAATACTTATGGCTATTCTCTCTTATTTTACAAGGTTTACATAAGGAGGGAGAATGCCGGCAGCTGGAATTCTGGGCTCGAAAAGGAGAAAATATTAGAGACCTATTCTGCACAACTCCAAAAGCCCTGAAACTCACATAATAAATAATGAAAAATCCTCGCCAAAGATGAAGACCAGGGGGCCCACACCCTTCTCACGAGGGTGGGGGCGCCCCCTAGGGCGCGCCCCCTACCTCGTGGGCCCCCTGGTGGCTCTCCGATGATCAGCTTCTCCTATATGAAGTATTTCGTCGAGAAAAAAAATAAGAAGCAACCTTTCGGGACGAAACTCCGCCGCCACGAGGCGGAACCTTGGCGGATCCAATCTAGAGCTCCGGCAGAGCTGTTCTGCCGGGGAAACTTCCCTCCCGGAGGGGGAACTCATCGCCATCGTCATCACCAACGCTCCTCTCATTGGGAGAGGGCAATCTCCATCAACATCTTCATCAGCACCATCTCATCTCAAAACCCTAGTTCATCTCTTGTATCCAATTCTTGTCTCCAAGTCCGGGATTGGTGCTAGTAGGTTGCTAATATTGTTAATTACTCCTTGTAGTTGATGCTAGTTGGTTTAATTGGTGGAAGATCATATGTTTAGATCCTTTATGCATATTATTACCCCTCTGATTATGAACATGAATATGCTTTGTGAGTAGTTACGTTTGTTCCTGAGGACAAGGGAGAAGTCTTGCTATTAGTAGTCATGTGAATTTGGTATCCGTTCGATATTTTGATGAGATGTATGTTGTCTAGCCTCTAGTGGTGTTATGTGAACGTCGACTACATAACACTTCACCATTATTTGGGCCTAGAGGAATGCATTGGGAAGTAATAAGTGTTAGAAATATAATTGGGTTTAAGTTAGAGATAAGGAGATAGAGATAGAATTAGTTTAAACCACATGTAACTTGTCTTGTACTCCAAGTCTCTACCTGTCTTATACTCCTATATATACCCTACACAAGGGTCAGATCAATACAACAACAATATTCAGCCATACTACAGTTTTCACAATAAGTAGATGAGGGTTGGTAGAGTGACAGAAGCTTAAACCCTAGTTTATGCGTTGCTTCGTAAGGGGCTGATTTGGATCCTTATGTTTCATGCTATGGTTAGGTTTACCTTAATACTTTTGTTGTAGTTGCAGATGCTTGCAATAGAGGTTAATCATAAGTGGGATGCTTGTTCAAGTAAGAACAGCACACAAGCACCGGTCCACCCACATATCAAATTATCAAAGTACCGAATGCGAATCATATGAACGTGATGAAAACTAGCTTGACGATATTCTCATGTGTCCTCGGGAGCGCTTTTCCTTATATAAGAGTTTTTCCAGGCTTGTCCTTTGCTACAATAAGGATTGGGCCACCTTGCTGCACTTTATTTACTTTTGTTACTTGTTTCTCGTTACAAGTTATCTTATCACAAAACTATCTGTTACCACTTATTTCAGTACTTGTAGAGAATACCTTGCTGAAAACTGCTTATCATTTCCTTCTGCTCCTCGTTGGGTTCGACACTCTTACTTATCGAAAGGACTACGATAGATCCCCTATACTTGTGGGTCATCAAGACTCTTTTCTGGTGCCGGTGCAAGGGAGTAAAGCGCCTTTGGTAAGGAAAAATTTATATAGTGTGCTGAAATTTACTGTCACTTGTTACTATGGAAAGTAATCCTCTGAGGGGCTTGTTCGGGGCATCTTCACCTCGACCAGTAGAGCAAAGATTTGCTCCTCAACCTACTGAACCTATTGAAAAATAATATGAAAATGAAATTCCTTATGAGTATCCTTCGGGTATGATAGAAAAACTGCTAGCTAATCCTTTTACAGGAGATGGAACAAAGCATCCTGATGAACACCTAATATATGTGGATGAAGTTTGTGGATTATTTAAGCTTGCAGGTATACCCGATGATGTTGCTAAGAAGAAGGTCTTCCCTTTATCTTTGAAGGGAGACGTATTGATATGGTATAGGCTATGTGATGATACGAGATCACGAAATTATAGAAGATTGAAATTGGAATTTCATCAAAAGTATTACCCTATGCATCTTGTTCATTGTGATCACAATTATATATATAATTTTTGGCCTCGCGAAGGAGAAATCATCGCTCAAGATTGGGGGAGGCTTAAATCAATGTTATATTCGTGCCCCAATCATGAGCTTCCAAGAGAAACAATTCTTCAAATTTTTTATCCTCGGCTTTCTGAAAATAATCGCACCATGCTCGATACTTCTTGTGATGGCTCTTTTGTGATGAAGACTATTGGATTTAGATGGGATTTATTGGATAGAATTAAACGCAACTATGAAGATTGGGATCTCGACAAAGGTAAGGAGTCAGGTATGACACCTAAGTTTGATTGTGTTAAATCTTTTATGGATATTGATATTTTCCGTAAGTTTAGCACTAAATATGGACTTGATTCTGAGATAGTAGCTTCTTTCTGCGAATCTTTTGCTTCTTATGTTGATCTCCCTAAGGAGAAGTGGTTTAAATATCATCCTCCCATAGAAGTAAAAGTAGCTGCACCTATTAAAGTTGAAGAAAAGACTGTCACTTATAATGATCCTATTGTTCCCACTTGTTATGTTGAGAAACCACCTTTCCCTGTTAGGATAAAGGATCATGCTAAAGCTTCAACTGTGGTTCGTAAAAGCAATATTAAAACATATACACCTCCTAAGCAAGTTAAAGTAGAACCTAATATTGCTATTCTTAAAGATCTCTTGTCTGATAATATTGATGGGCATGTTATTCAGTTCTGCGGTGAAACTGCTAGCATTGCTAAACCTTGTGCTAAAGATAAAAATAGACATGTGGTAGGCGTGCTTGTTATTTCTGTTAAAATAGGAGAACATTGTTATCATGGCTTATGTGATATGGGTGCTAGTGCTAGTGTTATACCTTATGACTTGTATAAAGAAATCAAGCATGAAATTGCACCTGCTGAGTTAGAAGATATTGATGTCACAATTAAACTTGCTAATAGAGATACTATTTCAGCAGTTGGAATTGTTAGATATGTTGAAGTCTTGTGTGAGAAAACTAAATATCCTGCTGATTTTCTTGTTCTTAGTTCCCCACAAGATAGCTTTTGTCCCATTATATTTGGTAGACCCTTCTTGAACACTATTAATGCTAAGATAAACTGTGAAAAGAATGTTGTTACTATTGGCCTGGATGATATGACTCATGAATTTAATTTCTCTAAATTTAGTAAACAACACCGTGAAGAAGAATTGCCTAGTAAGGATGAAATTATTGGTCTTGCTTCTATTGCCGTACCTCCTAGTGATCCTTTAGAACAATATTTGCTAGACCATGAGAATGATATGTTTATGAATGAAAGAAGGAAAAGAGATGAAGTATTCTTTAAGCAGGAGCCTATGTTGAAACACAATTTGCCTGTTGAAATCCTAGGGGATCCCCCTCCACCTAAGGGTGATCCCGTGTTTGAGCTTAAACCGTTGCCTAATAATCTTAAATATGCTTATCTTGATGAAAAGAAGATATATCATGTTATTATTAGTGCTAACCTTTCAGAGCATGAAGAAGAAAGATTATTGAAAGCTCTGAAGAAGCACTGTGCTGCTATTGGATATACTCTTGATGATCTTAAGGGCATTAGTCCCACTCTATGTCAACATAAAATAAATTTGGAAGCAGATGCCAAACCAGTTCGTGATCCTCAACGACATCTGAACCCTAAAATGAAAGAAGTGGTAAGAAAAGAAATACTAAAGCTTCTGGAGGCAGGTATAATTTATCCTGTTGCTGATAGTCAGTGGGTAAGTCATGTTCATTGTGTCCCTAAGAAGGGAGGTATTACTGTTGTTCCTAATGATAAAGATGAATTGATTCCACAAAGAATTATTACAGGTTATAGGATGGTAATTGATTTCCGCAAATTAAATAAGGCTACTAAGAAAGATCATTACCCCTTACCTTTTATCGATCAAATGCTAGAAAGATTATGCAAATATACACATTACTACTTTCTAGATGGTTATTCTGGTTTCTCTCAAATACATGTGTCGGCTAAAGATCAATCAAAGACTACTTTTACATGCCCTTTTGGTACTTTTGCTTATAGACGTTTGCCTTTTGGTTTATGTAATGCACCTGCTACCTTTCAAAGATGCATGATGGCTATATTCTCCGACTTTTGTGAAAAGATTTGTGAGGTTTTAATGGACGACTTTTCCGTCTATGGATTTTCTTTTGATGATTGGTTGAGCCATCTTGATCGATTTTTGCAGAGATGTGAAGAAACTAATCTTGTCTTGAATTGGGAAAAGTGCCACTTTATGGTTAATGAGGGTATTGTCTTGTTGGAAATATGCCCTAGAGGAAATAATAAATTAGTTATTATTATATTATATTTCATTGTTCATGATAATCGTTTATTATCCATGCTAGAATTGTATTGATAGGAAACTCAGATACATGTGTGGATACATAGACAACACCATGTCCCTAGTAAGCCTCTAGTTGACTAGCTCGTTGATCAATAGATGGTTACGGTTTCCTGACCATGGACATTGGATGTCGTTGATAACGGGATCACATCATTAGGAGAATGATGTGATGGACAAGACCCAATCCTAAGCCTAGCACAAAGATCGTGTAGTTCGTATGCTAAAGCTTTTCTAATGTCAAGTATCATTTCCTTAAACCATGAGATTGTGCAACTCCCGAATACCGTAGGAGTGCTTTGGGTGTGCCAAACGTCACAACGTAACTGGGTGGCTATAAAGGATCACTACAGGTATCTCCGAAAGTATCTGTTGGGTTGGCACGAATCAAGACTGGGATTTGTCACTCCGTGTAAACGGAGAGGTATCTCTGGGCCCACTCGGTAGGACATCATCATAATGTGCACAATGTGACCAAGGAGTTGATCACGAGATGATGTGTTACGGAACGAGTAAAGAGACTTGCCGGTAACGAGATTGAACAAGGTATCAGGATACCGATGATCGAATCTTGGGCAAGTACAATACCGCTGGACAAAGGGAATTGAATACGGGATTGATTGAATCCTCGACATCGTGGTTCATCCGATGAGATCATCGTGGAACATGTGGGAGCCAACATGGGTATCCAGATCCCGCTGTTGGTTATTGGCCGGAGAGTTGTCTCGGTCATGTCTGCATGGTTCCCGAACCCGTAGGGTCTACACACTTAAGGTTCGGTGACGCTAGAGTTGTTATGGGAAATAGTATGTGGTTACCGAAGGTTGTTCGGAGTCCCGGATGAGATCTCGGACATGACGAGGAGCTCCGGAATGGTCCGGAGGTGAAGATCGGTATATTGGGCGAAGGGTATTGGAGTCCGGAATTGTTCCAGGGGTACCAGGTGATGACCAGCGTGTCCGAAAGGGGTTTCGGAGGCCCCAGCAAGTGTTGGGGGGCCTTATGGGCCAAGGGGAGAGGGCACATCAGCCCACTAAGGGGCTGAGCGCCCCTCCCACCCCATCTCACGTAACCAGGACAAACTGCAAAGCTTTATTACGTCGTCACAATGTTTACAGGGACAAAATCAAGATCGTTGGGCTGGCCTAACCAAACATGGCGGCCACCCCCGAGAGATAAAGCGTGCTTCGCTAGTTTGTGAGCCTCTACATTAGAGCTCCTAAATTCATGAATTATATTACAAGCCTCAAATTCAGACCGGTGTCGTATGATTTCATGTGTTATTGCCCCATAGCTGCCTCTATTTTGCTGCTGGATGTCATCGACGGCTACTTTACAGTCTGAAGCAATATATATCCTTCTGACATAAATGTCATCTGCCAAAGCCAAAGCCTCCCTGATTGCTAGCATCTCCAAAGTGCCTGGGTCCGAAAGATGGGAGAATACCACCGCCGAAGCTCCCAGAAAGGCTCCATCTTGGTCTCTACAAATAGCGGCCGCTGCACCCCGCGCCCGACCTACTGCGGCATCGACATTGATCTTGACCATTCCCAAAGGCGGTGCAATCCAGCGATTGACTCAAGTTTGTGGCACCCTCACGCCCGAGACATGTGGCTTCTCGAGAGCCTTGAGTTCTGCAATGAAGGCGTTTACAAATCCGTTGATGGCATAAGGGGTCTGGAAGATGTCCTCATACATTGCCTTCCTTCTGGCGCCCCATAGCGCCCATAGGGTGACGACGAAGGCAAGGAAATCATCCTGGCTGAGTGCTTCGTGCATGGCAAGCAACCATCTCCTCGCGTTTTCCTCTATACAAGTGCTCATTCTGTCAAGAATCGCCTCTGAGGATAGAGCCCAAGTGCTCCTCGAGACGGAGCAATCCACAAGGGCATGGCGCCAAGTATCAACAGCCCCACAAAGACAACAAGCTCGTGAGGTTGACATATTTCGGTGATGGAGTAGCGCTACTGTAGGGACAAAATGTTTGGCGAGTCTCCATAAGAAGAATTTCAGTTCTGCGGGAACCTTTATCCGCCACAGCTCGGTCCACCCCTGGCCAACACCCGTGGCGTCGGAAGAGGACCCGTCTTCGTACAACCATGCCTCACGACTTAACTTCGTTTGCTGGATCATCCGGTACGCCGATCGCACGGTAAACGTGCCCTTCCTCTCCTCGGACCAAGCCCAAAAATCATCAGTTTGTCTTGTGCAAAGGGGTATTTGCAGTATGGCTGCTGCGTCGATTGGTATAAACACCGTCCGGACTAGGTCCTCCTTCCAGGATGATGACGTATGGTCTATCAACTCAGCCACTGTAGTTGGAGGGTTCTGCACTAAAGAAGTGATCGGCTTCTTCATGTTTTGTCGCGGCAACCAATTGTCCACCCATATCTGAGTCGTTTCACCATCTCCGATTCTGTGCACCAGCCCCTGAACCATGATATCCCGGCCATCCAAGATAGCCCGCCAAATCTGCGAGGGATGAGACCCTAGTGTTGCCCCAAAAATGTCCGAATCAGGGTAATATACTGCTTTCAGAATCCTCGCACTCAGAGAGAGTGGGTTTTGTAACATGCGCCAGGACTGCCGTGCTAGAAGGGCCAAATTAAACATCTCCATATCCCAAAAACCCAGACCTCCAAGATACTTCGGCAGGGTCACCACATCCCATGCCACCCAACTTGGTTTCCGCTTCCCCCGCTTACTTCCCCACCAGAATAGTCTGATTAGCGAAGTAATGCTCTCACATAGACCCCTTGGCAGCCGGAAACATGCCATCGAATATACTAGAATAGCTTGAGCCACTGCTTTAATAAGCACCTCTTTCCCTGCTGAAGATAATAGCTTTTCCATCCATCCCTTAACCTTTTCCCAAACTCGGTCCCTCAAATATTTGAAAGTCCCATTCTTCGAGTGATCGACCTCCGTCGGCATTCCCAGATACCTGTCACTGAGGGACTCGTTTTGCACATTCAAAACATTTTTCATATCATCTCTCACCGCTTGAGGGCATCCTCTGCTGAAGAAAATCGAAGACTTGTCATGATTTATCCTCTGACCCGAAGCCAAGCAGTACGTTTCAAGCAGGTTTGATACCGCTACTGCCCCCTCGTTCCCTGACTTAAAAAGCAGCAGGCTATCATCTACAAAGAGGAGGTGGTTAACGGCCGGGGCCATGGGTGCCACCTTAAGTCCCACAATATTTGATGATGAAGAACTGGTTTTCAGGAGGCACGAAATGCCCTCCGCTGCAATTAAGAAGAGATAGGGGGATATCGGATCTCCCTGTCGTATACCTCTGCTCGGCATGAAATGATCAAGCCTTTCACCATTAAAGAGCACTAAGAAGGATACAGACCACACCATACCCATGATTATTTTTATCCATGGTTGGGCAAAACCGAGTTTTCCCATAATTGCTTCCAAGTAGTCCCATTCCAGCCTTAGGAATCAGAACGAGGATGGTGTCATTTATGCACTTCGGGCTCTCCTCCCCCTAACGATCCTCAACACTGCCTTGGTCACCTCTGTTCCACAAAGCTCCCAATGTCGCTGGAAAAAGTGTGCCGGAAAACCATCCGGTCCGGGCGCCTTGGTTGGGAACATCTGGAATAAGGTTGCCTTAACCTCCTCATTTGTGTATGGTGCACACAACGTCTCATTCATCTCCAATGATACTTTCCTTGGGATGCAGTTTAGGACAACCTCCATGTTGCTTACCCCCTCCATGGTGTATAAGGTCTTGTAGAAGTCGTTCACCATGGCTCTCAGCTCGTCCGGGTCGTCTGTGAGCTCCCCGAGCGAGTTATGCAGGGCTTTTATCATATTCTTCTTGCGCCGGATGCTAGCCCGTAGATGAAAAAATTTGGTATTCCTGTCTCCCGACGAAAGCCATTGAACCCTGGATCTCTGCCTCCACATGACCTCCTCCCTATGGTACAATTCCACAAGCTTTTCATTGATCTTAAGTTCAACATGTGTTGGTGCTATTCTGCTAGCGTCAGATCTCAGTTTTTCAAGCTCTCCCTTTAGCTGTTTAATCTCCTTGTGCACACTACCGAAAGTGTCCTTGTTCCATCGTCCCAAGTCTTGTGACACTGCCGAAAGCTTAGTCCTAAGCTCGTCCAACCTGGTGGCTGCACCCGTTTGTGCCCATGTCTCCGCAATCTTGCTGCTCCATGACTCATGGCCCTCCCACATGACCTCAAACTGAAAGGTACTATGCCGCTGGTTTTGTCTTTGCTCTCTGTTCAAATTCGCCAAAATGGGACTGTGATCGGACGTGGCTGCCACCAGATGCGTGAGGTCAGCCAAAGGGAAGCGGGCTTGCCACTCCACCGAGGCCAAGGCTCTATCAAGCCGCACCCTAGTGAAGGATCCGCCCGTGACCTTCTTCTCAAAGGTCCATGGAATGCCATTATAGCCAATATCTAGCAGCATGCACACGTCTACAGCGTCTCTGAAAGCTTGTATTTGCGCATTGCTTCGCTGACCAACTCCCACATGTTCTTCCGGACGTAGCACCTCGTTGAAATCCCCAACACACAACCATGGGAGGCTGCTGAAAGTGCTAATGTTTTTTAAAGTGTCCCAAGTCTGGTGTCTCATATGTGTCTGGGCTTCTCCATAAACTACAGTCAATCTCCATGGATCTTCACCCTGTTCAAGGACCGAGCAATCAAGATGATAGTCAGAAAAACCCAAAACCTAAATATTTAGTTCATTGTTCCAAAACAAACCAATGCCTCCACTTCTACCACGACTACTGACTGCATAACTCTGATCATAACCAAGTGTTCCTGCTAATGCTTCTACCCTCGAGCCTTCCAGCTGGGTTTCTACAATACACAAAAGGGTAGGGGCAAATTTCTTCGCAAACCCGCGAAGTTCACGGACTGTCGCGGCTTTGTCCACGCTGCGACAGTTCCAGCAGAAAACACTCATTGGGCTCGGCGGTGCCCGTCACTTGGGCCCGCCTGCTTTTGGTCGTTCTTGCTTAGAAACAAGCTTCTCGCTGCAGAAACGTTATCTGTCTCCCGCCCTATCTTTGCCCTCTTTGACTCTTGTGTCGCACTTGGGCTTAGGACCACCGACGCCCCTCCCGGCTTGGGGGGCAAGTTTCCTAGGGGGTGGGGGCGCCCAAACCCATCTAGGGTTTCCCCTGTGGCCGCTGCCCCTCCCCTAGGGAACCCTAGGGCGCCTCCCCCTCCTCCCTTCCCCCTATATATAGTGAGGGAGAGAGAGGGCAGCCGCACCCTTCCCCTGGCGCAGCCCTCTTCCTCCTCCAACACCTCATCCTCCTCCGTAGTGCTTGGCGAAGCCCTGCCGAAGAACCACGAGCTCCATCACCACCACGCCGTCGTGCTGTCGGAGTTTTCCCTCAACTTCTCTTCTCACCTTGCCGGATCAAGTAGGAGGAGATGTCTCCCAACCGTACGTGTGTTGATCACGGAGGTGCCGTCCGTTCGGCGCTAGGATCATCGGTGATTTGGATCACGATGAGTACGACTCCATCAACCCCGTTCACTTGAACGCTTCCGCTTAGCGATCTACAAGGGTATGTAGATGCACTCTCCTTCCCCTCGTTGCTAGATTACTCCATAGATTGATCTTGGTGATTCGTAGGAAATTTTAAATTTCTTCTACGATCCCCAACAGTGGCATCATGAGCTAGGTCTATGCGTAGTTACTATGCACGAGTAGAACACAAAGTAGTTGTGGGCATCGATTTTGTCAATTTACTTGCCGTTACTAGTCTTATCTTGATTCGGCGGCATCGTGGGATGAAGTGGCCCGGACCGACCTTACACGTACTCTTACGTGAGACTGGTTCCACCGACTGACATGCACTAGTTGCATAAGGTGGCTAGCAGGTGTCTGTCTCTCCCACTTTAGTCGGATCGGATTCGATGAAAAGGGTCCTTATGAAGGGTAAATAGAAATTGGCATATCACGTTGTGGTTTTCGCGTAGGTAAGAAACGTTCTTGCTAGAAACCTATAGCAGCCACGTAAAAACTTGCAACAACAATTAGAGGACGTCTAACTTGTTTTTGCAGCATATGCCTTGTGATGTGATATGGCCAAAAGGATGTGATGAATGATATATGTGATGTATGAGATTGATCATGTTCTTGTAATAGGAATCACGACTTGCATGTCGATGAGTATGACAACCGACAGGAGCCATAGGAGTTGTCTTAATTTATTTATGACCTGCGTGTCAACATAAACGTCATGTAATTACTTTACTTTATTGCTAAAGCGTTAGCCATAGTAGTAGAAGTAATAGATGACAAGACAACTTCAAGAAGACACGATGATGGAGATCATGATGATGGAGATCATGGTGTCATGTCGGTGACAACGATGATCATGGAGCCCCAAAGATGGAGATCAAAAGGAGCAAAATGATATTGGCCATATCATGTCACTATTTGATTGCATGTGATGTTTATCATGTTTTACATCTTATTTGCTTAGAACGACGGTAGCTTAAATAAGATGACCCCTCGTAATAATTTCAAGAAAGTGTTCCCCTAACTATGCACCGTTGCGAAGGTTCGTTGTTTCGAAGCACCACATGATGATCGGGTGTGATAGATTCTAACGTTCGAATACAACGGGTGTAAGCCAGATTTACACACGCAATACACTTAGGTTGACTTGACGAGCCTAGCATGTACAGACATGGCCTCGGAACACGGAAGACCTAAAGGTCGAGCATGAGTCGTATAGAAGATACGATCAACATGAAGATGTTCACCGATGTTGACTAGTCCGTCTCACATGATGATCGGACACGGCCTAGTTGACTCGGATCATGTTTCACTTAGATGACTAGAGGGATGTCTATCTGAGTGGGAGTTCATTAAATAATTTGATTAGATGAACTCAATTATCATGAACATAGTCTAAATTGTCTTTGCAAATATGTTGTAGATAAATAGCTCACGTTGTAGCTCCCTGTTTCAATACGTTCCTAGAGAAAGATTAAGTTGAAAGATATTGTAAGCAATGATGCGGACTAGGTCCGTAGTCCGATGAGTGTCGTCACTGCTACACAGAAGGCTTACGTCTTTGATGCACTGCTCGATGTGCAAACCCCTACAACGTCGTCTGTGGATGTTGTGAACACCTGACAGACACATCGTGATGACTACTTGATAGTTTAGTGCACCATACTTTACGGCTTAGAATCGGGATTCCAATGACGTTTTGAACGCCATAAGACATATGAGATGTTCCAAGAGCTGAAATTGGGATTTCAGGCTCATGCCCGTGTTGAGAGGTGTGAGACCTCTGACAAGTTCTTTAGCCAACAAGATGGAGGAGAATAGCTCAACTGGTGAGCATGTGCTCAGAATGTCTGGGTGCTACAATCACTTAAATCAAGTGGGAGTTAAACTTCCAGATAAGATAGTGATTGATAGAGTTCTCTAGCCACTATCACTAAGCTACTAGATCTTCGTGATGAACTATGACATGCAAGGGATGGAGTTGATCCCGGAGCTGTTCGCGGTGCTTAAGACCGCAAAAGGTAGAAATCAAGAAGGAGCATCAAGTGTTGATGGTTTAACAAGACCACTGGTTTCAAGAAGGGCAAGGGCTAGAAGGGAAACTTCATGGATGGCAAACCAGTTGCCGCTCCAGTGAAGGAACCCATGGTTGAACCCAAACCCGAGACTAAGTGCTTCTATTGTAAGGGGAACGGTCACTGGTAGCGGAATTACCCCAAATGCATGGTAGATAAGAAGGCTGACAACTTCAAAGTATATACGTGTTATTAATGTGTACCTCACTAGTACTCCTGGTAGCACCTGGGTATTGGATACCGGTTCAGTTGCTATTATTGGTGACTTGAAACAAAAGCTACGGACTAAACAGAGACTGGCTAAGGGCGAGGTGACGATGTGTGTTGGAAGTGTTTCCAAAGTTGATGAGATCACCATCACATGCTCCATCTGCCTTCGGGATCAGTATTGAACCTAGATAAATGTTATCAAGTGTCTACGTTGAGCATGAATATGATTAGATCATGTTCATTGCAATAGGTTATTCATTTAATTAGAGAATAATGGTTATTCTGTTTACATGAATAATACCTTTCATGGTCATGCACCCTATGTGAATGGTTCATTGAATCTCGGTCATGGTAATACACATATTCACGCCAAAAGATGTAGAGTTAATAATGATAGTACCACTTTCTCGTGGCACTGCCGCTTAGGTCATATTGGCGCAAGATGCATGAAGAAACTCCATGTCGATGGATGTTTGGAGTCACTTGATTTTGAATCGCTTGACACATGCGAGCCATGCCTCATGGGCAGGATGACCAAGACCCCGTTTTCAGGAACAATGAAACGGGCAAGTGACTTGTTGGAAATCATGCATGCTGATGCGTGTGATCCAATGAGAATTGAAGCGTGCGGTGGATATCGCTATTTTCTCATCTTCACTAACGATTTGGGTAGATATAGGTATATCTATTTAATGAAGCACACGTCTGAAACGTTTGAAAAGTTCAAGCGTTTTCAGAGTGAAGTTAAGAATCATCATAACAATAAGATCATGTTCCTATGATCTGATCAAAAGGGGATTTTCTGAGTTATGAGTTTGGCAATCACTTAAGACATTGTGGAATTGTTTCACAGTTGAAGCCACCTCGAACACCACAAGGTAATGGTGTGTCCGGACGTCGTAATCAAACCCTATTAGATATGGTGCGATCTATGATGTCTCTTACCAATCTACCGTTTTCATTTTGAGGTTATGCGTTAGAGACAGCTGCATTCACTTTAGATAGGACACAATCTAAGTCCGTTGAGACGACGTTGTATGAACATTGGTTTGGCAAGAAACCAAAGTTGTCGTTTCTTAATGTTTAGGGCTGCGATGCTTAAGGCTTCAGCCGGAGAAGCTCGAACCCAAAGCGGACAAACACTTCTTCATAGGATACCCAAGGGTGATAGTTGGGTATACCTTCTATCTCAGATCCGAGGGCAAATTGTTTGTCGCTAAGAACTGGTCCTTTTTCGAGAAGGAGTTTCTCTTGAAAGAATTGAGTGGGAGGAAGATAAAACTTGATGAGGTTGTCGAACCTTTACTTCAACCAGAGAGTGACGCAACACAGAAAGATGTTTTCTGTGGCGCCTACATCTGTTGAATAGGAAGTTAATGATAGTGATCATGAAGCTTCGGATCAAGTTGCTATCGAACCTCGTAGGTCGACAAGGATATGTACTACTCCTAAGTGGTACGATAATCCTGTCTTAGATATCATGTTGTTAGACAACAATGAACCTACGAGCTATGGAGAAGCGATGGTGGGCCCGTATTCCGACAAATGGTTAGAAGCCATGAAATCTGAGATAGGATCCATATATCAGAACAAAGTATGGACTTTGGTGGACTTGCCCGATGATCGGCAAGTCATTGAGATAAATGGGTCTTTAAGAAGAAGACAGACGTGGGCGGTAATGTTACTGTCTATGAAGCTCGACTTGTGGGAAAGAGTCTTTTCACAAGTTCAAGGAGTTGACTACGATGAGAATTTTTCACCCGTAGCGATGCTTAAGTCCGTCGGAATCATGTTAGCACTAGCTGTATTTTTCGATTATGAAATCTTACAGATGGATGTCAAAAACAAGTTTCCTTACCAAGTTTTCATAAGAAAGAGTTGTATGTGATACAATCAAAGTTTTGTCGATCCTAAGGATGCTAAAAGGTATGATGGCTCCAGCGATCCTTCTATGGACTAGAGCAAGCATCTCGGAGTCAGAATATATGCTTTGATGGAGTGATCAAAGCTTTTAGGTTTATACAATGTTTGTTAGAAACTTGTATTTACAAGAAAGTGAGTGGGAGCACTACAACATTTCTGATAAGTATATGTGGATGACACATTGTAGATCCGAAATAATGTAGAATTTTTGGAAAGAATAAACGGTTGTTTGAAGAGTGTTTTTCAAAGGAAGACCTGGATAAAGCTGCTTACATATTGGGCATCAAGATCTATAGAGATAGATCAAGACGCTTGATGATACTTTCAAAGAAAGCACACCTTGACATGTTTTTGAAGGAGTTCAAAATAGATCAGTCAAAGAAGGGGTTCTTACCTGAGTTGTAAGGTGTGAAGTTGAGTAAGACTCAAAGATTGACCACGGCAGAAGAAAGAGGAAGGACGAAGGTCGTCCCCTATGCTCTTGTCATAGGCCCTATACGGTATGCCATGCTGAGTACCGCACCTGATGTGTGCCTAGCCACATGTCTAGCAAGAGGGTACAAAGGTGATCTAGGAGTGGAACACCAGATAGCAGTCAAAATTATCCTTAGAGGAATAAGGAAATGTTTCTCGGTTATGGAGGTGATAAAGAGTTCGACATAAAGAGTTACGTCGATGCAAGCTTAACACCTATTCGGATAGCTCTGAGTAGAGATACCGGATACGTATAATGGAGCAACAATTTGGAATAGATCCAAGTGGAACGTGGTAGCATCATCTACGATATGACATAAAGTTTTGTGAAATACATAGGGATCTGAATATGGCAAGACCCGTTGACTACAACCTCTCTCACAAGCATAACATGATCAGACCCATAACTCATTGAGTGTTAATCACATAGTGATGTGAACTAGATTATTGAGTCTAGTAAACTCTTTAGATGTTGGTCACATGGCGATGTGACCTGTGAGTGTTAATCACATGGCGATGTGAACTAGATTATTGACTCTAGTGCAAGTGGGAGACTGTTGGAAATATGCCCTAGAGGCAATAATAAATTAGTTATTATTATATTATATTTCATTGTTCATGATAATCGTTTATTATCCATGCTAGAATTGTATTGATAGGAAACTCAGATACATGTGTGGATACATAGACAACACCATGTCCCTAGTAAGCCTCTAGTTGACTAGCTCGTTGATCAATAGATGGTTACGGTTTCCTGACCATGGACATTGGATGTCGTTGATAACGGGATCACATCATTAGGAGAATGATGTGATGGACAAGACCCAATCCTAAGCCTAGCACAAAGATCGTGTAGTTCGTATGCTAAAGCTTTTCTAATGTCAATTATCATTTCCTTAGACCATGAGATTGTGCAACTCCCAGATACCGTAGGAGTGCTTTGGGTGTGCCAAACGTCACAACGTAACTGGGCGGCTATAAAGGTTCACTACAGGTATCTCCGAAAGTATCTGTTGGGTTGGCACGAATCGAGACAGGGATTTGTCACTCCGTGTAAACGGAGAGGTATCTCTGGGCCCACTCGGTAGGACATCATCATAATGTGCACAATGTGACCAAGGAGTTGATCACGGGATGATGTGTTACGGAACGAGTAAAGAGACTTGCCGGTAACGAGATTGAACAAGGTATCGGGATACCGACGATCGAATCTCGAGCAAGTACAATACCGCTGGACAAAGGGAATTGAATACGGGATTGATTGAATCCTCGACATCGTGGTTCATCCGATGAGATCATCGTGGAACATGTGGGAGCCAACATGGGTATCCAGATCCCGCTGTTGGTTATTGGCCGGAGAGTTGTCTCGGTCATGTCTGCATGGTTCCCGAACCCGTAGGGTCTACACACTCAAGGTTCGGTGACGCTAGAGTTGTTATGGGAAATAGTATGTGGTTACCTAAGGTTGTTTGGAGTCCCGGATGAGATCCTGAACATCACGAGGAGCTCCGGAATGGTCCGGAGGTGAAGATCGGTATATTGGACGAAGGGTATTGGAGTCCGGAATTGTTCCGAGGGTACCAGGTGATGACCAGCGTGTCCGAAAGGGGTTTCGGAGGCCCCGACAAGCGTTGGGGGCCTTATGGGCCAAGGGGAGAGGGCACATCAGCCCACTAAGGGGCTGAGCGCCCCTCCCACCCCATCTCACGTAACCAGGAGAGGTGGGGGCGCCACCCCTAGGGCAGCCGCCCCTCCCGGCTTGGGGGGCAAGTTTCCTAGCGGGTGGGGGCGCCCAAACCCATCTAGGGTTTCCCCTGTGGCCGCCGCCCCTCCCCTAGGGAACCCTAGGGTGCCTCCCCCTCCTCCCTTCCCCCTATATATAGTGAGGTAGAGAGAGGGCAGCCGCACCCTTCCCCTGGCGCAGCCCTCTTCCTCCTCCAACACCTCATCCTCCTCCGTAGTGCTTGGCGAAGCCCTGCCGGAGAACCACGAGCTCCATCACCACCACGCCGTCGTGTTGTCGGAGTTTTCCCTCAACTTCTCCTCTCACCTTGCTGGATCAAGAAGGAGGAGACGTCTCCCAACCGTACGTGTGTTGATCACGGAGGTGCCGTCCGTTCGGCGCTAGGATCATCGGTGATTTGGATCACGACGAGTACGATTCCATCAACCCCGTTCACTTGAACGCTTCCGCTTAGCGATCTACAAGGGTATGTAGATGAACTCTCCTTCCCCTCGTTGCTAGATTACTCCATAGATTGATCTTGGTGATGCGTAGAAAATTTTAAATTTCTGCTACGATCCCCAACATGTCTTGGGGCATAAAGTTTCTGAAAGAGGTATTGAAGTTGATAAAGCCAAGGTTGATGCTATTGAAAAGATACCATGTCCCAAGGACATCAAAGGTATAAGAAGTTTCCTTGGTCACGCCGGATTTTATAGGAGGTTCATTAAGTACTTCTCAAAAATTTCTCGGCCTCTAAATAATTTATTACTAAAAAGATATACCATTTGTCTTTGATGATGATTGTGTAGAAGCATTTGAAATACTTAAGAAAGCATTAGTCTCTGCACCTATTGTTCAGCCACCTGATTGGAATTTACCCTTTGAAATTATGTGTGATGCTAGTGATTATGCTGTAGGTGTTGTTCTAGGGAAAAGAGTTGATAAGAAATTAAATGTTATCCATTATGCTAGTAAGACTCTAGACAATGCTCAAAGAAATTATGCTACTACTGAAAAAGAACTTTTAGCAGTTGTATTTGCTTGTGATAAGTTCAGACCTTATATTGTTGATTCTAAAGTAACTGTCCACACTGATCATGCTGCTATTAAATATCTTATGGAGTAGAAAGATGCTAAACCTAGACTTATTAGATGGGTTCTCTTGCTACAAGAATTTGATTTGCATATTGTTGATAGAAAAGGAGCTGAGAACCCCGTTGCAGACAACTTATCTAGGTTAGAGAATGTTCTTGATGACCCACTACCCATTGATGATAGCTTTCCTGATGAACAATTAAATGTCATAAGTACTTCTCGTAGTACCCCTTGGTATGCTGATTATGCTAATTACCTAGTTGCTAAATTTATACCACCTAGCTTCACATACCAACAAAAGAAAAAGTTCTTCTATGATTTGAGACATTACTTTTGGGATGACCCACATCTTTATAAATAAGGAGTAGATGGTGTTATTAGACGTTGTGTACCTGAGCATGAACAGGAACAGATCCTACTCAAGTGCCATTCAGAAACTTATGGAGGACACCACGCGGGAGATAGAACTGCACATAAGGTATTGCAATCCGTTTTTTATTGGCCTACTCTCTTCAAGGATGCCCGTAAGTTTGTCCTATCTTGTGATGAATGTCAAAGAATTGGTAATATTAGTAGACGTCAAGAAATGCCTATGAATTATTCACTTGTTATTGAACCGTTTGATGTTTGGGGCTTTGATTATATGGGACCTTTTCCTGCCTCTAATGGATATACACATATTTTAGTTGCTGTTGATTACGTTACTAAGTGGGTAGAAGCTATTCCAACTAGTAGTGCTGATCATAACACTTCTATTAAAATTCTTAAAGAAGTTATTTTTCCTAGGTTTGGAGTCCCTAGATATTTAATGACTGATGGTGGTTCACATTTTATTCATGGAGCTTTCCGTAAAATGCTTGCTAAATATGACGTCAATCATAGAATTGCATCTCCGTATCACCCACAGTCTAGTGGTCAAGTAGAATTGAGTAATAGAGAACTCAAATTAATTTTGCAAAATACTGTCAATAGATCTAGAAATAATTGGTCCAAGAAACTTGATGATGCATTATGGGCCTATAGAACTGCATATAAAAATCCTATGGGTATGTCTCCGTATAAAATGGTCTATGGAAAAGCATGTCACTTACCTCTCGAACTAGAACATAAGGCATATTGGGCTATTAAAGAGCTCAACTATGATTTTAAAATTGCCAGCGAAAAGAGGTTATTTGATATTAGCTCACTCGATGAATGGAGAACCCAAGCTTATCAAAATGCCAAGTTGTTTAAAGAAAAGGTTAAAAGATGGCATTACAAAAGGATACAAAAGCGTGAGTTTAATGTAGGTGATTATGTATTGCTATACAACTCTCGTTTAAGATTTTTTGCAGGAAAACTTCTCTCTAAATGGGAAGGGCCCTATGTTATTGAGGAGGTCTATCGTTTCGGTGCCATAAAAATCAACAGCTTTGAAGGCACAAATCCGAAGGTGGTAAACGGTCAAGGAATCAAACATTATATCTCAGGTAATCCCATAAATGTTGAAACCAATATTATTGAAACTGTAACCCCGGAGGAATACATAAGGGACACATTCCAGAACGTTTCAGACTCCAAAAAGGAATAGGTATGTGGTACGGTAAGTAAACCGACTCCAAAACAATTTTTAAGGCAATATTTCTCCGTTTTGGAATATTTAGAAAAATAGAAAATTAAGTAGCAGTCCGGGAAGGACACGAGGGCCCCATGAGGGTGGAGGGTGTGCCCTACCCCCTGGGCGCGCCCCCTACCTCATGAGCTCCTTGTGTGCCGTCCAGACTCCGTTTTCTTGCACGATACGTATTTTGATCGGTAAAAATTCATTATATAATCTCCCGGGGGTTTTGACTCCCATATCACGCAAAAATCTCCTGTTTTTGTTTCGAGCTGTTTTTCTGACAGATCTAGATTATCATGACGTCCCCAAGTGCTTCCAAGGACAAGTTCTTCGAGAAGGTCATCAACCCTTACCTCGCGGAGGTGCTGCGACAGCCTCAAACCATTGAGATGTGTGATGGGTTGCTGCACATCCACGATGCTGAGGGACCAAAGGGAACCGGAAGCGTGGAGACGAGGTTCGAAGCAATGGAGCAACAAGTTTTCAAGTGCCAGGGGATGGTGGAGCGTGGAATCAACGCTAGCCACACGATGCTCGCGGAGTTCACTAACAACTACAAGCCGGATGCCAAGAACACCGAGGAGGCCATCTTCAAGCTATATGAGAAGATCGAGCACCTCCAAGCCCAAATCTATGACCTGCAAAACCAAAACTGTGAGTATGAATATAGTTCAAAATAATGAGTTTGGCTGCAGATTCGAGGATTCCAGAGACTCGATCATCCTTCTATGATGGTGAAACTATGCCTTGGAAGATGGATGACAAGCTTGCATCATCGACAACACCTCCACCTTCTTCACCAACCAAGGAGATATAATAACATGGGTATGGGCACTCCCCTTGGCAACTGCCAAGCTTGGGGGAGGTGCGCCGGTATCGTATCACAATCACAACTCCTATCTTTACTGTTTTCCCTAGTTCGATCCTATTAATAGTATTTTGATCTAGTAGAATAAAGTTTATGGCATGATCTTGTTTTAAGTTTTGCTTTATGATCCTTCTATGTAATCGAGTTCGTGAGCTATATAATAAAGATTAGTGTTGAGTCAAGGGCTTGATTTTCTTGCTATGATCTTGGGTGAATAAAAAAGAAGAGAAAAAGAATAAGAAGAAACAAAAGTTCATATTGATCTTATTGATAGTAATGACTTCACATAGAAAGAGTGTGATGATTAAAAGTTGTTGGGAGTTGGCATACATAGCTTTTGTCATCGTTGCAATTAATAGGAAGTAATAAGGAAAGAGAGGTTTCACATATAAATATACTATTATTGACATCTTTTATGATTGGGAGCACTCATCAAAATATGACATGCTAAAGAGTTGATGTTGGACAAGGAAGACAACGTAATGGGTTATGTTTTCTTATATCCGAGATAAAGTATGTTGTCATGGATCATCCAACATGTTGAACTTGCCTTTCCCCCTCATGCTAGCCAAATTCTCAGCACCAAGTAGAGATACTACTTGTGCTTCCAAATACCCTTAAACCAGTTTTGCCATGAGAGTCCACCATATCTACCTATGGATTGAGTAAGATCCTTCAAGTAAGTTGTCATCGGTGCAAAGCAATAAAAATTGCTCTAAATATGTATGATTAGTGTGGGAGAAATAAGCTTTATACAATCTTGTGATGTGGAAGTAATAAAAGCGACAGACTGCATAATAAAGGTTCATATAACAAGGGGCAATATGAAGTGACGTTCTTTCACATTAAGATTTTGTACATCCAACCATAAAAGCGCATGGAAACCTCTGCTTCCCTCTGCGAAGGGCCTATCTTTTATTATTATATTCTACCTTATGCAAGAGTCATGGTGATCTTCACCTTTCCTTTTTACATTTGATCCTTTGGCAAGCACAGTGTGTTGGAAAGATCCTGATAGATATATCTAATTGGATGTAGGGGAGCATGAGTTATTATTGTTGACATTACCCTTGAGGTAAAAGGTTGTGGGGCGAAACTATAAGCCCCTATCTTCCTCTGTGTCCGGTTAAAACTCTGTAACCACAAGTATTGCGCGAGTGTTAGCAATTATGAAGGACTAAAGGATAGTTGAGTATGTGGACTTGCTTTTTAGCTTTGGCATAGACTCTTTCTGATGTTATGATAAATTGCAATTGCTTCAATGACTGAGGTTATAGTTTGTTGGTTCTCAATAAGGTTTCTGGTTCATACTTTTACATTGTGAATATATCATCACTTGAACATAAGTAATCATATGACAATATCTATGTATGTTGCTGTTATGAGAATAATCATGATGCCCTCATGTCCGTATTTTATTTTTATCAATGCCTCTACCCCTAAACACGGGGACATATTTATTGTTATCGGCTTTCGCTTGAGGACAAGCGAGGTCTAAGCTTGGGGGAGTTGATACGTCCATTTTGCATCATGCTTTTATATCGATATTTATTGCACTATGGGCTGTTATTTCACATTATGTCACAATACTTATGGCCATTCTCTCTTATTTTACAAGGTTTACATAAGGAGGGAGAATGCCAGCAGCTGGAATTCTGGGCTGGAAAAGGAGCAAATATGAGAGACCTATTCTGCACAACTCCAAAAGCCCCGAAACTCCATGGAACACCTTATAATAAATAATGAAAAATCCTCGCCAAAGATGAAGATCAGGGGGCCCACACCCTTCTCACGAGGGTGGGGGGCGCCCCCCTAGGGCGCGCCCCCTACCTCATGGGCCCCCTGGTGGCTCTCCGATGATCATCTTCCCCTATATGAAGTCTTTCGTCAAGAAAAAAAATAAGAAGCAACCTTTCGGGACGAAACTTCGCCGCCACGAGGCGGAACCTTGGCGGATCCAATCTAGAGCTCCGGCAGAGCTGTTCTGCCGGGGAAACTTCCCTCCCGGAGGGGGAAATCATCGCCATCGTCATCACCAACGCTCCTCTCATCGGGAGAGGGCAATCTTCATCAACATCTTCATCAGCACCATCTCATCTCAAAACCCTATTTCATCTCTTGTATCCAATTCTTGTCTCCAAGTCCGGGATTGGTGCTAGTAGGTTGCTAGTAGTGTTAATTACTCCTTGTAGTTGATTGTAGTTGGTTTAATTGGTGGAAGATCATATGCTCAGATCCTTTATGCATATTATTACCCCTCCGATTATGAACATGAATATGCTTTGTGAGTAGTTACGTTTGTTCCTGAGGACAAGGGAGAAGTCTTGCTATTAGTAGTCATGTGAATTTGGTATTCGTTCGATATTTTGATGAGATGTATGTTGTCTAGCCTCTAGTGGTGTTATGTGAACGTCGACTACATAACACTTCACCATTATTTGGGCCTAGAGGAATGCATTGGGAAGTAATAAGTAGATGATGGGTTGCTAGAGTGACAGAAGCTTAAACCTAGTTTATGCGTTGCTTCGTAAGGGGCTGATTTGGATCCATATGTTTCATGCTATGGTTAGGTTTACCTTAATACTTTTGTTGTAGTTGCGGATGCTTAGAATAGAGGTTGATCATAAGTGGGATGCTTGTTCAAGTAAGAATAGCACCCAAGCACCGGTCCACCCACATATCAAATTATCAAAGTACCGAACGCGAATCATATGAACGTGATGAATACTAGCTTGACAATATTCCCATGTGTCCTCGGGAGCGCTTTTCCTTATATAAGAGTTTATCCAGGCTTGTCCTTTGCTAAAAAAAGGATTGGGCCACCTTTTTGCACTTTATTTACTGTTGTTACATGTTGCTCGTTACAAATTATCTTATCACAAAACTATCTCTTACCACTTATTTCAGTACTTGCACAGAATACCTTGCTGAAAACTCCTTATGATTTCCTTCTGCTCCTCGTTGGGTTCGACACTCTTACTTATCGAAAGGACTACGATAGATCCCCTATACTTGTGGGTCATCACTCCTAGGGGGATAGATTGGTAGGAAAAGACCATCACTCTTCCTCGACCGCCACTCATAAGGAAAGCAATCAAAGAACACCCCATGCTTCAAATTTGTCACACAACATTTACCATACATGCATGCTATTGGACTTGCCAACTTCAACACAAGTATTTCTCAATTCCACAATTACTCAACTAGCACAACTCTAATATTACCATCTTTATATCTCAAAACAACTATCAAGTATCAAGCTTCTCATAACATTTAATGCACTCTATATGAAAGTTTTTATTATACCCATCTTGGATGCCTATCATTTTAGGACTAATTTTATAGCCAAAGAAAATTACCATGCTGTTCTAGAAGACTCTCAAAATATTATAAGTGAAGCATGAGATATCAATAATTTCTATAAAATAAAACCACCACCGTGCTCCAAAAAGATATAAGTGAAGCACTAGAGAAAAATTATCTAGCTCAAAAGATATAAGTGAAGCACATAGAGTATTCTAATTAATTCCGATTCATGTGCGTCTCTCCCAAAAGGTGTTTACAGAAAGGATGATTGTGGTAAACTAAAAGCAAAGATTCAAATCATACAAGACGCTCCAAGCAAAACACATATCATGTGGTGAATAAAAATATAGCGTCAAGTAAAGTTACCGATAGATGAAGACGAAAGAGGGGATGCCTTCTAGGGCATCCCCAAGCTTAGGCTTTTTTTTGTCCTTGAATTTTACCTTGGGGTGCCTTGGGCATCCCCAAGCTTAGGCTCTTGCCACTCCTTGTTCCGAAATCCATCAAATCTTTACCCAAAAACTTGAAAACTTCACAACACAAAACTCAACAGAAAATCTCATGAGCTCCGTTAGTATAAGAAAACAAATCACCACCTTAAGGTACTGTAATAAAATAATTCTTTATTTATATTGGTGTTAAACCTAATGTATTCCAACTTCTCTATGGTTCATACATCCCGATATTGGCCATAGATTCATCAAAATAAGCAAACAACACACGAAAAACAGAATCTGTCGAAAACAGAACAGTCTGTAGTAATCGGTAGGTTTCGAATACTTCTTTAAATCCAAAAATCATGAGAAATTAGGAAATCCTAAATAATTTGCATAGTGATCTACTTCGCTCTCTGGTAAAAAAATGAAAATTATTCTCGTGAGCGCATACTTTCTGTTTTGTCAGCAAGATCAAATAACAATCATCCAAGAAGATCCTAAAGGCTTTACTTGGCACAAACACTAATTAAAACATAAAAAACACAATCATAACAGATGATAGATGATTTATTTATTACTAAACAGGAACAAAAATCAAGGAACAAAAATAAAATTGGGTTGCCTCCCAACAAGCGCTATCGTTTAACACCCCTAGCTAGGCATAAAAGCAAGAACAGATCTAGGTATTGTCCTATTGGGTAGGCAATTCTTCAATTGAAAACTTATAGCCCATAGGAGGTTCTTTATTTTTGCAAATGATCAAACTCCTAGGTAGGAAATCAAGAAATTCACTTGTAGCAAAAGGTTCCTTAACGATATCTAAAAAGTTGGGGTGAACACTTATTGATTTGAGATCTTCATTTTTCTTACTAGAAGATTCACCTTTATTTTTAGGAACATAGATAAATTTGGTAACTTTGGTAGGAGGAGGATTTGAGGTGTTTTTAACGGAAGAAAAAGCGGACCCCAAGTTGATAATAATCTCTTCGAGTTTGTCAATTCGAGTGGAATCTTGATCTATCTTTTCATTAACTATGGGTTCCTTTTCCTTAAGATTTTTCAGAGTAACTCCTACCTTAGATCCATATTGAGTAATTTTATTGTGGATCTTTTTATCCAAATTTTCAATTAGCTCTACAGTGGTAATTTTATTTTCAATAATATCAAGCCTTTTCATCACATGTTCCAAAGTTAAAATAGTTCCATTGACCAAAAGAGGTGGTGGGCCTAAAAAATCTATCATAGCATTATAAGAATCAAAAGTATGGCTTCCCAAGAAATTCCCTCCGGTGATGGTGTCAAGAAGATATCTATACCAAGGAGTGATGCCTACGTAAAAATTGCGAAGAAGAACGAAAGTAGATTGCTTTTTAATAGATCTATTTTGAGCATTGCAAATTCTATACCAAGCATCTTTTAAGTTTTCTCCCTCCCTTTGTTTAAAATTAAGAACTTCATTATCAGGAGTGTTAACAATGATAGGAGAACTAGCCATGAGGGCAAAATAAATGATCTAACAGACAGACACACAAGAGGCAAGCGAAAAGAGACGAACAGAAGAAGGGTGAACAGAAAAGAGGCGAATAAAACGACAAGGGTGAAGTGGGGGAGAGGAAAACGAGAGGCAAATGACAAATAATGTAATGCGAGGGATAAGAGTTTGTGATGGGTACTTGGTATGTCTTGACTTGGCGGAGATCTCCCCGGCAACGGCGCCAAAAATCCTTATTGCTACCTCTTGAGCATGCGTTGGTTTTCCTTTGAAGAGGAAAGGGTGATGCAGCAAAGTAGCGTAAGTATTTCCCTCAATTTTTGAGAACCAAGGTATCAATCCAGTAGGAGACTACACGCAAGTAGCCTCGTACATGCACAAACAAACAAGAACCCCACAACCAACGCGATAAAGGGGTTGTCAATCCCTTCATGGTCACTTACGAAAGTGAGATATGATAGAGAAAATAAGATAAATATTTTTTGTATAGTTGTGTTATAGATTGAAAAGTAAAGATTGCAAAATAAACGGCAACAGAAATAGCTAGTTGACGGGAAAATAATATGATGTAAAGTAGACCCGGGGGCCATAGGTTTCACTAGTGACTTCTCTCAAGATAGCATATGTTACGGTGGGTGAACAAATTACTGCCGAGCAATTGATAGAAAAGCGCATAGTTATGATGATATCAGGGCATGATCATGAACATAGGCATCACGTTCGTGTCAAGTAGACCGAAACGATTATGCATCTACTACTATTACTCCACACATCGACCGCTATCCAGCATGCATCTAGAGTATTAAGTTCATAAGAACAGAGTGACACATTAGGCAAGATGACATGATGTAGAGAGATAAACTCAAGCAATATGATATAAACCCCATCTTTTTATCCTCGATGGCAGCAATACAATACGTGCCTTGCTGCCCCTGCTGTCACTGGGAAAGCACACCACAAGATTGAACCCAAAGCTAAGTACTTCTCCCATTGCAAGAAAGATCAATCTAGTAGGCCAAACCAAACTGATAATTCGAAGAGACTTGCAAAGATATCAAATCATGCATATAAGAATTCAGAGAAGAATCAAATATTGTTCATAGATAATATTAATCATAAACCCACAATTCGTCGGATCTTGGCAAACACACCACAAAAAGAATTACATCGAATAGATCTCCAAGAACATCGACGAGAACTTTGTATTGAGATCCAAAGAAAGAGAAGAAGCCATCTAGATAATAACTATGGACCCAAAGGTCTGTGGTAAACTACTCACACATCATCGGAGAGGCTATTGTGTTGATGTAGAAGCCCTCCGTGACCGAATCCCCCTTCGGCAGATCGCTGGAAAAGGTCCCCAGATGGGATCTCACGGGTACAGATGGTTCGGCCGGTGGAAAAGTGGTTTCATGGCTCCCCTGGATGTTTTCAGGGTATAAGAGTATATATAGGCGAAAGAAGTAGGTAGGTGGAGCCACGAGGGGCCCACGAGGGTGGGGGCGCGCCTGCCCCTGGGCGCGCCGCCCTACCTTGTGGCCGCCTCGTTGCTTCGTTGACCTCCACTCCAAGTCTCCTAGATTGCGTTTGTTCCAAAAAAGATCCTCGCGAAGGTTTCATTCTGTTTGGATTCTGTTTGATATTCCTTTTCTGCGAAACACTGAAATAGGCAAAAAAATAGCTATTTGCACTGGGCTTTCGGTTAATAGGTTAGTCCCAAAAATAATATAAAAGTGCATAATAAAGCCCATTAAACATCCAAAACAAATAATATAATAGCATGGAACAATAAAAAATTATAGATACGTTGGAGACGTATCAGTAATTTTTTTGACAGTAAGACTGTAAGGGAGGCCCCTACAGTATAATAGGTGCAACAAACCCTAGTTGCAAGTACCATGCCTTGAACCTGGGTGGGTGGGAAGGCATCAACCCCTTCCTACCACTAGCCTATGCCTTAGTCTGCGAACAAGGAAGTATTCGCCTGGGATCCCAAGCAGCTGGTAGGGGTCCCAAGGGGGGTAACCGAACATCACCTGAGGGAGTGCCCAATGTGCACCTTGTGAAGCAGAAGGCACGATGACTGTCCACGGAGAAGCAATCCTTCATCGTCAAGGAAACTCGCAAACTACAAGCAGTAGGCATCATTCGCAAGGTCCGATACCCAGAATGGCTGGCGAACCCCATCATCGTGCCCAAGAAAGGCGGGAAGTAACGCGTGTGTGTCGACATCACCAGCCTCAACAAAGCCTGTTGGAAATATGCCCTAGAGGCAATAATAAAATGGTTATTATTATATTTCATTATTCATGATAATTGTCTATTGTTCATGCTATAATTGTGTTATCCGGAAATCATAATACATGTGTGAATACATAGACCACAACACGTCCCTAGTGAGCCTCTAGTTGACTAGCTCGTTGATCAAAGGATAGTCATGGTTTCCTGACTATGGACATTAGATCTCATTGATAACGGGATCACATCATCAGGAGAATGATGTGATGGACAAGACCCAATCCTAAGCATAGCTCAAAGATCATGTAGTTCGTTTGCTGTAGCTTTTCTGAATGTCAAGTATCATTTCCTTAGACCATGAGATTGTGTAACTCCCGGATACCGTAGGAGTGCCTTGGGTGTGCCAAACGTCACAACATAACTGGGTGACTATAAAGGTACATTACAGGTATCTCCAAAAGTGTCTGTTGGGTTGGCATGAATCGAGACTGGGATTTGTCACTCCGTATGACGGAGAGGTATCTCTGGGCCCACTCGGTAATGCATCATCATAATGAGCTCAATGTGATCAAGTGGTTGATCATGGGATCATGCATTACGGTACGAGTAAAGTGACTTGCCGGTAACGAGATTGAACAAGGTATTGGGATACCGACGATCGAGTCTCGGGCAAGTAACGTACCGATTGACAAAGGGAATTGTATACGGATTGATTGAATCCTCGACATCGTGGTTCATCCGGTGAGATCATCGTGGAGCATGTGGGAGCCAACATGGGTATCCAGATCCCGCTGTTGGTTATTGACCGGAGAGTCGCCTCGGTCATGTCTGCATGTCTCCCGAACCCGTAGGGTCTACACACTTAAGGTTCGGTGACGCTAGGGTTGTTAGGAAGACTTGTATGTGATTACCGAATGTTGTTTGGAGTCCCGGATGAGATCCCGGATGTCACGAGGAGTTCCGGAATGGTCCGGAGGTAAAGATTTATATATGGGAAGTTGTCATACGGTCGCCGAAAAAGTTCGGGGGCATATCGGTATTGTACCTGGGCCACCGGAGGGGTTCCGGGGGTCCACCGGGAGGGGCCACCTCTTCCGGAGGGCCTTATGGGCTGTATGGAGAAGGGAACCAGGCCAAGTGGGCTGGGGTGCCACACCCCCTAGGGCCCATGCGCCTAGGGTTGGGGGGAAACCCTAAGGGGGGCGCCCCCTTGCTTGGGGGGCAAGTCCCCCTCCCGTTGGCCGCTGCCCCCTCTAGATCTCATCTAAAGGGGGCCAGCCCCCTTCCCCCTTCCCCTATAAATAGAGGGGTGAGGGGAGGGATGCATACAACATCCAAGGCGCAGCCCCTCCCCTCCCCTACACCTCTCCTCCTCCGTAAGAGCTTGGCGAAGCCCTGCCGGAGTACTATAGCTTCACCACCACCACGCCGTCGTGCTGCTGTTGGAGCCCTCTTCCTCAACCTCTCCCTCCTCCTTGCTGGATCAAGGCACGGGAGACGTCCTCGCTCCGTACGTGTGTTGAACGCGGAGGTGCCGTCCGTTTGGTGCTAGGATCTTCGGTGATTTGGATCACGACGAGTATGACTCCATCAACCCGTTCTCTTGAACGCTTCCGCTCGTGATCTACAAGGGTATGTAGATGCACTCCTCTCTCCCTCGTTGCTAGATGACTTCATAGATTGATCTTGGTGATGCGTAGAAAATTTTAAAATTCTGCTACATTCCCCAACAGTGGCATCATGAGCTAGGTCTATGCGTAGTTACTATGCACGAGTTTAACAAAAAGCAGTTGTGGGCGTCGAAATTGTCAATTTTGTTACCGTTACTAGTCTTATCTTGATTCGACGGCATCGTGGGATGAAGCGGCCTGGACAAACCTTACACGTACGCTTACGTGAGACCGGTTCCACCGACTGACATGCACTAGTTGCATAAGGTGGCTGGCGGGTGTCTGTCTCTCCCACTTTAGTCGAATCGGATTCGATGAACAGGGTCATACAAAGGGTAAATAGAAACTGGCAATTCACGTTGTGGTTTTGGCGTAGGTAAGAAACGTTCTTGCTAGAAACCTATAGCAGCCACGTAAAAACTTGGAACAATAATTAGAGGACGTCTAACTTGTTTTTGCAGCAAGTGTTTTGTGATGTGATATGGCCAAAGGATGTGATGAATGATATATGTGATGTATGAGATGATCATATTCTTGTAATAGGAATCACGACTTGCATGTCGATGAGTATGACAACTGGTAGGAGCCATAGGAGTTGTCTTTATTTATTTATGACCTGCGTGTCAACATAAACATCATGTAATTACTTTACTTTATTGCTAAAGCGTTAGCCATAGTAGTAGAAGTAATAGATGACAAGACAACTTCAAGAAGACACAATGATGGAGATCATGATGATGGAGATCATGGTGTCATGCCGGTGACAACGATGATCATGGAGCCCCGAAGATGGAGATCAAAAGGAGCAAATGATATTGGCCATATCATGTCACTATTTGATTGCATGTGATGTTTATCATGTTTTACATCTTATTTGCTTAGAACGACGGTAGCTTAAATAAGATGATCCCTCGCAATAATTTCAAGAAAGTGTTCCCCCTAACTGTGCACCGTTGCGAAGGTTCGTTTCTTTGAAGCACCACATGATGATCGGGTGTGATAGATTCTAACGTTCGAATACAACGGGTGTAAGCCAGATTTACACATGCAATACACTTAGGTTGACTTCATGAGCCTAGCATGTACAGACATGGCCTCGGAACACGGAAGACCGAAAGGTCCAGCATGAGTCGTATAGAAGATACGATCAACATGAAGATGTTCATCGATGTTGGCTAGTCCATCTCACGTGATGATCGGACACGACCTAGTTAACTCGGATCATGTTTTCACTTAGATGACTGGAGGGATGTCTATCTGAGTGGGAGTTCATTGAGTAATTTGATTAGATGAACTTAATTATTTTGAACTTAGTCTAAAATCTTTACAATATGTCTTGTAGATCAAATGGCCCACGTTGTCCTCAACTTCAACGCGTTCCTAGAGAAAACCAAGCTGAAAGACGATGGCAGCTACTATACGGACTGGGTCCGGAACCTGAGGGTCATCCTCATAGCTGCCAAGAAAGATTATGTCCTAGAAGCACCGCTAGGTGATGCACCTGTCCCAGAGAACCAAGACGTTATGAACGCTTGGCAGTCACGTGCTGATGATTACTCCCTCGTTCAGTGCGGCATGCTTTACATCTTAGAACCGGGGCTCCAAAAGCGTTTTGAGAGACACGGAGCATATGAGATGTTCTAAGAGCTGAAAATGGTTTTTCAAGCTCATGCCCGGGTCGAGAGATATGAAGTCTCCGATAAGTTCTTCAGCTGTAAGATGGAGGAAAATAGTTCTGTCAGTGAGCACATACTCAAAATGTCTGGGTTGCATAACCACTTGAGTCAGCTGGGAGTTAATCTCCCGGATGACGCGGTCATTGACAGAATCCTTCAGTCGCTTCCACCGAGCTACAAGAGCTTTGTGATGAACTTCAATATGCAGGGGATGGAAAAAACCATTCCTGAGGTATATTCAATGCTGAAATTAGCAGAGGTAGAAGTCAAAAAGGAACATCAAGTGTTGATGGTGAATAAAACCACTAAGTTCAAGAAAGGCAAGGGTAAGAAGAACTTCAAGAAGGACGGCAAGGGAGTTGCCGCGCCTGGTAAGCAAGCTACCGGGAAGAAGCCAAAGAATGGACCCAAGCCCGAGACTGAGTGTTTTTATTGCAAGGGAAGTGGTCACTGGAAGCGGAACTGCCCCAAATACTTAGCGGGCAAGAAGGCCGGCAACACGAAAGGTATATGTGATATACATGTAATTGATGTGTACCTTACCAGTACTCGTAGTAGCTCCTGGGTATTTGATACCGGTGCATTTGCTCACATTTGTAACTCGAAGCAGGAGTTGCGGAATAAACGGAGTGTCACGACCGGTTTTTCAATAAAAATGTTTATTGAGAAACCAATCTTTTGAATCCAGTATGAGAAAAATCCTCCTTACCGGTAGACAAATTCTTGATACAATAAGCCAGTAGCATCAAATATATTACAGGGTCGAGCTACGGTTGCTCAACCAAATTATTACAAGCACGCCAATAATTATACATAATGGCGGACATGGCACAGTCGTGTGGAGGCATACTACTGACTCGAGGATAGGGCGGTGGTGGAAAAACACAGCAGGGAGTGAGATACATGACTCTAAAACTGGCATCTCATCGAGCGTCGAGGTGAGGCTCGATGAATTTATTTGGTAGCGGAAGCGGATATAATACAGTGACCAAATCCAGGGTCGCACGAGACTGACTGGGATTTCTCTAGGCGTCGGACTCGCTATCAAATTCTTCATCCATGAGATCGCCTTCGTCAGCATCTGGCCAAATCAACAAGCCAGGTGAGTACTTTGAAAGTACTCACAAGACAGTTCGGACGTAAGATATAACAAATGCATGCATGGATGCGTCATGAGTATATTAACAGTGGCACATTAATTCGTAAAAACAAGACAGGTAAAAAGGGGGTCGGCGGTAGTCCGCTCGGAAACCCAACAAAATAACTGTAAACCCAATCGGGTATCTGAAGCGACACCTCGATAGGAAAATAAATAAATAAATCATGCCGCTGTCGGGCGTCTGAGCGACGCCACATAAAGGGCTTTAAAAGAAATGCCACAGTCGGGCGTCTGAGCGACGCCACATAAAGGGCTTTAAAAGAAATGCCACAGTCGGGCGTCTGAGCGACGCCACATAAAGGGCTTTAAAAGAAATGCCACAGTCGGGCGTCTGAGCGACGCCACATAAAGGGCTTTAAAAGAAATGCCACAGTCGGGCGTCTGAGCGACGCCACATAAAGGGCTTTAAAAGAAATGCCACAGTCGGACGTCTGAGCGACATCGCAGAAAGGGCTTTCATTGAAAGTAAAATATAACACTGCCACAGTCGGACGTCTGAGCGACATCACAGAAAGGGCTTTTACCGAAAGTAAATAATAACAATACCACAGTCGGACGTCTGAGCGACATCACAGAAAGGGCTTTTATTCACAAGTAAATAATACTCATAATAAATATTCAATTCATGAAAATAAACGGGTTAGTCCATCCACAGGAATAAACATTTAACCGGACTTAGCACTCATGTGATTCACCGGAGTCTCTGTCATCAAAACTGACATTTGTCAGGATAAGATAATACCGAACTTGGACATGGAATAGATGATTCAAAGGAATATATGACTCTGCAGAGTTTGTACGAAAATTTTTCCCACAGCCAACGGATTTCCGTAGTCACGAAGGACTAGTTCCGTTTACGGTATTTCGGAAGAAAACACAGCTAACCAGTACACACCCATCCTACCTCTCGATGCTAGGAATCACCCTAGACATCGTCCAAGAAAAACTTTTGAGACGGGGAGATCACAATCTCGAATAGCATGGGATCAAATTTATATACGCGTGCTCTAAGGGGTGCCCCCCTCTCGGTCCCAGTCGGAAACACCCATGCCCCCTGACCGGATGACTGGCTTTAATCCAGGGCCATGGAACCATCATCACGGCCTCTCCTTTTGGTGTGTACCAGGAAAGCGGTTTGCAACTTACTAAGCCATATTCCTTGCGGAAAACATGTGGTAGTACAGGGAAGGAAGAATGGAAGGAACTGGACTGATACGGGTTGACACTGAAGTCATATAGCCTGGCATAAGACTGGCATGCTACAACACTGCCATCTTACCCATCCTCATGCCAACACATGGCCATGCATACTCACATCCATCCACTTATGGATTTTCGAAACTCACTTGCCTCATTGTTGCATGTAACATGACATTCGTCGGTATGCTCATCAACATGCCATGAAACTACTTAATGCAAACATGCCAAAACAATCATCATATCAAAAGTTCAAACATGCTTGCCTGGTTCAGAGTAGTCGGAGCCTAGCTCGGTGAAGTTCGCGGTCCCGTCACCTCCTTCGGTATCTACGGCATAAAGAAAATATACGCGCTATCGTGAATACCGTGAGGTGCACAAAAATTTCTCCAAATATTTTTCAAATAAATCTGATAAAAAACTAGACAAAATTTTAAGGAGAACAGAAAAAGAATCAATCAAAAATACTTTTCTGTTAAAAAGTTATAAGGGTTTTAGTCCAGGGACTCATCTGTAATGAAACAGAAAGTTCCCAGGGGCTAACTTATAAAAACAGAAAACGATTCGAATAAGAATGCGCCGGCCCAGCGGGAAAACGCATTTGGCAGAAGACGTTTTCAGAAAACGGTTCGCTTAGAAAGGCCAGAGAGGCTGACAGGCGGGTCCCGCCCGTCAGGTTTGAATATTCAAACGGGGCGGCAGAGTTCGACGGTGCCCGAGAGCCGCGGTGGTCGCCGGCGGCGATCCACGGCGAGGCAGGGAGATCGGAGAGTACCTCCGTGTTCAGGGCGCCATTCCGCGTCGGTTGGTGGTGGTGGTGGTCGCCGGCGAGTACCACGTCGACGGCGAGCCTTGCTCCGGCGGACGGCGGTTCGGGTGGTCGAGGGCCTCGTCGGAGAGAGCTGCGAAGGCCAAATTGACGCTGGGGTTAGCTCACTGGGTGCTAGAGGAGGCTATAGACGAGATTGGGCGCCGGGGACGGCCTCACCGGAGCGAATCGAGCTGGTGGCTGAGGCGGATCGGGGCGGCCGGAGTTGGGGGAGGAGACCTCCTCGAGGTCCTCCTGGTGGCGTGGCAGGGTCCTGGAGAGGTGCAGTGAAGGTGTGTGCTCGTGAGCGAGCTCGGGGTCCTTTTTATAGGCGATCCGAGGCGGTGGCCGTGAACGGGGATCTCTGGCGAAGGTTACGGCGGCGCAGAGCTTGGTCGGGGAGGTTTAGGGAGTTGGGCGTCAGCGTGGAGGTCCACCGGTTCCATTTAGGTGCTAACCAAGCTTGGATTAGGGTGCTTTGGGCGAGCTCGATGGAACGGGGCGGCGCGGGCCCGTCGGCGGCAGGGAGCATGTTCCGTGCTTGCCGGGCCACGACAACGGTGCCACGGGCGTGCGCTGGCATGGCAGGGACATGCGGAGAGCCAGGGGACGTTGGGCAGCGCCGGGTGGCGTGGCGAGCGGGCTCGGGCCCTCGCTGGCCGCCACGGGAGGCGCAGCCACCGCAGAAGCTTCCAACGCCGGCGAGGCTCGTCGCCACCGACACCTGTGCCCGTCCAAGAGGGCGTGCGGTGCTCTGGCCAGGGAGGAGAGGCCGTGCGCAACGCGCCAGGGGCACTGGTGATGGATTACAAGTCACTGACGAAAAACGACATCGACTGAATTCTGAAAATCTGAATTTTTCTGAAAGTCTACGGAAACAGTGCCGGCCAAGTGTTCGACGAAATGATTTTGGCATCTAGGGATTTTCCTTGAGCTGAAACTTTGGTGGGGTGGCCTCTCATTGCACCAGGAGGCTGCCTGAATTTTGGTGGAATTTTTGGAGAAGTGTAGATATGAATTTCACCAAATTTGTCAAATCTGGTCCAAACTTGCAGTGAGTGAAATTTGAAATTTTTGAAAAGAAGAAGAGTGGATCAAGATGGTTCTAGGTTGTGGGTACCAAGGACTATCCAGGGGAGTTGGTTTGAGATAAAAACTCAAAGGCAATGAGGTACTTGCTTTGAAAATCACTCAGGCTCAAAATAATTGGCAGAAATGATTTGAGAGATAAAATAATTGAAATAAAATCCAAAACTTGTTTGGACTTGTTGAGACAGAGAATTTAGATTGTTCAAAGGTGGAGGGAGGGATTTTGAGAAGATTTACTATAGGAGACATGGTAAAACCATGGGTGGTTTTCAAGATAAGAAAAACCTCAAAATTCATAGAGTTCTTTTTATAAGAAAAAGAATAATTTCCAAAAATATACTTTGAGAAGGGAACCATCAGAGAAAGAGTTTTAAATGATCAAACACCATAGTTTGAAGAAGATACAAAAATAAAAATCCTTGCCAAAGAAGTTTTTAAGAGGAAGGTTTTCTGGAAAAATTTAAATGGCCTCTTTTCAAAAACCAACAAAGTTTTTGCTGAAAAACCAAATAAAATTTTGGAGTGTCACAACACCTACCCCCTTAGGAAAAATCTCGTCCCCGAGATTTCAGCTGATCCTTAAATAAGTGTGGATGCTCTGTCCGAAGGAAATCCTCCCTTTCCCAGGTTGCTTCACTTTCGGTGTGATTGCTCCACTGAACTCTGAAAAACTTGATGGTTTTCTGTCGGGTTCTCCTTTCAGACTCCTCTAATATTTTTACTGGGCGTTCTCGATAGGTGAGGTCTGGCTGCACGTCAATGTTCTCATGGGATACTTGCTTCTCTGGTTTGCTTACGCACTTCCTTAATTGAGAGACGTGGAACACGTCGTGGATGTCGGACAATTCTTCGGGTAAGTCTAGCTGGTAGGCTACAGTGCCTCTTCGTGCCACTATGCAGAATGGTCCAATGAATCTTGGTGCTAACTTCCCCTTAATCTTAAACCGTTGCAGTCCCCTCATAGGTGATACTCGTAGGTACACAAATTCACCGGGTTCAAAATTGACCCCACGATGTTTCTGATCGTAATAACTCTTCTGTCGGCTTTGAGCGGTCTTGAGTCGGTCCCTGATTAGCTTGACCTTTTCCTCGGCTTCTTTGAGCATGTCTGGGCCGAAGATACGGCTGTCTCCGGTCTCTGACCAATTTAGCGGGGTACGACATCTCCGTCCGTATAGGGCTTCAAAAGGTGCCATTTGCAGGCTGGCCTGGTAACTGTTGTTGTATGCGAACTCGGCATATGGCAGGCTTTCTTCCCAACTGGTTCCATAGGTGAGGACACATGCTCTCAGCATGTCTTCTAAAATTTGGTTTACGCGTTCAGTCTGTCCATCAGTCTGGGGATGGTAGGCTGTACTGAAGGCCAGTTGAGTTCCCAGAGCCTGTTGTAAATGATCCCAGAATCTCGAGACGAACTGAGTGCCTCTGTCGGATATTATAGTCTTCGGGACTCCATGCAGACAAACTATACGGGAGAGATAAATCCTGGCAAGCCTCTGAGTGTTGTAGGTTGTCTTCACTGGAATGAAATGTGCCACCTTGGTTAATCTATCGGTGATGACCCATATGGCATCATTCCCGTGTCGTGACCGAGGTAGTCCGACAATGAAATCCATCCCTATTTCATCCCATTTCCACTCAGGTATTTTGTTTGGTTGCAGTAGTCCGGCTGGTTTTTGATGCTCAACTTTTATGCGTTGACAAGAATCGCAACATGCAACGAATGTGGCTATGTCCCTCTTCATACCGTGCCACCAAAATCTTTCCTGAATATCCTTATACATTTTGGTTCCTCCAGGGTGGATCGAATATGGGGCGGTGTGGGCTTCAGCTAGAATTTGCTGTTTGAGTTCCTCTATGTTTGGCACGCAGAGTCTGTCCCCGTACCATAATATTCCTCCATCGTCTATGACGAACTCCGAGGCCTTGCCCATACTCACCTTTCTTTTAATTCCTTCAATGCTGGGGTGACCAGGCTGAGCTTCTTTAATTCTCTCCACAAGGTCAGGCTGCACTTCCAAGTTTGATATGGTGCCTTCCGCGATCATTAACAAGTTGAGTTTGGCAAATTCTTGTTGGAATTCAGGTCTCAAGCTTTGCAGACTGTTTTCGTCGGAGCTGGGGTTCCGACTAAGAGCATCGGCCACTACATTTGCTTTTCCTGGATGATAGTGGATACCAACATCATAATCCTTTACCAATTCCAACCAGCGTCGTTGCCGCAAGTTTAGTTCTGGCTGTGTGAAAATATATTTGAGACTTTTATGGTCCGTGTATATTTCACATTGATTTCCAAGCAAGAAATGCCTCCATTCCTTGAGTGCATGAATGACTGCTGCCATTTCTAAGTCATGAGTGGGATAATTTTCCTCATGCTTGCGAAGTTGCCTTGAAGCGTATGCGACAACCTTGCCTTCTTGCATCAACACGCACCCGAGGCCTTTTCGGGATGCGTCACAATATACTTCAAAATTCTTGTGTATGTCTGGCACAATTAATACCGGTGCTGTCGTTAATTTCCGTTTTAGCTCTTGGAAACTTTTCTCGCAGGCTTCTGTCCATTCAAACTTCTTGTCCTTCTTGAGTAACTGCGTCATTGGCTTGGCTAGGGTGGAGAATCCTTCAATAAATCTGCGGTAATATCCTGCCATTCCCAAGAAACTTCGTATGTCCGTTACGCTGGCTGGTGACTTCCAGCCAAGTATGGCCCTGACTTTCTCCGGGTCCACTGCGATACCGTCTTGGGTCAGCACGTGGCCTAGAAAGCCTACTTGTCTTAGCCAAAATTCGCACTTGCTGAACTTGGCATACAATTGATGTTTCCTGAGTTCTCCTAGCACAATCCTGAGATGTTCCGCGTGCTCTTCTGGTGTCTTGGAGTATATCAGAATATCGTCGATAAATACCACAACGAACTTGTCCATAAACTTCATAAATACTTTGTTCATGAGGTGAACAAAATATGCGGGGGCGTTCGTTAATCCAAAAGGCATAACTGTGAACTCATATAGTCCATATCTGGAGGTGAAGGCTGTTTTGGGGATATCTTCTGTTCGCACTTTTAATTGATGGTATCCTGACCTTAAGTCAATCTTTGAGAATACCTTGGCCTGAGCGAGCTGATCAAATAAATCATTTATCCGTGGCATCGGGTATTTGTTCTTGACTGTGACCATGTTAAGTGCTCGGTAGTCTATGCACAATCTCAGTGTTCCATCCTTCTTTTTGGCAAATAAAATTGGTGATCCCCAAGGTGAGGAGCTGGCTCGAATGTATCCCTTGTCCAGTAATTCCTTTATTTGTTTCTTCAACTCAATCAACTCGGATGGTGCCATTCTGTATGGTTTCTTGTATATGGGGGTGGTTCCTGGTGCTAGCTCAATGCTGAATTCTATCTCTCGGTCTGGTGGCATGCCTGGTAGTTCTTCGGGAAATACGTCTGGAAATTCACATACTACTGGAACCTTGTTTAGCTCAGAAACGTCCACCTTATTCAATCTCGGTTGCCGGGGTATTTTTCTTTCTTTGGCTGATACTCTTATTGTCTTCCCGTGGTGGTGTGTGAGAATTACGGTCCGGTTGAAACAGTCAATAAAACCTTTGTTGGTGGTTAACCAGTCCATCCCTAGGATGACATCCAGTCCTTTATTTTCCAATACAATAAGATTGGCGTGAAACTTCAATCCTTCAAACTCAATAACCACATCCTGACAGTAATTCTGAGTGACTTGCTGAATCCCAGGGGACTTGATGATCATGGATTTTTCCAAGGAAGCATCGAAAAATTATTTTGCAAAGCAAAACTTTTCGAAATGAATGAGTGAGAAGCTCCAGAATCAAACAAAACCATTGCAGGTATTGTGTTGACAGGAAACGTACCGAGTACGATATCCGGAGCATTTTGTGCTTCTTCTTTGGTCACGTGGTTTAGATGACCCTTCCTGTGGTTGTTGTTGGGGTTGAAATTGTTGCGCTTGGGCGCTGAATTATTTCCACCGTTGTTTGGCTTCGGGGTCGAGTTCCTTGGCTTGGGGCACTGTTTGGCATAGTGCCCTTCTTCTCCACAAGCGTAGCAAGTAACGCCTGGGCGATATGTGAACTCCTTGTCCCTTGCATGGAAATTCTTGGTTGGGCGTGAGACGTTTGTCGTAGGTTTGTGTGTCCCACCTTTCTGAAAATCTGTCTTGCTTCGGTGGTTGCGCGCAAGAGTAGTCTGGTCTCTTTTTCGCTTGCGGAAATCCTCCAAGCTACGTCTCTCATTTTCCAGAGTAATGGCTTTGTCCACTAGTGTCTTAAAATCTGGAAAAGTGTGCACGACCAGTTGGCATTTAAGCGCGGGCGCCAGACCGTCAAGGAATTTCTCCATCTTCTTGCTTTCAGTCATACGTTCTTCATTGGCGTAGCGAGACAATAGAGTAAATTGACCGTTGTATTCTGACACTGTCATGTTCCTTTGTTTGAGGTCATCGAACTCTCTCTTCTTGATTTTCATAATACTCTTAGGAATGTGTGCACCACGGAAACCTTCCTTGAAATCATCCCAGGTTATATCACTTTCGTTGGGGTGCATGTGCAGAAAATTCTCCCACCATGATGCAGCTGCTCCTGTGAGATAGTGCGGAGCATATAGTACTTTCTCGAGGTCTGAACATTTTGCAATAACTAATTTTCTCTCCATATCTCGAAGCCAATCCTCGGCTTCAAGAGGCTTGTCAGTATGAGAAAATGTTTGGGGACGTGTCTTCTGTAGCTCAGATAACTTGGAATGCTGCTGATACTGTCCATGGTGATTTCCCATGTTGATGACTTGGTTCATCATTTCCCGATGTTGTTGCTGACTCTGCTCATAAAGGCGACACATTTGTGAAAGTGCCGATTCACTGTCCTGTTGGCTTGACTGTCCCTGTGTGAACTTGTTGCTGGGTTGTGTATCATAATTTTCCTCTGGTGGAGTTGGCATGGAGCGAGTCCAAGGACGAGACATTTTTCACTCTGGGGATATATTTTGTAAAACCCATAAGAAAAGCGAAAAGAGTCGCAAAAACAATTCCATAAATGCACAAAGCTGGCAAATAAATTAAATAACCAAGCTTACTTAAGAAAAACAAATCGATTTGCGCACGGAGAAGGACTGCTCATTACATATCTTACACGCGGCGGTAATTATACAATACATCACTCAGGATATGCGTACATAATCCTGACATGTTATTTAGGCTAGTGCACTCCTCCAGATCCTACATGATGCGCAAACAGGCTACTTCTCACAACCTATGTACATATAAACATATCGTACAAAGCGGTACATTGCATGGCGGCTAAGCGTACTCAGGCGGAGATGTTGACGATCTCCTTTGCCCTGCCGAGGGTGAGGCGTAGCGAGGCTGGGGACTCGACTTCCTCCTCGCTAATAGGCTCCATACGTGTAGTGTTGCGCCGAGTAGATGGAGCGGGTGCCAGGGGCGGAACAACACGAACAGGAGTGGGCGCGAAGGGTGGTGCAGTGCGCGCTGGAGTGGGCGCAATGACTTGGTTGAACTCTTCGGTAGAAGGCAGGCGGCGAGTAGGTGCATAAGATGCTGAGGATGAGACAAAAGTCAGTGGCGGTGCGGTGGGTAGGAGCTCCCTCCTGTTGGCGGCACAGCCATGGACTGAGTCCATGCGGGCAGCCACGAAGTCGTCCACCAGGTTGTCGAAGGCTGCCTCCAGGGCCCGGAGATACTCAATAAGCATCTCAAAAGCCTCGTCTCGTTCTCCTCTGGGGCAGGAGAATGCGTAGTGACAGGTGTAAGGCACATGGCATGGAAGATAACGGTAACGACGAGTCTTCATCACGGGGAGGACATCCCTGAGACGAGCTATCGCCTCGCGGGCTGCCATCTGCATAGCATGCCTCTCCGTAGGCATGGCTCTTCCCAAGAACCGGAAGCGGCGTAACTCACCACGCCCTCCCTTGAACTGCACCGCGGCCTGGTGCATGGTCAGACTGTCGTTGACTCGGTGCTGGCAGAGTGTGAAGACTGGGCGCACAGATGGCCCCATCGCGACCTGAACGATGAAGGAGAGAAGCTTGACGAACCCATCGGGCACGTTGGCGAAGGTCTGAGACTCGCAGCTGTTGTCGGCCATCTACAAAAGTAGGCAAAAATTCTGAATGGTCAGATCATAAATTTATGCTGACTGTCAGAAAATGACTACAATTGCAAAAAAATATAAATTGGCTCTATCATGCTAATAACCAATTAGCGATCGCACCTAGTGGCTTCCTACAGTCAGCCTGGCTCTGGTACCAAGCTTGTCACGACCGGTTTTCCAATAAAAATGTTTATTGAGAAACCAATCTTTTGAGTCCAGTATGAGAAAAATCCTCCTTACCGGTAGACAAATTCTTGATACAATAAGCCAGTAGCATAAAATATATTACAGGGTCGAGCTACGGTTGCTCAACCAAATTATTACAAGCACGCCAATAATTATACATAATGGCGGACATGACACAGTGGTGTGGAGGCATACTACTGACTCGAGGATAGGGTGGTGGTGGAAAAACACAGCGGGGAGTGAGATACATGACTCTAAAACTGGCATCTCATCGAGCGTCGAGGTGAGGCTCGATGAATTTATTTGGTAGCGGAAGCGGATATAATACAGTGACCAAATCCAGGGTCGCACGAGACTGACTGGGATTCCTCTAGGCGTCGGACTCGCTATCAAATTCTTCATCCATGAGATCGCCTTCGTCAGCATCTGGCCAAATCAACAAGCCAGGTGAGTACTTTGAAAGTACTCGCAAGACAGTTCGGACGTAAGATATAACAAATGCATGCATGGATGCGTCATGATTAATTTTAATAGTGGCATATTAATTCGTAAAAACAAGACAGGTAAAAAGGGGGTCGGCGGTAGTCCGCTCGAAAACCCAACAAAATAACTGTAAACCCAATCGGGTGTCTGAAGCGACACCTCGATAGGAAGATAAATAAATAAATCACGCCGCAGTCGGGCGTCTAGGCGACGCCACATAAAGGGCTTTAAAAGAAATGCCATAGTCGGGCGTCTGAGCGACGCCACATAAAGGGCTTTAAAAGAAATGCCACAGTCGGGCGTCTGAGCGACGCCACATAAAGGGCTTTAAAAGAAATGCCACAGTCGGGCGTCTGAGCGACGCCACATAAAGGGCTTTAAAAGAAATGCCACAGTCGGGCGTCTGAGCGAAGCCACATAAAGGGCTTTAAAAGAAATGCCACAGTCGGGCGTCTGAGCGACGCCACATAAAGGGCTTTAAAAGAAATGCCACAGTCGGACGTCTGAGCGACATCGCAGAAAGGGCTTTCATTGAAAGTAAAATATAACACTGCCACAGTCGGACGTCTGAGCGACATCACAGAAAGGGCTTTTATTGAAAGTAAATAATAACAATACCACAGTCGGACATCTGAGCGACATCACAGAAAAGGCTTTTATTCACAAGTAAATAATACTCATAATAAATATTCAATTCATGAGAATAAACAGGTTAGTCCATCCACAGGAATAAACATTTAACCGGACTTAGCACTCATGTGATTCACCGGAGTCTCTGTCATCAAAACTGACATTTGTTAGGATAAGATAATACCGAACTTGGACATGGAGTAGATGATTCAAAGGAACATATGACTCTGCAGAGTTTGTACGAAATTTTTTCCCATAGCCAACGGATTTCCGTAGTCACGAAGGACTAATTCCGTTTACGGTATTTCGGAAGAAAACACAGCTAACCAGTACACACCCATCCTACCTCTCGATGCTAGGAATCACCCTAGACATCGTCCAAGAAAAACTTTTGAGATGGGGAGATCACAATCTCGAATAGCATGGGATCAAATTTATATACGCGCACTCTAAGGGGTGCCCCCCTCTCGGTCCCAACCGGAAACACCCATGCCCCCTGACCGGATGACTGGCTTTAATCCAGGGCCATGGAACCATCATCACGGCCTCTCCTTTTGGTGTGTACCAGGAAAGCGGTTTGCAACTTACTAAGCCATATTCCTTGCGGAAAACATGTGGTAGTACAGGGAAGGAAGAATGGAAGGAACTGGACTGATACGGGTTGACACTGAAGTCATATAGTCTGGCATAAGACTGGCATGCTACAACACTGCCATCTTACCCATCCTCATGCCAACACATGGCCATGCATACTCACATCCATCCACTTATGGATTTTCGAAACTCACTTGCCTCATCGTTGCATGTAACATGACATTCGTCGGTATGCTCATCAACATGCCATGAAACTACTTAATGCAAACATGCCAAAACAATCATCATATCAAAAGTTCAAACATGCTTGCCTGGTTCAGAGTAGTCGGAGCCTAGCTCGGTGAAGTTCGCGGTCCCGTCACCTCCTTCGGTATCTACGGTATAAAGAAAATATACGCGCTATCGTGAATACCGTGAGGTGCACAAAAATTTCTCCAAATATTTTTCAAATAAATCTGATAAAAAACTAGACAAAATTTTAAGGAGAACAGAAAAAGAATCAATCAAAAATACTTTTCTGTTAAAAAGTTATAAGGGTTTTAGTCCAGGGACTCATCTGTAATGAAACAGAAAGTTCCCAGGGGCTAACTTATAAAACAGAAAACGATTCGAATAAGAATGCGCCGGCCCAGCGGGAAACGCATTTGGCAGAAGACGTTTTCAGAAAACGTTTCGCTTAGAAAGGCCAGAGAGGCTGACAGGCGGGTCCCTCCCGTCAGGTTTGAATATTCAAACGGGGCGGCAGAGCTCGACGGCGCCCGAGAGCCGCGGTGGTCGCCGGCGGCGATCCACGGCGAGGCAGGGAGATCGGAGAGTACCTCCGTGTTCAGGGCGCCATTCCGCGTCGGTTGGTGGTGGTGGTGGTCGCCGGCGAGTACCACGTCGACGGCGAGCCTTGCTCCGGCGGACGGCGGTTCGGGTGGTCGAGGGCCTCGTCGGAGAGAGCTGCGAAGGCCAAATTGACGCTGGGGTTAGCTCACTGGGTGCTAGAGGAGGCTATAGACGAGATTTGGGCGCCGGGGACGGCCTCACCGGAGCGAATCGAGCTGGTGGCCGAGGCGGATCGGGGCGGCCGGAGTTGGGGGAGGAGACCTCCTCGAGGTCCTCCTGGTGGCTTGGCAGGGTCCTGGAGAGGTGCAGTGAAGGTGTGTGCTCGTGAGCGAGCTCGGGGGTCCTTTTATAGGCGATCCGAGGCGGTGGCCGTGAACGGGGATCTCCGGCGAAGGTTACGGCGGCGCAGAGCTTGGTCGGGGAGGTTTAGGGAGTTGGGCGTCAGCGTGGAGGTCCACCGGTTTCCATTTAGGGTGCTAACCAAGCTTGGATTAGGGTGCTTTGGGCGAGCTCGACGGAACGGGGCGGCGCGGGGCCCGTCGGCGGCAGGGAGCACGTTCCGTGCTTGCCGGGCCACGGCGGCGGTGCCACGGGCGTGCGCTGGCATGGCAGGGACACGCGGAGAGCCAGGGGACGTTGGGCGGCGCCGGGTGGCGTGGCGAGCGGGCTCGGGCCCTCGCTGGCCGCCACGGGAGGCGCAGCCACCGCAGAACTTCCAACCGGCGAGGCTCGTCGCCACCGACGCCAGGAATTGGCCAAGCGTGCGTGCGGTGCTCTGGCCAGGGAGGAGAGGCCGTGCGCAACGCGCCAGGGGCACTGGTGATGGATGACAAGTCACTGACGAAAAACGACACTCGACTGAATTCTGAAAATCTGAATTTTTCTGAAAGTCTACGGAAACAGTGCCGGCCAAGTGTTCGACGAAATGATTTTGGCATGTGGAGAATTTTCCTTGAGCTGAACTTTGGTGGGGTGGCCTCTCATTGCACCAGGAGGCTGCCTGAATTTTGTGGAATTTTTGGAGAAGTGTAGATATGAATTTCACCAAATTTGTCAAATCTGGTCCAAACTTGCAGTGAGTGAAATTTGAAATTTTTGAAAAGAAGAAGAGTGGATCAAGATGGTTCTAGGTTGTGGGTACTAAGGACTATCCAGGGGAGTTGGTTTGAGATAAAAACTCAAAGGCAATGAGGTACTTGCTTTGAAAATCACTTAAGCTCAAAATAATTGGCAGAAATGATTTGGGAGATAAAATAATTGAAATAAAATCCAAAACTTGTTTGGACTTGTTGAGATAGAGAATTAGATTGTTCAAAGGTGGAGGGAGGGATTTTGAGAAGATTTACTATAGGAGACATGGTAAAACCATGGGTGGTTTTCAAGATAAGAAAAACCTAAAAATTCATAGAGTTCTTTTTATAAGAAAAAGAATAATTTCCAAAAATATATTTTGAGAAGGGAACCATCAGAGAAAGAGTTTTAAATGATCAAACACCATAGTTTCAAGAAGATACAAAAATAAAAATCCTTGCCAAAGAAGTTTTTAAGAGGAAGGTTTTCTGGAAAAATTTAAATGGCCTCTTTTCAAAAACCAACAAAGTTTTTGCTGAAAACCAAATAAAAATTTTGGAGTGTCACACGGAGACTGGCGAAGGATGAGGTGACGATGCGCGTCGGGAATGGTTCCAAGGTCGATGTGATCGCCGTCAGCACGCTACCTCTACATTTACCTACGGGATTAGTTTTAAACCTCAATAATTGTTATTTAGTGCCAGCTTTGAGCATGAACATTGTATCAGGATCTCGTTTAATTCGAGATGGCTACTCATTTAAATCCGAGAATAATGGTTGTTCTATTTATATGAGAGATATGTTTTATGGTCATGCTCCCATGGTGAATGGTTTATTCTTAATGAATCTCGAGCGTAATGCTACACTATTCATAGTGTGAATACCAAAAGATGTAAGGTTGATAATGATAGTCCCACATACTTGTGGCACTGCCGCCTTGGTCACATAGGTGTCAAACGCATGAAGAAGCTCCATGCAGATGGACTTTTAGAGTCTCTTGATTACGAATCATTTGACACGTGCGAACCATGCCTCATGGGTAAAATGACCAAGACTCCGTTCTCAGGAACAATGGAGCGAGCAACCAACTTATTGGAAATCATACATACTGATGTGTGCGGTCCAATGAGTGTTGAGGCTCGCGGTGGCTATCGTTATGTTCTCACCCTCACTGATGACTTGAGTAGATATGGGTATGTCTACTTAATGAAACACAAGTCTGAGACCTTTGAAAAGTTCAAGGAATTTCAGAGTGAGGTTGAGAATCAACGTGACAGGAAAATCAAGTTCTTGCGATCAGATCGTGGGGGAGAATACCCGAGTCACGAATTTGGCACACGCTTAAGAAAATGTGGAATAGTTTCACAACTCACGCTGCCTGGATCACCTCAGTGTAATGGCGTGTCTGAATGTCGTAATCGCACTCTATTAGATATGGTGCGATCTATGATGTCTCTTACCGATTTACCGCTCTCATTTTGGGGCTATGCTTTAGAGACTGCCGCATTCACTTTAAATAGGGCTCCGTCAAAATCTGTTGAGATGACACCGTATGAATTATGGTTTGGGAAGAAACCTAAGCTGTCGTTTCTGAAAGTTTGGGGATGCGATGCTTATGTCAAGAAACTTCAACCTGAAAAGCTCGAACCCAAATCGGAAAAATGCGTCTTCATAGGATACCTAAAGAAACTGTTGGGTATACCTTCTACCTCAGATCCGAAGGCAAGATCTTTGTTGCCAAGAATGGGTCCTTTCTAGAGAAAGAGTTTCTCTCGAAAGAAATAAGTGGGAGGAAAGTAGAACTAGATGAAGTATTGCCTCTTGAATCGGTAAGTGGCGCGGCACAAGAAAATGTTCCTGAAGTGCCTGCACCGACTAGAGAGGAAGTTAATGATGATGATCATGAAACTTCAGATCAAGTTACTACGGAACTTCGTAGGTCACGAGGACACGTTCCGCACCAGAGTGGTACGGCAACTCTATCTTGGAAATCATGTTGTTAGACAACGGTGAACCTTCGAACTATGAAGAAGCGATGGCAGGCCCAGATTCCGACAAATGGCTGGAAGCCATGAAATCCGAGATAGGATCCATGTATGAAAACAAAGTATGGACTTTGACTGACTTGCCCGATGATCAGCGAGCCATAGAAAATAAAATGGATCTTTAAGAAGAAGACAGATGCAGATGGTAATGTGACCATCTATAAAGCTCGGCTTGTCGCTAAGGGTTATCGACAAGTTCAAGGGGTTGACTACGATGAGACTTTGTCACCCGTAGCAAAGCTGAAGTCCGTCCGAATCATGTTAGCAATTGCCACATTCTATGATTATGAGATATGGAAAATGAACGTCAAAACAGCATTCCTTAATGGTTTCCTTAAGGAAGAATTGTATATGATGCAGCCGGAAGGTTTTGTCGATCCTAAGAATGCTGACAAGGTGTGCAAGCTCCAACGCTCGATTTATGGGCTGGTGCAAGCATCTCGGAGTTGGAACATTCGTTTTGATGAGATGATCAAAGCGTTTGGGTTTATGCAGACTTATGGAGAAGCCTGCATTTACAAGAAAGTGAGTGGGAGCTCTGTAGCATTTCTCATATTGTATGTGGATGACATACTGTTGATGGGAAATGATATAGAATTCTTGGAAAGCATAAAGGCCTACTTGAACAAGTGTTTTTCAATGAAGAACCTTGGAGAAGCTGCTTATATATTAGGCATCAAGATCTATAGAGATAGATCGAGACGCCTCATTGGTCTTTCACAAAGCACGTACATTGACAAGATATTGAAGAAGTTCAAAATGGATCAGTCAAAGAAGGGGTTCTTGCCTGTATTGCAAGGTATGAGATTGAGCACGGCTCAATGCCCGACCATGGCAGAAGATAGAGAAAAGATGAGTGTCGTCCCCTATGCCTCGGCCATAGGGTCTATCATGTATGCTATGCTGTGTACCAGACCTGATGTAAACCTTGCTGTAAGTTTGGTAGGAAGGTACCAAAGTAATCCCGGCATGGAACACTGGACAGCGGTCAAGAATATCCTGAAGTACCTGAAAAGGACCAAGGAAATGTTTCTCATTTATGGAGGTGACGAAGAACTCGTCGTAAAGGGTTACGTCGATGCTAGCTTCGACACAGATCTGGATGACTCTAAGTCACAAACCGGATACGTGTATATTTTGAATGGTGGGGCAGTAAGCTGGTGCAGTTGCAAGCAAAGTGTTGTGGCGGGATCTACATGTGAAGCAGAGTACATGGCAGCCTCGGAGGAAGCACAAGAAGCAATCTGGGTGAAGGAGTTCATTACCGACCTAGGAGTCATACCCAATGCGCCGGGCCCGATGACTCTCTTCTGTGACAACACTGGAGCTATTGCCCTTGCCAAGGAGCCCAGGTTTCACAGGAAGACCAGGCATATCAAGCGTCGCTTTAACTCCATTCGTGAAAGTGTTCAAAATGGAGACATAGAGATTTGTAAAGTACATACGGACCTGAATGTAGCAGATCCGTTGACTAAACCTCTCCCTAGAGCAAAACATGATCAACACCAGAACTGCATGGGTGTTCAATTCATCACAATGTAACTAGAATATTGACTCTAGTGCAAGTGGGAGACTGTTGGAAATATGCCCTAGAGGCAATAATAAAATGGTTATTATTATATTTCATTGTTCATGATAATTGTCTATTGTTCATGCTATAATTGTGTTATCCGGAAATCATAATACATGTGTGAATACATAGACCACAACACGTCCCTAGTGAGCCTCTAGCTGACTAGCTTGTTGATCAAAGGATAGTCATGGTTTCCTGACTATGGACATTAGATGTCATTGATAGCGGGATCACATCATTAGGAGAATGATGTGATGGACAAGACCCAATCCTAAGCATAGCTCAAAGATCGTGTAGTTCGTTTGCTGTAGCTTTTCTGAATGTCAAGTATCATTTCCATAGACCATGAGATTATGCAACTCTCGGATACCGTAGGAGTGCCTTGGGTGTGCCAAACGTCACAACGTAACTGGGTGACTATAAAGGTACATTACAGGTATCTCCGAAAGTGTCTGTTGGGTTGGCATGAATCGAGACTGGTATTTGTCACTCCGTATGACGGAGAGGTATCTCTGGGCCCACTCGGTAATGCATCGCCATAATGAGCTCAATGTGATCAAGTGGTTGATCACGGGATCATGCATTACGGTACGAGTAAAGTGACTTGCCGGTAATGAGACTGAACAAGGTATTGGGATACCGACGATTGAGTCTCGGTCATGTCTGCATGTCTCCCGAACCCGTCGGGTCTACACACTTAAGGTTCGGTGATGCTAGGGTTGTTAGGAAGACTTGTATGTGATTACCGAATGTTGTTCGAAGTCCCGGATGAGATCCCAGATGTCACGAGGAGTTCCGGAATGGTCCAGAGGTAAAGATATACATATGGGAAGTTGTCATACGGTCGCCGAAAAGGTTCGGGGGCATATCGGTATTGTACCGGGGCCACCGGAGGGGTTCCGGGGGTCCACCGGGAGGGGCCACCTCTTTCGGAGGGCCTTATGGGCTGTATGGAGAAGGGAACCAGCCCAAGTGGGCTGGGGCGCCACACCCCCTAGGGCCCATGCGCCTAGGGTTGGGGGGAAACCCTAAGGGGGGCGCCCCCTTGCTTGGGGGGCAAGTCCCCCTCCCCTTAGCCGCCGCCCCCCTCTAGATATCATCTAGAGGGGGCCGGCCCCCTTCCCCCTTCCCCTATAAATAGAGGGGTGAGGGGAGGGCTGCATACAACATCCAAGGCACAGCCCCTCCCCTCCCCTACACCTCTCCTCCTCCGTAAGAGCTTGGCGAAGCCCTGCCGGAGTACTGCAGCTTCACCACCACCACGCCATCGTGCTGCTGTTGGAGCCCTCTTCCTCAACCTCTCCCTCCTCCTTGCTGGATCAAGGCGCGGGAGATGTCCTCGCTTCATATGTGTGTTGAACGCGGAGGTGCCGTCCGTTCGGCGCTAGGATCTTCGGCGATTTGGATCACGACGAGTACGACTCCATCAACCTGTTCTCTTGAACGCTTCCGCTCGTGATCTACAAGGATATGTAGATGCACTCCTCTCTCCCTCATTGCTAGATGACTCCATAGATTGATCTTGGTGATGCGTAGAAAATTTTAAAATTCTGTTACGTTCCCCAACAAAGCCTGCCCCCAAGACCCGCTCCCGCGCATCGACCAGATCGTCAACTCCACTGCCGAGTGCGACCTGCTGTGTTTCCTGGACGCATTCTCGGGTTACCACCAGATCAAGATGGAGGTGGAGGACGCGGAGAAGACGGCCTTCTTGACCCCGTGTGGGGTATACTACTACACCTGCATGCCGTTTGGGATATGCAATGCTGGGGCGACCTTCCAACGGCTGATGCACATCGCCCTGGGACAGCAGCTAGGGAGAAACTCTGAGGCCTATGTCGACGACATCGTGGTAAAATCTCAGGAGGCACAAACCCTCATTCGGGACCTGGAGGAGACTTTAACCAGCCTGCGCCAGGTGAACCCGTGGCTCAACCCGGAGAAGTGCGTGTTTGGTGTCCCCTCCGGCAAGCAACTGGGCTTCCTCATGTAGCACAGGGGGATCGAGGCTAACCCGGAGAAGGTCAAGGCGATAGAAGACATGACCCCACCGCAAACTCTCAAGGAAATGCAGAAGCTCACGGGCTGCGTGACCTCGCTGGGGTGCTTCATCTCCAAGCTGGGGTAGCGCGCCCTGTCGTTCTTCAAGCTGATGAATAAGAAGGGCCCGTTTGAGTGGACCCCAGAGGCCAACCTGGCATTTCAAGACCTCAAGAGATACTTGACCAGCCCTCCGGTGATGATAGCACCTTGTTCCCTCGAGCCCCTGGTGCTCTACCTGGCCGCCACACCCCACTCAGCCAACGCGGCGTTGGTGGCTGTCCGGGAGGAGCGCCAGGCCAAGAGCATGCTGTGCAATGCCACACCTTCAGTCAGGATGGTGCGGCGCCGAGACGGCACCGCTAAAGCCACGACGACGCCCGTGGATGATCAGGCCCCACAAGACAGCATTTCTTGGCTTGTGGAGGCCCCGATGGGCGACCAAGCTCCTGAGGTCCCCCCACCTCAAGAGGCGCCACAACCTACCTAGGCCACAGGCTCCATCGACGCTCCCGCACTCGTTGAGCACCCGGTATACTTCGTCGGCATGGTGTTATGTGACGCAAGAGCATGATACCCCATGCCACAGAAGCTTTTGCTTGCACTCCTGGTGGCCTCACACAAGCTGCGTCATTACTTCCAAGGCCAGCCAATTAAGGTCGTCTCAGCTTACCCACTGGAGAGGGTGCTCCGGAGCCCCAACGCCGCGGGAAGAGTCGCTGAGTGGAACATCAAACTGCAAGCATTTCAGCTGGAGTTCAGCACAACCAGGGTCATCAAGGGAGCCGCCCTCGCCGACTTCGTGGCTGAATGGACTGACTCTCCGGAGCCCGAAGCAGGCGAGAGCCGATCCCTCTCGCCAGGAAGTGAAGCGCCAGATGGCTGGGTCATGTACTTCGACGGCGCTTTCGCACTCCAAGGTGCGGGGCCTGGCGTCGTGCTCATCTCGCCCACCCAAGACAAGCTATACTACGCTGTGCAGCTCTGCTTCCAGCGGGGCGGGAAGGTCTCCAACAACATCACATAATTCGAGGGATTGATCGCCAGCCTCAAGGCTGCAGCAGCCTTGGGGGGTGAAGCGTCTCACCATCAAGGGCGACTCCCAGCTCCTCGTCAACTTCTCCAACAAGGTGTACGAGCCAAGGGACGAGCACATGGAGGCATACCTCACGGAGGTGCGCAAGATGGAGAAGCAATTTTTGGGCCTGGAACTGCAGCATGTGCCACATGGCACAAACAAGGAAGCCGATGAGATCTCAAGAGAGTGTCAAGGCGTCAGCCCCAAGAGCCGGGTGTCTTCGAAGAGCGGCTTTTCAAGCCCTCGGCGGCCCTCTCGGCCGCGGAGCCTGCACCGCCCCAAGAGGAACTCCCCCAGCCACCAGCCTCGGGAGCCCCTGCCTGTGGCCCGACCTCAGGAGCACGCCTGCTCCTGGCACTCAAGCCTTAGGAGGGGTGCTGGACCGAGGAGTTCAGGGCATACCTGGTGCAAGGAACGCTGCCGGAGAAAGAGGAGGATGCGGAGCGCGTGGCCTGGTAAGGCACGTCATAGTGCATCCAGGACGGTGAGCAGTACAAAAAACGACCAAATGATGTTTCCTTGTGATGCATCTCCAGGAAGCAGGGGAGCGAGCTGCTAGCCAACATACACGGCGGGAACTGCGGGCATCACTCGTCGTCGCGCACCCTGGTTGGCAAGGCATTACGTAGTGGGTTCTACTGGCCCACGACACTCAACGATGCAACCGAGCTGGTAAGGTTCTGCAAGGCCTGCCAGTTCCATGCCAAGCAAATCCACCAGCCGGCCCAGGGCCTCTAGACTATCCCACTCTCATGCCCATTCGCGGTCTGGGGGCTGGATATCCTAGGTCCGTTCCCTCGAGCGCCCGGGGCTACCACTACCTCTATGTCGCCATCGGCAAGTTCACCAAGTGGGCAGAGGTGGAAGCCGTCCGCACCATCCCAGCCAGGTCGGCAGTTAAGTTCATCAAGGGCCTCATGAGCCGGTTTGGGGTCCCTAACCGCATCATCACCGACAATGGTTCACACTTCACTAGCAATCTCTTTAAGACAAATTGTGCTAACCTTGGAATGCAGATATGCTACTCCTCAGTGGCACACCCCAGGAGCAATGGCCAAGCCGAGCGTGCCAACGCAGAGGTCCTGAGAGGCCTCAAGACCAGGTCCTTCAAAAAGAGGCTCGAGGCCTACGGTAGGGGCTGGCATGATGAGCTCCAGTCTGTGCTATAGTCCATCCGCACCACCGCCACCAAGCCAACAGGCGAGACCCCATTCTTCCTCGTCTACGAAGCTGAAGCAGTTCTCCTCACGAGGTCAAGCATCGCTCTGCACGGGTCCTAGCGTTTGACGAGGCATGTCAGGACACCATGCGGGGGATGGACCTCATGCTGGGGGAGTAACGCCGCCGTCAAGCCTCGCTCCGGGCAGCGAGATACCAGCAGGTGTTGCGATGGTACCACTGCCGCAGCGTCCGCTTCAGGACGCTTGAGGTGGGCGATGATGTCTACACAACCTTCTTCTTGTAGACGTTGTTGGGCCTCCAAGTGCAGAGGTTTGTAGGACAGTAGCAAATTTCCCTCAAGTGGATGACCTAAGGTTTATCAATCCGTGGGAGGCGTAGGATGAAGATGGTCTCTCTCAAACAACCATGCAACCAAATAACAAAGAGTCTCTTGTGTCCCCAACACACCCAATACAATGGTAAATTGTATAGATGCACTAGTTCAGCGAAGATATGGTGATACAAGTGCAATATGGATGGTAGATAAAGGTTTTCGTAATCTGAAAATATAAAAACAGCAAGGTAACTAATGATAAAAGTGAGCGTAAACGGTATTGCAATGCTAGGAATAAAGGCCTAGTGTTCATAATTTCACTAGTGCAAGTTCTCTCAACAATAATAACATAATTGGATCATATAACTACCCCTCAACATGCAACAAAGAGTCACTCCAAAGTCACTAATAGCGGAGAACAAATGAAGAGATTATTGTAGGGTACGAAACCACCTCAAAGTTATTCTTTCTGATCGATCTATTCAAGAGTTCCTACTAGAATAACACCTTAAGATACAAATCAACCAAAACCCTAATGTCACCTAGATACTCCAATGTCACCTCAAGTATCCGTGGGTATGATTATATGATATGCATCACACAATCTCAGATTCATCTATTCAACCAACACAAAGAACTTCAAAGAGTGCCCCAAAGTTTCTACCGGAGAGTCAAGACGGAAACGTGGGCCAACCCCTATGCATAAGTTCACGAGGTCACAGAACTCGCAAGTTGATCACCAAAACATACATCAAGTGGATCACATGATATCCCATTGTCACCACAGATAAGCATGTGCAGGACATACATCAAGTGTTCTCAAATCCTTAAAGACTCAATCCGATAAGATAACTTCAAAGGAAAAAAAACTCGATTCATCACAAGAGAGTAGAGAGGGAGAAACATCATAAGATCCAAATATAATAGCAAAGCTCGCGATACATCAAGATCGTGCCGACTCAAGAACACAAGAGAGAGAGAGAGAGAGAGATTAAACACATAGCTACTGGTACATACCCTCAGCCCCGAGGGTGAACTACTCCATCCTCGTCATGGAGAGCGCCGGGATAATGAGGATGGCCACTGGAGAGGGATTCCCCCCTCCAACAGGGTGCCGGAACGGGTCTAGATTGGTTTTCGGTGGCTACGGAGGCTTCTGGCGGCGGAACTCCCGATCTAGGTTATTTTCTGGAGGTTTCTGTATTTATAGGAATTTTTGGCATAGGTCTCATGTCAAGAAGGTGCCCGAGTCGTCCACGAGGTAGGCCCATGCGCTCGGGGGTGGGGGGGGGTAGGCGTGCCCCCCACCCTCATGGACGGTGCGGGACTCTTCTAGCCCAACTCTTTTACTCTGGGGTCTTCTTTTGGTCCATAAAAATCGTCAAAAATTGGCATGCCAATTGGACTCCGTTTGGTATTCCTTTTCTGTAAAACGCAAAACAAGGAAAAAAACAGAAACTGGCACCGGGCTCTAGGTTAATAGGTTAGTCCCAAAAATCATATAAAATAGCATATAAATGCATACAAAACATCCAAGTTTGATAATATAATAGCATGGAACAATAAAAAATTATAGATACGTTGGAGACATATCAAGCATCCCCAAGCTTAATTCCTGCTCGTCCTCGAGTAGGTAAATGATAAAAACAGAATTTTTGATGTGGAATGCTACCTAACATATTTATCAATGTAATCTTCTTTTATTGTGGCAAGAATATTCAGATCCATAAGATTCAAGACAAAAGTTTAATGTTGACATAAAAACAATAATACTTCAAGCATACTAACCAAGCAATTATGTCTTCTCAAAATAACATGGCCAAATAAAGCTTATCCCTAGAAAATCATATAGTTTGGCTATGCTTCATTTTTGTCACACAAAAATGCTCCCATCATGCACAACCCTGATGACAAGCCAAGCAATGGTTTCATACTTTAGTACTCTCAAACTTTTTTCAACTTTCACGCAATACATGAGCGTGAGCCATGGATATAGCACTATGGGTGGAATAGGATATGATGATGGAGGTTATGTGGAGAAGACAAAAAAGGATTAAGTCTCACATCGACGCGGCTAATCAATGGGCTAGGGAGATGCCCATCAATTGATACCAATCCAAGGAGTAGGGATTGCCATGCAATGGATGCACTAGAGCTATAAATGTATGAAAGCTCAACAAAAGAAACTAAGTGGATGTGCATCCAACTTGCTTGCTCACGAAGACCTAGGGCATTTGAGGAAGCCCATTGTTGGAATATACAAGCCAAGTTCTATAATGAAAAATTCCCACTAGTATATGAAAGTGACAAAATTAGAGACTCTCTATCATAAAGATCATGGTGCTACTTTGAAGCACAAGTGTGGAAAAAAGGATAGTAGCATTGCCCCTTCTTTTTTTTTGCCTTTCTTTTTATTTATTTATTTGTCCTTTTTTTTCGGGACAATGCTCTATTAATTATGATCATCACACTTCTATTTATTTACAACTCGAAGATTACAACTCGATACTAGAACAAAATATGACTCTATATGAATGCCTCCGGCGGTGTACCTGGATGGGCAATAAATCAAGAGTGACATGTATGAAAAATTATGCATGGTGGCTTCGCCCAAATACGATGTCAACTACATGATCATGCAAGGCAATATGACAATGATGAAGAGTGTCATAATGAACGGAACGGTGGAAAGTTGCATGGCAATATATCTCGGAATGGCTATGGAAATGCCATAATAGGTAGGTATGGTGGCTGTTTTGAGGAAGATATAAGGAGGTTTATGTGTGACAGAGCGTATCATATCAAGGGGTTTCGATGCACCGGCGAAGTTTGCACCAACTCTCGAGGTGAGAAAGGGCAATGCACAGTACCGAAGAGGCTAGCAATGATGGAAGGGTGAGAGTGCGTATAATCCACGGACTCAACATTAGTCATAAAGAACTCACATACTTATTGCAAAAATCTACAAGTCATCGAAAACCAAGAACTATGCACATGCTCCTAGGGGGATAGATTGGTAGGAAAAGTACATCGCTCGTCCCTGGTCGCCACTCATAAGGATGGCATTCAAAGAAACACCTCATGCTTCAAATTTGTCACACAATGGTTACCATATGTGCATGCTACAGGACTTGCAAGCCTCAACACTAGTATTTCTCAAATTCACAATTACTCGACTAGCATGACTCTAATATCACCATCTTCATATCTCAAAACAATCATCAAGTATCAAACTTATCATAGTATTCATTGCACTTTATATGAAAGTTTTTATTATATCCCTCTTGGATACCTATCATATTAGGACTAGTTTCATAACCAAAGAAAATTACCATGCTGTTCCAAAAGACTCTCAAAATAATATAAGTGAAGCATGAGAGTTCATCTATTTCTTCAAAATAAGACCACCGCCATGCTCTAAAAGGATTTAAGTGAAGCACTAGAGCAAACGACAAACTACTCCGAAAAATATAAGTGAAAATCAATGAGTAGTTGAATAATTATGTAACTATGTGAAGACTCTCTAACATTTAAGAATTTCAGATCTTGGTATTGTATTCAAATAGCAAGCAAAAGAAAATAAAATAAAATGACGCTCCAAGCAAAACACATATCATGTGGTGAATAAAAATATAGCTCCAAGTAAAGTTACCGATGAATGAAGATGAAAGAGGGGATGCCATCCAGGGCATACCCAAGCTTAGGCTCTTGGTTGTCCTTGAATATTACCTTGGGGTGCCTTGGGCATCCCCAATATTAGGCTCTTGCCACTCCTTATTCCATAGTCCATCGAATGTTTACCCAAAACTTGAAAACTTCACAACACAAAACTTAACGGAAAACTCGTAAGCTCTGTTAGTATAAGAAAATAAATCACCAATTTTGGTACTGTTGTGAACTAATTATAAATTCATATTGGTGTAATATCTACTGTATTCCAACTTCTCTATGGTTCATACCCTCCGATACTACTCATAGATTCATCAAAATAAGCAAACAACACAATGAAAACAGAATCGGTCAAAAACAGAACAATCTGTAATAATCTGTATCAAACGTATACTTCTGTAACCCCAAAAATTCTGAAATAAAGTGGTGGACTTGAGTAATTCGTCTATTAATCATATGCAAAAATAATCAACCTAAACACTCTGTCCAGTAAAAAATGGCAGCTAATCTCGTGAGCGCAAAATTTCTGTTTTTTACAGCAAGACCGCAAAGACTTCACCCAAGTCTCCCCAAAGGTTCTACTTGGCACAAACACTAATTAAAACATAAAACCACATCTAAACAGTGGCTAGATGAATTATTTATTACTAAACATTAACAAAAATCAAATAACAAAAATAAAATTGGGTTGCCTCCCAACAAGCGCTATCGTTTAACGCCCCTAGCTAGGCATGATGGTTTCAATGATGCTCACATAAAAGATAAGAATTGAAACATAAAGAGAGCATCACGAGGAATATTAATGGAACATTTAAGTCTAACCCACTTCCTATGCATAGGGATTTTGTGAGCAAACAATTTATGGGAACAAGAATCAACTTGCATAGGAAGGTAAAGCAAGCATAACTTTAAAACTTTAAGCACATAGAGAGGAAACTTGATATTATTGCAACTCCTACAAGCATATATTCCTCCCTCATAATAATTTTCAGTAGCATCATGAATGCATTCAACAATTTAACCATCACATAAAGCATTCTTTTCATGATGCACAAGCATATAATTTTTATTACTCTCCACATAAGCAAATTTCTTCTCATGAATAGTAGTGGGAGGAAACTCAACAAAATAACTATCATGTGAGGCATAATCCAATTGAAAATTAAAATCATGATGACAAGTTTCATGGTTATCATTGTTCTTTATAGCATACATGTCATCACAATAATCATGATAGATAGCAACTTTTTTCTCATAATCAATTGGAACCTCTTCCGAAATTGTGGATTCATCACTAAATAAAGTCATGACCTCTCCAAATCGACTTTCATAAATATCACAATAAGATTCAACACCCTCCAAAATAGTGGGATCATTACTTCCTAAAGTTGACATTCTTCCAAACCCACTTTCATCAATATAATCATCATAAATAGGAGGCATGCTATCATCATAATAAATTTGCTCATCAAAACTTGGGGGACAAAAAATATCATCTTCATCAAACATAACATCCCCAAGCTTGTGGCTTTGCATATCATTAGTATCATGGGTATTCAGAGAATTCATAATAACAACATTGCAATCATGCTCATCATCCAAAGATCTAGTGCCAAACATTTTAATACATTCTTCTTCTAACACTTTGGCACAATTATCGGACTCCTTATTTTCACGAAAGAAATTAAAAAGATGAAGCATATGAGGCAACCTTAATTCCATTTTTCGTAGTTTTCTTTTATAGACTAAACTAGTGATAAAACAAGAAACAAAAAGATTCGATTGCAAGATCTAAAGATATACCTTCAAGCGCTAACCTCCCCGACAACAGCGCCGGAAAAGAGCTTGATGTCTACTACACAACCTTCTTCTTGTAGACATTGTTGGGCCTCCAAGTGCAGAGATTTGTAGGACAGTAGCAAATTTCCCTCAAGTGGATGACCTAAGGTTTATCAATCCGTGGGAGGCATAGGATGAAGATGGTCTCTCTCAAACAACCCTGCAACCAAATAATAAAGAGTCTCTTGTGTCCCCAACACACCCAATACAATGGTAAATTGTATAGGTGCACTAGTTCGGCGAAGAGATGGTGATTCAAGTGCAATATGGATGGTAGATAAAGGTTTTGTAATCTGAAAATATAAAAACAGCAAGGTAACTAATGATAAAAGTGAGCGTAAACGGTATTGCAATGCTAGGAAACAAGGCCCAGGGTTCATACTTTCACTAGTGCAAGTTCTCTCAACAATAATAACATAATTGGATCATATAACTTTCCCTCAACATGCAACAAAGAGTCACTCCAAAGTCACTACTAGTGGAGAACAAACGAAGAGATTATTGTAGGGTATGAAACCACCTCAAAGTTATTCTTTTTGATCGATCTATTCAAGAGTTCGTACTAGAATAACACCTTAAGATACAAATCAACCAAAACCCTAATGTCACCTAGATACTCCAATGTCACCTCCAGTATCCGTGGGTATGATTATACGATATGCATCACACAATCTCGGACTCATCTATTCAACCAACACAAAGAACTTCAAAGAGTGCCCCAAAGTTTCTACCGGAGAGTCAAGACGGAAATGTGTGCTAACCCCTATGCATAAGTTCACGAGGTCATGAAACTCGCAATTTTATCACCAAAACATACATCAAGTGGATCACATGATATCCCATTGTTACCACAGATAAGCACGTGCAAGACATACATCAAGTGTTCTCAAATCCTTAAAGACTCAATCCGATAAGATAACTTCAAAGGGAAAAACTCGATTCATCACAAGAGAGTAGAGGGGGAGAAACATCATATGATCCAAATACAATAGCAAAGCTCGCGATACATCAAGATCGTGCTGACTCAAGAACACGAGAGAGAGAGAGAGATATCAAACACATAGCTACTGGTACATACCCTCAGCCCCGAGGGTGAACTACTCCCTCCTCGTCATGGAGAGCGCCGGGATGATGAAGATGGCCACCGGAGAGGGATTCCCCCCTCCGGCAGGGTGCCGAAACGGGTCTAGATTGGTTTTCGGTGGCTACGGAGGCTTCTGGCGACGGAACTCCCGATCTAGTTATTTTCTGGAGGTTTCTATATTTATAGGAATTTTTGGTGTAGGTCTCACGTCTAGAAGGTGCCCGAGTCGTCCACGAGGTAGGCCCACGCGCCTGGGGGGGGGGGGGTTGGGCACGCCCCCACCCTCGTGGACGGCCTGGGACTCTTCTGGCCCAACTCTTTTACTCCGGGGTCTTCTTTTGGTCCATAAAAAACCGTCAAAAAATGGCACGTCAATTGGACTCCGTTTGGTATTCGTTTTCTGTAGAACTCAAAAACAAGGAAAAAACAGAAACTGGCACTGGGCTCTAGGTTAATAGGTTAGTCCCAAAAATCATATAAAATAGCATATAAAAGTATATAAAACATCCAAGGTTGATAATATAATAGCATGGAATAATCAAAAAGTATAGATACGTTGGAGACGTATCAGGCGATCTTATCCTGAGGAGGGTGCTCTCCAGGCAAGGGCTGTATAAGCTCTCACCTATGTGGCAGGGCCCGTTTAGGAGTGCCCGTGTCTCTAGGCCTGGCGCCGCGCGCCTGGAGACGCAGGACGGGATCCCCATCCAGAATGCCTGGAACATCCAGCACCTCCGGAAGTTCTACCCATGAAGCAAGGCCCAGTGCCTGTGATGGTCTCTGCTCGTGACACTCTCACGTAATAATGAGTGGGGATGTACATGCCCCACAGTCTCCGGAGTGCCGCCCTTGGGCATCGGGGGCTCCCTCCCACGTCCTAGTGGCAACACTTAGCTCCGCGCTGGTGAGAAGACTAGACTTGGTGCCGGACGCGGTTGTTCATTTGCTTTCTGTAGTTGGCTTGCACCCCTTTTTTAATGGAATTTGAAGTTCTGGCGTTCTTGATGGCTTGGTTGAATCCCCTCTTCTTTCTGATTCTTCTCCCGGTACTTTGTTTTGCGCCAGGGAGGACGGCAGTTGCCCGACGCTCTCCCTCGCGCACCTCGCGAGGGGGCTGGACAGGTGTGCGTGTGTGCGCGCTCCCCTGGTCTCCGTGAGGCGCCCTCGATTGAGCTTGTGATCGGCGCACCCCTTTTTCAAGTCCGTGCCCCACGGGTACCGCGTTGTGGTGCGCTAGGACATGATCAGCCCATGCCTGAGGCCTCACGCAAGGTGGGATAAGGATTTCCTAACGAATTTTCATAGCTTCGCGATGTCGCCCGAGTCGGCAGCAAGGAAGCCCCGCCAGATGTCGGGAGGCGCGCACCCTCACATCATGGAAGCTACCTGCGATGTAAGCTAAGTATCCCTCCACGCCTGCATAAAGCACAGATTCCACAACACAACCCGGAAACTATAAACATAGCACAAAGCAGCATAAGCACTATGGTTCATTACAGGCCCTCGCGGGGACCCATACTTGTTTCTTGTAATACATGAGGAAAGGAAAGGGCAGGAAAAAGCGGCTCCTACGACGCGGCTGCTCACGAGGATCGTCCCCCAGCGCCTCCCCGGACTCAGCCGAAGTCCTCCTCGCACTTCACTGGGGCGTGGCGACGGGACGACCCGTCACCGTCCTCGAAGCGAGCCCGACGACGTGGCGGCTGGTCGTAGCCGCCGCTGGTGGAGCTTTCGCTGGAGAAGGAGACGCCTTTGCCGGACAAGCCACGGCCGTTGCCAATGGCGAGTTCACCCTCATCCTCATCACGGCCGTTGCCAAGGCCGAGCACTTCGTCACCATCGCTGTCTTCAGGGCAGCACCCGGCGTGGCGACTGTCTTCCCTGAACACCCTCACGAAGAGGGTCGCGGCATCGTCGTACTTGAAGTGGAGGGTGCACTGCCTGCTCAGACCGCAGGTGGGGGCAAACGTCTGCCAGCCATGGGCTAGGGTTACGTTGCCCGCAATGGAGACAGCCACCGCGACCCATGAAGCCTTGCTGCAGCAGTCGTCGGCCTGCAGCTAGAGGCCGCCAGGACCCGTGGCCGGCAGCTCGCCGGCAAAGGAGCACAGAAGCTGAAGCCAGGTACCAGTCGGGTTCTCCGACCACACGACGAACTCCGGCAGCACCTCTGCCGAGTGGAAGCGCGGTCGGGGAGGCCGAGCGACCATGGCGCGCCTCCCTTCATGGGCGGGGCTGCCACGTCTCAGGCGGCTCCCACCGTCACCGCCAGGGACAGCACCGGACCCTGAGCAAGTTCGTCTGCGCCCACAAGGGACCACAGCGGGGGTTGTGGCATGCTTGCGGGGCGACCATGCCCCCTCTTAGGCGGTGGTGAGCCGGGCCCCTCCTGGCGAGCCTTCCCCTTCTCTGCGGCCGAGAACCTCTTTGTCGGCGCCATGAGTGTCGCAGCAAGGAGGAAGAAGAAGAAGCGGGTGGAATGGAGGAAGAGATGAGTGACGGGGGCTCCGCCCTCTCCTCATTTATAACCAAAAGGAGGCCAACCGCCGGCCTCCACGATCGCAGGTAAGGATGGATTTTCTGCATGCAGTAGGGACTTGTCAAGACGAACGGTTGCCGAGGCAGCATGGGGAAGTGGAGACACCCACGCCCTGTCAATCGCCACACCTCAATCAAGGCCGTAGGCGGTTGGGGTCCACGACGCTCCGCACTTGCCCTTTGGCTTCGCCTCGAAGCCAAGTCTGAGCGCGCCTTGGGGGGCCCGGGGGCTACTATCGGCGTCCTGGGAACATGGGTACCCAGACTTGCCTGCCTGTGGCCCACGGCATGGCTCTACCAGCGGCCTAGTATGGCCCATCTTCGTCAGCAACCACTCAAGACCCTCGCGAGGGGCCAAGCCTCGAGAGGCGGACGACACAAGACCTCCTCTGGGGCAGCCTAGACGACACAAGACCTCCTCTGGGGCAGCCTCACTAGGCTGGCCCCCGAGGAGCAGAGATATCATGGCAGGGGGCACCTCACGAGGTTCACATGACATGAGCCGTGACGACCGAAGCCAAGCGGGTGTAGAGTGCTAGTTTCCTCTTTGGTGCTAAAGAGGAAGGCGTAGACGAGGAGTCCCGAGGTGTCAAGCAAAGGTTTCCATATCGGTGCAATGAGACCAAGACCAGCAGGACGGCAGGACGGAGGTCACCACGGAGCCCACAACTGCATCACCACCAGAGCCTTTGGCAGGCAAAGACCACCTTTTGTTAGGATAACTTGTACTAGTTGTCTCCCTTCAAAATTGGCTGTTGTGGGATCCCTTCCCGCCTAACATTTGGGAAGAGGACCATGTCCTCTATAAATTGGACTAGCCACCACCGTAGTCGAGGATCGGTTCATCTTGGATCGGATCCACTCCACCAAGGTCATCTCACCAGCTCATCAAGCGCAAGAACACCTCTCCTCAGGAGGTTGTTCATCCACTATATTGGTTCATCCTTAGCCCATGAGGCAATCCACCACACCACACTGGACTAGTGTATTACACCACAACGGTGGCTCGAACAAGTATAAACCCTCGTGTCTCTTGTTCCTTGGGTTCAGTGAGCTAGGCTTTGAGATCATTGTAAGAGCGAGCTAGGAAGATAGAGATCTTCGTGCACACCCTAGAGTTTGAACCTCAAGGGTTTTCCGGAATCCCGAATCCGAGATCATTGCGAGAGCGAGCTAGGAAGAGAGAGAGATCTTTGTGCGCACCCCATAGTTGGAACCTCAAGGGTTCGGGGTTCCGGCAAACCCTTGAGGTTCGAACTCTAGGGCGCACACGAAGATATCTCTCTTCCTAGCTCGCTCTCGCAACGATCTCAAAGCCTAGCTCGCCGAACCCAAGGAATAAGAGACACGAGGGTTTATACTGGTTTGGGCCACCATTGTGGCGTAATACCCTACTCCAGTGTGGTGTGGTGGATTGCCTTGTGGGCTAAGGAGGAACCAGTACAGTGGATGAACAGCCTCCTGAGGAGAGGTGTTCTTGCACTCGATGAGCTGGTGAGATGGCCTTGGTGGAGTGGATACGATCCAAGATGAGCCGATCCACGATTACATTAGTGGCCAGTTGATATGTCTCCAACGTATCTACTTTTCCAAACATTTTTGCCCTTGTTTTGGACTCTAACTTGCATGATTTGAATGGAACTAACCCGGACTGACGTTGTTTTCAGCAGAATTGCCATGGCGTTATTTTTGTGCAGAAATAAAAGTTCTCGAAATGACCTGAAAATCAACGAAGATTATTTTCGGAATATATAAAAATACCGGCGAAAAGATCCATGTCAGGGGGCCCACACCCTGTCCACGAGGGTGGGGGTGCGCCTACCCCTTGGGCGCGCCCCCTGCCTCGTGGGCCCCCTGATGCTCCACTGACGTCCATCTTGACTCCATATATTCGTGTTCGAGGAGAAAAAAAATAAAGGAGAAGTATTCATCGCGTTTTATGACATGGAGCCACCGCCAAGCCCTAAACTCTCTCGGGGGGCTGATTTGGAGTCCGTTCGGGGCTCCGGAGAGGGGAATCCGTCGCCATCGTCATCATCAACCTTCTACCATCACCAATTTCATGATGCTCACCATCATGCGTGAGTAATTCCATCATAGGCTTGCTAGACAGTGATGGGTTGGATGAGATTTATCATGTAATCGAGTTAGTTTTGTTAGGGTTTGATCCCTAGTATCCACTATGTTCTCAGATTGATGTTGCAATGACTTTGCTATGCTTAATGCTTGTCACTAGGGCCCGAGTGCCATGATTTCAGATCTGAACCTATTATGTTTTCATGAATATATGTGAGTTCTTGATCCTATCTTGCAAGTCTATAGTCACCTATTATGTGTTATGATCCGTTAATCCCGAAGTGACAATAATCGGGATACTTACCGGTGATGACCGTAGTTTGAGGAGTTCATGTATTCACTATGTGTTAATGCTTTCGTCCAGTACTCTATTAAAAGGAGGCCTTAATATCCATTAGTTTCCAATAGGACCCCGCTGCCACGGGAGGGTAGGACAAAATATGTCATGCAAGTTCTTTTCCATAAGCATGTATGACTATATTCGGAATACATGCCTACATTACATTGATGAACTGAAGCTAGTTCTGCGTCACCCTATGTTATAACTGTTGCATGATTGATCGCATACGACATAATTATCCATCACTGATCCATTGCCTACGAGCTTTTCACATATTGTTCTTCACTTATTTACTTTTCCGTTGGTACTGTTAAAAGCACTATAAAACCAAAAATATTACTTTTGCCACTGTTACCACTACTATCATATTACTTTGCTACTAAACACTTTGCTGCAGATAGTAAGTTTCCAGGTGTGGTTGAATTGACAACCCAGCTGCTAATACTTGAGAATATTCTTTGGCTCCCCTTGTGTCGAATCAATAAATTTGGGTTGAATACCCTACCCTCGAAAATTGTTGCGATCCCCTATACTTGTGGGTTATCAAGACTATTTTCGGGCGCCGTTGCCGGGGAGCATAGCTCCATTCTTTGAGTCACTTGGGATTTATATCTGCTGATCACTATGAAGAACTTGAAAGATCAAAGAACCAAGATTTTTCCCTCAACTACGAGGGGAGGTAAGGAACTGCCATCTTGCTCTGCACTTGATTCACCTTCTATTTTGAGTAAACTTGCGACACCTAGTCATGCTATTCATTCTGATATGTCGCATGTTATTGATGATGCCACTTCTGCTTTGCATGATACTTATGATGAAACTACTTCTATGCTCGATAATACTATGCCACTAGGTGAATTTCTTGATGAACAACTTGCTACAGTTAGAGAGAATGAAATTATTGAAACTGATAATATTGATGAAATTGATGATAAAGATTCTCCCCCTAGATATGAATTTCCTATTGTTCCTATGGGTTATGTTATGGATGAAGAAACTGCTAGAGACTTCTTAGTTTGCAATGATAGATCTGATCTTAAGAAATTATTAGCTAAGCTTAAAGAAAAGTCTTTAAATGCTAGAATGAAATATGACCCTGCTTTTGCTACTTCACCTATCTTTATTACTGATAAGGATTATGATTTCTCTATCGATCCTGAGTTAATTACTTTGGTTGAATCTGATCCTTTCTATGGTTATGAATCTGAAACTGTTGTGGCACATCTTACTAAATTAAATGATATAACCACCCTGTTTACACTTGATGAGAAAACTCGCTATTACTTTATCCTTAAGTTGTTTCCGTTCTCATTAAAGGGTGATGCTAAAACATGGTTTAATTCTCTTGATCCTGGTTGTGTGCGTAGTGCCCGGGATATGATTTATTACTTCACTGCTAAATATTTCCCCGCTCAGAAGAAACAAGCTGCCTTAAGGGAAATATACAATTTTGTGCAAATTGAAGAAGAGAGTCTCCCACAAGCTTGGGGAGCTTCTCCAATTACTTAATTCTTTGCATGATCTTCCTCTCAAGAAAAATGAAATACTTGATATCTTTTATAATGGACTAACCGATGCTTCCAGAGACCACCTGGATAGTTGTGCTGGTTGTGTTTTCAGGGAAAGAACTATTGATCAAGCTGAATTGCTATTGAATAATATGTTGAGTAATGAAAATAATTGGACACTTCCTGAACCAACTCCTAAGCCAACTCCGAAGAAAAGGGGTATTCTATTTCTCAGTCCTGAAGATATGCAAGAGGCAAAGAAATCTATGAAAGAAAAAGGTATTAAAGCTGAAGATGTTAAGAATTTACCACCTATTGAAGAAATACATGGTCTTGATAACCCGACACAGGTAGTAAAGGTAAATTCTCTCTATAGATTTGATGAAGGTGATATTCCTCATTATAAGTCTGCTAGCCAATGCTTAGATGAGTTTGATAATTTTATTGTTAAACAAGAAAACTTCAATGCTTATGTTGGTAGACAATTGAAACGCAATGCTGATATGCTTGAACACTTGAGTGATTATATGTCTAGAGTTAAAGGTGAACTTAAACTTATTAGTAAACATGCTTCTATGGTTACCACTCAAGTAGAACAAGTACTTAAGGCTCAGAATGATTTGCTCAATGAATTAAATAATAAGAAAAATGATAATGCTGTTAGAGTTATGACTAGAGGGGGTAAAATGACTCAGGAACCTTTGTATCCTGAGGGCCACCCTAAGAGAATTGAGCAAGATTCTCAGAGAACTAATGTTGATGCACCTAGTTCTTCTAAGGAGAAGAAAAAGAAAAATGATAGGACTTTGCATGCTTCTAGTGAACCTGTTGTTGACACACCTGAGAATCCCAATGATATTTCTATTTCTGATGCTGAAACACAATCTGGTAATGAACATGAACCTAGTGATAATGTTAATGATGATGTTCATGTTGATGCTCAACCTAGCAATGATAATGATGTAGAGATTGAACCTGCTGTTGATCTTGATAACCCACAATCAAAGAATCAACGTTATGATAAGAGAGACTTTGTTGCTAGGAAGCACGGTAAGGAAAGAGAACCATGGGTTCAGAAACCCATGCCTTTTCCTCCTAAACCATCCAAGAAAAAGGATGATGAGGATTTTGAGCGCTTTGCTGAAATGATTAGACCTATCTTTTTCCGTATGCGTTTGATTGATAGGCTTAAAATGAACCCTTATGCTAAATACATGAAGGATATTGTTACAAATAAAAGAAAGATACCGAAGCTGAAATTTCCACCATGCTTGCTAATTATACTTTTAAGGGTGGAATACCAAAGAAACTAGGAGATCCAGGAGTACCAACTATACCATGCTCCATTAAAAGAAACTACGTTAAAACTGCTTTATGTGATCTTGGAGCCGGCGTTAGTGTTATGCCTCTATCTTTATATCGTAGACTTGATTTGAATAAGTTGACACCTACTGAAATATCTTTGCAACTGGTCGATAAATCAACTGCTATACCTGTCGGTATTTGTGAGGATGTGCCTGTTGTGGTTGCAAACGTTACTATTTTAACGGACTTTGTTATTCTTGATATTCCCGAGGATGATAGTATGTCGATTATCCTTGGTAGACCCTTTTTTAATACTGCATGGGGCTGTTATTGATTGCAACAAAGGCAATGTCACTTTTCATGTTAATGGTAATGAGCATACGGTACACTTTCCGAGGAAACAACCTCAAGTCCACAGTATCAATTCTATTGGAAAAATTTGAACAATCACTATTGGAGGTTTTGAATTTCCTATTCCTACTGTCAAGAAGAAATATGATATTCTTATTGTTGGGAACATGCATATCCCCGTTGGGGTCACATAGTGTTATTCGAAAATTCTCCGGTTTCATGTTATTCCTTTTGATGAGCATGGGATGGATGAAGTTAGAAAGCACAATCTTCTGTACCCTCCTTTTACATTTTGTTATTTATATTAAATAAAGCAAAAATAGTATTTTCTGTCTGTTTTCCGAATTATCCTTGCAATAAAAAATACCCCAAAAATAAAAGTTCTCCAAATGCCCTGAAAATGAAATATGATTTTTTCTAGAATATTTAAGGATTTTGGGCACCGAGAACACAGCAGGGGGAGCAGCCACGTGCCCATGAGGGTGGAGGGCGTGCCCACCCCCTGGGCGTGCCCCCCTGCCTCGTGGACCCCATGTGGGTCCCCTCCACTTATCCTTGCACCTACACGCTTTGTCTTGCTCCAGAAAAAATCATCCACCAGCTCAAACCCGTGTTCTAGCTCATCTTGCTGCCATTTTCGATCTCCTTGCTCAAAGCTCCTCTCACAAAACTGCTTTGGGGGATTGTTCTTTGGTATGTGACTCCTCCAATGGTCCAATTAGTTTTTGTTCTAGTGCTTTATTTATTGAAAAAATTTGCTGCTTAGGTGACCCTGTTCTTGAGCTTGCATGTCAAATTTATGTGGTCAAAAGTAGTTTTAATGCATGATATAGCCTCTAGGCACTTGTAGGAGTAGTTGCTATCAATTTTGTTGAGTTTGGTTCACTTTTATTTTGTAGTTACTAAAAAATTCAGAATTTTTTCAGAAGAAGAAACATGTTTAGGAAAATGTAGCAAGGTGGTTCCTCAAGGAAGCAAGGCCCAAGGCCCGCAATTCATGAGTCGTACAATGAACTACCAAGGGATGCTCAAGTGTGGCCTTGTGAATGGCCGTCAGAAAATTTCATGGTTCGGGCAGGCATTAAGGAGGAATTTGATGCATATGTGCGTAACGCTGATCTGTAGAGCTTCGAGGCAGATAAGTGCCGGCAGTACCTCTATTTAACTGATTCATTTGTGAGAAGGTTTAAATTTACATCATCATGCAATTCTCAAACTTACCTGTTTGATCTTTATGATAAATCTTATACCATGGACTTAGAAGATTTTAATACTGCTTGTAAACTCCCGCAGTGGGGTAGTGTTAGTGAACCTCACAAATCTGAATATAAAGACTTTCTTGCTAGTATAACTGTGGAGGAATAAATCTAGGGAAATCACGCAAGCTACCATAGGGAGCATTCATTTTCCGTCCATACATTATTTTGCTATCTTCATAGGTAGATGCATTAATGGTAAGGATGAAGCATGTCACATGTGTGTTCCCGACCTAAGTGTTCTCAAGAGTGTTGTAATAGGAGATAGACAATATAACTTGGGGGCCATTGTTGCACGTAGGTTGCATAATAATAGTATTACTGGAGATTTCTTTGGTGGAATTTATGCAACCCGTTTAGCTGATTTTCTTGAGATACCCATACATGGAGATGATATTGAGTTGCCTCCTGCTTATTTAGATTATAATGCTATGGTTCGTCATCAGTTTGTTGAGAGGAACGATCAGTCCCTCCAGTACCGACTAATCTTTGACAGATGACGCACCTGTCATGTCGCTCTCCCTGCTCCTACTTTCTTTGACTTTCAGGCAAAAGGGAGATATGTCATAACCATGGAGGAGGCGAACGAGTACGAGAGGAGGGCGGAGGCAGCTCGCCTCCAAGTTGCAGCCCTTCAGGCAGTAGCTGATGCATCTCAGTACGACCCCATCTTCAACTTCGGATATCCACCAGGCCATCCATGGGCATAGACCAACTTAGGCAAAAAGCCTAAGCTTGGGGGAATACGTATTTCTCACCGACATTACATTTATGTTCACACACTCATGCCAGTTGTCGGTGCTCATACTTTTTTCATTGTATCATCCATGCTCATTTATTTTCTTTTTAAGCTTTCTTCTTGTGTGTTTGAAAAACCTTAAGAAAAACCAAAAAAATTAGTTGTAGCTTTTAGCTAGTTTACTTTCCATGCCTGGAGTAGTAGTAATTAAAAAGAAAAACCAAAAAGATTTCTCGTTCTTCTTTTGCTTGTTGGGAGCTTTCCCGTGTAAATAGTTTTGTTTCTTTTCTTTCTTTGGGGGTCGAGAGGAGAAGACCATAATGAAAATGTTGAGTGGCTCTCATATGCATTATTGTTGATCTAACAAAGAGCCCATATTACCTTGTCTTCTCCCTTGAATTGAATGCTTGCAGATTCCAGCTTAGTCCAATGCACGTGCACTATTATTATTATCCACACTATTCGGTCGTGCAAGTGAAAGGCAATAATGACGATATATGATGAACTGATTGAGATGAGAAAAGCTGGTATGAACTCGACCTCTCTTGTTTTTGTAAATATGATTAGTTCATCGTTCCTGATTCAGCCTATTATGAATGAAACATGTTTGCAATGACAATTAGAGATTATAGTTGCTTATGCCATGCTTAATTTGCTAGGAGTTTATAATGGTTTACCTTGCGTGCCAACATGCTATTAAAATGGTTGTGATGTGGTATGATAGGGTGGTATCCTCCTTTGAACGATTCGAGTGGCTTGACTTGGCACATGTTCACGCATGTAGTTGAAACAAAATCAACATAGCCTCTACGATATTTATGTTCATGGTGAATTATATCCTACTCATGCTTGCATTCAGTGTTGATTAATTTTAATGCATGTTCATGACTATTGTCGCTCTCTAGCCGGTCGCTTCCCAGTCTCTTTCTAGCCTTCACTTATACTAAGCGGGAATACTGCTTGTGCAATTCCATAAACCCCAAAAGTTATTCCATATGAGTCCACCATACCTTCCTATATACGGTATCTACCTGCCGTTCCAAGTAAATTTGTATGTGCCAAACTCTAAACCTTCAAATAAACATTCTGTTTTGTATGCTCGAATAGCTCATGTATCAACTAGGGTTGTCTCTATCTTCCATGCTAGGCGGGTTATTCATAAGAGGAGTGGACTCCGCTCCTCACTCACGAGAAAATGGCTGGTCACCGGGATGCCCAGTCCCATGCTCAAATCAAATCAAAAGAATTGCAAACAAAACTCCCCCAGGATTGTTGTTAGTTGGAGGCACCCGTTGTTTCGGGCAAGCCATGGATTGATGCTTGTTGGTGGTGGGGGAGTATAAACTTTACCATTCTGTTTGGGAACCGCCTATAATGTGTGTAGCATGGAAGATATCGAGATCTCTCGGTTGTTATGTTGACAATGAATGCATACCGCTCAAAATATTATTCATCTCTATTTCAAAATCGAGCTCTGGCACCTCTACAAATCCCCGCTTCCCTCTGTGAAGGGCCTATCCATTTACTTTTATGTTGAGTCATCATCCTCTTATTAAAAAGCACCAGTTGGAGAGCACCGCTATCATTTGCATATCTTATGATTAGTTTACATTGAGTATGACTTGACTGGATCTCTTTTACCATGAATTACAATGTCTAGTCAGTCCTTGATCTTTAAAGGTGATCTGCATTTATGTTTTGTGGTCTCAGAAAGGGCTAGCGAGATACCATCTTGTTATATCATATTATGATTGTTTTGAGAAAGTGTTGTCATCCGAGATTTATTATTATTGCTCGCTAGTTTATTATGTCATTGATATGAGTAAACATGAGACCTAAATGTTATTGTGAATATGGTTAGTTCATAATCTTTGCTGAAAACTTGAATGCTGGCTTTACATATTTACAACAACAAGAGCAAACAAAGTTTGTAAAAGTTTTTCTTTATCACTTTCAGTTTGTCAACTGAATTGCTTGGGGACAAGCAAAGGTTTAAACTTGGGGGAGTTGATACGTCTCCTACGTATCTACTTTTCCAAACACGTTTGCCCTTGTTTTGGACTCTAACTTGCATGATTTGAATGGAACTAACCCAGACTGACGCTGTTTTCAGCAGAATTGCCATGGTGTTATTTTTGTGTAGAAATAAAAGTTCTCGGAATGACCTAAAAATCAACGGAGATTATTTTTGGAACATATAAAAAATACTGGGGAAAAGATCCATGTCAGGGGCCCACACCCTATCCACGAGGGTGGGGGCACGCCCCCCTACCTCGTGGGCCCCTTGATGCTCCACCGACGTCCATCTTGACTCCATATATTCGTGTTCGGGGAGAAAAAAATAAAGGAGAAGGATTCATCACGTTTTACGATACGGAGCCGGCGCCTAGCCCTAAACTCTCCCGGGGGGCTGATCTGGAGTCCATTCGGGGCTCTGGAGAGGGGAATCCGTCGCCATCATCATCATCAACCTTCCTCCATCAGCAATTTCATGATGCTCACCGCCGTGCGTGAGTAGTTCCATCGTAGGCTTGCTTGACGGTGATGGGTTGGATGAGATTTATCATGTAATCGAGTTAGTTTTGTTAGGGTTTGATCCCTAGTATCCACTCTGTTCTGAGATTGATGTTGCTATGACTTTGCTATGCTTAATGCTTGTCACTAGGGCCCGAGTGCCATGATTTCAGATCTGAACCTATTATGTTTTCATGAATATATGTGAGTTCTTGATCCTATCTTGCAAGTCTATAGTCACCTATTATGTGTTATGATCCGTTAACCCCGAAGTGACAATAATCGGGATACTTACCGTTGATGACCGTAGTTTGAGGAGTTCATGTATTCACTGTGTGTTAATGCTTTGGTCCGGTACTCTATTAAAAGGAGGCCTTAATATCCCTTAGTTTCCAATAGAACCCCGCTGCCATGGGAGGGTAGGACAATAGATGACATGCAAGTTCTTTTCCATAAGCACGTATGACTATATTCGGAATACATGCCTACGTTACATTGATGAACTGGAGCTAGTTCTATGTCACCCCATGTTATAACTGTTGCATGATTGATCGCATCCGACATAATTATCCATCACTTATCCATTGCCTACGAGCTTACCACATATTGTTCTTCACTTATTTACTTTTCCCTTACTACTGTTACAATCACTATAAAACCAAAAATATTACTTTCGCTACCGTTACCACTACTATCATATTACTTTGCTACTAAACACTTTGCTGCAGATATTAAGTTTCTAGGTTTGGTTGAATTGACAACTCAGCTGCTAATACTTGAGAATATTCTTTTGCTCCCCTTGTGTCGAAGCAATAAATTTGGGTTGAATACTCTACCCTCGAAAACTGTTGCGACCCCCTATACTTGTGGGTTATCATTAGTCCTATTTATAGAGGCCCTGGTCATCTTACAAAATGTTAGGCGGGAAGGGATCCCACAACGGCCAATTTTGTAGGGAGACAACTAGTACAAGTTATCCTGACAAAAGGTGGTCTTCGCGTGCCAAAGGCTCTGGTGGTGATGCAGCTGTGGGCTCCGTGGTGACCTCCATCCTGCCGTCCTGCTGGTCTTAGTCTCGTTGCACCGATATGGAAACCTTTGCCTGATGCCTCGGGACTCCTCGCTTGCGCCTTCCTCTTTAGCACCAAAGAGGAAACTAGCACTCTGCGCCCGCTGGCGCCAGCCTGCCTCCGGTCATCACGGCTCACGTCATGCGAACCTCGCAAGGTGCCCCCTACCTTGATATCTCCGCTCCTCAGGAGCCAGCCTAGCGAAGCTGCCCTAGAGGAGGTCTTGTGTCGTCCGCCTCGCGAGGCTTGGCGCCTCGTGAGGGTATTGAGTGGTTGCTGATGAAGATGGGTCGTACCGGGCCACCGGTAGAGCCACGCCGTGGGCCGCTGGCAAGCAAGTCTGGGTACCCCCGTTCCCAGGACGCCGACAGTATCCTCCAGGCCCAAGGCACGCTTGGACTTGGCTTCGAGGCGAAGCCAACGGGCAAGTGCGGAGGACCGCGGGCCCCAACCGCTTGCGGCCTTGATCGACGCGTGGCAATTGGCAGGACGTGGGTGTCTCCGCTTCCCCATGCTGCCTTGATGTCCGCCTGGCTAGGCGGCCACCATTGTCTACACAGCCCCACCTTCATTGCTGATAGCGCACTCCCCAACTCCTCCGTCTTCTTGAAAGCAATGGTCTCCTCCTCCAACCTGACCAGGGTCCAATCCTCTCCATTGCCATGGCGCCGAGCCGAAAGAAGAAGGGAAAGATGAAGCCCCAGGCTTTAGCCAAAGCACCATGGCCTTCGAGCCCGTCGTCGAGCGGTCGGTGGTGCTCAACCCGGAGGCGATGGACAAGGTTCGCCCAGCAATCGTCGCCGACTTCCCCATAGTGGGTCGCACCAGGGAGGCTTGGGGGGCAAGGCGCAGGGGGGAGTCCTAGGAGGACTTTCCTCCTGGTCAGCTTACCCTTGGGGCCCTCCTCGAAGTCGGTGCCCCTTTGGCACCTATAAATATGTCAGGGGAGGGAGCCCCCTAGAGCACAACTAATTTGTGGACGTCCTCTAGGTTGACTCTCTAGGTTGTACACATCTAGGTTGACTCTCCCTCTAGTTCTCCTAGTGGTTCTTTGTGTTGGTCCATGAAGTGTTGTGAACCTCTATATCAGTATGCATGGATAGCTTGGAGGTATCGTCTACTTACGTACTAGATTGCATATCTTCTCAGAGAAATTTCTCGTGGCCAGGAGGTATCACCTAGCTATAGGGAACGTTGTGCTTCACCAACAATCTTCTTCGCTTTCGTTGCTTTCTAGTTGGTGAGATTGATTGTTGCCAGCCTATTCATAGTATAGTGTTTTTGGGTGTGATAATGTACAAAAAAATTATTGCAAGTATGTTCCCCTATAGTAGACCTGATCATAACCCGAATCAGATCGGGTTCCAGGCTGGGCTTGGAAAAGCCCGAAGCAAATTCCCCAAGCCCGAGCCCGGCCCAAAGCACATGAACAGTAGCATTTTCCCATTAAATTAATTATTTTTGTGGTATAATAATATATTATTATACCTATATTTACGAATAAAATATGTACTCTGCCATTTTGGGCTTTTTCTGGGCTTTCAGGCTAGGCTTCGGGCGGAAAAGTTGAGTCTGAGCCCGAGCCAGATGTCGAACTTTCGGGCCGGGCTGGCCGGCCCGGGCTGTTCATGAACATGTTTACCCTATAGGCTAGTGATTTTAACACTCAAAGCCACCTCCGTGGAATGTGTCTAACGCATCTTTTTCTATGGGTGTCATCTCAAACATCCAATACGGAAAAAGAATCTCTAAGTCCGAGTTCAAACGATATTCTTTTTTTGCGGGGATTCCAAACCTTTGAATCTCTCTTATTTGCTTTCAAGCCTGTCTTTTCAAACACCAAACCTCCCTATTTTATGACATTTTGAGTGTGGATGATATTATCATTTGAAGAGCAAGCAATGGATTTATAACCAAGCAATGCTTGTTGTGTATGGAGGGTTTGAGCCTCCTTGATAGGTTAGGTGTGCTTAGCAGCCATCAAGGTGCAAAAGAGTGAAGAAGTTTGTTAGGGCATATAGATCATCTACTTCTTGAAGTTCTACACCGGGTGATGCTTGACCTTAGTGCTCTATAGGCCATGGTGGAATATGAGTTAAGTTCTTTGTGCGCCCTTGGTCGGGGATGCTACCAAGTCTTTCAATTTTGGGTATGTGATTACTTCCATTGGTGATCCAAAACTAGAGCAGAAAGGATTCTCGCATATTTCCCTAGAGGTGATCCTGAGTTATCGAACCCACGGGAGGAAAGCCCCCTTTGAAGCTAGGGTCTCAAGTAAGATTTTGTTAAAGAATAGTTCCAACTTTTGGCTAGATCAAAATCAAACAAATTGAAGGGGAACACTTATAATAAAATAGGCATGGGTATGATGTCTTAATGCTTACAACCATGTATTTATGTTGGGACGGAATATGATGTTAATTTGTGCGCTGGAAGTCACCCATCGAGATGTGCTTGTTACGAACCGAAGTGGGGGATGTGTCCAAATTACATCTTAACCAACACGCATCCTACATCAAGAGTCAGTTGTCCAATCGAAGGCCCTGTCCGTCTCATGGGGTTTCCTTGATAATGAAGATTGCAATAACCAAATAAGAGCTTTGGGTGTTTAATGACTACACCTCTTGAATCCCCAAAGATAGGATCTATGTTACCGTACTAAACATTTATGTCACTGGTGTTCATCAGAACACTTCACGGCCTCCCAGCCCTTAGCCTCTCCGTGGCTCACTCTCCATGATCCTGGGTACCTGCAGGGATGAAGAATGCATACGAGATAAGAGATATCTATGGAACAATTTTATTTCACACATATGGGACATTAATTCAAATCCCTTCCATTGATCCCCACAACAAGTACATAGGGTTTCAAGGCTCTTTCCTCAACCCATACCTTACCGAACTATACTCACACATGGAGATAAGTTCACATGAAGAACATGTCATAGAACTGTTGGGGAACGTTGCAGAAAACAAAAAATTTCCTATGGTTTCACCAAGATCCATCTATGAGTTCATCTAGCAACGAGTGATCGGATGCATCTACATACCTTTGTAGATCACGCGCGGAAGCGTTCAAAGAACAGGGATGAGGAAGTTGTACTCGACGTGATCCAAATCACCAGAGATCCTAGCGCCGAACGGACGGCACCTCCGCGTTCAACACACGTACGGTCAGCGTAACGTCTCCTTCTTCTTGATCCAGCAAGGGGGAAGGAGAGGTTGAGGAAGATGGCTCCAGCAGCAGCACGACGGCGTGGTGGTGATGGAGCTGCAGTACTCCGGCAGGGCTTCGCCAAGCTCTATGGAGGAGGAGGAGGTGTTGGAGAGGGAGAGGGAGTCACCAAAGGCAAAGGTAAGAGGTCCTCCATCCCCCCCCACTATATATAGGGGGCCTAGGGGGGGCGGCGGCCAAGGGGTGGGGGGCTTGCCCCCCAAGAAAGGGGGCGCCCCCCTTTTAGGGTTTCCCCCACCCTAGGCGATGGGCCCTAGGGGAAGTGGTGCCCCAGCCCACTTTGGGCTGAATCCCTTCCCACTTCAGCCCATGGGGCCCTCCAGGATAGGTGGCCCCATCCGGTGGACCCCCGGGACCCTTCCGGTGGTCTCGGTACAATACCGGTGACCCCGAAACTTGTCCCGATGGCCGAAATAGCACTTCCTATATATAATTCTTTACCTCCGGACCATTCCGGAACTCCTCGTGACATCCGGGATCTCATCCGGGACTCCGAACAACATTCGGGTTACTGCATATACATATCCCTACAACCCTAGCGTCACCGAAACTTAAGTGTGTAGACCCTACGGGTTCGGGAGACATGTAGACATGACCGAGATTGCTCTCCGGTCAATAACCAACAGCGGGATCTGGATACCCATGTTGGCTCCCACATGCTCCTCGATGATCTCATCGGATGAACCACGATGTCGAGGATTCAAGCAACCCCGTATACAATTCCCTTTGTCAATCGGTATGTTACTTGCCCGAGATTCGATCGTCGGTATCCCAATACCTCGTTCAATCTCGTTACTGGCAAGTCACTTTACTCGTACCGTAATGCATGATCCCGTGACCAGACACTTGGTCCTTTTGAGCTCATAATGATGATGCATTACCGAGTGGGCCCAGTGATACCTCTCCGTCATACGGAGTGACAAATCCCAGTCTTGGTCCGTGTCAACCCAACAGACACTTTTGGAGATACCCGTAGTATACCTTTATAGTCACTCGGTTATGTTGTGACGTTTGGTATACCCAAAGCACTCCTACGGTATCCGGGAGTTACACGATCTCATGGTCTAAGGAAAGGATACTTGACATTGGAAAACTCTAGCAAACGAACTATACGATCTTGTGCTATGTTTAGGATTGGGTCTTGTCCATCACATCATTCTCCTAATGATGTGATCTCGTTATCAATAACATCCAATGTCCATAGTCAGGAAACCATGACTATCTGTTGATCAACGAGCTAGTCAACTAGAGGCTTACTAGGGACATGTTGGTGTCTATTATTCACACATGTATTACGATTTCCGGATAACACAATTATAGCATGAATAAAGACAATTATCATGAACAAGGAAATATAATAATAATGCTTTTATTATTGCCTCTAGGGCATATTTCCAACAGTCCCACTTGCACTAGAGTCAATAATCTAGTTACATTGTGATGAATCGAACACCCTTGGAATTCTGGTGTTGATCATGTTTTGCTCTAGGGAGAGGTTTAGTCAACGGATCTGCTACATTCAGATATGTATGTACTTTACAAATTTCTATGTCTCCATCTTGAACATTTTCACGGATGGAGTTGAAGCGACGCTTGATGTGCCTAGTCTTCTTGTGAAACCTGGGCTCCTTGGCAAGTGCAATAGCTCCAGTGTTGTCACAGAAGAGCTTGATTGGCCCCGACGCATTGGGTATGACTCCTAGGTCGGTGATGAACTCCTTCACCCAAATTGCTTGATGTAGATCCCGCCACGACGCTCTGCTTGCATGTAGATCCCGCCACGAAGCTCTGCTTGCAACTGCACTAGCTTACTGCCCCACCATTCAAAATATACACGTATCCGGTTTGTGACTTAGAGTCATCCAGATCTGTGTCGAAGCTAGCATCGACGTAACCTTTTACGACGAGCTCTTCATCACCTCCATAAACGAGAAACATTTCCTTGGTCCTTTTCAGGTACTTCAGGATATTCTTGACCGCTGTCCAATGTTCCATGCCGGGATTACTTTGGTACCTTCCTACCAAACTTACAGCAAGGTTTATGCTTTCCAAGAATTCTATATCATTTCCCATCAACAGTATGTCATCCACATACAATATGAGAAATGCTACAGAGCTCCCACTCACTTTCTTGTAAATGCAGGCTTCTCCATAAGTCTGCATAAACCCAAACACTTTGATCATCTCATCAAAACGAATGTTCCAACTCTGAGATGCTTGCACCAGGCCATAAATCGAGCGTTGGAGCTTGCACACCTTGTCAGCATTCTTAGGATCGACAAAACCTTCCGGCTGGATCATATACAATTCTTCCTTAAGGAAACCATTAAGGAATGCTGTTTTGACGTTCATTTTCCATATCTCATAATCATAGAATGCGGCAATTGCTAACATGATTCGGACGGACTTCAGCTTCGCTACGGGTGAGAAAGTCTCATCGTAGTCAACCCCTTGAACTTGTCGATAACCCTTAGCGATAAGCCGAGCTTTATAGATGGTCACATTACCATCTGCATCTGTCTTCTTCTTAAAGATCCATTTTATTTTCTATGGCTCGCCGATCATCGGGAAAGTCAGTCAAAGTCCATACTTCGTTTTCATACATGGATCCTATCTCGGATTTCATGGCTTCCAGCCATTTGTCGGAATCTGGGCCCGCCATCGCTTCTTCATAGTTTGAAGGTTCACCGTTGTCTAACAACATGATTTCCAAGATAGGGTTGCCGTACCACTCTGGTGCGGAACGTGTCCTCGTGACCTACGAAGTTCCGTAGTAACTTGATCTGAAGTTTCATGATCATCATCATTAACTTCCTCTCTAGTCGGTGTAGGCACTTCAGGAACTTTTTCTTGAGCTGCGCCACTTATCGATTCAAGAGGCAATACTTCATCAAGTTCTACTTTCCTCCCACTTATTTCTTTCGAGAGAAACTCTTTCTCTAGAAAGGACCCATTCTTGGCAACAAAGATCTTGCCTTCGGATCTGAGGTAGAAGGTATACCCAACAGTTTCTTTAGGGTATCCTATGAAGACGCATTTTTCCGATTTGGGTTCGAGCTTTCCATGTTGAAGTTTCTTGACATAAGCATCGCATCCCCAAACTTTTAGAAACGACAGCTTAGGTTTCTTCCCAAACCATAATTCATACGGTGTCGTCTCAACGGATTTCGATGGAGCCCTATTTAAAGTGAATGCGGCAGTCTCTAAAGCATAGCCCCAAAAAGATAGCGGTAAATCGGTAAGAGACATCATAGATTGCACCATATCTAATAGAGCATGATTACGACGTTCGGACACACCATTACGCTGAGGTGTTCCACGCGGCATGAGTTGTGAAACTATTCCACATTTTCTTAAGTGTGTTCCAAATTCGTGACTCAAGCATTCTCCTCCACGATCTGATCGCAAAAACTTGATTTTTCTGTCACGTTGATTCTCAACCTCACTCTGAAATTCCTTGAACTTTTCAAAGGTTTCAGACTTGTGTTTCATTAAGTAGATATACCCATATCTACTCAAGTCATCAGTGAGGGTGAGAACATAACGATAGCCACCACGAGCCTCAACGCTCATTGGACCGCACACATCAGTATGTATGATTTCCAATAGGTTGGTTGCTCGCTCCATTGTTCCTGAGAACGGAGTCTTGGTCATCTTACCCATGAGGCATGGTTCGCACGTGTCAAATAATTCGTAATCAAGAGACTCTAAAAGTCCATCTGTGTGGAGCTTCTTCATGCGTTTGACACCTATGTGACCAAGGCGGCAGTGCCACAAGTATGTGAGACTATCATTATCAACCTTACATCTTTTGGTATTCACACTATGAACATGTGTAGCATTACGCTCGAGATTCATTAAGAATAAACCATTCACCATCGGAGCATGACCATAAAACATATCTCTCATATAAATAGAACAACCATTATTCTCGGATTTAAATGAGTAGCCATCTCGAATTAAACGAGATCCCGATACAATGTTCATGCTCAAAGCTGGCACTAAATAACAATTATTAAGGTTTAAAACTAATCCCGAAGGTAAATGTAGAGGTAGCGTGCCGACGGCGATCACATTGACCTTGGAACCATTCCCGACGCGCATCGTCACCTCGTCCTTTGCCAGTCTCCGCTTATCCCGCAGCTCCTGCTTTGAGTTACAAATGTGAGCAACTGCACCGGTATCAAATACCCAGGAGCTACTACGAGTACTGGTAAGGTACACATCAATTACATGTATATCACATATACCTTTTGTTTTGCCGGCCTTCTTGTCCGCTAAGTATTTGGGGCAGTTCCGCTTCCAATGACCACTTCCCTTGCAATAAAAGCACTCAGTCTCAGGCTTGGGTCCATTCTTTGGCTTCTTCCCGGCAGCTTGCTTGCCGGGCGCGGCAACTTCCTTGCCGTCCTTCTCGAAGTTCTTTTTACCCTTGCCCTTCTTGAACTTAGTGGTTTTATTCACCATCAACACTTGATGTTCCTTCTTGACTTCTACCTCTGCTGATTTCAGCATTGAAAATAACTCAGGAATGGTCTTTTCCATGCCCTGCATATTGAAGTTCATCACAAAGCTCTTGTAGCTTGGTGGAAGAGACTGGAGGATTCTGTCAATGACCGCATCATCCGGGAGATTAACTCCCAGCTGAGTCAAGCGGTTATGTAACCCAGACATAGTGAGTATGTGCTCACTGACAGAACTATTTTCCTCCATCTTACAGCTGAAGAATTTGTCGGAGACTTCATATATCTCGACCCGGGCATGAGCTTGAAAAACCATTTTCAGCTCTTCGAACATCTCATATGCTCCATGTCTCTCAAAATGCTTTTGGAGCCCCAGCTCTAAGCTGTAAAGCATGCCGCACTGAACGAGGGAGTAGTCATCAGCACGTGTCTGCCAAGCGTTCATAACGTCTTGGTTCTGTGGGACGGGTGCGTCACCTAGCGGTGCTTGTAGGACATATTCTTTCTTGGCAGCTATGAGGATGATCCTCAGGTTCCGGACCTAGTCCGTATAGTTGCTGCCATCGTCTTTCAGCTTGGTTTTCTCTAGGAACGCGTTGAAGTTGAGGACTACGTTGGCCATTTGATCTACAAGACATATTGTAAATACTTTAGACTAAGTTCATGATAATTAAGTTCATCTAATCAAATTATTCAATGAACTCCCACTCAGATAGACATCCCTCCAGTCATCTAAGTATAACATGATCCGAGTTAACTAGGTTGTGTCCGATCATCACGTGAGACGGACTAGTCAACATCGGTGAACATCTTCATGTTGATCGTATCTTCTATATGACTCATGCTCGACCTTTTGGTCTTCTGTGTTCCGAGGCCATGTCTGTACATGCTAGGCTCGTCAAGTCAACCTAAGTGTTTGCATGTGTAAATCTGTCTTACACCCGTTGTATGTGAACATTGGAATCTAACACCCGATCATCACGTGGTGCTTCGAAACAACAAACTGTCGCAACGATGCACAGTTAGGGGGAACACTTTCTTGAAATTATTATGAGGGATCATCTTATTTACTACCGTCGTTCTAAGTAAACAAGATGCAAAAACATGATAAACATCACATGCAATCAAATAATAATAGTGACATGATATGGCCAATATCACATAGCTCCTTTGATCTCCATCTTGGGGCTCCATGATCATCCTGTCACCGGCATGACACCATGATCTCCATCATCGTGTCTCCATGAAGTTGCTCGCCAACTATTACTTCTACTACTATGGCTAACATGTTTAGCAATATAGTAAAGTAATTTACATGGCGTTTCTCAATGACACGCAGGTCATACAAAAATAAAGACAACTCCTATGGCTCCTGCCGGTTGTCATACTCATCGACATGCAAGTCGTGATTCCTATTACAAGAACATGATCTCATACATCACATATATATCATTCATCATTCATCACAACTTTGGCCATATCATATCACAAAGCACTTGATGCAAAAACAAGTTAGACATCCTCTAATTGTTGTTGCAAGTTTTACGTGGCTGCAAGAGGGTTCTAGCAAGAACGTTTTCTTACCTACGTCAAAGCCACAACGTGATTTGTCAACTTCTATTTACCCTTCATAAGGACCCTTTTCATCGAATCCGCTCCAACTAAAGTGGGAGAGACAGACACCCGCCAGCCACCTTATGCAACTAGTGCATGTCAGTCGGTGGAACCGGTCTCACGTAAGCGTACGTGTAAGGTTGGTCCGGGCCGCTTCATCCCACAATACCGTTGAAGCAAGATAAGACTAGTAGCAGCAAGAAAGTTGACAACATCTACGCCCACAACAAATTGTGTTCTACTCGCGCAAGAAGAACTACGCATAGACCTAGCTCATGATGCCACTGTTGGGGAACGTTGCAGAAAACAAAAATTTTCCTACGGTTTCACCAAGATCCATCTATGAGTTCATCTAGCAACGAGTGATCGGATGCATCTACATACCTTTGTAGATCACGCGCGGAAGCGTTCAAAGAACGGGGATGAGGAAGTCGTACTCGACGTGATCCAAATCACCGGAGATCCTAGCGCCGAACGGACGGCATCTCCGCGTTCAACACACGTACGGTCAGCGTAACGTCTCCTTCTTCTTGATCCCGTAAGGGGGAAGGAGAGGTTGAGGAAGATGGCTCCAGCAGCAGCACGACGGCGTGGTGGTGATGGAGCTGCAGTACTCCGGCAGGGCTTCGCCAAGCTCTATGGAGGAGGAGGAGGTGTTGGAGAGGGAGAGGGAGGCACCAAAGGCAAAGGTAAGAGGTCCGCCATCCCCCCCACTATATATAGGGGGCCTAGGGGGGCGCCGGCCCTAGGAGATGCAATCTCCTAGGGGGGCAGCGGCCAAGCGGTGGGGGGCTTGCCCCCCAAGCAAGGGGGCACCCCCCTTTTAGGGTTTCCCCCACCCTAGGCGCATGGGCCCTAGGGGAAGTGGCGCCCCAGCCCACTTTGGGCTGAATCCCTTCCCACTTCAGCCCATGGGGCCCTCCGGGATAGGTGGCCCCACCCGGTGGACCCCCGGGACCCTTCCGGTGGTCCCGGTACAATACCGGTGACCCCGAAACTTGTCCCGATGGCCGAAATAGCACTTCCTATATATAATTCTTTACCTCCGGACCATTCCGGAACTCCTCGTGACATCCGGGATCTCATCCGGGACTCCGAACAACATTCGGGTTACTGCATATACATATCCCTACAACCCTAGCGTCACCAAAACTTAAGTGTGTAGACCCTACGGGTTCGGGAGACATGTAGACATGACCGAGATTGCTCTCCGGTCAATAACCAACAGTGGGATCTGGATACCCATGTTGGCTCCCACATGCTCCTCGATGATCTCATCGGATGAACCACGATGTCGAGTATTCAAGCAACCCCGTATACAATTCCCTGTGTCAATCGGTATGTTACTTGCCCGAGATTCGATCGTCGGTATCCCAATACCTCGTTCAATCTCGTTACCGGCAAGTCACTTTACTCATACCGTAATGCATGATCCCATGACCAGACACTTGGTCATTTTGAGCTTATAATGATGATGCATTACCGAGTGGGCCCAGTGATACCTCTCCGTCATACGGAGTGACAAATCCCAGTCTTGATCCGTGTCAACCCAACAGACACTTTTGGAGATACCCGTAGTATACCTTTATAGTCACGCAGTTACGTTGTGACGTTTGGTATACCCAAAGCACTCCTATGGTATCCGAGAGTTACACGATCTCATGGTCTAAGGAAAGGATATTTGACATTGGAAAACTCTAGCAAACGAACTATATGATCTTGTGCTATGTTTAGGATTGGGTCTTGTCCATCACATCATTCTCCTAATGATGTGATCTCGTTATCAATAACATCCAATGTCCATAGTCAGGAAACCATGACTATCTGTTGATCAACGAGCTAGTCAACTAGAGGCTTACTAGGGACATGTTGGTGTCTATTATTCACACATGTATTACGATTTCCGGATAACACAATTATAGCATGAATAAAGACAATTATCATGAACAAGGAAATATAATAATAATGCTTTTATTATTGCCTCTAGGGCATATTTCCAACAAGAACACATCATGAAGGTAGATTGATAGATAATATGTCTTACAGTGGATGTTCTGTGTGATACACGATTACAAGTATATGATGGTGGCTATGGAGATGAAAATGACAGTCACTAGGGTTGATGGAGGTGGAGGAGGATGACTCTGTTCTAGTTCTTCTCACAGATGTTCTCGCTCGTTCTGTTGACATTTCGACCTCGACCCCTTTATAAAAGTTTTGTTCAGGTGGATGAGAGGCCTTGTTTTCCATGCCATACAACTGCTCATGCGAGCGGTCGCAGTCACATGAAATGCCATCTTTGGTGTTGTTTCTTCTAGTGCTCCTCCTCCCAATTTCTTCTATCTCCTCCTTTAGTCCTTTCCATGTTCTCACTTGTTTTCGCCCATTTCCTATAGAAACACAATAAATAGTGGATTTGTAGAATCCTATACATTTATTAGTCATTAGTGTCAATATCGGAGTGAATATTTTGGTTTAAACAAGTGGTATAGGAGTGTAAAAATACCACTCATCAATATGAAGTCTTAGAGCCATTACGTTTCAAACCTCCACCAGCGAGGAATAAGATAGGTCCAATTATTTAAAGTTTGAAAATAATCTACATTTTCGATCTTTCTTTCGAATGCCTTACCTTGTAACTTTTGCTTACATGCTTTACTATTTCGTAGAATTTCATGTGCAGCGTATTCTTAGGCAACCTTCAGCTAAGGTTAAAATTTACCAAGATTTAAATTGATTTGAATTTCCAAGTGGTAATTTTGTTAGTCTATTCACCTCCTATAGACTCCAAACAATCCTAATTATTTTTGCAATTTGATGCACTAAAACAAACCAACACGACAAACACTAATCATTGGAATTACCTCCACGAGAAAGGGCAACACGCCGAGAGTTTTCCTCGAGGCAATTAATGATCATCTTGAAACCATTGATGGAAATTAAGCTCCCTCTACCTCTTACTGTGAATATTCGATTGCCTTGAAATCAAGAGAGGAAGCTAAGCCAAAAATAATAATTAATACCTCACCTAATAAGATATTGTTATTCAATATGTCCTTTTTGTAATGAATAGTATTTCGTGATCATGCAACTTATCTTTTGGAATCAATAAAATACAATTATTGCACAGCTAGAATGTCGTCATTGAGAACGGAAAAGAAGCAGCCAATGCTTATCGCGAACCAGCACTATTGGCAAAAAATAACTGTCACCCTTACCATCATGAGCGTTTCATATAACTTTTAATATCTGCCTTGCACACACTATATAATAGACCAGGGCATACTTTGCTAAAGATTTGATCATACATCTAAGAAAAAACTTGTGAGCTAATGGTGTTATATTGTTACGACCTACAAACATGTGTTCAAGGTGGTGATGATAATTGTCGACCCTCTCATGATAAAAAACCTATCCACATCTAAGGTTCTTCTCTTCTTCCACATGCTTTCATGTTTGTTGTTATGTTTTCTATGAGGGCTTTGGTGTTGTTTATTCTGATTTGCAATATAGTGTAATGTTTGGGTAGTACTATGGATGGGAACCACCTATTTGGTAAACACAAACATAAATTGGTGGGTCGTAATTGCTTCGCAAAAAATGATGAGGCTTACATGAACTATCTTTAAATATGTTTGTGAGCAAGTCTATTTTTATATGTAGATCTAGACCCTCATGTGTAAGTGACAAAGATCCATGAAAATGGATAATTCCAGGGATAAAGTATATTGATTTTTGTGTTGAAAACTGTATATGTAGGTCTAGACTATCTCACGGATAAATTATGTCTATTTATGTGTTCCATTCATTCAAAATTCATTGTGCAAGACTATTTTTATATGAAGGCTATTACGTACGAACATGCAATTTCCTGGTGGAAAAGTATGTAGTCCATTTGTGTGTTGAAGAAACAAGAAGTGTCTAATTTTTTTTGCATTTGTATATAGTTTTTATACCAATGAAAATGAACATACTTTGTACCACAAAGTTCAACTTCCTTGAATTCAGCATGTGCAACACAACTTATACTAGCTTAATTTTGGGTTTAAGACAAGAAACCTTGCAGACCCCCTCCTGAAATCTAGCTAAAATTTCAACGGTTTTCAGGAGATACTTCGTGAATTGAAAAGTGCTCGGTGCAATCTTTTATATGCCCGAGAAAGGTAAGTGTTTTCTTTGTGAAATATAATTCTTTGTATACTTTGTATCTGCATACACGAGTAAATTTCGGGCAAGATATTCACAAGCTCTTTGTTACCAAAGTGTGAGCATATTATGCTGACACTGATATTTTTGCCTTATGCTTCCCTGGAAAAAAACTATCACTAATGCAATTAATACATCAAAACAACACATGCAATATCATTGTATACTTTGCATAATCTTTGGCAATGTTTAATGGCATGACCTTATCTAGAGGGCCTTAGCCTTGGCTATAAAACAACAGTTACTCAAGAAAATTAAAAAGGGAAGGAAACAAATAGCAGCTGATCTTTCTCGAGGATAAGGAAACAGTCACTAATAGATATTAAGGAAAATAAAAAGGGAAGAGGGAAATGCCAAGGAAAAACGTGATTTGTCTATCTCCTTGAATTCACCACAAAGGAAGCATTGTGCTAAAGAGCCAACTTGTAGAGTTAAAGATTCAGGTAAACACGCCTATGTGTAGTTGCTGACATCCTTGTATCATGCCACCATACTATTGCCTTTGGGGGTGTACACTAGGAAATTGATGTGAAACTAATTCCCGAAATCAAGTAAAAAAATCCACACTACAATAGTATATTGTACAGTGCTTAATAGCATCACCTCAGATCTTCTCACAAGCAACATCCAATGTGACCTTTTGCTTTAATTAATATTATTTTGTGCTAAAGAGATAAATAATGAGAGAATAACCTGTTAGTGAAGCTCCCCTATAAATACACTATCATTCTAGTGTTCTTGTAAACTAGAACAACAAGCCCTCACCTATTCAATGATCATCGTGTAGTTGTTATGGCTCTAGGAGATAATCAATATAATTCAGTAAGGAGGCACATAGAGAAATTTAATGCATGGCTAAATGGTGCAATCAATATTGATGTTTGTACTCTCTATTACTCTCGAGAGTGTCTCAGTGTCTATAGTATTTGTATTTCACAAATATTGTTTAATCAAGGCATCACTTTTTCTAGCTAGGAATCAGGAGGCATGATATATATTTGAGTAATGTTTAGTACAACTGTGTCATATCTACTTGCTCATCATTCCTGTATACGATGATATTGTTGGCAGTTGGCAAGGCTTGAGACCTTGAATGAAGAATAACTAATAAAATATGCTAATCAAAACAAACGTATGTTTAACAGTCAAATGGTAGCAGCATTAAGAAGGTAAGCCCTATACAAATAGTTGCTTGAAACATACTTTATTCCTACAAAATTGTTCTTGTATAAGGCTTACCTTCTTAAATGCCGCTACCATTTCATTGTTAAACATATCTTTGTTTTTCTTTCCTTGAACCTGCAAAAGTGGATTAGTTAATCTCAAGAAAAATTATTGTATCCACACACATATATACAACTATGATTTTTTAGGAATAAAGTAAGTACCAAGAAGCTAATATAAGTCTTACTTTCTTAAATGTTGCTACCATTTCACTATTAAACACATCTTTGTTTTGCTAAGCATACTCCATTAGTTCTTCTTCATTCATGCTCTCGAGCCTTGTGTGCTGCCAATAGTGTCATTGTATACAAGAATGATGAGCAAGTACATATGATACAGTTGTACTATATATTACTTAAGCATAAATATAATGCCTCGTGATTCCTACCTAGAATGAAGTGTTGCATCTATAAACAATATTTGTGAAACACATAGATTTTAGACATTGCGACACTCTCCCAGCAATAGAAAGTACAAACATCAACATTGATTTTGCCATTTACTCAGACATTTAATTCCTTGGTGTGCCTCCTTATTGAATTATCTTCATTATCACCTCGAGCCATGTCAACTACAGGATGATTACTGAATATGTGAGGGATTTTTGTTCTGGGTTGCAAGAACCTTAAGAATGATGAAGTGTATTTATAGGGAAGCTTCACCACTAGGTTAGTCTCTCATTCTCTATCTCTTTAGTACAAAGTAAATATTAATTAAAGCAAAATGCCACATTAATCATTGCTTGTGACAAGACGTGAGGTGTTGCTACTAAGCAGTTTACAGTATGCCAATGAAATGTGGAAGTTTTCACTTGATTTCAAGAGGCGGTTTCACATTGATTTCTTAGTGAATACCCCAAAGATAATGGTATAACTGCATGCTATAAGGATTCCACAACCCTACATAGGCTTATTTTATCTGAATCTTTACATCTACAAGTTGGCACCTTAGCACCATGCTTCCTTTGTGGTGAATTCCAGAAGATAGACATATCACATGTTTTCTTGATGTATGTACATTTTCCCCCTCCCTTTAATTTTCCTTAATATCTCCTAGCAATTGTTGCCTTATCTCAGAAAAGATTAGGTGGTGCCATTTGTTTCCTTCCCCAAATTACTTTTCTTAAGTAACTATTGTTTATAGCCAAAGATAAGGCTCTCTAGATAAGGTCATGCCATTAAACATTACCAAATATTATGTAGAAGTATACAATGATGTTGTATGTGTTGTTTTGGTGTATGTAGGAACAAAGTATGTGTACCAGAGGGGGGTGAATGGGAGTTTTAATTTTTTCGGAAAACTAAAAACTCTTAGAACCGAGCAGCGGAATAAACGATAAATAAACTATGAAGAACTACAGCAGGGTACCGAAGGGAAACTAAAGCATGCATCAAAGTAAATCACGTGAATGAAATGCATCGAAAGTAAACATGAGTAACTGGGGTAACCAAAGATGCTCGATGGCGACAAGGAATTTGTTTGACCAGTTCGTCCTTCTGCACAAGGACTACGTCTGGTTGGAGGGGTTGTGACTTAACATGAAAGATAAACTCTCTTCACCCTATTCTCCTTGACAATTGATTTGTCAACCGATGCTGATTACTCGTGGTAGATACTTGAAGGCGATCTCCGAACCTTTACAGACTTCTTCTTCAAGAACCACAATCACTCTTGGTGTCTGAAGAAATTGACACCTAACCGTCTAGAGAGTTTGCAGCTCTCAAGAGTAATAGGCAAAGCATACTAAACTTAGATTCCAGTGATGCTGAACCGCTATCTAATTCTTTGGCTCTAGTGTTTTTTTCTCTTGGTGGATTTTAAACTCAAATCACTCAAAGAGTGGGTTGCTCAGCAATCTTCTTAGAATCAAACGGAGTAGCCACCGGACAAAGCAGGAGCGGGGTGGCTATTTATAGTCGCAGCCTTCCCAGATGGGAAATGACCATTTTGCACACGAGGTCCAGCCAATGGCCAACCGACACATTCACAACGGTCTGATTTGGAGAAACAGTAAGATTACTTGAAGAACAAGTAATGCCAACACCTCGGTCTGAGGCAAATCTCTAGCAGCGAAGAAGATCACAGTCTCTTGCTGGCAAGTATTTACTCGGAGCTCAAAGTGATTTCTCTCACAATTTTCATAGGATTTGGGTTTAGCATCAAAGAATCAAAGCTTCGAACGCTACACCCCTCTTAATAGTACAGTGGTCCTATGACTCAATGAAAGAAGAACAACAACAAAATAAATGCTACATATTCACTTCGTCTTGATTCTTCCTCGAGCCCAGTCATTTGTTTCGAACATGCACCGAACCAATTGCTTAGACTTCAACAATTTTTAGGGGTCACTCTTGTTTAGCTTTATCTTCAGTGATAACCTTCACTACCGCGTAGTGAGATTATCTTCATTGTTTTCATCAAACTCCTCGATACTTCAGGGACCTGTTACTCTGTGTGCACTAGCAAACACACAAGTGTCATACTGTTTATGTCAACAAACTCCAAAACATAAGGGGCCTATCATTGCACAAATAGTGTATTAATTACATTAGCAAAAGCTTTTCTATGAGGAAGAAAAAAGGCAAAAAAATATGAGTATAGCATAAAATCACACTTTTGTAACGAAGAGTATGCGAATATATTGCCAGAAATATACTCGTGCATGCAAATACAATGTATATAACAAAATATATTTGACAAAACAATATTTACATTGCTGGGACATGTAAAAAGGTGGCACTAGGTTCTTTACAATTTGCAAAGTATCTCCTGAAACTTTCTGAAATTTTAGCCAGATTCCAGGAGGGAGTCCGGATGTTTTCTTGGCCTAAACCCCAAATTAAGGAAACAAGTTTTTTCTCAGATGTATGATCAATGTTTAACAAATGAGGCTCGGGTTTATATATAGAGTGTGCAAGGAGGATATTAAAGAGTTATATGAAACATTCAAGATCATAAACACGGAAGTTAGTTGTCGCCAATAGTTCGGGTGATATGTCACAACAAGAATTGGCTGCTTCTTTTCCATTATCTACGACAACATTTAATATATGTAAATATCGCATTTTGTTGATTACAAAAGGAAAGTTGTTGATCAAGAAAAAATAGGCCATTTCAAAGACATATTAGATAACCTTATTAGTTGAGGTATTATTTTTTTGGCTTAGCTTGTTCTCCTAATTTCAAGGAAATCAAATATATAGAATCAGAAGTAGTGGGAGTTTAGTTGCCATGAGTGGTTTTGGGATGATCGTTAATTGCATGCAGGAAAATCTCATAAGTGATGTCCTTTCTCATGGAGGCAATTCTTTTCATGTGGGCTCGTTTTCATGCATCAACTTGCAAAATATCGTAGGATTGTTTGGAGTCTACAAGGAGGGTTGAATGTACTAACAAAATTACCACTTAGAAATTCAAATCAGTTTTAATCTTGGTAAATTTTAATCTTGGCTAGAGGTTGCCTACAAACATGCTACACATACATGTATACGGAATTGTAAAGCACGGAAGAAAAGTTTCCAGTAAGGTATAGAGTTCAAAAGAGAGATTGAAAATATTGATTTTTTTTTTAAATTTCAATTGTTGGCTCTATCATAATCCTTGTTAGTGGAAATCGAACAAAGTCTCTAAGATTTCGTACCAAAAAGGTGAAAGTCTCGATAGTGTCCCCCACCAAGGGCCCATGAAGAACTTACCTACATATTGCACCATGGCTTATAGTCCACTAAGATCAAGTATCACTTGATGTAGAACTTCAAGAAGTAAGCGACCTCTAAGCCCTCACAAAATTCTAGGTTATTTCTCACCCGAAGGGTCCCAAGCACAGCTAACCTATCTTGGAGGCTCACACCATCCATATGTAACAAATGTTTCTTAATGATGAATCAATTGCTTGCACTTCAAAAGATAATCTCATGCACAAGCAAAATCTCATGGGACAGGAGGTTGGGCATTTGAAAAATAGGCTTCAAAAATAGGATAAGAGATATTCAAATGTTTGAAATGTATGTTGGAGTAGAATGCCCTTTGAACTCAACACAAGACTTCTGAGGTGGGGCTTGCCATTTCTCTCTCTTCTATATCTGATCTCGAGTGTGGATCTCATCGCATGCCGATGAGCATTACACGTTTACAACTGGTGCTGGAGTGGATGTGCCGAGGCTAATGCTGGAAAAACATGCAATATAAGGGTTGCATAAAAGTTGAAGGGAGCGGAGATTGAGTGGTCCATGCATGATTCTTTTGTTAAAGAAGGTGGTGTAGGCATTAAGGGCCTTTCGGTTAAGAATGTCGCCTTGCTTAGTAAATGGTTTTTCAAACTACTTATTGAGAATAGAATTTTACAAACCTTGCAGCGCAACAAGTACCTAGGCTAGAAGGCTTTATCTTAGGTAGTTTGGAAACTTGGAGATTCACACTTTTGGACAGGTCTAATGATGGTAAATAAACACCTATTCTACCTTGGATTGTTTGCGATAAGGGATGGCTCAGAGTTACGATTATGGAGGATAAGTGGCGAGACAATGCCACTCTCCGGTAATAATATTTAGTCTTGTACCGGATTGTATGCAATAAGAACGATACCCTTGTGCACGTGCTCAGCTCATCCCGTCCGGATATTTCTTTCAGACGGGATTTGTTTGGTCCTCATATTTTGTCATGGCAGAATCTTCTCTCCAGATTTAATTTGATTAACCTGGAACAAGGAAAGGATGTATTTCGCTAGAATCTCACCACATTAGGGTCATTCACATCGACTATGTACCATGCACTTTGATACGTCTCCAACGTATCTATAATTTTTTATTGTTCCATGCTATTATATTATTTGTTTTGGATGTTTATGGGCTTTATTATGCACTTTTATATTATTTTTGGGACTAACCTATTAACCCAGAGCCCAGTGTCAGTTTCTGTTTTTCCCTTGTTTGAGTGTTTCGGAGAAAAGGAATATCAAACGGAGTCCAAACGGAATAAAACCTTCGGGAGAGTTATTTCTAGAACGGAAGCACTCCAGGAGACTTGGAGTATACGTCAGGGAAGCTTCGAGGTGGCCACGGGGCAGGGAGGCGCACCCCCACCCTCATGGGCCCCTCGTGGCTCCCCTGACCGACTTCTTTCGCCTATATATGCCCATATACCCTAAAAACATTGGAGAACAGAATAGATCGGGACACTACAAAAAAAAGACACATCCGTGACATTTTGGGTCGAACGAAATTTTTTTCTGTCATACATATGACACTTCTATGATGATAATTGTGACAAAACCCGGTATCATCATAGATGTGGTGGGCTCCTACTTCTATGACAAAAAATCATGACAGAAAATGGGCTTTTCGTCCTGGGCGGGCCGGAGACGCAGTTGCATGACATTCTTTGGGCTGTCTATGACGGAAAAAATCGTGGTAGAAGCGAGGGGGAGGAAAATTTCGGGGAGTTCCCGGTTACAGTGGGAGGTCGGGGGCCGAGCGATGCGCGTTTCTCTCATACACGTACGCGCGTGTGTGCGAGGCGTTGGCTCTAACTAAATCCGAGCGAGGCGTTGGGCTCTAACTGAACTCGAGCGATTGCACTGCAGGCTACGCGTTACTGAACCTGAGCGACCGATCGATGGCTGTTAACTGAACCCGATTGAGCGATTCCTTCGCTATCTGTTGCTAACTGAGGCCGATCGATTGGATGAACAGTGAGCGTTGCAGGGGGGAGGGGGGTTGGATGAACAGTGAGCGGTGGCGTTGCCTCTGGATGAACAGGACCCCGTGTTGTGGTGGAGGGCTGGATGAACAGTGGACGGTGGAGGGGTGCCCGTGGAGGGGTGGTTGAACAGGACCCCATGGTGTGGAGGGCTTGATGAACAGTAGATGATGGAGGGGTGCCCGTGGAGGGATGGTTGAACAGTAGCCGGTGGAGTAGCGCGCGGTGGAGGCTGGATGAACAGGAGCCCGTGGAGGCTGGAGGAGGTCGACGGTAGCTCGTGGAGGCTGGAGGAGGTCGACGGTGGAGATGAACAGTATCCCATGGAGTCCCGTTTTGCGGTACGCCACACCCCTCCCAATGAACAGGACCCCCCTTTCGACCGGAGCGGTCCAACACAAGTCCGTTTCGTCTGTTTTGCGGTACGCCACACCCCTCCCGATCAACAGGACCCCCGTTTCGATCGTAGGAGGTACGTTTCCTCCGTTTTGCGGTACGCCACACCCCTCCCGATCAACAGGGCCCCATTCCGAACGTAGGAGGTCCGTTTCCTCCGTTGTGTGGTACGCCAGGCCTCGTTTCCATCGCCTGTTTCGTCCAAGGCCTCCCGATGAACACGACCACGCATTCCGTTCTAACCCAGCCGGTTGGCTCCCACGCGTTCCGTTGCCTCCCGATGAACACGACGCATTTCGTTGCCTCCCCATGAACACGACGCATTCCGTTGCCTCCCCGTGAACATGACGCATTCCGTTGCCTCCCCATGAACACGACGACGATGTTGTTTCTCCGTTCCGACCCAGCCATGTACACGAGCCCTGGCCTTACATATGCACGAGTATGTGTTCGAGACCCTGCCCGTATGTACGTACGTGGCCGTATTTTCTTTCTTGCACCCTGGCCGCTGTACGTACGTGTACATGCTACGTGCGCGCCTCTACTACGACACGTACGCGCCTCTACTACGACACGTGCGCGCCTCTACATCGACCAGTATATATGTACGTACACGTTCGCGACCAGAATGACAACGCTACGTACGCTTCGACCAGGTGGGTCCCGACTGTCAGGCACTTCCTTGCCTGCGAAGATGTAGCTGGTGGGTCCCAACAGTCAGGGAGGCGAATCGTTTTGTTTTTGCTTTTTTGCCCGGACGCACTTCCTTGCGTGCGAAGGTGTAGCTGCTGGGTCCCAGCAGTCTGGGGGGCGAATCCTTTTTTTAGACGCACTTCCTTGCGTGCGAAGATGTAGCTGGTGGGTCCCAGCCGCCAGGGGGCGAATCATTTTTTTCGGACGCACTTCCTTGCATGCGAACATGTAGCTGGTGGGTCCCAGCAGTCGGGGGGAAACGTTTTTTTGCAAAATACGGTGGCCCGTCCGGTGGGTCCTCGCTATCAGGTGGAGGAATAATTATTTTGCGCGTAATAAGGAGGCACTTCCTTGCTGCGGCCGTGGACCCAGCTGTCAGCCTCTCCATGTACAGTCCACGTCCGATGGAAGCCATTCCTTGACCACGTTGACCACGCCACGCCGAGAGCACCTGGGCGGTGGATGACGGTGAGGCCTAGGAAGGGGACGATGCGGAGCTAGGGAAGACGCGGCAGTGGATGCCCACACGTAGAGGAGTATGAGGGTTCACTCATTCGGCTGCGGTGTGAGGCTGTCATCACCGCAGAATAACAGGGGGTGTGGGTGCGTAGAGGGATGGCCTGGCCAACGATGGGAGTAGTAGGGGGCGATGAGGCCTCCACGGCATCACAGCCGGCCACGGGTGGCAGGAGCAGGCGGCACGACCAGCGCTGCTTTGGGCGGCTGGAGCAAGAAGACCAGAGGTTGAAGAAGCACTACGGCCGTTGGATGGACATTGTGCGGTCACTGGAGCTAGAATCGTTCATATATTGACTAAAGTTGACAAAGGCCTCCGTCCCAGTCAACTTACTAGGCCCACAAGTCAGCCTCCCACCAAGGTGGGTCCAAACTAGCAGGGGGTATTCATTTTTTGTGCGTAATAAGGAGGCACTTCCGGTGGGTCCGAGCTGACAGCAGGGGGAACGTTTTTTTCATGAAATACGGTGGCCCGTCCTGTGGGTCCCAGCAGTCAGGGGGAAACGTTTTTTTCACAAAATACTGGTGGCCCGTCCGGTGGGTCCCTACTGTCAGGTGGAGGAATAATTATTTTCCGCGTAATAAGGAGGCACTTCCTTGCGGCTGCCGTGGACCCATCTGTCAGCCTTTCCACGTACAGTACTCTTCCGATGGAAGTCGGTCGTTGACCACATTGACCACGCCGCGCCGAGAGCACCACGGCGGTGGTAGACGGCGAGGCCTAGGAAGGGGACGATGCGGAGCCGGGGAAGACGCGACAGTGGAAGCCCGCGCGGACAGGAGTACGAGGGTTCACCGGTTTGGCTGCGGTGTGAGGTTGTCGTCGCCGCAGAATAACAGGGGGTGTGGGTGAATAGAGGGATGCCCTGGCCAGCGGTGGGAGTAGTAGGGGGCGATGAGGCCTGCGCGGCAGCACAGCCGGCCACGGGAGGCGGGAGTAGGGGGTGCCACCGGCGCTGCTTTGGCGGCTGGAGCAAGAACATCACAGATTGAAGAAACACGATGGCCGTTGTTGACGTATATAATAACTAAAGAAATCTTGCATACGCGTCAACTAAACAGGCCCACAAGTCAGACCACTCCCTCTTTTTATTAATAATTTATATATAGCTCATGGCAACTTCTTATGCAATTTATTGCAGTCGTTTTTTTGGTTGGCCAGGGCCAATTTCGCATATTTCTATGGGCTCCAAACTATTTTTAATACCAAAATGTTGAGCCAGATTTAAAGTACTTTGAAGACATATTTAAATTAGGTTAATGCCCAGTAAAATAGGAATATAAAAATGTGAAAAAATTCAGAAATTATAAAGTAATTGCCAATTTGTCATCTGTTTTTATATTTACAACCCATTTCATATTACTTTCAAGATTTGCAGGCGTTTTGAAAGAGTTGCAGCCCATCAGGGCGTAGAAAAATAAGTAGTCCTGGATTGGGTATTCTTCAGAAAAAATAAACTGGGCTCATTTTCACAAAGAAAAAATAGTTGGGCTGGTCACATGGTGAACATAAAATATAAGCCTAGGCTAGATGGGCCACAACCCAGTTCAAACCCTGCTCCGTCTCAACAATACCAAACAAAAAAATACTGCTTGAGTAGCTACGTCCCAGGTGTCAGCCGATCTTGTGATGTTCTCTTTTCTATTGACTATATACACTCACAATGTCGTGGGTCCCAGATGTCAGGAAAACACTAAGAGGAAGCATTTTATTTTTCCATACGCTGACGTGGTGGGCCCCTACTGTCATCCTCTCCACGTACTTCTGCCGATTCCTGTTGTTTGTTGACCATGTTGACAACGCGAGAGGGCGGCGCCGCGGTGAGTGCATCAAAGCGCGCGGAGGACGTCGGCGTTAACGATTTAGGATACGATGGGGCGGCGATGCGTGTGCTGAGGCGCAGCCAGCCGTGGGAGGCAGAAGCAGGCGGCCCCACCGGCGCTGGTTTAGTTTTGGCGGCTGGAGGAAGACAGGACTGAAGAAACACGGCAGACTGTAAAAGCAGCAGGAGTACTTAACAACCTTAACTGAAACCAGCAGGGGCACTTAACAACCAAAGCTGAAAGCAGTATGAGTACTTATACAGGTTCAACCGTACAAAGCATGCCTCGAACAGTGCTACTTTGCCTACAATTAACCAAGGGTGAGGCCGCCAACCCCAGGACAAGGCCCAGGTGCCACCCCGCACATCCACAACCTTCTGAAAGCGGCTTCATCTCGCAACGTGGTCAATAAACAAGATATTCGCTTTAGAGCCATGGAAAAGCATGAACATAATCTTTTGTCCTATTCTCCAAGATGGACGGGCCTTCATTATTTGAGACCACCCATGAATAAGTATCTTTTCACCTCCAAGGGGAATTGAGTAGGTCGACATAAACATCATGTTGTGACCAAGCGCAAGTCTGACCCGACCATGGTCAGGCATCTGTATAGGAACAATAGAACTCGGCAGTTCCTGTTTCAAGAAGATCACAGTTGTAAAACTGTGTATAAGCAATAGTTTATGAACAACATATATAACATAAAACAACTCGTACCATAAGTTTCTCGACATAGTTGGACCTATTCAATGAGTGCAGCAGTGGCACACATATCCCACGTGGCCTTCCACCATTGAAACGCCCCACAAGGACCTCAAGACGATCAATAAAGTGTAGGAACTTGTGGATGTCGATCCAGTCAACTTCAGTGCCATTAGTAACAGCCGAGTTATTACAGAGTAACGAACGAGCAGACTGCTTAACTCTGAAAAAACCTACACGTGCCACCAATTATAAGAAAATATTAGTTAGAAGTAGCATCTTCGTGAGAGATTCGTTGCTACTTCTAAACTTAAATTGTGATTAGTTAGACAGAATAGGTGGATTAAGAAGTAATCGAGGCAACAAGAAAGAACCAGATAGAAAACTAACATGGATGAACAATTGGAACGACGTCGGGGTGGAAGATCGCAGTGAAGATGGGACCATGTTCTGCTATTTCCATCAACATTCGTGCGCCAACTTTCAGTCCGTAACACTTGAGAAAGTTTATCCAAATTCGGCCATAAAAAAGCAGCGATCTTCTTGGTTCATGAACCCAAATCGGAACTTATATCCATGGCTTGTCTTCACTGTGACCATTAAACTAGTGTATTCAGTTATGGCAAGGCCGAGCATCTTGAGTACATGTGTTCTGGCAGAGCAAATAATACACTGCAGGAAAATTAATATGAGAACACAGCATGTTCAAAAAAACCCCACCCTCCTGGATAGAAAGGAGGATTCTAGGAACATACTGTGCATGTTTCAAAATGATGTGTTAGGATGAGAAGGAACAAGTGTGGCGTCTCGCCGAGGGGGCAGAGACCTGTAGGGTACTCGCACTTTGGGCACTGCAAATGAAACACACTATATTCAGTAGGAAGAAAAATGCATCAACGGCGGCGGCTGCCATCCTAGCATTACCTGCGACCAAGGGACTTGCATTTATCGGGGATGGATGAAGAATTTGTACCTGGTTCTCCATGAGAAAACCCTATGCAATCACCGAGAGGGGGCTTTCTATGAACAAGCGGATGAGGGAGAAGGGGATTCAGGCCCAGTGAAATATTGCCGCTTCGTCTGTCCAGCTTACTGCTAAAGCTGGAAAGGGGGGGTTGTGATTTGACGGCTCATTGGGCATTACGCGGTGCTACGACCGGGGTGTGTCTACCGTGAAGTTGTGCACTCTAATTTGTGCATATGGCACGTGGACCCCGTTGCCGGTTGCCCCACATATCAGTGAAAGGAAGTAGAAAGACAGGAGTAACTAGTTACAGATAAATATATTTTTTGATAGAGAGATACTCCCTCTGTAAAGAAATATACAAATCTTTTATATCACAGGCTCACCTTGCCGAGAAATATACTCCCTCTGCAACGCACGGGCATTATGGGGGTTCAACTTTTTTATGGGGGTTCAGCTGAGAATATAATACTCAGATAGGCTCACAGTTCCGGACTTTGGGCTGCAGGCCGACCCTGCATGTTTGGGGGCCCATGTGTTCTACCTCAGCGCTTTTCATATTGCAAGCGATCGGTACGGCGCTAGTTTTAGATGCTATCGCGAGGCGAATACACAAAATTGAATAAATCACGACAGTTGTTGGAATGAAATCGAACGACAGTTCCTAACTAGCAATCAGAGTTGCAATTCTATCAACGATATACCATGTGATAAATAATACTATCGTACTACTTATACACACAGTACACTTGTTTCACCATGCCAGGTTATTACATCAAAATCTCTCGGAGGATAGATCAGTTCGGCAGTTGCATGCTGCTACTGAAGAATTTCAAAGTTGATTTGGACCAGCTCTCCTTGCCAAGAAAGTTTGATTTTGACATCATCCCCTACCGCAAGATATGATTTAGATTTGAACCTTGACCATCCTTTAGCATCAATCATCATGCGACCATCCTTTGTACTTACGGTATATTGAGCAGGTTCATTCACACCTAGGCTGCGCATGGTAAGAGAAACTTGGCCGCGGTCGCCCGGATTGTTGAACGACTCCCTCGTTGCTCTAGGAATTCTCTGTTTGCAAACAAGAAGACATACCCAAACAGTTAGATCAACACAGTGAATCATGTGAAACAACATGGAAAGAAAAAAGAACGAAGCACTTGGGCGGCCAATGCTTACGAAGAAGGTGGACACGCCGGTTTTTGTAAGGACTTTGGTATATGAAGTGCAAACTGCAGCCCAGTCTGTTGCCCGTGCAACTGCATGGGCCGGAGTAGATGCAAGTGCAAGTGTTGGTGCAGGTGCCGAAGCCGCTGCTGCTGCCGGAGATGGTGCTCCTTGTAGAGCTGGTGCCAGTGTCGGAGCAGGTGCCCGTGTCGATGCCCGATCCTCCGGTAGATCAAACTGATCCGCTGACGCAGTCGGTGCCCAATCCTCAGCTGGATCATACTGAGTTGTTGCCGCTGTTAGTGCTAGAGCAACTGCCGGTGCTCGATCTGTGCGTGACAGCGGTGATCGTGTCTGATCTGCTATGATCAGCTTTCTAACTTGACTAGGATCCGTGACCGTGATCCAGTTTTTTTCTTCATTTCTTTTAAACGCGAGAAGGACTAATTGTGGTGTTTTTGTTAAACCAAACTGCAGTTCATCATAGGGATTCAGCTTGTACTTAGACAACAAACTGATCCAATTTTTTCCAGTAATATAAGTGATGGACAGTGCCTTCGTTACTGACACGACATAAGAAGTGAAACCTGCAAAAATAGCCATCGTAGAGCAAACCAAACGGTTTATTCTGTGATGAATGTCACATGGCAAAACCTGCATCGTAAAATTGCAGGAAAAGAAAGAAAACATGACATTAAATCAATAAGATTTAGACAGTAAATCAATAAGATTTACTTGATGTGACACGAGTGAATCCTTACCAGGAAATCACTATGTTGAAGTACTAAACAGAAGATTGATCGTCCAACTATGTGTGGCATGCAGGGGCCCTGCCTACTCCCACAAGCAGGACAGTCCAAAGGTCATGACAAACCGTACGGACCAAACATCCATGGGACTGGAAATCCTGGTGGGTGCGATAAACCCTGCAATGCATACAGATATTGGAGTGTAACCATAATTGATAAACCGTCCTCACAAAAAATGTGATCTGGATACTTCAAAATATACAGACTGAATTGAGTGGATAGACATTAACATAGACCATTCTCAGGACTGACCACACACCAAAAGCGGCAGTACTAATAAACAATATAGGGTTCACAAACACAAATCAAGTACTGAACAATAGTACTTACTACAGACAAGCAAAGTTGCACTAACTAAACTTTGCAGACTATTTCTTGCCACCGGCCTACGGGATGAACCCTGCATAACTGACTAGGCCATGGACTTCGTGTGAGATGTCTACATGCACCATCACCATATTGTCAACCTTGGAGAAGCTAACAGAGTGGTCTTTCCACTCATAAACATGATGATGAAGACATGCCGCATCAGATTTGTTGGTAAGCTTTACAAGAACCACACCCTTCGTAATCGAAGGCACAACCAGGAAATTGTTGTGGTCAAGTACAGCCTCGAGAACACGCCTGACAACAATGCTACAGGAAAACACTAGTTCAGGACACATGGCGACAAGGACACAACAGCTGGATAGTTCAGCAGTAGAACTCATCATCAGGTCTTCCAGTTCACACGGCATGACTTTGAGAACTTCATCTCCACCGCGGACCTGGTTCTAATTCAAACAGAAACCATATTTTATTACTACCTCCGTTCAGAAATATAAGATGATTTTTGATATTACACTCCATATATGACTACATATATGCACAAAAATGAGTGAAAAAAGACACTAGAACATGTCTTCAAAGGCATGAGAGGAGAGGGATTACATGAAATATCCATAACACAAGTTACTGAGGCAAATATACCCTCTTAAAAGGTAGCATTGATGTTCATAAAGTACTCCCTCCGTCCCAAAATTCTTGTCTTAGATTTGTCTAGATACGGATGTATCATTGATACATCCGTATCTAGACAAATCTAAGACAAGAATTTTGGGACAGAGGGAATATTTGAAAGTAATCTATAAGAAATCAGTGTCAACCTCTCGCATGTTTTGGTCAAAAGAGGAATTTAGAACCATCATTTGGCACACTAAAATCACATGCAAGATCACCCAGAAGGTTGTACTATCAGTACTAGTACTGCGTGTTAGATGAAAAAACACGATCAAGATCGAGAAAAAGATCGTCAACAAGATACATTACCTGGACTTGCTTAATGAGGGATCCCGGAGAGGGGGGCTTGGACAGGGCGATGGCTTTGAGCTTGTCTGCGGTAGTCTCGGTGGGGTGCTTGCGCTTCTTCGTACCATGAGCCTCGACGGTTTTGGCCAGAGCCATAGACATCACACCGGCCGGTGCTCCGGCGTCCATCCAAGAGAGGAAGCTGAGAGAGAAGAGTGAAAGGAGGAACGAGATGAGGGAGAAGCGAAGCGAGTGGGGGTTTTCTTCAAGAGAGGAAGATGAGAGAGAAGAGTGAAATGATGGTTGCTTCGTCCGTCCAACTTACTGCTGGAAAGGAGGGGGGTTTTGTGATTTGACGGCTCATTGGGCATTACTGCGGCGGTTCGATTGGGGTAATCTACCATCACTCTACTACGGAGTAATTTAGTGCATGCCTGGTGGACCCAGGTGTTGGCTGTCCCACACGTCAGCGAAAGTGAGTAATTTAGTGCATGGCTGGAGGAGGATCCGCACGGTAGAGCGTGTCCACTGTTTTTCTGAAGAAAAAAAATGATTACAGCAAGCATTTCCACTCTTACGACGGAGGAGTGCAAAACACGGCAGCCACTTGAACATACACAGTGCTCCTACTACTAGGCATGTGCAGTGGTTCATATGTCAGTACTACACAATCTTGTTGCTAGTGTAGTAAGATATGACAATAACAAATGATGTTGTGCGCATGTCAACTACTCCTATATGTAACATAGTACCGCTTTTTCAACTGTCCAGTCGAGAATGAACGGTGAGATCAATGGTAACAAAACTAGGTCCACAGCGCACGGAGAGTACAGTGCTATAGTACTCCATGAAACATGAACCATATGAAGCACGAATAGTGTTAGGCAGGGTGTATGAAGGGTGCACGGGATGGGAGCAAAAGTTCCCTTCTCGACCCACTTTTGGGCGTTTGGCAGAGTGCATGAAGGGTGCATGAGTCCACACTAGTAGGTTGATGAAAATACACGAAGAGGAAACACCTATATTGAGATGAGAATGCAACCAAACACACCCACACGCTTTGTGCTACAGTGACTGATCTGCACCGTCTGAGTTTGATCCAACGGTCATGTTGCGGTGAGACATGGACATGCCCATGCAGAGGGCGCTTAAACACCACCGAAGTCCCTTTGCTTCTCGAGGCACACGACGTTGGTGATGCAGGGTGCAACTGCCCGCAGAGCCCGCTCCCGGTCAACGGGAGCCAGTGTCAGGCGCCTCACCTCGGACTCCGTGATCTGCTGCGCCGCCATGGCACCAGGTAGAAGCAATGGGGAGAGGAAGCAAAGGGGGCGAAACGGCTGAAAGGCAATGCAATCTACGGGAAGGCGGAGGGAGCGGGGAATCTTTTGGTTTGCACCACGGTAAAACACCAGTCGATGACTTCTCACATCAGGGAGCAGTGGGTTTTTACAGGCGAAGTCATCGTGACTAATTGCTGTGGCGCCTGCTCCCGTCAATCAAAAAATTAAAAATCCTATCGCGCCTGCTCCCATCAATCAAAAAATTAAAAATCTTGCCGCACCCAAACACCAGAGCAACGCCGCGGTGGATATTTAAATTTACCTGCCGGCAAGTAGATAAAAAAGGGGTGAAAAAACAAATGTGGTGGCGGGCTAGCTAATCCGTCGAACTACCCCAACTAGCTAGCCACCGTGCTTCACTAATGTACTCGGCGGGAAAGGTGGTCTTTCGTGATTTGACGACTCATTTACTTGCTTTGGCGCTACGACCGAGGAGGACCCAGAAAACGCGCGGTAGGGCGTTCCACATCAGGAAGAATATATGCGTGCCCGAAACCGCGCGGTTGGGTGTGCCACGTCTCGGCACGGAGGAAAAATGTGCGTGTAAAAATATACTGTATCAGATGTAGTACCTATGGTTCGACCTCGGGACCCATCCAGTCGGTCGAAAACACCCCACTAGCCACACAACTTCATCATGCAAACGTGGCACGGAGGATAGATGTGGTTAGCTCCGCCTCGACCAGCCACAATGTCTCTTGTTCTAGGCGATTCTTCTATTTTCCAAGCTTTTTTTAGTTGTAATAACACCACGTCAAGCTAGCGCCGCTCTTCATGTGTGCCCGTGTAAAGGTTAGACAATGGAGAGAAGAGAGATTGAGATCGCAGACCTGGGACCCACCAGTAAGTGAGACAACGGGCATGCACGTGTTGACGAGGCACTCCCTCTACTCTACTCAACGCAAGTACTGTATAAAATCAAGTTATGGGACAAAGCCAACAACCGTTCGTTTTTTTAGGCTATCGACTTACACTTTGTAGTCCAGGTTGCTAGTTCGAATCTCGTCTTTCAGATTTGTTAGTTTTAGGACCAAATTTGATTAATGACAAGTGGGACCCCCGTGTGTTGTTCCGATATTTCAGTGTAGAATGGTTTTTTTGAACAAACACTTTGCACGGTTAGACAAGTAACGGGACGAGTTACACATATGTTGCAAGTTTACGAACAAAAATGACAGCGGAATAGAATATCATATCCACCCTGCAGCTTAGATACTATGGCGATACGAGTTTTTACACCGTTGGAAGTGAGATCCAATGGCTTGGGAGTAGTCTTTGTAATTATGCGCAATTTCCAAACTCTCCAAAGGTTTTTTTGCAAATAAAACATTCAGGCCTCGTGTGTGCCGCTGCATCTTCGATCCAACGGCTCCCCGGTGCTCATATTAGGTGCTCCCCGTAGCTTAATTACCCGCTACGGTGATATGAGCATCTAGGTCGTATGATCAGTGATCAGATGGCACATGCGTAGTACTTGTACTTTCTGCGCATTTCCCAAACTCTATCAGCCGTATATTGCAAAAACATTCAAACCTCCTATTGTGGGCCTTTAGATCTCAGTGAACTCGTATCACCATAGAATCTACGGTGCGGGAGCACCTCATACTCTCCCATGCGAGAAAACATAAGGTGCTATTGCAGCTTGGATGCTACGGTGATACGAGCTTGGAGGTCGTTTGATTTGAGATCCAATGGCATCTGAGCAGTCTTTGTGCTTGTAATCAGTGGCCGAACTCTTTTGGGGATTTTCTGCAAAAAACCATTCGAACCAACACCTCCGAAGAGCTTGTATTACCAAAGCATCTAAGGTGTGGTAGCACATGATATTCTTACATACAGGAGAATATGATGTCCTCCTTCGTCTTAGATGCTACGGTGATACGAGCTTCGAGGTCGTTGGATATGGGATCAAAGGGCATCTAAGTAGTTTTGTACAAATTGTGTGCAATTCTCAAACTCATCAAGGTTTCCTACAAAAATATTAAGACACATCATGTGAGATGCTATATCTCAGATCTACAAGCTCCAAGCAACTCGTATCGGCATATAGCATCTAAGGTATGGAGGCACATGATATTCTCCCGGGGAGGAGGGGTGGGGGTGAGGGTGGGGACAAATATAATCTAAACAACCCTAAACAGAGCTCCGCAATTTTATCTAAGGTCGAGGGGTTGACCCCCGACAATCATAGCTCCGCCTAAAAACAACATTTGCATGTACTGTAGTACTAGACTTAATGTTCATGTTTCAGTTTCATGTTCATTTTAAATATTGAACTGAGGACCATGGATGTCTTATATTTTACTCCCTTTGTTCCCAAATATTAGTCTTTTTAGAGGCTTCAAATGGACTGGCACATACGGATGTATATAGACATATTTTAGAGTCTGGATTCACTCATTTTGCTCCGTATGTAGTCACTTGTTGAACTCTCTAAAAGACTAATATTTAGGAATAGAAGGAGTATTTTTGAATTCGTGTCATACATGCATGGTTTGAAAAAATAGATGCACTATACTTATTGGATTGTTGTTGTGTTCATGCGTGTGTGTCTCTATGTGTGTGTGTGTGTGGTCATATGCTTGATACATACAAAGTTTCTCACCTCCATATTGTTCATCTTTTAAATTTGAATTTGCATTGGAAAACTTACTAGGGATACCATGAAATGTGAAACCACGTTGAGATCACTATATCACAAACTCACTCTAATTCAATAACTCGTCATAAATCAACTACCACGTTGAGATTAGTATTTGCAAGGAAAATACGGGTATTGTAATACACATAGATTCGTTCGGCAATTTAAAAGGTTCCTTTCATATTCTCGAATGGTAGGACCCAACGGCGTACCAGCCAGACCTTGGCTCGTGTTGATCCTAAAAAAACTGGGCTCGTGTCCTTCGGTGGCATGCGTGGTACGCACATTAGGCAACCCCAACCAGCCGAGCCTCAGCGTTCCAAGTCGAAATATCTGGCGGTCAGAATTCTAGCCCTAGGAAATTCCCCTCATGTCCCCGGTCCATAATGACTACCAATGAACAACGGAGGGATGCTTTAGTAACTAGACACCGTTACCTACCGTGCCGAGCATGGTTCAATTCCCTCGGTCGCCGCTCGTCAAGGTCACCCGTCAACTTCATTGCCTAGTACTACTACTACAACTACACCAGGATGAGCACAGAATTGAGCCCGTTTGTTCGCGCCTAGTACTTGAGTTAATATATCAGGCAATGCACTGGTACGGAGGGATTATCCTTTTACTCTGCATATATAACTTGTCTGAAGTCTAACTAAGCAAAATGTTTGACCAAATCCTTTCATAAGAAATACAACAGGACAGATGTACGGTTTGAAAATTTATTGCATGATGCAGGTTATGATATTGTTTCGAATCCTGGATCTTAAATTTCAGAAAATCCAAAAGTGAGCATAAATTCTTGAAACTAAGCATGGTCACATGATATGGCACAAATATTACTTTGTAAGTTTTTTCTTCAATTTGAGACAAGCTGGTTATGACAAGTTGCACAAATGAAGAGCCAAAGTATTTTGGAACAAAGACCTGCCACGTTAAGGCGAACGCTTTCACTATTGAAACCGTGGGTGTTTACGTGCTGCCACGAGTCCCCACTTCTCATCGGCAGGTGCCGTTCGAGAAAGTGTGTGAGTCGACGGGAGGCGTGTGAGCAGACCTGTCGTGGATTTGTCACGGCAGATGTCCTTAGTGTCAGGACTTAGTCGCGAGGCCAATGCATCTATGTGGTAGCTTGAGAGGGGTTGAGTGGGACGAGAGATGCAGGGCGGGTCAACACGCAAGACAAGGATTTAGACAGCTTCGGGCCCCGGGAAACATCATCTGGTAACAGCCCTACATGCTGTTTGAGGCTAGGTCTCATTATCATCACGAGGGAGACGCCGTAAACCGGCTCTTTGTGTATAGCCCTAGAAATTGTTTCTTGCTTGTAGCTTTGTCGCTTCTAACTCGTCCCTCTTTGGGGAGCCCTGCCCCTCCTTATATATGTTGAAGGGGCGGTTTTACATGTGGAGTCCTATTAGGATTAGGACTAGTCTATCTCTAATACAAACTGGATACAAGTGTTGGTCTTAACTCCTTGTAAGGTAAATATTCCTTTCCTCTTGAACCGGCCCACAATGGTTGGATCGGCCTTCATGAACCGCCAGACAGGCCGCCGGGTCTTGTTGCTCCTCTGGCCCGCCTGCCGGATTACCAATGAACTGTAAACCGTCTGGTCTGTGCAGGTCGCCGGTGAATCACCATGTCCGGCCGGATTATCCTTCCGGCCGGTTTACACCGCGGGGTATATCCCCGACATTAGCCCCCAATTTAATTTGGATTCATCCATGTTAAACTGATCTGCAACATAAACACAAGAACAAATTCGTCGGGTTGTGCTCAGGTTTAAATACTCTTGTAAACCGGCACTTGATCATCCTTAAATCCTTGTCACCTCCTTCTAGAAAATCCGGGTTAATAACCAGCTTCATACTCAAATTGCTGATGTTGGCTTCTTATAGAAAAAATAATGTGAAGAATAATCCACTTGAATCGGCTTCCAAGGCGCCGGTTTTAAGAAATATTGGTCTTGACATACTCATCTGATATTCAGCCGGTTTGAAGATGTAAAATTTGCCGGATTAATATTACCAAAATTGCCGGATTGTAAATATGGATGGCACCAAGTCATAATTGTCACCAACTCCAGGTCATAATTATTGCTCAAAACTGAGCATTTGAAGATTTTTTCTCCCTTATATCCATATTACCTGTAGCCCCCAAGTCTTGAATAGAACAAAGTGATGATTTGAGACTTGTTTTCATATAATTACTGCCACTTTGAAGAAATCCATGTTGTTCATCCCAGTCACTTAGCAAAACTGAACATTCCATATTATGTAGCCCCCAAGTGCCGGGTTGTTATGCTTGCAGCAACCTGGGACTTGTAATTTCCTGATGCTCATAAAGACTTCAACCAGTGTAGCCCCCAGTTGGCCGGGTCCTTATGCAATAATGAGCATGGACTTTGATAGATACTTCAATGAAAATAACATCATATGATGTAACCCCCATCATGGGGCTTGAATTCACGTCCACAAGGTTAAGAGCCTTGTGCTTTACCAACTGAGGAGTGGACTCTTCAATATAATGAATAAAAAGCTTTGTACCTTCAACTGTTGACAGGAGCAATTGGTAGCCCCCAAGGGCCGACTCATTATAATGTGATGAGTCGGGTCTTCAATAATATGAGCAGAAAATTACTTTGCATTAGCCCCCAAGTGTCATGGTGCATGCTTGCAGCGACATGAGACTTGCATGTAATCTCAATTTGAATAACGTAGCCCCCAAGTGCCGGGTCGTGAGCCTGCAGCGACTCGGGACTATTCCTTCCATTGTAGAATAAATCATATCCTTTGATAAAATAATAACTGTTGCGCTAAAGCGACTTTGAAAACTCAATAATATCGGTTACTAATAACCATAAAAATCCAGCCATGTTGGCTATTCAAGATAATATAATCCGGTATGAAAAAATTCATCCAATATCATAATGAAAATTCAGCCAAATTTGGCTATTTGAATAATATAACCCAATGATTTATAAGCGCATGATTCCAATGTCGCAATCCAAATATATACTGGTGACTTATATTCAAAAGCCAGGCCGGTTTAATAAACGCCGACGATTTATAATCATGCTTTATTCAACCTGTTTCTGCATACAACAAGTTTAAAGTGTCCTGGCGGTTTACCGCCGGACGGGTCATAATGCCCAACATATAACCTGGGCTTATAACCAAGGTTCACTTAAGAACAATCAAATATGAAATATATCATACCTGTGACATTGAATCACTTCGCTGGTTTACCAACTTTCTGTAGTAAGGGTGATAATCCCAATCTTGAGTACTGATAACTCCTTCCATATTGTGTCGGTTTATGATAAAACCGCACCGGGTTATGATAGACACCGGATTATCCATATATAATACTGGCGACATGTAGTCGAACCAGACCGGATTAATAATCGCCGGATTATAATTGGTCATGTACTAACAATTTGTAACTGAAAGTCAAGCCGGGTTAATGAACGCCGGTTTACTCCATAATAGGATGATAATAGAAAATCAAACCGGGCAGATGGCCCCCGGATTATGACTTTACCATGTTCCGTCAATGTATAATTGATAGTTGAACCGGATTAAAACGTTGTCGGTTTAAAAACGCAACAAAAAAATCAAATAACAGTTATGAAAAAAAAATATGGAAGCAAAGGCAATGATAAAAACCGTTTGCAAAAATATGCTATATTGAGCTGTTCAGATGGTATTACCATGGTCGGACAGGATCAAGGCCCCCAATAGGAGTGACAATGATTCAAGTCAGCCAGGTCCCCAAATGACTCGTGGCATATATGCCAGATCAAGAGGCGTGACAATGGTTCGGGTTCGACCATGCCCCCAAGTGATTTTGTGGCCTTAGGCCGACCAAGAGGCGTGACTGGTTCATACTTGACCATGTCCCCAAATGATCTGGTGGCTGTCGCCTATCAAAGGGTGTTCGTTGGTTCAGACACGACCAAGGCCCCCAGTGATATATAAAAAACAAATGTCAAGGGGTAAACCGGAGGCTGCTTTAAACAGAACCACTCCGTGTAACCTCGCATGATGAGAAAGACAGAGACCCCGCTTTATGAAGCAGAAGCCCCCATGTGATCAATAATATGTTAGGCCAATAAGGCAGGATACCCATGTTTGAACCGCGCATCATGGCAGTAGGTCCTCTTCGGTAATTTTTAACTTTTTGCAAGAGATAAATTCTTCTTGAACCGGATATTGAGAGCTTCAAAGCTTTGTGGGAGACATCTTTCCCTTGACCCGGATTTTAAACCGGAATCTTCATTTTCAGCCGGAAATTTTCTGACGGCCTTCAAATAACAATAGCCTCCTGGACCGGGTTATCTTTCCCTCCATCGTCCTGGGGTTCTTAAATTTGCTGAAACTAGCAAGATTTGCTGAGTCATGTCATCGTAGCCCCCGAGTCTCATGGTGACTCGAGGAGTTGGCTTGAAACTCTTCATATTTGACCATGATATAAACCGACATAACTTGTATATCATTGGTGTTGATAGCACAATGTAAATCCACAGAAGGTTGAGGTGACTGTGGCGGGTTATAAATGATCCCGTATGAGCCGTGTCAGCAACTCGGCCAATGGTTCCTTCCAACTGGCTGTCTGAAGTTAACCAAACTGTAGTGGTGGCGACTTGTGCACCTGCCCATTGAGCCATCCAGTGCGGGCGGCGGTTGATAGTATATGATAATTTGCCTCCATTTTGTTGAAAGAAAAACCGGGCTACCCAAGCTGTGACTTTGCTCATATCCAATAAACAGCTCATGCAGACAGGTGCGGCCCGGTATGTCGATGTAGACCAGGCCACGAGAGACGGACAGCAGAGATGACCGCATCATCAGTGGTGGCTCCGACAGATGATTCGGCCGCGGCATTGTAAACCGGCATGGACGGGGAAATCGGTACTGGTGTCGTAAACCGGCACAGACGGGCGAGTTAACCGCGTCATTTTGACATAGTGAACAATTGTCCTGCATCAACAATATTGCAGACCAAGACAAAGATAAACTGCTCTTTGACAATAATATGTGCCAACAAAAGATAATTTAGATGGACATCACATGATGTCATGCCAGAAATTATCCACCGCGGAATTGATGATCACGACGGTGAAGTTGAAATCAATCACGGGCGGGTCATCCGTGGGAGCAGACAGATGAGTCGACCGCAACATTTTAAACCGGTGCGGATGGGAGAGTCGGCCGCGACGCTGTAAGCCGGTGCGATCGCGAGAGACGGTCACGACGTTGTAAGCCGGTGCGGTCGGGCGAGGCGATCGCAGGCGCGGATGACGATTTAGTCGCGTATTGGTGTACGCATGTTTGCGACACCTTTGTAATAATTAAAGGTCCTGCGAAAAATACCACAGACCGGAGTAATTGTTCTTAAACAATTTAATATGTACTGATAAAATACATAGAGATATATCACCTGGTATTTTCACCGGGTAGAGATGGACAACGTCTTGATTACACCCTTCACCTCACGTGGAGTAGCAGTGGCCACGATGTTGCTCGCTGCTAGCGGCGGCTTACTCGCGGCAGTTCAGTGATGCACACGGTAGCGAGGCCGGATCGGGCAGAACTGCTCGCGCTGGGGCGGCTCAGCAGAGTCATAGGCGGTGGCTCGGAGCGAGGGTAATCACAGAGTTCATGTCCTTCTCCAGGTCATCCTATATAAAACAGTACAGGCCAGAAAAAAGAAGATATTTTCTAAAAGAATTAACATGTACGGACACAAAAAATCAGTGTTGAGAACACCTGGTTTTTCGACGGACGTAGCAATCGAAGCAAAATTCATCATGCAAGCTTTAATGGGTCTTCATATCCACCCATGCATCCATCAATTTCTGGAGGGCGTGCCCAAACAACATTTTTTTATGCCAATATATATCATTGCATTGGCCGTGACCAATCATGTTAACTTTGGCTGATTCCTGTATTAGACCTCCCGTGATATGTACTAGTAGTGCTTTTCTTATTCTCCTTTCTTTCGGTCTTTGACTCCCGTAGATTGCCGCTGCATGTGTGTGTGATAAGTCGTCAAGGCAGCTCGAGGTCAGTGAAGAGGCTCGGCGAAGCGGAAACTGTGAAGCAGGGCGCAGCAGCGACTAGAAGCGGGGCCTTGAGGCGCTTTGGTGGATCAACCGACATGCGGGAGGCGGAGCCGGCAACCAGCACGGCGGTGCGAAAAACGGTCAGGGGCGCAGGCACAGAGCAGTTGTGAGCAAAGCGCGGCGCAGTTGATGCTTAAGGGAGCAAGGCCGCAGCGGTTTACGGCGGCGACGGTGACCCGGCGCTGGATGAGCGCAAGGAGATGTCGCAGCAGTCATCCATTGATTGATTCATAGCACAAGTATTTGCTTGTATGACAAATTGACTTGTAGCAGGCTTCGGTCTTCAGAAAAATAGCAACCGTAGATTTCTGTCTTCTTGTGGAAAAGTAGAGACGGCAGTGTCTAGGCTGATGTGTCTTGTGGCTGTAGCTTCAGAGATGTGACAACGTTACTTTGTTCAGACCAGCTGGATGGATTTGAATGCATGTCTGCGGATTTGTGTCCACCTCGGCGGACTGCCCGTACAGGAATCGATCTCCATCATGGCGTACGAGTTCAATCAACCACAACAAACTTTTGGTCTACAGATCGAGACGGAGACGAGACCTTCCGGTCGTAATCTTCCCCTGATGGATCCAAACGGAGTTGACAAAGGAAAAATCGATTTTGTCTCAGATGGCGTGTCCGACCATGCACTAGTACTCGAAATCCTTGGATGCGATGAAACCGTGCTTTTGCTTATATTTTTTGACTTGATCGCTCGACGATGACTGGGATTTACGCCTGTTGGCGACTTGCATCCATCTGACCCGGCGAATCCTTGTTGAACGAAACAAAGATCTTCACCCTTGGAGATCTTCTCTCATGATCTTGCCAAACGAACGGATGAACACCATCAATAAGAAATTTCTAGTAAACAATCGTCGATGCAGATCCTTCCAAGACCCGGCTTTTCTTCCCTCGGAAAATTGCGATCTTCTTAAAACCCTAGGAAAGATCCCTTCAAGAACTCAACACCACCGTGCGCGGGCCCCATGGTGGGCGCCAACTGTCGTGGATTTGTCACGGCAGATGTCCTTAGTGTCAGCACTTAGTCGCGAGGCCAACGCATCTATGTGGTAGCTTGAGAGGGGTTGAGTGGGACGAGAGACGCAGGGCGGATCAACACGCAAGACAAGGATTTAGACAGCTTCGGGCCCTGGGAAACATCATCCGGTAACAGCCCTACATGCTGTTTGAGGCTAGGTCTCATTATCATCACGAGGGAGACGCCGTAAACCGGCTCTTTGTGTCTAGCCCTAGAAATTGTTTCTTGCTTGTAGCTTTGTCGCTTCTAACTCGTCCCTCTTTGGGGAGCCCTGCCCCTCCTTATATATGTTGAAGGGGCGGTTTTACATGTGGACTCCTATTAGGATTAGGACTAGTCTATCTCTAATACAAACCGGATACAAGTGTTGGTCTTAACTCCTTGTAAGGTAAATATTCCTTTCCTCTTGAACCGGCCCACAATGGTTGGACCGGCCTTCATGAACCGCCAGACAGGCCGCCGGGTCTTGTTGCTCCTCTGGCCCGCCTGCCGGATTACCAATGAACTGTAAACCGTCTGGTCTATGCAGGTCGCCGGTGAATCGCCAAGTCCGGCCGGATTATCCTTCCGGCCGGTTTACACCGCGGGGTATATCCCCGACAAGACCGTTGCGCCGGCTGTCAGGGAGGCGTGCAAGCATACCACTGTGAAAGCTCACCGAGAGGCGAGCCCTTTCACCAGGCTCCGCCGCCCACCGTTGTCCCAACTGCTCCCACTTTTAATGTCGCTGGTGCCGCAGTTTAAAATAAACCCCGCACTACCCGGTATCGCTACAATCCTCTCTCTTCCTCTCCGATTCTCCTGTCGTCTACCTCCAACTAGCCTGACCTAAACGTACGCCATGCGCATCACGATGGTCTGCCCTTAGTGTTCCAGTTTCCTGAGAAAGACACCCAGCCGGAGTCTCAAGAACATAAGGCGCTTTGGTACAAGCTTGAACTGGCCTTGCGGGAAGACGCCACGCCTGTCCCCGCTCCCGTTCCGGCTCCCGTCGCCCCAACTGCGCCAGCGCCCATCCCCGTGGCATTGATGGGCTGGGAGCCGCACATTGTCGCCGAGCTTGATCCCACGGGGTTCCACAAGGTCCCCGCCGACTTTCACGCGCCCGTGCACCTGCCAGCGTATGCTCCTGCGCGTGCACTGACGCGCACGCCCGTGCCGGTGCCCGTGCACCTCCCAGCGCATGCGCCTGCACGTGCACTGACGTGCGCGCCCGTGCCAGTGCCCGTGCACACGAATGTCTCCGCCACGCCATTAACAGCGCCTGTCCCCGTGCGGGTGCGGCATGGATGGCCGTCGTCGACCGCTTCCTTGCACCAACGCCAGTCGCCTCCTCCCGCCAGTTGACTCGCTCTGAAGTCCAAAACATTTTGGCCTTCCTCGAAGCTAGGCCAATGTCCAGGAGTACGCCAACAACGGTGCAAGACGCCGCCGTCGCCGTCGGTCAGTGGCCCGACGACACACAGAGCACGACAGAGGAGCCGCTTCCCACCGCAAGACGCCCCCGCCGCCGCCGCGCAATCTAAATTTTCCATGAAAAACGTTCGGATTGCCATGCTTAAAATCCGAATGTTTATCATTTCAGTTTATTTTATATCGATCGTCGTATAATTTAGAGTCGGAGTCAGACTGAACGAAATGTATGGTTTGATCGATTGAATGTTCTGCTAGAGCCGTATCAAATTAAATATAAAACATCATCAAGCCACATGTATTCCTTGTCATCCAACGACCTAGACTGCTTCAATGTCGAGCGCTCAACACGTTTAGCGTGCAGTTAATTTCATGCCAAAAATAGTGCTAATCACATGACAACACGCAAATAATATCCTAGTAGTTAATATCCGCATGCACTTAATATACTTCCAAATTAACGTGCATTGCACGTACACACTGACTAGTGCTGCTAGTACGTGAAACTGGTGCCGTGACTTGTGAACGCGTCCAGATATGGTCAACAGCAACATCGCCCGCGAGTTCTTCCTGTTTGCCCATGCGTCTAAACACAGAAGGGGAGGAGAGAGAGAGCACACATGGAACCCACCAGTAAGTGAAGGCGAATAGTATTAAAAATAATATTACATGTTATCCATTAATTGGGCTGTGGTAATATAAAAACATTATGTGAACAAAGGGGGTACAACAAACATTGCTATTCTACGTATGTTGCCTACTGACGTGCGGCTTGAAGGCCCGGTCGCATGTTCGATCCTCGTCCTTTATTTTTTTAATTTGTATATGGGTCCAAATTTGTTTCATTACATGTGGGCCCCTCGGTGTGTAGTTTGTAGCACTTTAATTTGTGAGTCGAAATTTGTTCCATTCCAAGTGGACTATTGGTATGTATAGTTTTGTAGCTTATTTATAATAATTAAAGAGGACAACATAGTTTTTTCAATAATACCATGGTGCGACGTTGAAGGCGAGAAAGGACGTGCGAGAGAGCGATGACCGAGCCAGAGGGAAATCAACTAGGGGAGTTGCATGGGTTGCAACGGTGTTTGGAGTAGTTGTGGGCCAAATGCTACGAAAATATAATCTAAACCGACCAGAAGAAATGCCTACACAAATTAATCCAAGGTTGGAGTGCCCCTCGCAATGTAAATAGCTCCGGCTTTGCGAGGGATGGAGAGGTAGTAGCTTCAACGCGTGGTGTGACAAAGCGAGGTCAACCGAGAGACATATAGATAGAGAGACAAAGTGTGGTCCGACATTCATTGAACAAATATATATGCTCTGGAGAGATATTGTCCGATTGAGCTTTTTGGCAAGGGTGAGTGCTGTAAGATAGAGCTTGAGAGATCATCCAGTGACACACGTGTAGATATATTTTGTGCGTGGGAGGAAGCAAGGTCAACCGATCACATAGGGTCGCCGTGCGATCGAAAGAGTGAGACAGGTTGGAGAGAGTGACCTAGATAGACGATGTGCGTGAGAGAGTATACAATGTGAATAGGTCGAATTAGGCTCAAACATGGTGATATATCGTTTTTGTCCGAGAAAGAGCGAGGTCAATCGAGACATACGGAGAGAGAGAGAGAGAGAGAGAGAGAGATTGAGTGAGCGTGGCCCACCATGAGGTCGAAAGAGTGGCGGCGACTTGGATGGACTGACCTAGATAGACAATCTGCGTGAGCGAGTATATAGTGTGTCGATCGAGGACCGAACAAGGAGATATATCATTTGTGTGTGAAAGAAAACGAGGTTAAACGAGACTCAGATAAAGAGGGCGAGATTGAGCGAGTGTGGCCCGCCATGCGGAAGAAAGAGTGAGACAGTCTCGAGGGAGTGACCTAGATATACAACGTGTGTGCGTGCACACGAGAGGTTGGTGGGCTAGATAGGCAATGCATGTATTTCGTGCGAGAGGGTGAGAGGGAGAGGAGGGAGAGAGAAAGAGCTCGGCATGGGGTGCAATGGCGGGTGTGTCAGGTAAATACATTTGGTAACAGAGTGGAAAAGGGGGTTGTGTAGTTGAGAGACTTAGAGATCGAAACATGGAGAGAAAGAATGAACGTGTGTTGGAAATCGATAGCTTCCTAAGGTGGTTAGGAGAGGAAGATTGACCGATACAGGAAGTATGTAGCATTTGTGCGGGGGGGGGCTAAAAACAACATTTGAATGTACATAGTACGAGACTTAATATTGATGTTTCAATTCGGTGTACATTGTAAGATTTGAACCGAGGACCAGGCATATGGGTAATTATTTCGAATTCGTGCCATAATAAGTTTTGAAAAGTTGACATTGACTCAATTTTTTGTGCTATTTTGTAGGTCATATGTTTGAATCTATCCAAAAGTTTTCTCACTATCATGGTGTTCATCATATACATATGAATTTGTATTAAAAAAGTAGCATGGATACAGCGAAATGCGAAATCCACGTTAGAATTGGAGATCACTACGTGACACACACTCTAATTCAAATAACTAACTACGTGACACACACTCTAATTCAAATAACTAATTATGTGACACACACTCTAATACACGTTAGCATGGGTACCGTTTCGAGTTTTTTTTCAAATAACTCCTCATTAATTAATTTATAGTACTCCCTCTGTTCACTTTTATAAGACCTTGAAGACATTTCAGAAAATGTGCAAAACAGTTCATTTTAAGTTGTCTGAAACGACTTACAAAAGTGAATGGATGGAGTATCTCGTTTCGAATGACTAATTATTGCAAGGAAAACATGGGCATGGTAATACATACAGATTCGTTTGCAAATGAAAGAAGATTCGTTTGCATTATCAAATGTAGGCGCACCAGGCAGACTAGGGTCATGTCGGGGTGGACGCTGCTTCGGTGCCTTAAAGGCAACTGCCTTTGGGAAACTGACATGTGGGCCAGCCACCTGTTGGGCCCACATGTCATGGACACAAAGGCAGGTGCCTTAAGGCACCGAAGCATAGTCCTGTCGGGGTGGTCGCGTGTGTCGGACGGACGCATAACACCCAGCCACCCACCCCCCTCCCCCCCAAAAAAGGACGACGACAATATAAGTTCGCGCTTCCACATTTCAGATTAAAATATCTTGCAGCCCCAATTCTAGCCCTGCAAAATCTCTCTTCTCCACCGTCCCCTTCCACGCCTAGATTTTGCTCAAATCCCTAATTCGCCGCCAACCCTCGAATCGCCCCTCGTCTCGTCTCTTTCCCCACCGTTCCCCACCTCTGTGTCGAACGACGACGATGAAGACGACGGTCGCGCTTCACCACCACACCGGAGCTACCTCATCTACCCCCTCGTCCACCGCACCGGGTGGTCCACCGACAACGTCGGCCGTCGCAACTGACGTGCCTCACAGACATCGAGTTCCACCACATCAGGTGCGCTTCACCGACGCCGTCTCCCAGCTCACCGGGGCTACTTCATCGAGCACATTGTCGCACCTCCGCCCCCCGAGGCCGTTGGGGCTTCACCAACGGTCTCGTCCACCGCATCGTAGCGCTCGTGCCACTCAAGATCTGCATCCATGCGCGGCCAGCCAACGCTAGAGCATCACCCTCAACGGCTCTGAAGTGACCCGCACTCTAGCTAGGCGAGCATGCCCAAATGCCGGCCCGAACTAGGTATCCACACATCACTCCCTTGTGCATGGTTCCGATGATGTTTCGATATCCTTTCACTGCTCTCTTAGCTTACACGCCTATGCAACTCTGACTTTAACTCTTATTTCTTCTGGAGATATCATCTGAAACAAGCAAATCCATTTTTTAGCGAAGCATGACGGCGCTACGGGATCTGGTACACATCCTGCACACCCGTATAACCTTGTAAGTATCTGTCCTCCAGTACAACATCAAGGTCGATTCCTCTTATTTGATCAACCATTCGCCGTGTCAAAAATGCAGAGGGGGGTGCAAGGAGCACAAGGCCTGCACATCCAAGCAAGTGGTAACATGGACTTGTACATGGAACATCCCAAGCGCAAGCAGAGCTGCAGTGAGCATGTACAACGAGCTAGCGTAAGTCCCTGCATTTCATTTAATTCATACTGGCATTCATGTATGATTTGTGTGCAGTGGCTGATCCACGAATTCAAGTTACCAGGGCGAACATTTAACTTAAAAAATACGAAGGCACTTGCACTCCAGAAATCAACATAACTTGAGAAATGTGAAGCTATATGCACTTTGAAAACCAGCTAATGATCCAAAGTAGTTCAGATTATAAACACTAAATGATGCAAGCACCAAAAAACACAAAATGCAACATGGTGTACAAGGACTACAAACATGGTCTGTACCTCTTGAATTATTCGTTCTCTGGCTGAAAATATCGAAGTGTAATTGCACGTATAACCAGTGCGCAAACTGCATATCAATATATCTATCCTGCACAAGTATGCCAATAGTTTCAAACAACAGATTAGAAAAGTATTTAAGCTATGTTATCATGATACGGGGACTTTCTAGTAGATGGCCTCGACGTTTCCTCAAGCTATGAAAATGCACTATAATTTGCTTGTCATCAATGCCTGCAAATCTATGTCTCTCTCAACATAGTAGATCATCATTAGACACTAAATCCTTCAATGAGCTTGCAAAATGCTTGCATTAGATCCCTCATTAGACACTATATGTTCATCACCAGGAGCATGTAAAATGTTTGCATCAAATCTTTCATTAGCAGTCTGTTCATTACACACTTCCGGCTCGAGAACAACATGAGCTTTTATGTTTGCACCAGAAACTTGATTAGATACATCAGATTCAGTCAGTTCAGTATTGATTGGGGGAGTTATAAAATAAGTAGAAATTGGTTTCATTTTCTCATAGATTCCCTACATACAAGCAGTTTTACAACACCGTCAGGTTTAACTATTGGCCAGAAATTGAAGAGTTGAATTAGATATAATCAGGGATGTGATGTACCTACGCGTTGCGCATGCTACTCTTGCAAGCTGCGACTGTCCGTTTGCGCAAGCTCGATGCCGTGCCCGTGCTGCCGCCGCTGCTTCCCACACATGCTACACCCAGGGTTGGATCTTCATCTTCTTGTCCTTCTGTTTGCTTGAAGCCCGGCGACCGCCCTCCAACGAGGGCGCGAGGAAGTGCTGTGTCGGTCTGTCCAGCAGCGGCTAGGTTAGGAGCGAACCAGACTGGAGGCTGGAGCGAATGAATTGAGATTTTTCCTGCTGTCGATTGATATGGGAGGCACTTGTTTGGGCCGCGAGCCTGCTATAGGGCCTGCCTTGCACTTATGTTATTGGCTCATACAAATTGAAAGATTTTTATTCATTTTTTACATTGCCTGCTCGTGCGTTGGGATGAACAAAACTAGCATGGGCCAACCTGGACGACTCAAACTAGGTGCACACTTTTCAGCCACTTGAGGCGGCCGCCCATATGGTGGCGTCGCCCCTTTTTGCGTGTATGATTGGATAGTGAAAAATATTCCTGTGGCGCTTTTGATTTACCCACAGAATGGTTGAATTGCTTGTTTCTATGAACCGAGTTCGCCAATAATGTGAAGGATGCCAGTCTTTTCATCCTATTGTAGATTGCTTAGATCTCGATATGCCAAAAGTAATCGCATAAAATATACAGTAAAAGCCAGTGTGATGTGTTTGGCTACAACTAGTCTGACTACACGTCCTCATATAACATATCAAGGATGCACCATCTTACCAGATTAATCATTCGACTTACTCATGCAGTGTGGAAAGAAAGAAGTATTGGGACTGCGTATCCAAGCAATTGATGCCATGGACTCCTTCGTGCAACCTTGTAAGCGAAAAAGAAGTTGCAGTGTGCCTGTACAAAGAACTAGCGTAAGTTCAGTTACCTGCTTCTCGGAATTTTAGTTAGCCACGTATTGCAAAATTGTTCAATTACGTTGCTTGGCTTAATTTAGTTTGCTACTGATTACATAATGGCACAGCCTATTAATCATATTGTAGATTGCGCCTATCTATGTGTTTGATACTTACTGTTAAGAATTACTTGTTTGCCTTAACTTAAATATCTACTTGTTTGTTTAACTGCTTTGCTGCTGCAACAGCGGGTTACAATGATGTTAATAACTACTTTTCAGCATCCAATTGAAACTCTTTAATTCCTTGTTCGTTTAACTGGTTTGCTGTTATAACTCCCAGTTGAGATGTTTTGCTAACTTCAACTTTTCTGAATCCAATCGGAACTTTAATGGCAAAACAGGTTAGCCCAAGATCAAAGAGCGAGGTCCCCATGGACGTTGCATCATCCCACAACAGTGGCACCAGCCTAATCGTGCATTATGAATTGCCAACTGCTGATGCTCTAGAGGCTAAGCTAGTGGTAGAAAGAGATTATGCTTCTGCACTTAGAGATGAAGTTGACATGTTGAGGAAGCAAACAACACAATCACAAGCAGTACTCAAGACAACCATTAAATATTTGGTGGATTTCAAAACAAAGCAAGCTAAGACTGACCAGATTGTTAAGGTCCTAAAGGAAAAAAGGAAATTAAATTCCTACTTGGTAAATCATAGGTGAAATGTTCTTTCCATAGTTGAATAACCTTTGTGTTGTCTGTTCATGTAATCAATCAAACCATTTGTTTTAGATATCATGTAATAATTGTTTTTTTTGTTTTTTGGTTTGTAATTTTATTTGAGCACAAGTCTGTATTAATTGATAAGACTCGGAGACATTTCATTTGGATTGTTGTGCCAGACCTACAAATATGCCAATCGGGCTGAATGTGCATTCAGCAATAGTAGTAGTATAGATGGACCATAAGTGGCACGCATCGGAAAGGGCCAAGATGCTAGCTAAAAAAGGATGCTTTTGTAGCCAAAAAAAGTACATCAGCCTGGCTTATGTATGTTAGTTGATATTATTGATCCATATACTCTATAAGTGTTTATATGTCTGTTAGTTCTGTACATTCTTGGTTAATTGACTCGGTATTTGAATCTTGATACATCGCTTGTGTACATATCTAAATGGGAGTACACATTATGCTGCGTGTGACATTTGAGTTGGACATGAAGTGTTCCAAATATTCGAATTCACCTTAAACTCGATCCTAGTTTCTGAATTTGAGTATCGGCATTTGTAAACCATATTCATATATGCAAGTGGAATACATCTTTGTCGTCCTTTTGAAGATATATAAAAACACATAGAATGATTTATAAAGATTCATATAGGAATACAAAATGGATTCGAATTTAGTTGCCAGGGTAAACGTGGATGCTTATTGTCCCAAAATTCGAAAGAAGCAGCAAAATGTCCACTCCCACGTCGGCTGCCCGAAGCCAAGTGTTTGGGAGATGGAAATTACTGTCTACCCATTACACAGACAATCCATCGGCCCGATTTCCACTGATCTAAATAAGGGTAGGTTAGTAACTTCAATTAGACGTGACACGACCGCCCCTGAGCCCATTCCGACACGGTGGGCGTCAAACATGGGCGGCAAAACTCATTTGATTCAAGCTCGTCTGAAAGACCTCTATTTCTCCCTCCATTCCCCATTCATACACGGTGGGCGGCAAAACAAACTCGACTCGGCCGAAATTGATGTAGGAAAATATTTTCAATAGGGGCAGGTTTGTAACTTCACTCAGACGTGACACAACCGCCCTACATGTCAGCCCCGTTCATACACCGTGGGCTGATGACCCACAAGTATAGGGGATCTATCGTAGTCCTTTCGATAAGTAAGAGTGTCAAACCCAACGAGGAGCAGAAGGAAATGATAAGCGGTTTTCAGCAAGGTATTCTCTGCAAGTACTAAAATAAGTGGTAACAGATAGTTTTGTGATAAGATAATTTGTAACGAGCAACAAGTAACAAAAGTAAATAAAGTGCAGCAAGGTGGCCCAATCCTTTTGTAGCAAAGGACAATCCGGAACAAACTCTTATAATAGGAAAAGCGCTCCCGAGGACACATGGGAATATCGTCAAGCTAGTTTTCATCACGTTCATATGATTCGCGTTTGATACTTTGATAATTTGATATGTGGGTGGACCGGTGCTTGGGTGCTGTTCTTACTTGAACAAGCATCCCACTTATGATTAACCTCTATTGCAAGCATCCGCAACTACAACAAAAGTATTGAGGTAAACCTAACCATGGCATGAAACATGTGGATCCAAATCAGCCCCTTACGAAGCAACGCATAAACTAGGGTTTAAGCTTCTGTCACTCTAGCAACCCATCATCTACTTATTACTTCCCAATGCCTTCCTATAGGCCCAAATAATGGTGAAGTGTTATGTAGTCGACGTTCACATAACACCACTAGAGGCTAGACAACATACATCTTATCAAAATATCAAACGAATACCAAATTCACATGACTACTATTAGCAAGACTTCTCCCTTGTCCTCAGGAATGAACGTAATTACTCACAAAGCATATTCATGTTCATAATAAGAGGACTAATAATATGCATATAGGATCTGAACATATGATCTTCCACCAAATAAACCAACTAGCATCAACTACAAGGAGTAATCAACACTACTAGCAACCTACTAGCACCAATCCCAGACTTTGAGACAAGAATTGGATACAAGAGATGAACTAGGGTTTGGAGATGAGATGGTGCTAGTGAATATGATGATGGAGATTGCCCTCTCCCGATGAGAGGAGCGTTGGTGATGACGCTGGTGATGATTTCCCCCTCCCGGAGGGAAGTTTCCCCGACAGAACAGCTCTGCCGGAGCTCTAGATTGGTTCCGCCAAAGTTCCGCCACGTGGCGGCGGAGTCTCGTCCCGAAAAGTTCCTTCTAATTTTTTTCTCATCGAAAGACTTCATATAGGAGAAGATGGACATCGGAGAGCCACCAGGGGGCCCACGAGGTAGGGGGCGTGCCCTAGGGGGGTGCGCCCCCCACCCTCATGAGCAGGGTGTGGGCCCCCTGGCCTTCATCTTTGGCGAGGATTTTTCTTTATTTATTTTAAGATGTTCCGTGGAGTTTTAGGACTTTTGGAGTTGCGCAAAATAGGTCTCTAATATTTGCTCCTTTTCCAGCCCAGAATTCCACCTGCCGGCATTCTCCCTCCTTATGTAAACCTTGTAAAATAAGAGAGAATAGCCATAAGTATTGTGACATAAAGTGAAATAACAGCCCATAATGCAATAAATATCGATATAAAAGCATGATGCAAAATGGACGTATCATGGGCGCCAACCATGGGCGCCAACCACCCTCTCCTCGCCCGAAATCGCTCTGGGCAAATATTGGCGAGATGCGCGATTACCGTCCTATCCCCAACTGACGAGACGTCCAAATTTTAAACGGGGGCTAAGTTCGTAACTTTCCCATATTTCACACATGCCCGTCCCAAAAACATGGTTCCCCGTACCTCTCCCTCCATTTTCCCATTCATACACCGTCCGCGCTAGAACACCCCATCCCCACACCAGCCTCCGTCCGCCACCCCACCCATCGCCGCCATCCTCCACCACATCCGTCGCCACCGTCCTCCACCATGCCGGAGCGCCTACCAAGACCGCGTCGTCCACTGCTAGAGATGGACGTTTCTCATCCACGGCGACGGACCAATAGCCTTGCATCGCGTCCTCTCGCTTCATCGGCGCCATCGTGCTGTTTGCCGGGGCCGCTCACATGACCTTCTCTTCCACCGCAATGGGACTTATCCCCCGATGCACCCGTCTACCATCGCAGCTCTGCTTCAACACCACCGACAGCCATCGCACCCCCGATGCCTACACAGCGCCGCAAGAGAGGTGGTACTTCATATCTCCTCAACTTTTTTATCTCAACCAGAAAATAGATTTTAACTTGGTTACTCTACTTTCTTTTCAGCTCTTATAATTTAGTTCTTAGTCCGAAGCAAACATGGATGCTAAATATCATTTCTCCGGTTTGCAGGTTCAAATCTGCCATGGCACAGCCATAATACGGTTTAATTGATCATGCTTAGGGTTTAATTGATCATGTTGGTTCCGTGGTGGTTTCTTTAATAGAAATCGGAGGGGAAACCCTCTTTTGCTAAAAAAATATGCTTAGAGTTTCCCCCTTTTATGATCACTATACGATCAGAATACGTGCTTCGTGTCATAATAACACTGCTCCACCCAACAAGCTAAACAAGCTTAGTTGTTCAAATATGAATCTGATATTATTAAAACAGAGTTATTTAATTGGTCAGCTAAATGTTCCTAAATTAGTTTCGAAAATGCATGTTCGTCGCTCGGGTGTGTATCTCTACAGGGTGCCCACGGTAGGCCGGCCCACCCTGGGATTTTGGGTCGTCCCAGGCCCCGATTCCCCTCTGTTCTACTGCGCGCTTCCGATCTCTACTCGCCCCCAGCCGCCTGCCTCGCCGGTGACTTGCCGTCCCCGGACGGCATGACTCTAGGAGGAGATGCCGGACTAACAGGAGGCCAGGAGCCGCTCGCCCAACAGCATCACCGCTGCCCGGGCGCGCCGCCGTGCCTACCTTCCCAGTCCGTTCAGGGCTCAGGCGTGCATCACCCACCAAGCCAACCCGATTTATCCTGAGATACGTCCTCAACACTCAGCAGCCGCTCCTCATCACCCATTTTCTAATTGATTCAATACTCATTAGGCAGGACTGTCATTAGGGTTTGTTGTGTGCTCAGTGCTACCTACACTTAATGGTTCAGATGTATTTCGGTAGTCTTTAGTACCTCTAAAGTTCACAGGGTTTTCAAAATTCCGGCCCTCGGAACAGAAACTAGTCATTTTGGATTGTTGGTCGTAGTGACATTGACCCAGATTACTACTGCAAGCCAGGTTTGTTGACAACTTTACTTGTCTTTCTTACTCATTCGATATAATATCCAATTATTCACGTCGATTAGTTGCAAACAATAAGTGCTAGACAAACTTCATTCAGATTTTGGACGGTCTCTTACTGCAGTTACAATTCAGCATACTTGTCCTAGTAAGCTCACAAGTAAATGATTGATTCACTACATCTATGCTTGCCTTGTCATATTTTTTGTCAATACTCTTTTAGGGTGGACCACCCTGTTTCTAAATACTGGAATCATAGACATGAGTGAATAGTATTTCTCTATGTGATCTCTTCCATCATGTGTGGGTAACGAACACTGCATTGTATAGAAAGAAAGTGTCATTTCCAGCTTTTACATAGGTTTCGATCTTTTACATGGAATACAATCTGCCTACTTGCTTTGTGTCGCACTACCAACACTCCACCCTTGAAGCTAAACATTACGCCACTCATAATTGCTTAGTTTATTTGTTCAAATACGAATTTCATATGATTCTAATGTTCCTACTTCAGTTTTGAAATGTGTGCATGTCTGTTATAGAGACATAAGGGGTTTGTATTTCTGTGTTTGGTGTGGTCAGCACGGTTGGGGAGGTGAACTTTGCATATGCAGGGGTTTATAGGGAGACACTCTCCGAGTTGAATCCGCAATGCATTCCATAGATAATTTGCCTACTTTTTATGTTTTCATGAATCTCATATTCTGAACAGCATCATAATGATTATGATCTTTCGCGCATGAAAAGAATAAAGCAGAACAATGCCATGGCTGTCAAACTTGGCATTAAGGGACTGAAATCAAGTCTGGATGCAATGCAATGCAAACGCTCTCCACCTACAGATTCATGCTCAGAATATGATCCTAACAGTGATTCTGAGCTAGAGGGAGACCTAAGTCAATGTAGCTCCCTAGTGGAGGAGTCAGAGGAAGATGCCCTATCTTATTCACCCATCAAGGTACTTGCTCTAACTTTCCAAGGTTACATTGCTCGCACATATCTTGCAACTGATGCTTTGCATTGCTTCTAATTTGTTGAACTGCCATTAGCTTAGTTTACACATCGTGTATGTGAATACGCCCTGCCTATCCATTTTCAGTACATATTCCATCTGTCATCATACCATATTTATCCATTCAAATGTTGTTCTTGTGTATCAGACGTTCAAAAGGAAGAGGGCGATTGCTGATCATGGAGGAGCACAAGCAAAGTATTTGGAAAAGGTAGTGGCACCTGATAAATCAAATAGCCCATTAGGTGTAGTTGCAATATCACCTGACCCACAAAATACCCCAACTCTAGCAGACTCTAGCCCTACTACACTGGTAATTTCTGATGCCCCAACTCAGCAGACCCCAACTGCAGCAAACAGTATGATTATGCCCGTTGACATAGCACCAGTTGTACGACACAAAACCCCCATTCCAGCAAAGAGTACACCAAATCCAGTTGCCAAATCCCTTTTCGAACCAGAGAGAGCCCCAATTGCAGCAAATAGGACCCCTGTTTCATTTCTTCCCAGTTGAGAAGACGAAGCTTATGTTGTTGTCAGGAACTTTGTGCGCATCTTTCCTTCATTGAAAGATTATACCGCAGATACAGAACAATTTCTAGTATTCCTCCGCAACTTACGCGTAAGTAATGTACTAATGTTATTCATGGTCATTACTGCATATGTTTCTGCTGACAGAAGACACAAGATTTCATTATTTTAAATAGGCGAGGAGCAAACTGGATTGTGATGACGAGCAAGGGTTGGTTGCGCTTTTCAAGAACTCATTGATGAAGTATCGTTCCTACCTGAGGCAAGCGCACTTTGATGGCAAGCCTCTGAATGAAATTTCTGTAAAGTCTCTGGTGCTGCATTTATCTGACGGTGACTAGAATAATCTCGTTACACATTGGTCTCGGCTGCAGCGTAAGGTACTGTCTATGATATCACATCACAATTTGAACTACATTTCTGCATTTACCTTAATGTCTCACTTGTACGAAAACTGTTAGCAAAAGAACATTCGTTCTCAAGGGACCACAGAATCTCGCAACTATACTGCACACTTCATTGCTCTTGTGGGTACCTCTTGCCCTATATGACCATACTTACTTTTGTAGCTATTTGATTATGTAGCATCACTGCACATGTTAGCCTCGTAATCGTCCATTTGGTGGACATTATAAGATCCGTATGGACTCTTACATAAATTTAGAATCAACCCAATGCTTTTGAAGAGGTTTAGCTCTGTAGTACTCTTGTAAGGACTGAACGTGGTCTGTCATGTACTTACATTAACAGCTACTCCCTCCGTCCCGTAATATAAGAATGTTTTCTATAGTACACCAGTGTTCAAAACACTCTTGTATTATGGGAAGAGGGATTTGTTCATTTTGTAGCATTCTACATCTTATCTCCCTCGTCCACCATTTACTAAAAAAGATCATATCCATATTTAATCTTACCAACAAGTAGAATACTCAGACAATGCCAGTGCAGAAGTGTAGCCCATTGCTCTTGTCAGTACATTTTGTCCTGTAACGCCTGTACTTCCAGGGATTGGTAGTTGATTATGTAGCATCAATCTGCATCTTATCTTCATTATCCTCTATCCCTTCCAGTATTATCATATCTATAATTACTCTCTACAAAATGTAGAGTACAGGCAATGCTTATGAAGAAGATTTTGTGCTAAAATTCTTGAGTTGTCCTTCCCTTGACATGGAGAAGGGCATTATAAAGCCAGTGTTAACTGTTAATGTAAGTCAGTCCTTCTAAAGCATTTATCCTCAACTACTGTTTAATTTGCTCATACTCCCTATCGTTTACTGCTGTTTAGTTTGTTGTTTCTACCAAAATGCATGTTCGTAAGAACCGTAAGTTCTAAGTTTTACTTGTAAAACCAAATTCCTTATTCATACCATGCACATTACTTAATACTCCCTATATGTATGCTTGTTTTTGTGGATCTATAATCCAGTGTGTGGTGAAGCAGCCCATGTTTGCACCTTGTCATCTCCTGTTTTATCTTACTGATGTGGCCGATGATATGAACAACATGCCATGCACATTATCCAAAATAGATACAATGATTTTCTTTGCCCTTCATCTATGCTTGTTATGTTGACATGGTAATCCAGTAGTGTGGTGAAGCTCCCCGCATTATGAACAATGCCAAATTATGCTATTGATATTTTGAACTTACTCTTTATTTTCTAATCTGAAATTGGATAGAATTGACAGAACAGTTATCATCTTTGTTTATACATGTGCAAAATCTGTCATCTCTCTGCTTTGTTTTAGGGTCATATGCATGATGGCATGCACAAGTCTGCTGAAGGCTGTGAGACAAACCCAACATATATTGCAGCAAAGAAGGCAAAACATCTTGAAGATAGCGAGACAACCCCAAAGTCTTGTCTTGATGCAGTGTTCAAGTTACTTGAGACTAACAGTCAGACAAGCTCACAGAATTCGTTGTCTGAATCAGTTCGACTTCTTCAGTTCCAAGTTCTAGCAGAAAGGCATTCTGCAACTCAACTTCGACTTGAAGTCCTATCTCTAAGAAAGATTGCGGAGAACACCAATGAGAACCTCACTGCTAAACAGCTACACCTGGAAGCTATGACCGACATGCTAGGCCGGTCTCACAGCCTTGCTCAGCAGCTTGCGTAGCAGTTCCCCCACAATGCTAACCTTTTTTGAACTGTCTTCCAAGTGGTCTCGGTTCAGTATTATTTTGTTACGCTGCAATGGTGCCTAGTTTTTGTAATCTGCTTCTTCATTGCGCTTTATGATCACTGGTGGCGAACTTCGATGCCAAGTGGATGTAATATACCTTAAATCCTTTATTGTATAGTGTAGGTTTATTCTTAGTTACTATGCCGTAATTTCTTTATTGTATAGAGTAGGTTTGTTCTTAATTCCTACGAGTTACTGCCATCATTCGCTATCTGGAAAAATAATCAGATGGAGTCGACCGGACCAAAACATTCGACTCTAACGGGCCAGGTTTTTAGCGGGCCACAATTGGGTTGGCCTGCGTCTTTCTTGGGCCCGAATGATAGGGGCCTTCACACATTGCGCCAGGCCCAAACTTACACCGGCCTATATTTTAGTTGGGCCTTTTGTCGACCCAGCACTTAGTTTGGCCCAGGTAGCGTTGGGCCATTAACAGGCTGAATATTGTACTGGCCTGTTACGGCCGAGATGAAGCCATGGGCCTTTAGCAGGCCAAAATACATGTTGGGCCTCAATTTTCACTAGTCGTCGATGGGCCTTCAGCAGGCCGAAATGTAAACTGGGCCGTTTTGGGCCCAGTTAGCTCATGGGCCATTACCAGGCCAAAACATATCTCGAGCCTAAGTTGGCTCACTGATATCATGGGCCTTTAAGAGGCCGAAAGCTTAGCACAGGCATCAACGGGCCGAATTACGCGACAGACCTTTAACAGGCCCAAAGTCACATTGGGCTTAATTGTTGCCACCTTTAGCACGGGCCGTTAGTGGGCCCGATGTCCCGTCGGACCATATATGGCCCATGGGCAGCACGGGCCATTCCCAGGCCGAAAGTCACACCGGGCTGAAATGGGCCCATGTCTACATCAGGCCTCTAACAGGCCGAAAGTCACTGGGCTGTAGTTGGGCCAAAATATTCGGCGAACAATTAACGGGCCAGACCTGGCTTTGGGCCGCAAATGGGCCCAAATATTGGGCGAACAATTAACGGGCCAGATCTGGCTTCGGGCCGTAAATGGGCCCAAATATTGGGCGAACAATTAACGGGCCAGATCTGGCTTCGGACCGTAAATGGGCCTTTATTAAGTAGGCCGTTATTGGGCTGGCCCACTAGTACCTGATTAAGTTCTACGGGCCTTTGACTGGGCCGGCATTTTTAACCTATATGGGCCTCTGTTGGGCCTAGCCACGTGTCGACGTATCATAGGCATGTCTCCTCCAATGGACGGGCGACATCTGGCCCACTGACGAGCTGACAGGTGTTCCCTTCGGCCAATCAGAATTTTACACGTGGAAATTTCCCATTGGTCAGGGCTGTTAACGGGTTATCGGACCCAAAATCCGACCCGATAGCTTAACGGTGTTCCGTTACGATGGATGCCACGTGTCGGTCACCCTTGACGAAAGCACTTCTGTGACGCGCGATTTATCATCATGGAAGTGGACACTTCCGTGATGATAATTTTGGTAATGTCATGGAACACTTCAACGACAGCACAGGTATGACTATCTTGATTCTGTCATAAAATCGTCATGGATGTACATGCATGACAAAAAATGCGTCCTACTGTGACAAACACGTATCATCACGGAAGTGTATTTTTTTTGTAGTGGGAGTTCCGCCGCCAGAAGCCTCCGTAGCCACCGAAAACCAATCTAGACCCGTTTCGGCACCCTGTCGGAGGGGCAATCCCTCTCCAGTGGCCATCTTCATCGGTGCTCTCCATGACGAGGAGGGAGTAGTTCACCCTTGGGCTGAGGGTATGTACCAGAAGCTATGTGTTTGATCCCTCTCTCTCTCTCTCTCTCTCTCTCTCTCTCTCTCTCTCTCTCTCTCTCGTGTTCTTGAGTTGGCACGATCTTGATGTATCGCGAGCTTGCTATTATAGTTGGATCTTATGATGTTTCTCCCCCTCTACTCTCTTGTGATAAATTGAGTTTTCCCTTCGAAGTTATCTTTTCGGATTGAGTCTTCAAGGATTTGAGAACACTTGATGTATGTCTTGCATGTGCTTATCTATGGTGACAATGGGATATCACGTGATCAACTTGATGTATGTTTTCCTGATCAACCTGCGAGTTCTGTGACCTCGTGAACTTATGCATAGGGTTTGGCACACGTTTTCGTCTTGACTCTCCAGTAGAAACTTTGGGGCACTCTTTGAAGTTCTTTGTGTTGGTTGAATAGATGAATTCGAGATTGTGTGATGCATATCGTATAATCATACACACGGATACTTGAGGTGACATTGGAGTATCTAGGTGACATTAGGGTTTTGGTTGATTTGTGTCTTAAGGTGTTATTCTAGTACAAACTCTATGATAGATTGAATGGAAAGAATATCTTTGTGTTATTTTACTACAGACTCTTGAATAGATCGATCAGAAATAATAACTTTGAGGTGGTTTCGTACCCTACAATAATCTCATCGTTTGTTATCCGCTATTAGTGACTTTGGAGTGACTCTTTGTTGCATTTTGAGGGATAGTTATATGATCCAATTATGTTATTATTGTTGAGAGGACTTGCACTAGTGAAAGTATGAACCCTAGGCCTTGTTTCAACACATTGCAATACCGTTTACGCTCACTTTTACCACTTGTTACCTTGCTGTTTTTATATTTTCAGATTACAAAAACCTATATCTACTATCCATATTGCACTTGTATCACCATCTCTTCGCCGAACTAGTGCACCTATACAATTTACCATTGTATTGGTGTGTTGGGGACACAAGAGACTCTTTGTTATTTGGTTGTAGGGTTGTTTGAGAGAGACCATCTTCATCCTACGCCTCCCGCGGATTGATAAACCTTAGGTCATCCACTTGAGGGAAATTTGCTACTGTCCTACAAACCTCTGTACTTGGAGGCCCAACAACGTCTACAAGAAGAAGGTTGTGTAGTAGACATCAAGCTCTTTTCTGGCGCCGTTGCGGGGAGGTTAGTGTTTGAAGTTATATCTTTAGATCTTGCAATCGAATCTTTTTGTTTCTTGTTTTATCACTAGTTTAGTCTATAAAAGAAAACTACAAAAAAATGGAATTAACGGTTTCTCGTATGCTTCATCTTTTTAATGTCTTTCATGAAAATAAGGATTCCGATAATTGTGCCAAAGTGTTAGAAGAAGAATGCATTAGAATGTTTGGCACTAAATCTTTGTATGATGAGCATGATTGCAATGTTGTTAGTATGAATTCCTTTAATATCTATGATGCTAATGATATGCAAATCCATAAGCTTGGGGATGCTATGTTTGATGAAGATGATATTTTTTGTCCCCCAAGTTTTGATGAGCAAATTTATTATGATGATAGCATGCCTCCTATTTGTGATGGTTATATTGATGAAAGTGGGTTTGGAAGAGTGTCAACTTTAGGAAGTAATGATCCCACTATTTTGGAGGATGTTGAATCTTATTTTGACAATTATGAAAGTGGATTTGGAGAGGTCATGACTTTATTTAGTAATGATTCCACTATTTCAGAAGAGGTTCCAATTGATTATGAGAACAAAGTTGCTATCTATGATGATTATTGTGATGACATGTATGCTATAAAGAATAATGATATCCATGAAACTTGTCATCATGATTTTAACTTTCAATTGGGTTATGCCTCACATGATAGTTATTTTGTTGAGTTTGCTCCCACTATTATGAATGAGAAGAATTTTGCTTATGTGGAGAGTATTAAAAATTCTATGCTTGTAGATCATGAAAAGAATGCTTTATGTTATAGTTATATTGTTGAATTCATTCATGATGCTACTGAAAATTATTATGAGGGAGGAACATATGCTTGTAGGAATTTCAATAATATCAAGTTTCCTCTCTATGTGCTTAAAATTTTGAAGTTATGCTTGTTTTGCCTTCCTATGCTAGTTGATTATTGTTCCTATAAGTTGTTTTCTCACAAAATCCCTATGCATAGGAAGTGGGTTAGACTTAAATTTTCTAGTCATATTCTTCATGATGGTATATTTATGTTTCAATTCTTATCTTTTATGTGAGCATCATTGAAATCATCATGCCTGGCTAGGGGCGTTAAATGATAGCGCTTGTTGGGAGGCAACCCAATTTTATTTTAGCTCCTTGCTTTTTGTTCCTGTTTAGTAATAAATTAATCATCTATCTTCTGTTATGATTGTGTTTTTTATGTCTTAATTAGTGTTTGTGCCAAGTAAAGCCTTTAGGATCTTCTTGGGTGATTGTTATTTGATCTTGCTGTAAAAAACAGAAAGTATGCGCTCACGAGAATAATTTTCATTTTTTTTACCAGAGAGCGATAAAATACCAATTCCACTTGACGTAGATTAATAAACAAATTTCCTAGGACTTGCGAATTTCGCAGGATTTTTGGAGTTATCGAAGTATTCGAAACCTACAGATTACTACAGATTGTTCTGTTTTGACAGATTCTGTTCTCTATGTGTTGTTTGCTTATTTTGATGAATCTATGAGTAGTATCGGAGGGTATGAACCATAGAGAAGTTGTAATACAGTAGATATTACACCAATATGAATTTATAATGAGTTCACAACATTTCTTAAGTGATGATTTATTTTCTTATACTAACGGAGCTTACGAGTTTTCTGTTAAGTTTTGTGTTGTGAAGTTTTCAAGTTTTGGGTGAAGATTCGATGGACCAAGTAATAAGGAGTGACAAAAGCCTAAGCTTGGGGATGCCCAAGGCACCCCAAGGTAAAATCCAAGGACACCAAAAATCTTAATCTTGGGGATGCCCCGGAAGGCATCCCCTCTTTCGTCTTCGTTCATCGGTAACTTTACTTGGAGCTATATTTTTATTCACCACATGATATGTGTTTTGCTTGGAGTGTCATTTGATTTTATTTTGTTTTTCTTGCTGTTTGAATAAAATACCAAGATCTGAAATTCTTAAATGTTAGAGAGTCTTCATATAGTTGCATAATTATTCGACTACTCATTGACCTTCACTTATATCTTTCGGAGTAGTTTGTCATTTGCTCTAGTGCTTCACTTATATCTTTCTAGAGCACGGTGGTGGTTTTATTTTATAGAAATAATTGATCTCTCATGCTTCACTTATATTATTTTAAGAGTCCTTTAGAACAGCATGGTAATTTGCTTTTAGGAATAATAAAAACTTTCATATAAGTGCATTGAATACTATGAGAAGTTTGATACTTGATAATTGTTTTGAGATATGGAGATGGTGATATTAGAGTCATGCTAGTTGAGTAGTTGAGAATTTGAGAAATACTTGTGTTGAAGTTTGTGATTCCCGTAGCATGCACGTATGGTGAACCGTTATGTGATGAAGTCGGAGCATGATTTATTTATTGATTGCCTTCCTTATGAGTGGCGGTCGGGGACGAGCGATGGTCTTTTCCTACCAATCTACCCCCCTAGGAGCATGCGTGTAATACTTTGTTTCGATAACTAATAGATTTTTGCAATAAATATGTGAGTTCTTTATGACTAATGTTGAGTCCATGGATTATACGCACTCTCACCCTTCCACCATTGCTAGCCTCTCTAGTACCGCGCAACTTTAGCCGGTACCATAAACCCACCATATACCTTCCTCAAAACAGCCACCATACCTACCTATTATGGCATTTCCATAGTCATTCCGAGATATATTACCATGCAACTTTCCACCGTTCCGTTATTATGACACGCTTCATCATTGCCATATTGCTTTGCATGATCATTTAGTTGACATTGTATTTGTGGCAAAGCCACCGTTCATAATTCTTTCATACATGTCACTCATGAGTCATTGCACATCCCGGTACACCGCCGGAGGCATTCATATAGAGTCATATCTTGTTCTAAGTATTGAGTTGTAATTCTTGAGTTGTAAGTAAATAAAAGTGTGATGATCATCATTATTAGAGCATTGTCCCAGTGAGGAAAGGATGATGGAGACTATGATTCCCCCACAAGTCGGGATGAGACTCCGGACGAAAAAAAGAGGCCAAAAAAAGAGAAGGCCAAAAAAACAAAAACAAAATGAGAGAAAAAGAGAGAAGGGGCAATGCTACTATCCTTTTACCATACTTTTGCTTCAAAGTAGCACCATGATCTTCATGATAGAGAGTCTCCTATGTTTTCACTTTCATATACTAGTGGGAATTTTACGTTATAGAACTTGGATTGTATATTCCAATGATGGGATTCCTCAAAATGCCCTAGGTCTTCGCGAGCAAGTGAGTTGGATGCACACCCACTTAGTTTCTTTTGTTGAGCTTTCATACACTTATAGCTCTAGTGCATCCGTTGCATGGCAATCCCTACTCACTCACATTAATATCTATTGATGGGCATCTCCATAGCCCGTTGATACGCCTAGTTGATGTGAGACTATCTTCTCCTTTTTGTCTTCTCCACAACCACCATTCTATTCCACTTATAGTGCTATATCCATGCTTCAAGCTCATGTATTACGTGAAGATTCAAAAAGTTTGAGAACACCAAAAGTATGAAACAATTGCTTGGCTTGTCATCGGGGTTGTGCATGATTTAAATACTTTTTGTGGTGAAGATGGAGCATAGCTAGACTATATGATTTTGTAGGGATAGCTTGCTTTGGCCATGTTATTTTGAGGAGACATGATTGCTTTATTGGTATGCTTGAAGTATTATTATTTTTATGTCAATATTAAACTTTTGTCTTGAATCTTATGGATCTGAACATTCATGCCACAATAAAGAGAATTACTTACAGAAATATGTTAGGTAGCATTCCACATCAAAAATTATGTTTTTATCATTTACCTACTTGAAGACAAGCAGGAATTAAGCTTGGGGATGCTGATACGTCTCCAACATATCTATAATTTTTTATTGTTCCATGCTATTATATTATCTGTTTTGGATGTTTGTGGGCTTTATTATGCACTTTTATATTATTTTTGGGACTAACCTATTAACCCAGGGCCCAGGGCCAGTTTTTGTTTTTTCCCTTGTTTTAGTGTTTCAGAGAAAAGGAATATCAAACGGAGTCCAAACGGAATGAAACCTTCGGGAGAGTTATTTTTGGAACGGAAGCAACCCAGGAGACTTTGAGTATACGTCAGGGAAGCTTCGAGGTGGCCACGAGGCAGGGAGGCGCGCCTGCCCCCTGGGCGTGCCCCCACCCTCGTGGGGCCCTTGTGACTCCCCTGACCGACTTCTTTCGCCTATACATGTCCATATACCCTAAAAACATCGGAGAACAGAATAGATCGGGAGTTCCGCTGCCAGAAGCCTCCGTAGCCACCGAAAACCAGTCTAGACCCGTTCCGGCACCCTGCCGGAGGGAGAATCCCTCTCCGGTGGCCATCTTCATCATCCCGGCGCTCTCCATGACGAGGAGGGAGTAGTTCACCCTCGGGGCTGATTGTATGTACCAGTAGCTATGTGTTTGATCTCTCTCTCTCTCTCGTGTTCTTTAGTTGGCACGATCTTGATGTATCATGAGCTTTGCTATTATAGTTGGATCTTATGATGTTTCTCCCCCTCTACTCTCTTGTGATAAATTGAGTTTTCCCTTTGAAGTTATCTTTTCGGATTGAGTCTTTAAGGATTTGAGAACACTTGATGTATGTCTTGCATGTGCTTATCTGTGGTGACAATGGGATATCACGTGATTCACTTGATGTATGTTTTTGTGATCAACTTGCGAGTTTCGTGACCTCGTGAACTTATGCTTAGGGTTTGGCACACGTTTTCGTCTTGACTCTCCGGTAGAAACTTTGGGGCACTCTTTGAAGTTCTTTGTGTTGGTTGAATAGATGAATTTGAGATTGTGTGATGCATATCGTATAATCATACCCACGGATACTTGAGGTGACATTGGAGTATCTAGGTGACATTAGGGTTTTGGTTGATTTGTGTCTTAAGGTGTTATTCTAGTACGAACTCTATGATAGATTGAAATAAAAGAACAGCTTCGTGTTATTTTACTACGAACTCTTGAATAGATCGATCAGAAAGAATAACTTTGAGGTGGTTTTGTACCCTACAATAATCTCTTCGTTTGTTCTCTGCTATTAGTGACTTTGGAGCGACTCTTTGTTGCATGTTGAGGGATAGTTATATGATCCAACTACGTTATTATTGTTGAGAGGACTTGCACTAGTGAAAGTATGAACCCTAGGCCTTGTTTCAACACATTGTAATACCGTTTAAGCTCACTTTTACCACTTGTTACCTTGCTGTTTTTATATTTTCATATTACAAAAACCTATATATACTATCCATATTGCACTTGTATCACCATCTCTTCGCCAAACTAGTGCACCTATACAACTTACCATTGTATTGGGTGTGTTGGGGACACAAGAGACTCTTTGTTATTTGGTTGCAGGGTTGTTTGAGAGAGACCATCTTCATCCTACGCCTCCCACGAATTGATAAACCTTAGGTCATCCACTTGAGGGAAATTTGCTACTGTCCTACAAACCTCTGCACTTGGAGGCCCAGCAACGTCTACAAGAAGAAGGTTGTGTAGTAGACATCACACTTTCACACTCACAAATTCTAGTGGATAATAACAAGCAAATTTGGAAGGCCAAGATTCCACTAAATGTGAACATTTTCATGTGGTATTTTCTGATAGGAATTGTACTTACCAAAGACAACTTCGCTTGTCAGAATTGGCAAAGAATCGAGAAGTGTAGTTTTTATACACATGATGATACAATCAAATACATCTTGTTTTGCAAATTCACGTGTTCTATATGGCCATCATCCAAATAGCATCCAATTTGTATCCATCCATAGGTGTTGCCAACATTTATGATCATTGGCTGGACGAAATTCCAAATAGGTATAGAATGCTAATAAGGGTGAGAGCATCTTGCTATGGTCGTTTTGGCTATGTAGAAATAATTATATTTTAATAGCATTTTTTCTTCTTTGTAGGTTATTATCCCGTCTACACACTAGCTTTGTACATGCTCTATGTTGCACCAATGGACTATCAACAGTTGCTTAAGGCGGTGTGTTTGCGGTTGGAGCGAGTGACCAACGTCGTTTTTACCCAACATGGTTGGCAATATAAGATCCGGATTAGCCAGCCACCGCATAGGCGATTTTGACATAGGCATAGTATCTATTTTTTGTGGCTTTACTGTTGATGTCATGTCGTGTTTGTTTTAGTCAGACTTTTGAAGTGTGGTTGTGTGCATCTTAACTTGAGTACATATTAAATTAATAAAAGCGGCCTTTATAAAAAACCGAGGCCTCCATCGTTGTTGTTAGGCGCTCTGCCAATGATGTGGCTCATAGGATACGTAAGCACGACTGGACAAATAAATAATGTACTACCTCGTTTATTAAGATGCGTGGCTCACTTAATTTTTATTAAAAATAAAAAAAACTTTTTGCGAGGAAAAGGAGAATTCATTCAACAAGTAACAGCCAAGTCTGCATTACATAGTTTCGGGACCTCGTCCGGACCTGCCCGAAGTCACACTGCAGTGTGTTTCTTAATTCGACCAAAGTTTGCTAGAAAGTGACTAACAACATTTTGTTCTCTCATAACATGCTTGATTAAGAATTCACCATGATCTCGAAGAAGAGCAATAAACTCTCTAACCATCATCATATGCTCTGATCGGTCATCTACTCCTTTCTTGATCAGTTTTACCACATCGAGGCAATCTGTTTGAATCACAATTGGCAACACAGACCACTGGAAAGCAAGGGAGATGCCCTCCAAACAAGTAGTTAGTTCTGACTCCAGCGGTGATGCACAATTGTCATAGCTCACGGCAAGAAGAGAAAATAATAGCTTCATGTTCATCACGGAGGACCATGCCAGCCCTAGCACTCTCGTCATTAACAGAAAACGAACCATCGATGTTAAGTGCCACCCAGCCGGCCAACGGTGCCGCCCAGCCATATGCCTGTGGCGTCTCCTGCTGCACGTACAATATTGATTTCCTTCTTAGCTGGGGCGCAACCACCATCTTCCCTTTGACATGATCACCTTGGGGCTTCGCTGAGGGAGTCCTGGACTAAGGGGTCCTTGGATGTCCGGACAATTTGACATGGGCCAAACTGGTGGGCCGTGAAGATACAAGGCAGAAGACCTTTTCCCGTGTCTGGATGGGACTCTCCTTTGCGTGGATGGCAAGCCTAGCGTTCGGATGTATTATTTTCTTTCTTTGTAAACCGACTCTGTACAACCCTATACCCCTCTGTTGTCTACATAAACCAGAGGGTTTAGCCCATAGAGGCTAAGACAAATCACACAGGCTAAACATCTAGGGTTTAGCCATTACGATATCGAGGTAGATCGACTCTTGTAACCCCTATATTCATCAAATACAATCAAGCAGGACGTAGGGTTTTACCTCCATTAAGAGGGCCCGAACCTGGGTAAACATCATGTCGCTCTTCTCTCCTGTTTCCTTCGATCCTCAGACGCACAGTTCGGGACCCCCTACCCGAGATTGGCCGGTTTTGACACCGACATTTACCTTAATGGCCAGAAGAGAGTTGATGTAGCTGGTTAGGAACCTAGATGGGGCTTCCACAGGAGGTGGTCTTTTGCCGTGGACGATCTCATTCCTAACGAGCAAACATCGCCATAGCGTCATGAGCGTATACACACTACTAGGGAAAACCCTAGCAGTAGCGCTGGTTTTGTGCTCACTAGTAACGCGGGTAGGCGCACTACTAATAAGGCGCTACAGCTATTGCTTAGCAGTAACGCGTGCCCGCACGCGCTACTGCTAGGACAAATAGCTGCAGCATTTGTTCACCCCCACGCTACTGCTAATGTAACTACTCGCAGCATGTTTTCTCTCCATCGCTACTAGTATTCTTTTTTTATTTTTTTATTTTTAGTGTATTTATGCGCCATCATACAAATATTGGTACAATACCAGGTATGAGGTTTACATCATTATGTCCATAATAGTGTGTCAAATGAAAGTGGATTAGGTTCAAGTGGAGGCAATATGTGGTGCATGTCAAAAGTATACTACTAATCCAAACTTGATCTAGTTTGGACTAGAAGTACTTTCGATGTGCACCACATGTTGCCTCCACTTGAATCTAATCCGCCAGCACAAGCTATTTAATCATCATCATAGTCATTACCACCAACAGTATTTATTTAATCACCACTAGCACTAGCTAATAATAATCATCATAGTCATTACCACCAACACTAGCTATTTTATCATCATAGTAATAGTGTACCACATCATCATCCTCAAACTCATTTCTAGCTAGCTAATCACTCCTGCTTCTCTCTCTTAGGTAAAATAACATAAAACATGTGTAGCTCTCCTCCTTGATCAAGTTGGAGCATGCAGATGAACGTGTCTCCTAATCGTAGGTAGCGCATCTGTTTGCTGCCCCCTAGTACTTCTCTGCGCTCCCCCATCACATATTTGGTCCAGTCTTGCACTATTAAGCATCCGTCGCTAATCTTGAATGCACTAAAGTAATCTGTAGGATATCTTGGCCGTAAGCTAATAATACTCATGGTACCTTTAGTATCGATCCCATAAGGCACAACATTCATCGGGAGTCCCTGTTGAAGAACATCGTATGGTAACATACTTAGCAATGAAGTTTAGCTTCAAAAATAATGTATGGAAAAGATGCACTGAGGACAAATAGTAAAAATCTTACCATCCTTCCTAAATAGATGTGACTGTAGTTCATTACGAACACTATTGGTTGCACGTTTTCAGTACTAACATTTCTAAGTGCAGGAAGAAAATTTGTCTTGACAGTATCAAGATCCTCAAGCCATGAAACGTAATGACTTAGCTCCTCGTAGCTTAGTTCAGTCCCGGGAAAGTAGTAGGTCCTGTCTACCAAGCGCTGGACATGTTTTGCTTGCACCGAAATAAGCTGACAATACAAATTAGTTGTCAACTATTTTTGAATAAACAATATCAAAGACATAAATATGGTTGAGAAACTTACATAATGGTATAACTGGAGGCGCCTGCACATCGACCCAGATGTCGGTATTACCTTCAATATCATCTTCCGGACGAATATCAAAGGTGATAACCATATCAGGCTCAAATGCATAAGTCTTGCATAGTGATCATCATGTTTTGCATCCAAAATAGGTGTAGTCGTCTGAATTGTATAATTTTACGTTGAAAATATAACCATGCTCGATCTTCAAGTAAAATTTCTTTTCCTCCATAGTACGACTGAAACCTATCTTATCCAATACAAAAAAACTCTTGCATGGAAGGGTATATGCTAGTAGAATAGTAAAAAAAAGACTTGTCATGCTTAATGTCATGCTTAAATTATAAGTTGAAGCAAATGAAGCAAATGTCATGCTTAATTACGAAAAAATACTTGTCGTTGTGACTTACTGTATCCACTTCTAAGTTCTCGTCCAGCTTGATGCTGAAGCGCCTATCATCATCTAGGAAGATTCCGTCGCACAGGCCGCGCTCGTCTTCGCAGTATTTGCAAATACCGAAATCCTTTTCATCGTCAGACATTTCCTTTGTTCATAGTTAAAACATTAATTGAAAATCGATCGAAGACAACTACCAGGATACTCAACACACAAATTTGGGGCACTCGATATTTCCTACATATTCTAGCACAAGTCATGCCAAAATTCACGGAAAAATTCGGCATGACCTTTGCTAAAATAGGACATATCGAGCGCCTGAAATTTGCCGGAACGGAAATGAATCAACACTCCGGCAAAACATAGGCCACTCGGAGGTGTAGCCTGCAAACATGACCAGCCACTTGGGCAAGCACATATCCTATTTGAGCAACACAAGATATACATTTCAAAGTATCTTATAGGACTCAAATTAGCATGCATTCAATAAGCAAAAGTAAATCATCTCATGCGTCCGTACATCGTCGAATATTATCACTAATACATCCCGAAAAGTGTCATACATATAACATCACTAATACAACTAAAACCCTAGCACACGACGGGTATCGGCGCGGGCGGTGGACACCCACAGAGAAGGAACCATCACGGGATCATAGCTCCAGTGAGATCCCTGGAGAACCTTCCAGGTATTGGAGAACCTGTGCTCCAACGCAAACAAGTAGCAACGGACGTGCGCGTCCTCCTCACTTACACAGTGATGCACCACCTCCGAGGGGTCCTCGAGCCTCTGGACCATCACTGGCCCACGTGACCGCCACCAAAGAAGGTTCGGGTCAACGACAGGCTAGCTCCTCACCAACCTGTGCCTCCCGGTAGGTAGTGCCTCCCAATACCACCCCGGCGGAGCCCAGTCCCGCACATGGCCCGTCTGGTCAAGCAAGTGCCGTCCTCCGCCGACTCGACGACGAGGATGCGGGATAGGCATCGTCGATGTCGATGCAGGAATGTTCACCAAAGAGCATGGAGCACTTTTGAGGATTAATTAGTTGCCCTGTAGCACTAGCATATGTACCACATCATCCTTATCACCTTGCCTGCAATGTTCACCAAAGAGCATGGCGCACTTTTGAGGATTAATTAGTTGCCCTGTAGCACTAGCTTATGTGTCCATAATTCCTTTGATGCGTTGTGCCTCCCCTTCTGTTGCACGAAAGAATAAAAGTGTATCATCAACAAACAATAGATGTGATATCCCGGGTGCTTTTGGGCACACCCGCAACGGTGAAATAGTGCCTCCCTTGCCTCATTCTTGAGCAAAGCCGCTAGTCCGTCCGCAGCAAAAAGAAATAGGAATGGTGAAAGAGGATCTCCCTGTCCTAGCCCTCGTGATGGTGCAAATGAATCTGAGCAGGCTCCATTGATTTTTACTGTGTATCTCACCAAGGTGACACATGCCATTATCCATCTCACCCATCGATGATCAAAGCCCAACTGTTGCATCACTCGCTCCAGGAATATCCAATCCACTTTGTCGTACGTCTTAGACAAGTCTAACTTATAAGCCCAGAAACTTCTACCGGGATTTTTCTCATGTCGAATAAAGTGGGTACACTGAAATGCCATGAAGGCATTATTAGTAATAAGCCTCCCGAGTACAAAGGCACTTTGCTCTGGTGAAATAATGTCTCCCAGTAGAGGCCTTAGTCTGTTGACTAAACATTTAGAAATCACCTTATATATAACATGGACAGGTCTACGTAGAGGCTGGCTGCTTGCTGGCCTTCGCGAGCGGCCGGCCCAAAATAGGATTTTTTGGTCCCTAATCTACATAGGATAACAATTTGTCCCTTTTAATTAATAATTAAAAACAATATTAATTTATATATTAGAAAAATTACATGTAACTGAAAATTATTAAAAAAACACCCATGTAAACAAGTGTTGACATATTCATTTTGAATTTTGAAATTTTTAAAAAGTCATAACTTTTAAATTGTGCGTCGAAATTAACATCCGTTTCCAACGTTGTAACACTCGCGGCGTGCCCTTCGAAACTAGACCCCGCATGGATATGTTTCGATAATTTTTTTAATGTGCAATTTAGTCTCCTTTTGGTGCAACTGTTTACCGTCGATGTGCAACTAGCTGACAGTCTATGTGCAACTTTTTCCTTTAACTGTGGACATGCAGTTTTCACTATTAGCACCACCCCATACTACTCTCTAACAGTGAAATATGCAATTTCGTCTGCTGCCCCGGTGCCCTGGTCAATTGCTTGGTAGTCACCGCATGTGTGCAGCCCCCACAACCGCGTTTGAGGGACTATTCTATAAGAATGTGCCAAGCCAGAGTCCGTATGTGAGCAACTATGCCGGCCAGGGTGTGCAACTCCACAGACGCGTGTGAGCAACTACTCAATTGCACGTGTGCACCTCCCATATTAATTCATGTGCGACTATGCGGACGAGATTGTGCGACTCTGTGGCCATGCATGCGCGACTATACCGACGAGAGTGTGCAACTCCGCGACCGGGCGTGAGCACGTCCGACATCAATTCATGTGCGACTATGCAAACGAGATTATGCGACTCTATAGCCATCCATGTGCGACTATGCCGACGAGAGTGTGCAACACATCGGTTGGGAGTGAGCACCTCCCACATCAATTCATGTGCGACTATGCAGACGAGATTGTGCGATTCTGTGGCCATGCATGTGCGACTATGCCAATGAGATTGTGCAACTTCGCGGTCGAGCGTGAGGACATCCCACATCAATTCATGTGTGACTATGCGGGTTAGATTGTGCGACTCTGTGGCCATGAATGTGCGACTATGCCGACTAGAATGTGCAACACATTGGTTGGGCGTGTGCACCTCCCATATCAATTCATGTGCGACTATGCAGACGAGATTGTGCGACTCTGTGACCATGCATGTGCGACTATGCCGACAAGATTGTGCAACTTCGCGGCCGGGCGTGAGGACCTCCCACATCAATTCATGTGCGACTATGCGGGTTAGATTGTGCGACTCTGCAGCCATGGATGTGCGACTACGCCGACGAGAGTGTGCAACTCCGCAGCCAGGCGTGAGCACCTCCCACATCAAATCATGTGTGACTATACGGACGAGATTGTGCGACTCTGTGGCCATCCATGTGCGACTAGACTGACGAGAGTGTGCAACTCCGCGCCCGGGTGTGAGACCTCCCACATCAATTCATGTGCGACTATGCGGACGAAATTGTGCGACTCTGTGACCATGGATGTGCGACTACGCCGACGAGAGTGTGCAACTCCGTGGCCGGGCGTGAGCACCTCCCACATCAATTCATGTGCGACTATGCGGACAAGATTGTACGACTCCGTGGCCATGCATGTGCAACTATGCCGACGAGAGTGTGCAACTTCGTGATCGGGCGTGAGCACCTCCCACATCAATTCATGTGTACTGTGTGGACGAGATTGTGCGACTTTGTGGTCATGAATGTGCGACTATGCCGACGAGAGTGTGCAACTCTGCGGCCGGACATGTGCACCTCCTACATTAATTCATGTGCGACTGTGCGGACGAGATTGTGTGACTCTATGGCCATGCATGTGCGACTATATCGACGAGAGTGTGCAACTCCGCGGGCGGACGTGAGCATATCCCATATCAATTCATGTGTGACTATGCGGACGATATTGCGCGTATCTGTGGCCATGGATGTGCGACTATGCCGACGAGAGTGTGCAACTCTATGGCCAGGCGTGGGCACCTTCCACATTAATTCATGTGCAACTATGCGAACGAGATTGTGCGACTCTGTGGCCATGCATGTGCGATTATGCCAACGAGAGTGTGCAACTCCGTGGCCGGACGTGAGCACCTCCCATATCAATTCATGTGTAACTATGCAGATGAGATTGTGCGACTTTGTGGCCATGGATGTGCGACTATACCGACGAGAGTGTGCAACTCCGCAGCCAGGCGTAAGCACCTCCCACATCAATTCATGTGGAATTATGCGGACGAGATTGTGCGACTCTATGGCCATGTATGTGCGACTATGCCGACGAGAGTGTGTAACTCTGCGGTCGAGCATGAGCACTTCCCACATCAATTTATGTGCGACTATGCAGATGAGATTGTGCGACTTCGTGGCCATGTATGTGCGACTATGCCGACGAGAGTGTGCAACTCTGCGGCCGGTTTTTTATAAAATGGCAAATACTTTGTCCTCAAACAGATGTGTTTAACATAGTAGCCAAAATATATTGTTCTCTTTTCTTAAAGAATAAAACAAATACAAATGGGTGAAAAAAGTAAGCAATTACAAAAAAAATATTAATCATGTGCAATTCTCTAGTGAGCAAATCATCGTATATAGGCGATGGGAAATGGACACCCTTTGCTTAAGAATGGATACACAAAACATTAAAACTTCGGTGCTGGTTGCTCACAATTATCTAAAAATGTGCAAAAGGATTCTCTTGTGAGCTATTATCTCTTCCCGCAAATACTCAAATTCTGTTCCATAGAAAGGGACAGGAGGAAGAGGGAGGCCACGGGGACTCCATGGATGGGCAGATCCGACGCGAAGCTCCCCGGATCCGTCCGGGTTCACGCGCGGCGGCGTGGCGAAGGCAGATGCGGCGGTCGGCAGGAGGATGGGTCGTGGGCATTCGGACGCCATGGCTGCGTCTTGAACCTGCACGGGGCCGCAGCCAGCGGCTCATGGAAAGAGGGAGGAGGAATGGAGAGGATCAGAGCCAGCGAAGACGAGAGAAGGGGATCGAGATGTGCGCTTCACGTCTTCAGTTCTTCCCTCCGCCCAGATATCACCTGAACTCGTGGCCGCATGATTTGCTCGCGTCGAGCGGTCGAGCCACGGCCGCTCGGTTCGACGAGATAGCGCGCGTGCACCATGAAGTAATTAGCATATAACATTGCATAGGCTAAATGGACGGAAATCTGACAACTTTACCGGGTCATCATTCTTGGGAATCAGAACGATGGTTGTCAAATTGACACCCTCTGGCATATGACCTGAGACAAAAAACAATCGCGCTGCTGATACAATATCTTCCTTCACAATAGCCCAATGCTTCTGAAAAAATCTCACCGGAAAACCGTCCGGCCCCGGCACCTTTAGGGGTCCAATCTAAAACATTGCATCGCTAATCTTCTTGTTAGAGAACGGATAGCATAGATGGTCATTCATTTCCATCATAATCACCCGTTCAAATAGGGGCGCCACTTGGTCTGCATTTAGAGAGACATCAGCTATAAACAGATTTTTAAAAAACGCCAAGGCCATACCTTCCATTACTTGCTGGTGCGTATGCTTCACTCTAGCACTATCAACCAGACCTTTAATTTTGTTCTTTCTAGCTCTTCAAACAGCTTGCCGGTGAAAAAATTGCGCGTTGCGGTCACCCTCCTTTAGCCGATCAATTCGAGACTGTTGGTATCATAGCATCTCCTCTCTATACAATAATTCATTCAAATGATCCAATTCCTTTCAAATTTCTTTACGATCTGTGTTCATGTTCATAAGTTTCTCTAGTCTGGATCTAGACTTCTCAATTTCCTTGATCACGTTCCCAAACTTCTTCCTGCTCCAAGTGTGTAGCTTTTTCATCAACTTGTCTAGAGAGTGTTGAATATATGGTTTGTGCATGTATATTGTATAGTCCGGCCTACCTCCTAGTCATTGTATAGTTAAGGTTGTGGCCCACCTTGTACTCCATATATATGTGCGCTATGCACCGATCAATACATCGAGTTGCATTGCCAAAATATTCGTTTCCAACATGGTATCAGACCTATGATCCTAACCCTAACTCCTGCCGCCGCCGCCGCGATCCCATCGCCGCCGCCGCCGCGTCTCCTCGCCGTCGCGCCGCCGCCCCCTGTGTGCCGCCTCCGCCTCGCGCTTCCGCTCGCAACCCGCAGCGCCACCACCCGTGTCGCGCCGCCATTCCTCCCGCCGCGCCGCTTCACCACGCGCCGCCGCCCTCCCCTCTCGGCCATGGCCTCCCCCGGTTCCACCGGTACCACCCGCAGCTGCCGCACCAACCCCTTCGACGGCCCCGATCCCGTCGTCATCCGTGATCTCAATATCCTCACTCGGGTTCCTGTCGTCCTCGATCAACTCACCTCCACCTACTATGCCTGGAAGACGTACTTCTCCCTTGTGTTCCGAGAGTACAATCTCCGGGACCACATCGATGGCTCCGTGGACTCCCGCTTCATGGAGGACGATGAGGAGTGGACGTCCATCGACGCCACTCTTATCCGCTGGTTCTACACCACCATCTCGAAGGACCTCTTCCACACGGTGGTCTCCGCCGATGATGACGCTCACGCCGTTTGCACTAAGCTCAACGGCCTCTTCACCGACAACGCGCTCCAACGCAAGGTTTTCTTACACGGCGAGTTTTTTGGGTGCCAGGAGCTTGAATCGTCGGTCGACGATTATTGCATGCGCCTCAAGAAGCTTGTCGATGAGCTTCGCGACCTTGGCGAGAAGGTCTCCGACGAGCTCCTCCTCAGCACTCTCATCACCGGCCTGAACGAAGACTTCGGGAACACCGCCTCCAACATCCCTCTCATCACCTATAACACCCTCGATGCGGCTATAGCTCCCACGTGTCGAGGCACGACTTAGAGACATAACTGCATTGAAAGCAATGTCGCAAGTTAGGCAATCTTCACAACATCCCATGTAATATAGATAATAAAAGGGGAGATACATAGTTGGCTTACACTCGCCACGTCAATCAAAGTACATAAATAGCATTACAACAATCAAACACTCATGGCCCGACTACGACGCCAAAATAAAAGATAACCCAACATGCGACACGGTCCCGATCACCCCAACTGGGTACCACTACTGATCATCAGGGAAAGACACGTAGTATCGGCGTGAGTCCTTGTCGAACTCCCACTTGAGCTCAAGCACGTCATCTGGAACGGAATCATCAGGCCCTGCATCTGGTTTGGAAGTAATCTGTGAGCCACAGGGACTCAGCAATCTCGGACCCTTGCGATCAAGACTATTTAAGCTTAATAGGTAAGGCAAGGTAAAATGTGGAGCTGCAGCAAGCGACTAGCATATATGGTGGCTAACCTGTTCACAAAGAGAGCGAGAAGAGGAGGCAAAGCGCGAACGAGTAACTAGAGAGCAACCTGCGGCAAGCATTACTCCAACACCGTGTTCGCTTCCCGGACTCCGCCGAGAAGAGACCGTCACGGTAACTCACACTGTTGATTCATTTTAATTAAGTTAAGGTTCAAGTTATCTACAACCGGACATTAACAAATTCCCATCTGCCCATAATCGCGGGCATGACTTTTGAAAGTTCAAATCCCTGCAGAGGAGTCCCAACTTAGCCCATGACAAGCTCTCACGGTCAACGAAGGAATAGACCACCTCCCGAGACGTTCCGATCAGACTCGGTATCCCGGTTCTACAAGACACTTCGACAAGTTAAAACAAATCCAGCAACACCGCCCGAATGTGCCGACAAATCCCGATAGGAGCTGCACATATCTCGTTCTCAGGGCACAATCGGATAAGCCATCCGTACAACTAAAACTAGCCCTCGAGTTTCCCCGAGGTGGCGCTGCAAGGGGCTCTAGGTTGGACCAACACTCAGAGGAGCACTGGCCCGGGGGGTTTAAATAAGATGACCCTCGGGCTCCGGAAACCCAAGGGAAAAAGAGGCTAGGTGGCAAATGGTAAAACCAAGGTTGGGCATTGCTGGAAAAGCTTTAATCAAGGCAAACTATCAAGGGGTTCCCATTATCACCCAACTGCGTAAGGAACGCAAAAATCCGGGAACATAACACCGATATGACGGAAACTAGGGCGGCAAGAGTGGAACAAAACACTAGGCGAGAGGCCGAGCCTTCCACCCTTTACCAAGTATATAGATGCATTAAGATAACAAGGCAATATAATGATATCCCAACAAGTAAATAATTTTCCAACAAGGAACGGTCTCCAATCTTCACCTGCAACTAGCAACGCTATAAGAGGGGCTGAGCAAAGCAGTAACATAGCCAATCAACGGTTTGCTAGGACATGGTGGGTTAGAGGTTGAACATGGCAATTTGGGAGGCATGATAAGCAAGTGGTAGGCATCGTAGCATAGGCATAGCAAAAGAGCGAGCATCTAGCAAAGCAAAGATAGTAGTGATTTCGAGGGTATGATCATCTTGCCTGCAAAGTTGTCAGAGTTGACTGGATCCTCGAAAGCAAACTCAACGGGCTCCTCGTTAGCGAACTCGTCTCCCGGCTCTACCCAAACAAGACAAACAAGCAAACAGAACGCAATCAACCACGTGCAAGGCTCAAACAATATGATGCAAAGATGGTATGCTATGCGGGATGCAATATGGGATGCATATGCAAAATTTGACAAGGAATGCATGAACCTGGCCCTAACATGGAAATCCAAGTGTGCCACTGGAAGGATGAGATGAAATCGCTTGAAAACAATATAAGGAACACCGGAATCGGAGTTACGGTTTGGAAATAGCAAGCAATTCAAATATGGCCACGTTCTGCGATTTACAGTAAGTAGCCATCTAGATGCAACAAGATGAACATGCTACAGCACCCAAACATGGCATCAAAATACATGGCAGGGATCCATTCATGATGCTTAACAAAAGACTAGCACTGAGCCACGGCCAATTCATCCATTAACAGGTTCAAACAAGCATGGCAAAAATGCATTTGGCAAACAGATCTCAGACTTAGTGAAATTTACACTTGTCTAGAACTTCAGATCAGGTAGCACTCTTTGGAGCAAGAAAACAATATGCTAGAGGACCTGAACATGGCAAAGTAAAGCATGGCATGGAGCTACTCAAAGATCTTAACAAAAGTCTCTTAGTGACCTTGAGCCAAAAGGGATCAGAAAATACATTTGCAAGCATGTGAACATGGCAAAAACATAATCAGATCACAGGCTTAGTGAAAACTGGAGCATGCTGAAACAGATATCAAGTAGGCATGTTTACGAGCTCGATGCACTCACTACAGAGAAAGTCATGACAATCTAAGCATACACCCATCAAGAATACACAAAATACAAGCTAGACATGGCAAGAACAATAACATAGCATGCACGAATCAACTACAACATCCTCGGCAAAATTGCTAACAAGTAGACAATCTGCCCAGATTCACGAAATGACAAAAGTAGAGATCGACTGACTCAAGCTAGGGTGCTCCATAATTGCAAACAAAGACATGAATGGATAGAGCACTGCAAGATTAAAAAAACATCCTTACTGATCATCCTCAAAAGAGGCACGGATCACTAGGAAACAACATGAACATATGGCATAATGAGATAAACAGATCAAGGACTTAGTGGAAATGTTAAGTCCCTGAAATCAGCATTAACGAATGTTCCACTTTGCAAGCTTGTGCTAGTCACCACCCACATCACAAAAATACATGGGTTGCACCTCTGGATAGATGGCAAAACATATAACAAAACTCGTGAAGAACTCAGGGGCATATCATGCACACAATAATCATGGCAAAAATGACAAATATCTAATTGGAGCAGCAGATCTGACAATTATCTCAAATAGCATTCTTCTAACAGCATTTCGGGCATCAAGATGAACTCAAATGAAAATGATGCAATGAGATGAAATGATGTGCTCTCTGAGACGAACATTTTGATATGCTATATGCCCAAAACGGATCTACGGATGAGGAGATACAACATGATGAACATGGGCAAAATATTAGGGTTTCGGGGTAAAAGTCAACCGAGACGGGATCCGGATCCAGATCTGGACGCACGGTTTACAAGGTTCGCCGGAGATGGACTTGAAGCTCGCCGGAGAGGAGGTGGACCGCCGGAGTTGCTTGGGGAGGCAGCGTGGAGCTCGCCGGAGAGGTAGCCGGCGCGGGCTCCGGGCGCGGCGGGGCGGCGCGGCCGGTGGTGGCGTCGGACGGCGCGGGCGAGGCCGGGCCAGGGTGGCGCGGGCGTGGCCGGCTGCGGGAGGTGCGGCGGCTCGGCGAGGAGGCGGCCGCCGGCGCGGCGGAGCGGCGGACCGGGCGCGGTGGAGACGAAGGCGTGGGGCGGCGCGCCGGTTTGGGCCGCGGGGGCCGGCTCCGGGCCTGGCGGGCCTCGGGCGGCAGCGGCAAAGCAGTCCCACCCCGGGACAGGTGGCAAGGTGCGATTGGGCGGCGGTGGCGACGGACGTTGTCCGGCGCCGGCGGACACGTCCGGCGCGCGGAAAGGAGCGGGGCTAGGGTTAGGGATCCGGAATTTTCGGGGGAGTGCACCTATTTATAGATAGAGGGAGCTAGGAGAGTCCAAATGAGGTGCGATTTTCGGCCACGCGATCGTGATCGAACGCTCTAGATGATGGAGAGGGTTTTGGTGGGTTTTGGGCCAATTTGGAGGGTTGTTGGGCTGCAACACACACGAGGCCTTTTCGGTCTCTCGGTTAACCGTTGGAGCATCAAACAAAGTCCAAATGGTACGAAACTTGACAGGCGGTCTACCGGTAGTAAACCAAGGCCGCTTCGCAAGTCTAGGTCCAATCCGGAAATGTTTAATCCCCACACACGAAAGAAAGGTAGAATTGACCACCGGAGGAGAACGAAGCGCCGGAATGCAAAATGGACAATGGGGAAAATGCTCGAATGCATGAGATGAACACGTATGCAAATGCAATGCACATGATGACATGATATGAGATGCATGACAACGACCACAACACACGGAGACAAAAACCCGAACCCGAGAAAATAAAATAACTTAACGCCGGAAACAGGAAGAGTTGGATTACATATTGGGTGAATCATATCCGGGGTGTTACATCACCAACCCGACCTTCCCCAAGATCGTCGCGTACCTGAAACTAGAGGAGAAGAGGATGCGGATGTCGCACGTCCGGGCCACCCATACGGCTCTCACCGCCGGAACCTGTGGCGGTGCGCCGCCCACCGCTCCGGCTCCCCCGCCGCGGCCCGCCCAGGGGGCCCTCCACGTGCAGCCGCCGCCCGGGTTCCCATATCCCGCGCTGCCGCAGGCCCCTCCGCCGCCCCCCGCCGAGCAGCAGCAGCGCCGGGGCGGGCGTCGCGGCCGAGGTGGCCGCAAGCAGCAGCAGCAGCCACCAGCTGCCCATGGCGGGGCGCCGCGCCAGCCGCAGCACCCGCTCCCGCCGGCGCCCTGGCAGGCCGGCCAGAACCCCTGGACGGGGGTTGCTCACGCATACTCCATGCCCATACCGCGCGCCCCCATCCCCGGTGTAATTGGCGCCCGCCCAGCCCCTCACCAGGCCCTGTACGCGGTCCCTCAGGCGTATCCGTTGGCGCCGCTCTATGGCCCCTCGGCGGCCTATGGGCTGCCTCCGACCGGTGGGCTCGTGGCGCCGCCGCCATAGCCTCTGCTGTCGGCCCCGGTCCTCCTGCTGGCACCATGGGACCCCGCGCTGCTAGCGGACCTCCACACCGCCCCCACGCCACAGCAGTACACCGGCGGTGTGACTGGTACATGGACACCGGAGCCATGGCTCACATGGCCGCCAACCCCGGTAACCCTCTTACCGCTCACCCTGTTCACACTGTTGCTCGCATTACCGTGAGCGACGGTTCTTCCTTGCCCATCACTCATGTCGGCCATGCTGCTTTTCCTTCTAACTCCGTTCCATTACATCTTTCTAACGTCCTCGTTTCACCTGACGTCATTAAAAATTTTGTTTCTGTTCGTTCTCTTACACGTGAAAATCCTGTCACCATTGAATTTGACATGTTTGGCTTTTCTGTTAAGGATGCCCGTACCCGGATGGTGCTCCACCGATGTGACAGCCCCGACGATCTCTACCCAGTCCACTCCTCCACATCTCCCGTCGCTGCACCCATTGCGCTTTCCGCTGGAGTGGACCTTTGGCATGCTCGTATCAGTCATCCCAACCCTGCCACCCTTCGTCATATTCTTCGCAGTTTTTCATTCACGTGTAATAAGATCGGCGATCACACTTGTCATGCTTGTCGTCTCGGCAAACATACTCGTTTACCCTTTAGCACTTCCTCGCATGTTGCTTCATACCCATTTGAGTTAATTCATAGTGATGTTTGGACCTCTCCTGTTGCAAGTAACACGGGCTATCTCTATTATCTTGTTATCCTTGATGATTTTTCGCACTGTGTGTGGACCTTCCCGTTGCGGCGAAAGTCGGATTCTGTTGCCACTCTCACCGCATTCTACTCCTATGTCTCCACGCAGTTTGGTCACCCCATTCATGCGTTGCAAACAGACAACGGGAAGGAGTTCGATAATCTTGCAATCCGCAACCTTCTCGCCACACACGGCACGATTTTTCGTCTCACTTGCCCGTACACTTCGCAACAAAATGGCCGCCCTGAGCACGTGCTTCGCACTCTTAATGACTGCGTTCGCACCCTCCTCTTTCACGCCAACGTGCCACCATGTTTCTGGCCTGACGCGCTCGCCACCGCATCACTGCTCCTCAACATCCGTCCCTGTCGCACTCGCGGGAATTTTGCTCCTCATCATCTTTTGTTCGGCACGCCACCTTCCAACACCGAGCTTCGCATTTTCAGTTGCTTGTGCTACCCTAGCATCGCTTCCACTACTTCTCATAAGCTCGCACCACGCCCTGTGGCCTGTATTTTTCTTGGATATCCCCCCAACACCAAAGGCTACCGCTGCTATGATCCTATCTCACATCGGGTCATCACTTACCGACACGTTTACATTGATGAGATGGTTTTTTCGTTTCAGCAGGTACCTTCGGATGTTGCGGCCTTGCCCGCTCCTGGTGACGGCCGCTCGGGCGCTTCTCTCGGGCCGCCTCCTGGCTTTGAGGGTGCCTCCCGTGCCCCGGGTCGAGTTCCTCCCCGGCCGGTTTCCTTAGGGGCCGCACCTCTCCCGGCGCCTGCGACGCCCCCTGCGCCACCATCGGCGCGGGCCTCCTCGGTGCCCCCCGCGCCCTAGCCGGCGGCCTCGCCCGCGGCGACCTTCCCCGCGCCCTCGCCGGCGGCCTCGCCCGCGGCGGACTCACCCGCGGCATCAGTGGCGGCGGGCTCTTCTTCGTCCTCGCCCGTCGCCCCGGACTCGCTGCCCCGCCCGATGACTCGCTCTCGGGCCGGTACCTTCTGCCCGAGTACGTGGTACACTAGCGATGAGTATCTTCTCGCCGCTTCCATCTCCGAGCCGTCCCCTCTCCCATCGTCAGCTCGAGCCGCCCTTCGGGACCCTCATTGGCTCGCTGCGATGCAGAAAGAGTTCGATGCGCTCCAACGGAACCGCACCTGGTAGCTTGTCCCTCGGCCACCTCGTGCCAACATCATCACGGGCAAGTGGGTCTTTCGGCATAAGACTCATCCCGACGGGACTCTCAAGCGCTACAAAGCTCGCTGGGTGGTTCGAGGCTTTCGGCAACGTGCGGGCGTGGACTTCACCGACACTTTTGCTCCGATTGTTAAACCGGGCACGATCCGCACCGTGCTTCAGCTGGCCGTCTCCCGAGCTTGGCCCGTGCATCAGTTGGACGTTTCCAACGCCTTCTTGCACGGCCACCTCGCCGAGCAGGTGTTCTGTGAGCAGCCCACCGGCTTCGTCGACGCCACACATCCGGACCATGTGTGCTTGCTCTCCCGTTCTCTTTACGGGTTGAAGCAGGCGCCTCAGGCCTGGTACCAGCGCATTGCTGCCTTCCTGCAGACGATCGGATTTACATCGACCCGCTCTGACGCGTCCCTCTTCGTGTACCATCACGGGGTTGACACGGCCTACTTGTTGCTCTACGTCGACGACATCATCCTGACGGCTTCCACTGGTGCGCTTCTCCAGCGGCTTACTGCTCGTCTTCGCGATGGGTTTGCCCTGAAGGACTTGGGGCCCCTCCACTACTTCCTCGACATTGAGGTGGTTCGACGGCCAAATGGGTTCTTTCTGCACCAGCAGCGTTACGCCCATGAGCTTCTCGATCGTGCCGGCATGCTTAACTGCAAGCCTGCTCCCACGCCTGTTGACACCAAGGCTAAGGTTTCAGCTCTGGAGGGCTCTCTCGCATCCGACGCGGCCTTCTAACGCTCCATTGTGGGTGCCCTGCAGTACCTCACTCTGACGCGCCCCGACTTGTAGTATGTCGTTCAGCAGGTCTGTCTTCACATGCATGCTCCGCGTGACTCTCACTGGACCTTGGTGAAGCGTATACTCCGTTACATACGCGGCACTACGTCCATGGGACTTACACTGACGGCCTCTGCCTCTACCGACCTCGTCGCGTACTCTGATGCAGACTGGGCTGGCTGCCCGGACACACGGCGCTCCAGTTCGGGGTACTGTGTCTACCTTGGGCCGTCTCTGATCTCTTGGTCTTCCAAGCAACAGCCCACAGTCTCTCGCTCGAGTGCCGAGACAGAGTATCGGGCAGTGGCTAACGCCGTTGCCGAATGCTCTTGGCTTCGTCAGCTGCTCCAGGAGTTGCTTTGTGATGTTCACAAGGCCACACTCGTCTACTGCGACAACGTCTCCGCCGTGTATCTCTTCGCCAACCTGGTCCATCATCGACGAACGAAGCACATTGAGCTCGACATACACTTTGTTCGTGAGCAAGTGGCCCTTGGGAGCATCCGGGTCCTCCACGTCCCGACGTCGCAACAGTTTGCCGATGTTATGGCAAAAGGACTGCCTACTTCTGTTTTCGAGGAGTTCAGGTCCAGTCTTTGCGTCTCCGGCGACGCTTCGACTGCGGGGGTGTGTTGAATATATGGTTTGTGCATGTATATTGTATAGTCCGGCCCACCTCGTAGTCATTGTATAGTTGAGGTTGTGGCCCACCTTGTACTCCATATATACGTGCGCTATGCACTGATCAATACATCGAGTTGCATTGCCAAAATATTCGTTTCCAATAGAAAGACTTGTACATCATGCAGGCCGTGTTTTACACCCCCAGCTCGCCATGCCTCTGCTACAACTTCCTCAAGAGCCGCCTCACGTTCCTATATTACCTCATAACGCCGTACACATCTTACCCTACCTCCGGATTCAGGGATACACCTCACAAGGAGAGGAAGATGGTCTGGACAGGAATATACCAAACGCTTCACCGCTGCTTCTGGAAATTTATTTCTCCGCATGTTATCAGCAACTACCCTATCCAACCCGACCTGCACATTAGCACGCCCGCTGCGCTTATTATCATAAAGTGAACAGGTAACCAGAGAAATCGAGATCCGCGAGGTTGCATGCCTCAAGCACATCCCGGAAAGCAATCATCTGTTTAGGTGACCTCGTTGTATCCGACAAATGTTCATAGACTCACATAACCTCATTGAAATCTCCTGCTAGGAGCCGAGGTATATCATCTTGAGCTTTCAATCTTTTTAGCCCATTCCACATTAAGTATCGATTTTTCACTCTCGGTTCCCCATACACAAAGGTAATTCTCCATCAGCAGGTAACCGGACATACGCATCAATCCATCTTTTATTACAATCACGGATATCAACGAACAACGACTCATCAAAAAGAAAAAAACTTATACTATGCCTATGTCAAATTTATACGTTTATCATCACTTGTCAGTGGTAAACTGGAAGGAAGGTCAGCAGATAAAAGAAGTGCAGATAGCAGAAGACATATGAGACATTTATCATCATTTCCAAACCTCTTTAGAATATATCATCATGAGCTTGATCCATCATCTGTATGATCGCCAGAATACAATTATACAGTGTAAAATTGTGACCCATGTATTCTATGATGCCCACCAAAAATAACATCACTTATTTGGTACTCCCTCTGTTAACTATTATAAGATGTTCTAACTTTTTTATGAATTGGATGTATATAGATACGTCTTAGTGTGTTTGTTTGCTCATTTCAGTCTGTATGTACTCTATATTGAAATATCCAAAACAACTTATAATTAAGGCAGTAACAGCTAAGGTGATACATATGCTAGAATTTAGCATGTAACTTCACATGGAAAGATGTCAATAAACTTTCAGCATAGTTGGTCGTTCTTGAGGCAAAGAAAGTAGGCAGTAAAATGCAAAATGCGGCAAAGATGCATTCTTTCAGAGTAAATTGCACAAAACCATCACTTTGAAGGCTAGGTTTACGAAAAACACTACAATATATTTTTTTGTAGAAAACACCACGCCTACAGTAATCTTTTTGCAAAAAACACTGATCGGCGTATTAGTCTCGTTTGAGCACGTTTATGACAAATGGGACCCGCTCTTCGCTGATGTGGCATAACGTTTCGTGCCAATGGATTTTGATCTAAATTTACAAACTAGTCCCTAGAATTATACACCCCTGAATCAAAATGCAAAATCACAATTAGCCCCCCACATGCATAAAACCAATAGCACCGGGGCCATGGGCTCTCGTTGCTGGCTGGGGCGGCGCCCATAGAGGCTTGGGGCGGCTGAGGGACCTCGCCGGCGTCGAGGTCTAGCACCTCCTCTTCTCTCTAATTGGTGCTGGTGCGAGCTCAATTTGGATGGATTGGGGCGAGCCCGATTTGGATCTTGGCAGCGACCAGGATGAGCTCCAGCATGCGCATGTCGTCCCGCTGTCGTTGTAGTCGGGGCGCCCGTCGAAGGGCCGCGCCGACGGCCGGGGAACCAAGCACTTCTTGCTGCCGCTGCCAAAGTTGATCTGCCCTTGGGCCCGCTGCAGGCCGGGGCGCCCGCCATGGGCCACGCCGGCGGCCAGGGAACCAGGCACGGATGGTGCCGCCGCCGCCGAAGGGCCATGGGCACCGGTTGCAGGGCTGCGCCTTGCGCTCCGGCTGCAGGTCAAGCCGGATGTCGCTGGATCCGGCGTGGGGTGCGGAGGTGGAAGCGGATGTCGTCGGGGTCCGGCATGGGGCGCGGCGGTGGAGCCGGTGAGCCTGTGGTGGCGCGGTGAGAGGGCCTGGCAGCATGGGGGAAGAACGTTGGGGGTGTTTTTGCTTTAAACACCAACTAACAGCAAAACATTATGCCACATCAGCGAAGAGCAGGTCTCATTTGTCATAAACATGCTCAAACGAGACTAATATGCCGATCAGTGTTTTTTGCAAAAAAATTACCGTAGACGTGGTGGTTTCTGCAAAAGAAAAAAAGTATTATAGTGTTTTTCGCAAACTTAGCCTTTAAAGTGATGGTTTTGTGTAATTTATTCCATTGTTTCACGTCTGTTGCCTCATCAATATTGGATTATCTTTTGGAGGAAATTGGTCCTTGCGTGAAGAATTAAAAGCATGCATATCTCCTGGACGTTTTCCCATCATGCTCTCAGTCGGTTCAAAACAATATCGTGCCGATATGGGTACAGTTCAAGTATGTGCAATTGCCATGTCTTCCACGGCACTGATGTTGAACACGATGAGTACAGTTCAAGTAGAGGGAAATACATATCTATTATCAACTGACGTCCGCTGGAATATGGTACAAGATGGTCTGAAATGTCTTAAATTTCAAATCCAAGTTGTTGAACCTGGACTGCCTCAAAGAGCGCACAGGGCACACGCATAGACACAGCGTCACAGCCGAGGAGGATATGGTCAATTGACTCCTCGCACTGGTCGGCATGGCGCCCGACGTGGCAAACCCCGTCATGCTTATCTGTCGGACTATCAGCACATATTCCTAATCGACAGCCACGCGAAGGAGCGACAAGATAGTGGAGCTCGCGAGCTCCAGAGCTCCTCCTCCACAGGGAACGCCTTCATGCCCGCGGACAGGGCATTGTACGAAGAAATAGCAGAGATAACAGAAGTTCAGAGTGTCGAACACATATGAGACTATTATCATCACTTCGAACCTACTCTGAAAATATTATCATAACCTTGATCCATGATCTGTATGATCATCGAAAGAACAATTATACAGTGTAACATCGTGACCCAACAGACATATATGGGTCACGATGTTACACTGTATATCCATGGCTAAGTTCGAGATGAAGTTACGCTGTATAATTTATTCGGTTTGAAAATGCTTGGACAGCTAAGTTAGTGTTAAAGTTGTGTCGAATATTATTGTACAAGTTAGGTTACAGTTGGACTTGGAGTCGTACGGTGTGTAGACAGGATATGGAGTCGTGTTCAAGTAGGACACTTGTATCCTAGGCCTCTCATATATAGCGGGGTAGACACACGATATAACCTATGCCAACATAATAGCACCGGAATGCAGGGGAAGCCGGCGGCATGTGCCGGTGTTCAGGGCGACCGGGTGCGGTATTGTGACGGTGTCACGGGGAGGAGCGCCCGTAGGCAAGCTCCGGGGATGTAGCTATATCGGTGAACCTCGTTAACAAATCTCGGTGTCGTGCTCGTGTGATTGCTTGGTCCTCGGATGATCAACGGTATGCCTCGGATTTATTCTAACAAGTGGTATCATGAGCAAGGTTCAAAGGAGGTCGCGGTTGTTGTTGATCTAGAGGAAGTATCGAGTTGAGATGCAGCCGGCTGCGGTGTAGTTCTTGACAAGATTGAAAAAAAGCGATCGAAGCGGCGCAGCAGATCGATGGAAGCTGCGCGGCGTGCACACGCGGCTTGACAGCGATTGGGGCAGCAGGTGCGTGGCGGCGGCAGGGCTAGAGCACTGCCTGGAGCAGGCCCACATGACCCAATCAACGCGAGGCGATGGCCTCGTCTGGGTGCGGGTCCGAGTAGGCCGGCGGGGCACAGCTCGGATGCGGCAAGTGCAAACCACGCTGCTGGAGTCCCCAGGCTAGACGCGTGCGAAGCGGAAGCTGCGAACTAATCGATCTGGAGCAGGCTGGGCAAAGACACGAAAGATTTTGTTTGAGAAAAAAAAAAGAGGGACCGAGTCCCAAGAGGAGACGTGATCTCCTAGCCTCCGAGCCGGGCGGCTGCAGCCGTGCACGCGCACGTTGAAAGCAGCAGCGGCTGTAGGGAAGACGAGGCAAGGCAGCCGATTAGATTCGTGCGTGAGAAAATGCATCATGGTGACACATCCATTGGAAAGCAAGAAGGTCATGGCAAGGCAAAGCTAGCATTGCATGTTTTGTGCAAGGGAGCCACCACGTGAAGGGCAAAGATTTTATTTCTTTTGGTTTTACTACTAGTAGTACGCGGAGGTTCTGTTCGTGTGCTTGGGGCATCTCGTGGAAAGCTCAAATAATTTTGCGCAAAGTCAGCTGTACAAAGAACCATGGCATCAACGGGTATCAGGTTTGAGGTGGAGAAGTTTGATGAAACCGAAAGCCTTGGGTTATGGCAAACAATGGTGAAATATTTATTGGCACAACATGGATGCTTGAAAGCATTGCGGGAAGTCATGTCAGCTGAGATGGAGTTATCATGTGATGGATGGGAATTCGCAGAATGATTTGGGAACCTGGGTCGGACTGGACAGTCTGACGGGATCGATGCAAGTCGGTTGGTACAGAAGACGGTGCGGGATCGGCGACAACGATATAGGAGCGTGATGTTGATGGTGACCGACTTCTGGGGCGTGAAAACACGTGGCACAGGCCCGAGGGCTTGTGTGGCTTCGACAAGACTATGGCGCGGGGTTAATCCAAGACGGTGCACATGTGAGTTTGAAGTCGACGGGGCGTGGGGGTGGACTGATCATCTACCATGAAATCATGTTGAAGGTGGAGCTGGATTGAGGGGCTACGATGTAAGGATCCAAGGAATCGAAGCCTATTCAGTAAGGGGGAAAAGCGAGTGACATGCAGTTCGGACTGGAGCTTAGTGGTCTGATGAAAGTGTGAAACTCGTCATCGGTCGGTGATGATCGGTGGTACTCTGCAGTGGAGGTTGAGTGGTGTGGTTTCACGACCCTTGAGACTTGACCGGGATAGCGGAGGCTCGACGTGGTAATAGCGGTGAGGCGTGCGGTGCGCACGAGACATGAAGACGGACCAGGGCTCTGGTGGTCATACATGTGGTGAGACAACTGCGAATTTGACTCGGGATGACTACAAGCAACGGTGAAATTCCTTCAAGTTTCAGACATGCGGTCAAGAAAAGAGCGGTGATGTTGAGTTCAGGTAACTCTTATGTGTGACACCCAATATGTGAGTTGTTCAATTTCACGCAGGTTAGTGATCAGTGTGTGATGGCGTTGGACTGATACTCTGAAAGTTGGAAGCGCAAACTAGAGTAATGTGAAAATTAATTTCGTTCGAGTGTTGACTCTGGTCAAGAAAAGAAGGGACTACAAGTTGCAGGTGGAGTCATATGGAGTAGCAGCGGTACTCATGGGATAAGCTCAAGTCCAATGTACACGAAGGTTTGACGCACGGACGAATTCAAGGTGGTGGAGAATATTCGTCAAGGTGGAGTTTGTTAAAGTTGTGTCGAATATTATTGTACAAGTTAGGTTACAGTTGGATTTGGAGTCGTACGGTGTGTAGACAGGATATGGAGTAGTGTCCAAGTAAGACACTTGTATCCTAGGCCTCTCATATATAGCGGGGTAGACACACGATGTAACCTATGCCAACATAATAGCACCGGAACGCAGGGAAAGCCGGCGGCATGTGCCGATGTCCAGGGCGACCGGGTGCGGTATTGTGACGGTGTCACGGGGAGGAGCGCCCGTAGGCAAGCTTCGAGGATATAGCCATATCGGTGAACCTCGTTAACAAATCTCGGTGTCGTGCTCGTGTGATTGCTTGGTCCTCGGATGATCAATGGTATGCCTCGGATTTATTCTAACAGTTAGCCTAAGTTTTATTCAGTACTAAACAAGGCTAAGATGCTACATCTGGAAGAATTTAACATGTGACTTCAGATGGAAAGATCTCGATAAACTTTCAGCATAGTTGGCCTTTCTTTGGGTGAAGGAGTTAGGCACTCAAATGCCACAGAGATGCACCGTCTCACTTCTTCCTCTCCAGCTTCGGGTTGTGGAAGTCGTTTGTCCAAAATTTCTTCCAGTAGAAACTGGTCCTCGAGTGAAGAATGAAAAGCCTGCAAATCTCCAGGGTGTTTGCCCATCAACACCTCAAGCACCACAACGCCAAAGCTATATACATCACATTTCTCTGTAATTAGGGAAGTGTAGGAACATTCTGCATCCAACACAGGAACATAAGAATCAAGAGTATGCATCAGTGCAGAGCATTCCATCTAACACAGTATACTAGAGAATATAGTATTGCATGGAATAAACATACCAGGTGCTATGTAGCCGTGGGTCCCTGCTAGTGCACTCCAGTTTGACGAATCAGGTTTTAACATTCTTGCAATACCGAAGTCCAAGACAAATGCTTTGAAATCAGTATCTAGTAAGATGTTTCTGCTTGTGATGTCTCGATGAATTATGGGTGGGTGAACATCATGATGGAGGTAAGCGATGGCTTGAGCCAGATCTCTTATTAAAGCTGTCCTCCTTTGCCAGTGGAACTGGATTGCTAGTTCTTCATTTCTTAAGGTTGAAGCTAGATTTCCTCTCTCTATATACTGGCACACAAGGAACCGGAACCGCGGATGAGAACAATATCCATATAGCTTGACGATGCTGCGTTGGCGAATTGTTGTTAACATTTGAATCTCATGCCGGAATCTTTCTTCATCATGTGCCTCTTCATCGCCTGCATGGAGTTTCTTTACTGCGACCACTTGTTCATCTTGAAGTTCTGCTTTATAAACACTGCCGTATGATCCCTCTCCAATGCAATGTTTCTTATCGAAATTGTCAGTTGCATTGATAATATCTTCAAATGCTATTCTGCCATCAAAGCTCCATACAGAGAACACATCCCTTTTGCGCACGACATCAGTATTTTGAGGTACTTTCTTGCGGCAAATCATAAAGGCAATCACACCTGCTGTTATTGAAATAGTAGCGACAAACATAGTAAGACTGACTGGTAGTATAATCTTTTGGTGCTTTCGCCTATGATCTGCAGGGGGCAAATCACAAGGAGACAGTCCAACAAGGTCTCCGCAAAGACCTTTGTTGTGGAGAAACCATTCAGCTGATGCATTCTGGATCCCATTTGGGACAGTGCCTTCTAGGAGGTTATATGCAACATCAAATATTGATAGGCTTTGCATGCTTGCAATGGAGGCAGGGAGCACCACTGAATTGATTGTGTGAGAAGTTTACATACATCAGCATCTCTAGGTTGCTGAGTTCTGACGGTATTGGTCCACTGATACTATTCATGCTAAGATCAAGCATTCTTTGCAGGGAAGCTAAATGGCCCAAACTACCAGGAAGAATTCCACTAAGGCTGTTGTTATTCATGTGTAATGACTGCAGTTTCAAACAATTTCCCATCTCTTCTGGCACTTTACCGCTCAACAGGTTGCTTGAGAAATCAAGAATCTCAAGATTGCTAAGTTGGCCGATTTGCTTAGGGATCTGGCCAGATAGTTGATTGTTTCTTAAATCCATCCAATAGAGGTTGCTTAACTTGCCAATTTCCGGTGGTATCTCACTGGTCAACCTATTGAAACTCAGTTTAAGCTTTCCAAGATTTTTTAGCACCCCAACCACAGAAGGTATACTGCCTTGTATCATGTTGTGTGCAAAATTAATACTTGTCAAGTTTTGAGATGAGCCCCAATTCGGCGAGAGCTGCCCAACAAACCTATTTGAAGATAAATTGATCGTATCGAGGTGTGGATACACACCAAATGCTTCAGTTATGTCTCCCTCAATATGATTATTGGCAATCATGAGCGATGTTAGTGAACTGCAATCCCTCAAGCCTTTTGGGACAGGACCATCTAGATTGTTGTTATGAACTTGTAAAACCTGTAGCTTTTTACTTTGGCACAAATCTGGCAAGTGTCCAATCAGCTGGTTGTCATCCAGTGCAATGACTCAACCTGGCAATCGGGTCGGGTTCGGTCGGGTCGACATCTACCAAACCCATGCCCAAATACTAATCGGGTCGATCATCCACCCATGACACTACCCATGGGTTTGATTCCAGACCCATGCCCAAACCCATCGGGTGACCCGACCCAATCGGGCACCCATCGGGTCTGAACTGCACCAACGTGCAGTGCGGGGTTGATCACAGGTTGGAACTTCAGCCTCCCCGAAGCCTCCTTTAATTTATAGCGGTGCTCCTACTTGAATCTCACCGAGTTGGCGAGGTGGTACTAAAACTACCTTGTTTGTGCTATTTGCTGCGACTGTAGGTAGCAGGAATTAACATGGGCTGGCTAGCCCATGGGCCTGCTACATATGTCTCACGGTCTTTCACAATTTTGTAATCACAAATTCGGTAGTTGGGAAAGTTGTAAATGGGCATTATGGGCTGCTGCCAATCTGTCATGGCCACATGACGTGGGCTTCAACGTGGTAGGGTCGTAGGGATGGTGGACCTAGGATGCTTAGAAGGCATGGTGATATCACAGTATTCTACATATTTGTTAGACAAATAGAGATAGACAACCTATTTGTTAGATAAATAGAAAGTAGCACACAGACATGTATTTAATTATTAATATACTAATCGGGCGACCCATCGGGTAACCCACGGGCACGAACCTATGCCCATACCCTACCCACGATTAATCGGGTTACCCGTGGGTAAGACCCATGGGCGAATACCGTGACCCATACCCTACCCATTCGGGTCGGGTACCCATGGGCGACCAAACCCATGGGTCAAACTGCCGGGTTGAGCAATGACGACTAAATTGGTAAGGTTGGACAATGCCGGAGGCACAGGGCCGGAGAGCTGGTTGTTGAACAGTCGCATTTGTGTCATCTTGACCAATTTTCCATAACTTGGAGGGATTGAGCCAGACAATTGGTTTTCATAGGACATAAGATACTCCAAATTTACCAAATTTCCTAACTCGGTCGGCAATTCCCCGGAGATACTATTGTTATGTATTATTAATTGTTTGAGTGAAGACATGTTCCCAATACTTGATGGCACTGATCCAACTATCAAATTGTCCGAGAGGGCAAGGGTTTCCAGATTCACGAGATTCCCAAACTCATGAGGGATGGATCCGGTTATGTGGTTACCAAAAAGAGAAAAATAGGTCACTGAAGTAAGATTTCCAGCAACACTATAAGGAACAGGGCCGGTCAAATGGTTATCTGACAAGTCCAAGCTAATCAAGCTCGAGAGCATCCCAAACTCTGCCGGTATTGTACCAGTGTATTGGTTCCTATATGCCGTCAGGTATGTGAGCACTGTCAGGTTACCAAGGGAGGGCGGAATTGTGCCGCTCAGATTGTTTTTCTCCAAGTGTAGTACTTGCAGGGTTTGGATGTGTCCTAGCTCTTTAGGTATGGGTCCTGACAGACGATTATCAGAAAGGTCCAGATAGTTGAGGTTGGTCAGGTTTGCAAGGGCGGAAGGTACATGGCCAGAAATGTCATTAAGGCTCAAATCCATCTCTCTCATGTTCTGAAGCTGTCCGAGGTGCCAGGGGATGTTACCTGAGAGCCTATTCCCACGTAGATAAAGAAAACCAAGTCTTGAGAGATTACCTAAAGCAGGAGGGATTTGTCCGGTGAGATTGTTGCTGGAGAGGTCCATCCCTGTGAGCTGTCCAAGGTTGCAGAATGATGCAGGTATGTGCCCGCTGAGCTGATCACCAGAGAAGTTGAGGGTGGAAAGCATGGAAAGAGAGCCGATGCCTGGAGGGATGGCACCGGAGAGATGGTAGTTGTCACTGAGATCGAGGTTGACAAGGTAAGGGAGCGACTGGAATCTCAGTTTGTCCAGTCGCCCTGCAATGCCGGCGCCATCAAGGGAAATTCCTGTGATGACCTTCCCCATGGTTCCTCTGCGTGACAGAGTGTCCCCGCAGGTGATGCCGGTCCAGTTGCACGGGTACATGCCATCGTCTCCCCAGGTTCCCAGCTGGTGCTTGGACGAGTACTTGACGGATGATTTCCAGTGGAGAAGTGCCCCAGCTTGGGATCTCAGCGAAGTGCCGCGGCGTGCTGCTGCTGCAGGCGTGGCGCAGCCCTCGGCTTGCCCGGAATTAAGGACAGGCAGCAGCAGGAGGAGCAACACGAGAACCAGGCGATGTAGCAGCGTTGGCACCATGGAATTCGCCATGATCTCACGATGTACTATGAAGATGACTGCATAGGCCAAGTGATCATGTAAACTGAAGTAGTCCCACAAGTCTGGCAGAAAGACACACACAGGCGAAAAAATATGGTCAAGGAGATAGAGAGAATAGCGCACCTCCGGTGTGTGAGAGCAGAACGCCAAAACCCGGTGATGGTGGTGTGTGAGTTGGGTACTCATCTGGCTCGGTTCTCCAGGGGTTTATAAACACATTTGAAGCAGCCTAACACACCTATGCACTTGCCTCTCACCTGCATCGAAGACCTTGGCTGAGTCCAATCTGGCTGGCATAATGTTCTGCGATTGATGCGGTCTAAGATTTTCGGTTTCAGATCATTGTGACTGGTTCTCTGTGATGATTCCACTCAAAAGAAGAATAGAATATCAATGCTTGTCACGTGGACGTTGATTATTGCTTGGTTTTCCATGCGTCAACAGGAAGTGAACATAATTGCATTGTTGACTGTATTCGACATGGACAGCTTGACGTTTATGTGTGCAAATGACATATCTTCAACGGCTAGCTACGCTGACGGTGAATGCAATTAATGCAGTTCAAACAGAGGAAATGTATATCCAGAAGTTACATTCGTTTGGAATGGAGGACGCTCCTCTGCCGTGCGCTACGTGCCGTTGGGCCACTGACATGTGGGCCAGGTTCCCAAAAGGCCCACATGTCAGTGACAGAACGGCAGGCTGCCGTACATCAGAGGATCCTCGTCCGTTTGGAATATGGTAGAGGATGGTCTGAAATGACTTTCAGAGGTAGTGATTGCGGCTCCTCCTTTTCAGCCTATAGCTTAGGGCATGTCCACCAATCGATTTCTATGACCGTCACTAAGGGGAGAGAGTAAGCAACCCCATTCGAAGTAACAACTTCTCCAACTGTTGATCTATCTATCTTGTAAACCAACATTATTTTGTTGCTGCATATATGATTGATTTGTGGGAACCTACAATGTAGGAGTACTTTTTTAACTTTGTGGCCTATATTGTTTTGTTAGAATTCAATGCATTCCCATCCCGTCAACAAGAATCCAGAAGAACAGAATTCAAGACATCCACCTAAAAAATTTAGGAACTCTCCTGAATAGTTCTAATCTAGGCTTTGCCAAAGTAGTAGTGCTAGGCCGCTGACCACTGAACTTTCATTAAGCAAAGCTGAAGAGACTAACCCAAATGGCCATAGATGAACTAGGCCGCTGGAATCACTCGAACCTGCTGCCGAAACCAATCCGTGTGAGGAGAAGACCACCTAGCGGCGGAAGTGCAGCCACCAGTGCCGTCGATGAGCAGCGGCAGAGGAGCGCCCGCTCCTCCCACTAAGGCCGCGCCCCTTCTGTACCATCGCGACGCCTAGTCTCTGTCTCTCCTTGCGGCGAGACATCTCCAAACGTGTGGATCTTGGAGGCTGGTGGAGTGGGGTGAGGACGTCCTTGCAGCGGGGAAGACGGACGGCGACAGGCCAGAACAGGCGACAGGATGGCGAACAAAGGGTCAGGGGAAGGTGACCCGATTAACTGCGTTTGGCCCACAATGGGCCCTGTTGACGATTTAGATTTACTAGCAAAAGACCCTGTGCATTGTAACATAAGAGAAAACATAATACACGCTCTTAACTCAACAACCATCACTCAAGATCATAATAGGTCCATCTCCTTTATTTTTGCAAGGCATCATATTTGTGTTGCCGCTTATCCTCCTTCTCACCCTCGCCGTCGATGGCCTTGGTGTTCACATAAAACAACAAAAAACGTGTGTTGAATATGGTTAATCCTAAGGCATCTCTCTCTCCATCTCTTCTCCCTCTCCCTCTCTCTCTTCCTCTCTCTCTCTCTCTCTCGCCCGCTTTGTCTCACTCTCCCGATGAGAAATATGTTGTTTTCCCCTGCTACATTTTTTAGAGGTATGCATGTGTAGTTATCGATGTTTTTTTCGTATATGGTTATAGTGGGGTGTTTATTTGCAATCCGGATCGTTGTCGGTGTGAAAAAAAAGAATCTTATGCTATAAATTATAAGTTTGCTTCCATAACAATATTTTAAAAAAATCAATAGGTAAAATTAACATCATATTTAGATTCCACACATTTTGCTAATAAAATTTCATATATAATATGTTAAAATCGAAGTTACGGTTTAAAAGATACAGATAATTTAAAAAATCATTTGGTTTGACTAAAATATATTCCAAAATAATATCTAAAAATACTTAACAGGTAAAAATAATCTCATATTCATATTCTACATATTTTTCTAATCAAATTTCATATATAACATGGTCAAATCGGAGTTACGTTTTAAAAGATATGGATGATTTTAAAAAGCATTTGTTTGAGTTAAATATGATCTGTGGATGAATTACCTAAAACATCAGGGGGGTTTTCAAAAAATTTAAAATAACGGTCCGGGTGTGACTTAAATCCGGACGGAGGGTTGATTTCAAAAAAAGACAGGGACTTTTGTGTAAAATACAAAAATAACGATTTGTTTTAACTTAAAACAGGACTGCGGGTTGAATTCTCTGAAATAAAGGGACTTTTCTGAAAAATGTCATGACGGACGAAAGAAACCCAATTTACTTTATTATTAGATTAGATAAAATAAACATAAAGATTTTTATTTGCCCGGCTTTATTTGTACTTGCTTTGTTCCTAAATATAAAACCTTTTATAGAGGCGAAGTATCGAGTGAAAATGCCAATTTGGTGAAAACTTGAAAACTTTCCTCATGAGCCATCGGATGGTGAATATATGGTATAGATCAGAGGTGGAATCCCACCAGCCAATTAACCACAATTTTCCGAAAAAACCCCTGCTCGTACGTGTAGCTTGGCAAGGGCTGAAAAAAAAGGAAACCAGATCATGTTCGATCTGTGCCGCCATGGAGCCTCGTCCCGCTTGGATCGCCATGTGTGCTGGCCCTCCGGCGGACATGTGCCCTAGCTCTCCAACGGCCCCGTCCTTGAGCACTCTTCCTCGCCCTCCGACGGTTCCGTCCAGGAGCGCTCGCCCTCCGCCGGCCGTGATCCCCCGCCCTCGCCAGCCCCAACCATGATTCTGATGCTCAAATGTTAACTGACAACCATTGGAAGGGGAAGAAAATCAACTCGGGGTTCTTCTTGAGTATGTTATTGGTGATGATAATAGGCTGACACATGTATTTTACTAGAAGATTATCATTTGCTAGGATTATGATGCAGTCTTGAATGACAACGTAGATGGCCTTGTATCTGTGAATATTTGTATTGAAGCTCATTGGTACTTGTGCCGACACTATCATTTTATCTCTAAATATTTGTACTGAAACTCATGTGTTGGATGGATTTTAGATGGCCTTTTATCTCTGAATATTTGTACTGAAGCTCATGGGCACTTGTAATTGTTTCGACATTTTGCCAGGGGATTATCATTTTATCTCTGAATATTTGTACTGAATCTCACTTGTTGGATGCATTTTAGATGGCCTTGTATCTCTGAATAGATGTGCAAGAATATTGCTTCTCATGGCAAACTGTTTCTTTTTAGTAGCTAGAATTAGACAAGGTAGTAAGCCACAAGAGGTTAATTGGTTAATGCCGATTCCTATTGATTGTAGCAGATGGCTTAGTAAACTCAAAATTTATCAAGACTGAAGATGTTAACCACCAGTACATAAATGGCATGTCACTGAATTCTAGCCGTCTAAATGTTATCTCATGAATTTCAGTTCTCTCTAAATACCACCAGTACATGCTTGGCATTAGTGGATGTACAAATATATAAAGAGATTGCATCAGCACATGAATTTCAGTACAGTAGTACTATGCTCAATCAGTGAAGAATGAACGTGGATGTAAAAGAAGCAAAATCCTTTTGTGTTATCCATGTGACTGAAATGACAGAAAAGATTTCTTGTACATCCACATTCATTCAAGTATTTTTTGTAGATCCACACTGATTCACGTGCAGCAAAAGAACTAGGATTTATCTGTACATCCACATTCATTCAGTTACAGCAAAACATCAGCAAATTCTCGGTCAAACATCAGCAGAACATTAGCAGTTTTGAAGGGCAAGCAAGCCGCTGGGTCGCCGTTGCATGGATGCAGCGCCACGGCTGCTCGCTCCCTCCGTTCCTCGTGTGGGGGCCGCGCCGGGTCGCCGTCGCATGGATGCATCATTGTGGCCACTTGGTCTCCCTCGCGTGTGGGTGCAGTGCCGGGTCGCAGAGGTCACCACTGCGCGGGCGCATCATCATGGCTATCGGGTCATCGTTGCTTGAGCCAACGCCGCACCTCCAGAGGGTGTGGTCCGTGTCGGATCGCAGTTGCGTCGGAGCGCGGTCGCGGCCTCCGAGTTGTCGCTAGGGGAGCGGCGCCGCAGTCAATCGTTGTTGAATCGCCGAGGCCTCCAGGTCGTCCTCGCGGCTGGAGAAAAATTAGGGGGATATAACCCTCAAAAAATTCTATTGAGCTAATTATTGTATTGTTAGTAGGGGGTTTTCGGGAAAACTATGGTTAAGTGGCTGGTGGCATTCCCACCTCTGATTTATACCATACGTTCGTGATCCGAAGGCCTAGGAGGAAAATTTTCAAGTTTTCATTGAATGGACGTTTTCACTGGATACTTCGCCTTTTATAGATGAGCAGTGCTAGGAATCAGACTACTGATATTTTTTTGAGAGCAAGCATATAGCTTTATTACGCAACAGTTAGGCCTAAATCGGCCATTACAGCATCAGCTACAAGAGCTGGAACATCCACATCTGAAACAAGAATTCCTCCGTTGTGGAGAGATAAACCTAACTTAGCAAGATGATGAGCGGGCATGTTGGCTTCCCTGCGGCAATGAATTACATCACAAGATGCAAACCCGATGTTCATTTGGAGCTTCAGGTCGTCAATCATTTGAGCCTGCCTGGAGAAATCCGGTCCACGTTTATTTAGCGCTTGTTCCATCAGGAGGACGTCGGTCTCGACAATGAGGTGCACAGCGCCAACCTCAGCAGCCACATCCAGTGCCTTTTCCACCGCCAGCAGTTCGGCGTCAAACGCGTCCGGCACCCGGTCAGTCCGCCCAGCACGAGCCGCCACCACCTCTCCATCGCTGTCGCGGACTACCACCCCCCAGGCACCTGTCTGCGCGCCCGGAGCATGGGCTCCATCCACATTAAACTTTAGCACATGCACCGGCGGGGGAAGCCAGCGCTGTGGTGCTGCATGGGGTTTGGCATTTTTGCTGAAATAGCCCTCGTATTCTTCGGTGGTGCATGCAGCTTTGGAAGCAAACTGCTCATGCTCCATTGGCTTCTCTCCTTCCCTCACTTTGTTTCTCTGTGACCACCATTGCCACCATGCCACAACAATCAGCATCCGTTCTTTCTCCGGAATCTGCCACAAGGAGTCAATCGTTTCCTCCACTGAATCACACACTTCAAGTCGTTGCCGGACGTGTTCGAGCCCGAGCGCTCTCCACACTTGCTTCACCTCCTGACACTCCACAAAAAGGTGCTTAGTGGACTCATTGCGCAGGTTGCATAGAAAGCATTTGTGGTCATGTATGGTCATGCCTCTCCTGCCAAGGATGTCCTTGGTGGCTAAGGTGTTATGTCCTCCAAATAAAGTGCTTAATTTTTCCCGGACAAGGCATGCGCCAAATCCGCTTCCATTTGTCCAGCCCACCGTCATTCAGGTTGCCAGCTTCCTGTTGAGGGTGCCCTCCATTTTCACCACCAGTTGCAGAAATAGCCCTTTTTAACTTGTACGCTTGTCGAACCGAGAACAGGCCCTTGGGGTCGAAGTGCCAAGCCATGAAGTCGACAGCTCCGTCTCGCAGAGGCATTTGGAGGATTAGATTTGCGTCCTCCTCCCAAAACATGTCATGTAAAAGTTTCGTATCCCATGTACCGGTGGCGGGATCGATTAGCTTTGATACTCTGGTCAGCAAGCTACCTCCTCTCGGTGTGATCACTTTACGCGGCCAAGCTCTCGGGATCCAAGGATCTTCCCATATCCGTATACTTTCACCCTTGCCAACCCTCCATATAACACCTTGCTTTACTAGCTCAATGCCATGGCAGATGCTTCTCCATGCATATGACATATTAGCCGTCTCCTCCACCTCAAGAACAGAGCTGTTGGGGTAGTATTTGGCCTTCATAAGCTGAGCACATAGACTTTCAGGTTCTTGTACCAATCTCCACACCTGGCGGGCAAGCATGGCGAGTTGAAGTCATGAATATCCCGAAAGCCGAGCCCGCCTCTCCCTTTCGACCGTGTGAGTTTCTGCCAGCCCACCCAATGGATTTTATTCTCATTGTCTTGCTGGCTCCACCAGTAGCGAGCAATCATAGCGTTGATCTCCTCACACAAGGTTTTGGTCAAGTAGAAAACGGACATAGCGAATGTTGGAATGGCATGCGCCACGCCCTTCACTAGGATCTCCTTCCCTTGCCTGGAGAAAGTTCTCTCATTGCAGCCCTGCATGCGAGTCCATATGGCGTCCTTGATATAGGCAAAGGCCTTCTTTTTAGATCTTCCAATATACACTGGTAGCCCCAAGTATTTCTCATTATATGCCTCACTCTCGATATGAAGGGTGGCTTTCACTGTGTCCCTAGACTGCATTCGGCAATTCTTACTGAACATGATTGCTGACTTCTCATGGTTTACACACTGTCCTGAGCACTGCTCATATACTTCCAGTATCCGCTGAAGCTCCTCCGCTTCTCCTGCCTGGGCTTTCATGAGTAACAACAAATCATCAGCAAAGAAAAGGTGCGAAATCGCCGGAGCCCCTGGACAGATTTGGATGCCGCTAAAAACCCCTCTTCTTTGTGCATCATTCAGCAAAGCTGGCAGCCCTTCAGCATAGATCACAAATAGATACATCGATATGTGGTCCCCTTGCCCGAGCCCCCTGGACGGTGCAAAAAGTTCAGGGAGATCATCGTTGACCCTAATCGGGTACCTGACAGTTCTAACACACTTCATGACGAGATTCACCCAGCTTCTAGCAAAACCTAGCTTGATCATCATGGCTTCAAGGAAGGACCACTCAACCCGGTCGTAGGCTTTGCTCATATCCACCTTAACCGCAGCCAGCTCCTCCTTGCCCGCTCTCTTATTCATTAGAAAGTGTGAAATCTCATACGCCATCAATATGTTATCTGTAATCAGCCACCCCGGCACAAAGGCACTCTGATTGCCGGATATTATCTATGGCAGAATGAGTTTTAGTCGATCTGCGAGGACCTTAGAAATGATCTTGTACAACACATTGCAGAGACTTATTGGTCTAAGATCCTTAATTCTCGAGGGATTTTTGACTTTCGGTATCAACACGACCGTGGTATCATTCCAGCCCAACAGAATCTCACCTCCCCTTAGCACCTTCATCACCTCCTCAGCAATATTCTTTCCCATTAACTGCCAATACTTCTTGAACACCACGGCAGGCATGCCATCCGGGCCGGGGGCCTTGAGGTCCCCGATGTGGTCCAACGCAGCCTTGATCTCCATGTCAGTGAACTCCGCCATAAGGCACTCGTTCATGGCCCGTGTGACCTTGGTTGGCACCGCCCGAAGGAGCTCGTCATAGTTGTGGTTGCCATTAGAAGTAAACAGGTCCTGAAAATAAGACTGGGCATAATTAGTTAGATCTCTCCCTTCCTCCACCACAACTCCATCTTCCTTCGTGAGCCGCCTGATCCGGTTGGCTTTCCTCCTCGCCGAGGCATATCGGAAGAAGAACTTTGTATTTCTATCCCCCTCCTTCAACCACCATACATGAGCATGTTGCCTCCATTTGATTTCTATGACCTCCTCCAAATGATCCACCAGGCAGCGCAGCCGCACTTCTTCCACAACCTTCTCCGACGTGATATCCCGCTTCCTACACTCCTCCAGTGCTTGTTTTGCTTCCTTCAACTTCTTCTCCGTGTCTCCTACTACCTCCCTGCTCCATCTCGACAGGTCAGCTGCCACCCCCTTCAAAACTACATCTATATCCACCTCGCCCCCCTCACACACCCGTCTCCAAGCTTCCTCAACCACCAAGTCACACCCCTCCTCCTGCAGCCATCGAGCTTCAAAACGGAACTCCCCGCTCCCTTCCTTCCTGGTAGGCCCCATATCAATTGTGTCCACCACTATGGGCCTGTGATCAGAATGCCTGGGCAGCTCATTTCGCACACGGAACTCCGGGAATGTCGTGCACCACTCCACATTGGCAGCCACCCGGTCGAGCCGCCCGCAAATGTATCCCTCTGCGTTAGTGCAGTTGTTCCACCAAGTAAAGGTATCACCCTCATAACCCAAGTCACTCATCTTACACCCTTCTAGCGCCTCCCGAAAAGAGTGCATGCATCCCCCCGCCAGATCTACTCCACCCCTCTTCTCCTCATTGCTCAAAATGTCGTTGAAGTCTCCCATGCACAGCCAGGGTCGTCCATCTTGGTGTTGTTGTTGAAGGAGGTGCAATGTTCTCCACGTTTCCTTCTTCCTGCTAGCTTGCGACTCCCCATAGACCCTGGTAAATCTCCATACCACCCCATTCTCCTCCGTGATATCGACATCAATGTGCCTCCTTCCTATAGACCGCAGCGAGAGATTTATGCCCCGCTTCCACAGAATAGCTAGTCCTCTACTCCTTCCTTCCGGACTCCTCACACACATATTCACCAACCCCAGCTTCCAACGATACTTCTCCATTTCCTTCTCCAAGAGCTTCGTTTCACACAAGAACATCACATCGGGATCCTCCGCCCTCTTGAGATCCAAGAGGCCACGAACTATCGGGCCATTCCCGAGTCCCCGACAGTTCCAGCTTACTATTCTCATTGCTCCCGGCGGGGCTGCTCTTGTAGCCCGGCCGATATTACTTTTATACCATCAACCACCCCCTGGCATCCACCCTCCACTTCCATCCTCCCCCTCTTCATTTCCTCCTCATTCTCTACCCTCTCATCACTTCTCTTCTGGCCACTGATCTTTGGAATAGGCCCCTTGTTTTCCCCACCTCCCTTTTCCTCCCGCCGAACTTTCTTATAGGTTTTAGGAACATATATGTTCTTCTTCTCATTTTCTTCCTGCTTTGCATGATCCACCTCAGTCTTCTTCCCCTTGTCCAGGCTCGCTTTCTCCTTCCCCAGGCTATCCACAGGGTCTGCAGTAATTGTATCTGCATCCGGCTCACCAATGTCTTTATCTCCTGCAATATCTTTTTTCGTTACAATCTCTTCCTCCCCCCAGGCACCACTGCCTTCCACTCCGCTACCCAAAGCCTCGAATTCCAACTTCTTTTGCTGCCCCGATCCTCCTAAACCAATAGCCTTTTTGCCTGGACTGGTCACTTCCTCGCTGAGGGAGTCCGGGATTAGGGGGTCTCCGGACAGTCGGACTATATCCTTTGGCCGGACTGTTGGACTATGAAGATACAAGATTGAAGACTTCGTCTCGTGTCCGGATGGGACTCTACTTGGCGTGGAAGGCAAGCTAGGAAATATGGATATGTATATCTCCTTCTTTGTAACCGACCTTGTGTAACCCTAGCCCCGTCCGGTGTCTATATAAACCGGAGGGTTTTAGTCCGTAGGACAACATACAATCATACCATAGGCTAGCTTCTAGGGTTTAACCTCTCCGATCTCATGGTAGATCAACTCTTGTAATACTCATATCATCAAGAATAAATCAAGAAGGACATAGGGTTTTACCTCCATCAAGAGGGCCCGAACCTGGGTAAAACATCGTGTCCCCTGCCTCCAGTTACCATCCGCCTTAGACGCATAGTTCGGGACCCCCTACCCGAGATCCGTCGGTTTTGACACTGACATTGGTGCTTTCATTGAGAGTTCCTCTGTGTCGTCGCCATTAGGCGTGATGGCTCCTACGATCATCGATGGCGATGCAGTCCAGGGTGAGACTTTTCTCCCCGGACAGATCTTTGTGTTCGGCGGCTTCGCATTGCGGGCTAACTCGCTTGGCCATCTGGAGCAGATAGAAAGTTATGCCCCTGGCCACCAGGTCAGGTTTGGAAGCTTAAACTACATGGCTGATATCCGTGGAGACTTGATCTTCGACGGATTTGAGCCCCTGCCTTGTGCGCCACGCGGTCACGATGAGTACGATTTAGCTCTACCATCGGACAATGTTCAAGAAATCGCACCGGCAGCCGCTCCGACCCTTAATTCGGATCCAGTTGCGCCATCCATGGACGGGGGGATAGACCCCACCACGGAGGTCGTATCCTCAGCGGCGATCGAGTCGAATATCGACCTTACCCTTCACGAGAACCGTCTTGCCAAACTGTCGGATCCTTCTCCGGCCACGGACTCCGGACCGCATGCGCCCGTTCCTGTCGAATCCGATTGGGCGCTGATCATGGAGTTTACCTCCGCGGATATCAGCACTCGCCCTTCGGCGACATACTGAACTCACTAAGGTCTCTCTCCTTGTCAGGAGGGTCCTGGCCGAACTATGTTCGGCAGGATTGGGATGCGGATGACAAAGAAATTCGCCGCCCACCCACCACCCACTTAGTAGCCACTATCGATGACTTAACCGACATGCTCGACTTCGACTCCAAAGACATCGATGGTATGGATGACGATGCAGGAGGCGAAGAAGAACCACTGCCCATAGGGCACTGGATAGACACCTCATCATATGACATATACATGGTGGACACACCCAAAGAAGGAAATAGTGACGGGACAATGGAGGATGACCCCTCCAAGAAGCAACCCAAGCGCCGGCATCAGCAGCGCCGCTCTAAGTCCCGCCAAGTAAAAAGCGGTGATACCGTCACCGGAGATAATAGCACTCCGGACAATGCCGAAGACAACAACAATCCCCTCCAGCAAGATTTAGAGCAGGAGAATGGAGAAGCCAGCCCTCCTGAGAGAGCGGCGGATGGAGAGGCGGAGGATGATAATTACATGCCTCCCTCCGAAGACGAGGCAAGCCTCGATGATGACGAATTCATCGTGCCAGAGGAACCCATCGAACAAGAGCGCTTCAAGTGCCGGCTTATAGCCACGACAAATAGCCTTAAGAAAAAGCAGCAGCAGCTTCAAGCTGATCAAGATTTGCTAGCTGGCAGATGGACTGAAGTCCTGGCGGCCGAGGAATATAAACTCGAGCGCCCCCCAAGAGTTACCCAAAGTGCAGGTTGCTACCCCGACTGGAGGAGGAAGCACCGAAACCTACATCCCTGGCGTACAACGCGGCTGATCGGGCACCTCGTGGCCGCGACAAAGAGGCATTCCAGCCAAAAGCTTAGCCCGCATCCCGACACCATTCAAATAAAAAGTCATGGGGAAATACTCCAGACCTGCGCGATGTATTGGAGGACAAAACAAAACATGCAAGATCGATCTACGGATCACGAGGGCGCGCCACTATGCGAGATGATAATCGTCACGCCGGATACAGTAAAAGTAAGTTCGGGCGGGCCGAACACAGCGGGCAAGACTCATTTGAGCTGCGTCGCGATATAGCCCAGTACAGAGGCACCACACACCCCTTATGCTTCACAGACGAAGTAATGGATCATCAAATCCCAGAGTGTTTCAAATCCGTAAATATAGAATCATACAACGTCACAACAGATCTTGCGGTATGGATCGAGGATTTCCTCCTGCACATCCACATGGCCCGCGGTGATGACCTACACGCCATCAAATACCTCCCACTCAAACTAAAAGGACCAGCTCGGCATTGGCTCAACAGCTTGCCAGCAGAGTCCATTGGCTGTTGGGAAGATCTGGAAGCCTCGACAACTTTCAGGGCACTTATGTGCGACCACCAGATGCCGATGACTTGAGCCACATAATTCAGCAGCCAGAGGAATCGGCCAGGCAATTCTGGACACGGTTCCTAACAAAGAAAAATCAAATCGTCGATTGTCCGGATGCAGAGGCCCTAGCAGCTTTCAAGCACAACATCCGGGACGATGGCTCGCCCGACACCTTGGCCAGGAAAAGCCGAAATCTATGGCAGCCCTCATGACACTCATGACCCGCTTTTGTGCGGGAGAGGACAGCTGGTTGGCTCGCAGCAATAACATATCAAAGAACCATGGTACTTCGAATACCAAGGACGGCAACGGCAGGTCACGTCGCAACAAACAAAAGCGCCGCATTAACAACGACAATACCGAGGATACGACAGTCAATGCCGGATTCAAAGGCTCTAAACCCGGTCAGCGGAAAAAGTCATTCAAAAGAAGCACTCTGGGCCCGTCTAGTTTGGACCGTATACTCGATCGCTCGTGCCAAATACACGGCACTCCCGACAAGCCAGCCAACCACACCAACAGGGAATGTTGGGTGTTCAAGCAGGCCGGCAAGTTAAATGCCGAAAACAAAGACAAGGGGTCACATAGCGATGACGAGGAGGAGCCCCGGCAGCCGAACACCGAAGGACAGAAGAGGTTCCCCCCACAAGTATGGACGATGAACATGATATACGCAACCCACATCCCCATGAGGGAGCGGAAGCGTGCGCTCAGGGACGTATATGCGTTGGAGCTAGTCGCCCCAAAGTTCAACCCATGGTCCTCCTGTCCGATCACCTTCGACCGTAGGGACCACCCCACTAGTATCCGTCATGGCGGATTCGCCGCATTGGTCCTAGACCCAATCATTGACGGATCTCACCTCACTCGAGTCCTTATGGATGGCGGCAGCAGCCTGAACCTGCTTTATCAGGACACAGTGCGCAAAATGGGTATAGACCCCTCAAGGATCAAACCCACAAAAACGACATTTAAAGGCGTCATACCAGGTGTAGAGGCCCATTGCACAGGCTCAGTCACACTGGAAGTGGTCTTCAGATCTCCGGATAACTTCCGAAGCGAAGAGTTAATCTTCGACAAAGTCCTGTTCCGCAGTGGCTACCATGCACTGCTCGGGCGAACTGTATTTGCGAGATTCAATGCGGTACCGCATTATGCATATCTCAAGCTCAAGATGCCAGGACCTCGGGGGGTCATCACAGTCAATGAAAACACAAAGCGCTCTCTCCGCATGGAGGAGCACACTGCGGCCCTCACAGCAGAAGCGCAAAGCAGCCTCTTAAGGCAATCCACTAGTTCGGGGTTTCAGGACACGGACACCTTCAAGCGCGCCCGGAGTAATCGGCAACAGGACTGCCTGGCACGTTCCGAGCTCGCATAGCAATGCGGCCCCCACCTCGGTCCCAGCCAAACAGCAAAATCTGTGCCACGCGTACATAATTACGCATTAAAAATACCATGGGCACAGGTGGGAAAGGGGGCACGACTACGGCACGCTCCAAGATGCGGCTTAAACCGCACTAGGGGCTTCCCGCTTTGTTATTTTTCCCTTTCAGGACGTTAATCTCTGAAAACCCTGTCCGGCAGCATGATTGCCGAACACATGATGCAGCAACCAAGGAGGCGGAAAGCTACGTCACACCATGGAACTCCCAGGTGGATTACGATAACGAGTGAAATACTTGCTTTAATACCATTCCTCGGCTTGCCCTTGGAAAGGCCATGTCAAATAGTCCTATTTTTTGCTTATCGCACTACTTGTATCATTCTGTTCTAACGCACCTTTTTGAAAAAGAATGCATAGCATTAAGACTATTATTGCAATCTTCCTTCATATATATGTACTCCTATAGACTAAACAGGCTTGCAGTTGTTAGATCGGCTGTTAGATCTATTTACTGATTATTGCACCGGCTGAATAAATGATTTTCAATTGCATGCATGCGTGAACAAACAGAGATATTCGAGGGATCCTTCTAAATGGATAAGGTTGCGCTCGTTCAAGTCTACCACGAGCCTAGTAGTTCAGCACTTTTATATAAAAAATATATGCATGGCCAATATATACTATTTTTTGCACGTGAGTATATACCACGTCTTATGAAAGATCGTACTCTGTTTTTGTAGGGTATATATACTGCTATTTGAATTGTAGTATACAGAGGTTTTTCTACATGCAAAGTATGCGTAGTATGTTTTTTTTGTTGTGTGGAAAGTATATGTACTATTTGTGCATGGCCAATATATACTAATTTTTTGGTAAGGAGCATTACTACTTTTTTTATGTGAGTATAAGTATATACTTGTTTTTTATATTGTACTATATACTCCTTTTTTTGGTCTGGAAGCATATACTTTTTTATGTGAGTATATACCACTTCTTATGGAAGAGCTCTTTTTTTATCACATCAGTGTATATACTGCTATCTGCATTGTAGTTTATAGAGCTTTTTCTACATACAAGTATGTACTATTTGTGCACGACAAATATATACTACTTTTTTTGGTATGGACTATATAATTTTTTTTGTAGCTGAGTATGTACATTTTTAAATTGTAGTATATACTACTACTATTTTGGTCTGGAAGCATATACTTTTTTAATTAGTATATACTTTTTTAATGGGGTATATACCACATATTGTGACTCTTTTTGGGTAAAGGAACATATACTATTGTTATTAATACTAGTACAAATGCCCGTGTGTTGCACCGGGCGAAAAATTAAATATAACATGCTCCATGTGCCATTATGCTACACTTTTTAAATCTGATAAAACCTTAGAAATAAGGTTACACTGCGTATTTCTTTTCGGACCATGGAATTTTTATGTACCTTAATAATGTTTATCATGACCTATTTCAGCTCCTCATTTTTATTTCATCCTATGAAACAGTAGTTGTGTATGGAATATTCTTTCAATAAACATGATCGTTTTTGTACTTTGAGAAGGTGTTTTTTCAGATTTTCAGGAATATTTTTTAAGATGGAATTATTTTTATGGTGACGGTCATTTTTTGGAATATTATAGTTCATGTCTTTTTTATTTTGCACTGTTTTTTTGGGTTTGGTCCATTAAGACTGGAGGGTGTTTATTGCTAGCAGCTAGCTCAGAGTTGTCACTGCTTCTTGCTGCGTCCTACTATGCTAGTCACCGCTCATTTGGTCTTGTCTCAAATATCTATGTATGTAGCCAACAATCAGAAAGAGAAAAAAAAACGTGTCTCGTACCTTTCCCTACTCAGATTCCAAATAATCCCCATTCTCCAACCTAGTTGCACTGTTGAAGGCGGCGGCGGCAAGCGATTGCATTCCCCATGCACCGCTCGCGCTGGCGTTCCAGCGCTCACCTTCTCGCTCTTCCCCTTCCATCTTGCCGTCACGCGGCGCCGGGTCCACGTGCTTGTCGTGGCTGTGGCCGTGGTCCAGACCCCTCCGCCCCCACAGGCCTCCCCCTCCGAGCCGGCGAAGAGCCTGAGCCGGCTCCTCCGGGAGCTCGGGCAGCGGAAGAAGGCTGCGGGTTTTTGTCCACCATTCATAAACAATTATAAAAAGTAAAAATAAATCACAAGTGAAGAAAATAGATGAAGATGATCTACATGACTTCTTCTATTAGGTAGTAGCAAAATAAAAAAGCAGTATCCCGCAAAAAAATAATTAAAAATAAAACAGGAAAGCAGTATATACAATGTGTGCTGAAACAACACGTTTGTTCAGAAGAGAGAAGCTCCTGGAGGAGCCGAGGAAGGACGACGACCGGACCTAGGCCCCCATCAGTGACGGCTCCCGCTGCTGGTGGTGGCGTGGCGGTACCCTCCACAGCTCGGCGGCCCAGCGCGGCGGCTCCCACAACAGGTTGGCGGCTCGGCTGGGCGGCTCTTGCTGCTGACGGCGCGGCGGACCGGTGGCTCCCGCTGCAACTCGGAGCTGCCGATGGCACCCTCGTTGCTCCAGCTGGTAAAACCCAACTTCCTCTAGTGATTGATGGTTGTGTGAGCTCGTTGCTATGCCCGTAATAGCCATGGCTGAACGAACATACTGATACTAATTACCGTAGCAGCTGGTCATGCTTCATTCTGGGTACATTGACTTAAATTGTACTTTTATACACTGAAAAATGTGTAGATGCCGATGAACATTTTCTAACTATAACCAGAGATGATTTTGAGTTCCATCTTTTCCTAGATCTCCTCTAAGTCATATGGTGGAGGATCTAAATATATGTTGTGTATCCTGGCATATGCACTTCGGTGGAATTTGATAACATATAACGAATTGATAGATAAAAAAATATGCTGGCAACATATGTCCACTTGGTACATGGAAGTGACAGAATATCACACAAAAATCTACCTGTAAAAAAATATCCCACAAAAATCATGAAGTGATGTCACAAAAAGGTTGTTCGGTTCAAATGACATGACAAATTAATCTGAGTTTACATCAAGCAAAATAATAATTCTTCCGAGTTAATGTCTTAGAAATCGACAAAATTCAACACCTCTCAGAATTTAAAATAGCAACTTAATGCACTAAATATAGAGCTTGTTCCTCTTTGGAGTCCACAATTGTCAGCGTACTTCCTTGGTGATGGCGGCCCTTCCTTTGTGCCGCTCACAATTGTCGGGGCACCATTCCTAAGTCTTGAGATTCCTCCACTGGAATGTTTGAACGTTAATTATTTGTAAGGAGGTTAAATTACAATCTATGTGACATTCATAGTAGCCTCCTAGCCATGTCAACAAAAGGAATAAGTGAATACAAACAGCATATGGATAAGCTATGCATGGATGCTATAAATTACATGGATGATCAAATGGTGAAAGCAATTGTAGAGAAGCAATATAGGAACATGTGTCCATCTTCTCCTAGGATGTTAGATAAACTTTTGTGATGTCATTCCCTTGGCCACTAAGTGATATAAGTATCGTCCCTCACACCCCACATGGCTGGCCGTCGACAAATGAATCATTCCCAAACACATTATTGTTATCTAGATGTACATTATAAGCACATTGCCTTTCGGTAAGATCTGAGGCGATGTCAAAAACAGATCATTTTATTGCTCTTTCAGCTTGATTGTATAAAAACGTGGAAAATAGTAATGACTTTTTCATTGGCGTTTTGCAGCAATAAAATGGTAGTGGTAGTGTAGAACAGAGACATACAGAGTATATCATGTTTTATTTTCTAAACTTGAAAGGATAATTTATAATGAAGAATAGAAATTCATACAAATGCCTCAATTTTTCAGAACTTCCTCATAATGAGAGCAGAAGGACGCTTTATTTTTCTTGCATTTGCCGTAGAAAAATTCTTAAATATAGAGCTAAAGCTAGAATTTTGACTTCTAAAATCTGAAGATGACACAAGTGACTGAGTACACATGACACACTGAACGATTAGACCATCCATCATGTACTCGACGCATCGCGAGAGAACGAAAAAAAACACTTGCAACGCATCACATCTATGTCATGATGGATGAGAGATGCGTTTATCAAAAATATAAGTATTTCTGATAATGTACTGTCACAGACTCACAGGGTATGTAGCATGCCATATTTTCTGGGCTGTTTGTCGATTCACAGCCTGCACACATATATGCAGATTGATTTATGTAACAAAAAATTTAGACAGAGAAATACCATACAAACAGTAACAAAATCACATTAGAAATAAACAGAGTATATGATTTCAGAAGAAAAAATTGTTTGCAATAGCTTTTTCAAATTAAATTAGCAAAAAAAGATACAGTGATCAGTCGATTGTACGTGTGTTAATTGAATGCCATCTTGCAATAGTGACTTCCTGTAACTCTCACTTGCAAAACTCTACATGTTGTAACCATACAACACTATAGTTATGTATTGATTTTAGCAAATAAAGCTATTCTATTACATCGGATGAATCTCCATAATAAAATTTACCATAACCAGATTCTCCATGAATAATTCAGTTCACTTGTCAAGAGAAAGTAAAAAAAACTAAATATGTATAGTATGATTGGAAGATAATAAGAAAAGGGAGCATTAAATATCCCAGGACCAAACTTGCAAAGATTTTCAGCTTGAAAGTAAACATACCACTTTCAATACCAACTAAAGTACTCCTGATTCCCTATTCAGTTTAGGTTAGCTATCAGACCAACCCAAACTGGTGGAGATACAGCAAACCAGAACATAGCCTCTTAAATTAGTTGTTATAAGGTTGTGATTCCATGATGTTATATAGTGTGTGATATAAAAGGCTTCTTCATCATTTTCTGAACCCTTGGAAGCCTAATCGTGGCCCTGAAAAATTGTTTAGAACTAACAATAACTGTTACCAAAGGAAAAACGACCTAGAATTCCTGCTTATTGGTTTACTCTGAATCAGAGAAGCAGCAGCAGACTGAGGTTCAGAGAGGAAGCGGAGCAGCAACAGTTTGGGTTCAGAGAAGATTAGGAACAACAGTTCGTTGGAGAAGGAGCGGTACAGCAGTCGAGGGCAGCATCAGAGAGCAGAAGCAGCAGGTTAGGGGCGGCAGCAGAGGATCAGAAGCAGAGATGTGTTCGAGGGAGAAGAAGAGCAGCAGCCAGCGGGCGAGGAGATTCGGTGAAGAACTTGGGGGACACACGACAGCAGAGGTCTTGGAGATGAGCTGCGGTGGCCTTCGCAAAGAACCAGAGACCAGCGCCCCTTCGTCTGGTGGTTTTGGCTTTTCTTCCTGACCACCCTCACCGATGTTGGCAGTGTTCAGTGTTCACCTAATCCTAATGTGTCCAAATGTGTTCAATCATAATGCGATGAATTGAGCCACTGCACAACATGCCTGTGAGGGGCGGACGTGTTGAGGAACTTGGTCATGAGAGTCAGTTCAGGACATATGACATCAATAAGGGTTAGCCAGTTCAAGGAACTGGGTCGCAGGAAATATGGGGATGCTACACAAACTTGAAGTACTATAGAATGCAAATATTTTACCATTTCAGAGTGCACATATGTGTTGCAGATGTTTCAAGAAGCATGAGTTTCACATCTGAATAATGTAGATACAGATTAGTAACATGATCAAGAAGGTACCTCACTGCAGCAAAGATGGTCAACATCTCTTTCATCAGTCGAGTCGTTGCTTGCTAGATTTGTTCTTAAGAAGCCAAACTTGCTAGATTTGTTCTTAAGAAGCCAAACATAACAAATAAAATACTTGCAACTAAATTAGAGATTTAAAAGGACAGGAGAATGAACATAAAAAGTAGTATAGTTCAGAAACAATTAAGTGTGTACTTCCTGTATTAAGTTTGATCCTATGATGATCCATATCACATTGTACACTGCACGAGGGGATCGGTGGTTTATACAAACCACTTAATTGTTCAGAGCAGTAGGTATTCTAACCACATCTCTAATATGTTAGAACCCACAACTAAACCTAGGGTGCTGCTCATAAGGATAATTTCTGTAGTTGCACAGAGAGTGAAGGAGGTCCTTTGGTTGTAGTATGTTTGAATCTTTCTTTGCTAAGATCATGTGTATCCAAATAATTTCCAACTCCCAAACATTTGCTCGGTGACGGACTAAACAAAAAAATGTTTGCAGTTATAAGACATAAATGTTTGTCACATTATTCACATAAAAAGCTACTTTGCAAGCCTATCTTCTTCATATTCAGAGAGTAGATAAATGAAACATTGGAGTTGACGGATATCTAGAAACATACTCCCTCTAACAAATATAGGACCTGTTAGATCACTACTTTAGTTATCTATATAAAAGGTCTTATATTTGTTTACAAAGGGAGTACATGATAAGCGAGAACATAATACATCATCCAAGAAACTGAATACTTGAGCACTCCCAACTGATGTTTCCTTTGAGGATGTGTGTGCTATTCTGGTCCCAACTTGCATTGTTATTTTTTTGTGTTGAAATATGAAAGCTCTACCGAAAGCACAACAGGCCAAGCAGATGGCGGTCATAGTATTACCCATTTAAAAATATCCTCCTATAACTGAAATATTTATCTTAGACCTATCCAGCAAACTATGTGTCATGTGTCTTTCAAAAAAATTTCCAAAGAAACATTGCAGATCAAGTAAGATAATGTATATAATCTCACATAAAGGAAAGCATCCATCCTTTCATTTGGTCGGCCACCTTTATTTCAGGAAGTATAACCAGGAAATTGATCGTAGTTGTCAGATGCTCATAATTCAATTCATTTTTAATCTGCAAGGCTGTATAAAAGGCTTCTTTTTTGCGGGGTTGTATAAAAGGCTCTTGATTAGGCTAGTAGCAGAACTTACTAATGTGTGTGCCCGTCGATCGGCTTGTATGTATCAGTAGATGTCCATACATGCAGGACTATGACTTTGCATATCTATGTGGCATCACAGAATGAATTCATTATCCATGATGCTAGACATTTTGTCAAGAGCCAATGTAATTAATTAAGACGTGCTAGGAGCAAACCTGGAGCTTGAGTCCACCAGCAGGGCGGCCCTGTTTAAGATTCAGGTCAGTAAATCCCCAAGCTCGTTTTTATAACCTTCTGCCTCTTCCTTCGTTGTTGAATCAGCCGATCAATGGACTTGGTCTGCTGTCTAGTCTGTCGATCCATGCTCCCAGTGGCTGTCACTTCCTCAAATAATTAGGCTTCCACAACATCCTGCACCATGGCATGCGCCTCCGCCCTCACATCCACCTTACCCTCTTGTTCCCGGTCAACATATTCAGGCAGTAAAGCATCAACCATGACCTCCTCCCCGGCCTCGCCCGTGTCGCTATCATCAACGATCTCGACGGCGCGCTCCACCGGCACCTTCGACGTGCCCCCCTTCTTCTCCTCCTCTGTCCAGCATGAAGGCCTGCATCGACGAAGCTCCTGATCAAGGTTTTCTCTCTGATAAATCAAGCAGTCCTAATCTCTCTGAAAAATCCTCAATTTACATGTTATCCTTCCTTCCCAGCCATGGCCAAGACTATACTCCTCCTCCTTTCATTGAAGGGACTTTCTCAGCCATGTCATTTATCTACAATCAGAAAAATCAAGGTAAATAATACAGATTTATTTTCTTCAACAGATAGTATAACATGGAACAATCAGATGGACAGAAAGATGCAGTACTCACAGAAAAGATAAAGCTCATGAACATTGGCTTGGACAAACACACAAACACCTTGTGTGCAAAAATTAACAGAGAACATCCACAAGCTATGACCAGCTAAATCTATCCCTGATGATGAGAAGCATTAGTTGAGGTGGAGGGCAGTGCAGAGGGGAGGGTGAGGTCGCCGGCGAGTGCAACAACGACCGGCTGGTGGTGGGCCTTGTCCTGGATGCGCTGGAGGGGCGTCTCCCTCTAGCACAGGACGAGGAGGCAGGGGACGAGCTATAGGAACTCCATGGTGGAGGTCATGGCGGGTTCGGCGGCGCCGGATCGGGTAGAGGAGGTGGAGGGAGCGCGGATCCGGGAGGTAGGCGCCGGATCTGGCTGGTGGAGGTCCCGTGGCGGCGTTCGAACCTCCGAGGAGAGCTCGAGGACTGGACATCCATGGCGCTGGCGCTGAGCTCCTGGAGAGGAGAGACAAGAAGATTAGAGAGAGAAAAGGCATGGAAGCGGCGGCGTGACCTGGGTGGTCGGCGGCGGCGGCGCCGGTCGCCGGACGACGCGCGAGGGAGGCCAGGGAGGAGGCGCACGGGAGGAGGAGCTCGGAGTCGGGCGCTGGTGGTGACGGCGGCACTCGGGCCTGGGCGGGCCAGATCTGGGCTCGAAACGTTTTTTTCTCACTTTAAAAAGGACCGCGGGTTGAATATCGAAAACCATAGGGACTTTTTTGCAAAATTAGCGACGACGTACGACCAGAAGCGATCGGCGGTTTATTAGTAAAAAATAAGGTAAAGATACTTCACTTAGAAATATAAATAACTACAAACTAAGGAGTATTCAGAATGAAGATAACAAAAAAAAGGTATACTCCATTCAAAAAGAAGATTCAGCTTTAACAAAATTAGTAGTTTCTACACAGTAAATTAGCAACCGGAGCTACTGTTCCTTTTGCTGGGTATACCAATTTCCCAAGACGAAACAACAGCTGGGTACATTTAATCATTTATCCACTAGCAGAAGTAATTAAGAAGTATGCCAGTAATCAGTTTACGGCTAGCTGGGTGCCGCTGGCCATATGATTGTGAGAATACGTTGGAGATCGACAAGCACACCACGCATGATGTTGCCACCCTCAACTAACCACCAGAAGCCACTGAATTGATTCTTCCGTTCTAGACGCCCTAAGCCGCATGCCTCCAATGACAACCATAGACCACACAAATATTCTTCCGTTCACAGAATTAACGTCAGCAAACGATGAGACCCATCTCCTCAAAGGGACCGTATATTCTTATTTCAGATCTCGAAGCAAAGCAAGAGGATTATGATCAATGGATAGAAATATGTTGCAGATCTAGCCGTGGAATCGGCATGCACAAAAAGTTCAAGAACAGATCGTTGACCCCAGATTCCAATCAACCTCAAGTCCGGTTGTGTCGTGCTCTCTGATCCATCAGCCGGTTGAGGTGCGAGATGCATGTGAAGGAAATGATCAGCTCATTGCCGCCCGATAGATCAATTAATTAACGATCAGCTCACCTCTCAGTAGGATGTGCTTCGATGGCCATAAGATGAGTTCCACGCTGATGTATCTTGTGGATTAAATCCACCGGAGATCACCAATGATTGATTCTGCCGGTGAGCGCCGACGTAGGCCGAGTCGGCCTGGCTAGCTAGGTATTAATGGGTAACGAAGATACCTATTGTCACGGGAGTTGTTTGAGTCAGGGAGATAATTGAGTCTGTATCGAATTGTTTAATTGGATTAAATATAATTAAACAAAGACTAAACGGGCAGGAGGCGTCTGTTACCCGCTAGGACGTGTGTGTGTGCGGTTTAAAGATGAGATATGTACTTCTAGGAGTACTAACCCATTTTCATATATATATATATATATATATATATATATATATATATATATATATATAGGGTCGCGCTATTTGTCACCCTTGTTGAGGAATAGTTATTCTCCACCCCCCTCTATTTTACCATTAATGCACCGTAATTTTACGTTTCATAAGTTTTGTCTTATTTTCAAGGCAAAAAGGGACCGTAAGAAAATATATAATCGCTGTAAAAAATATTTTATGTTATATAAAATTACAAACATAAAAACATAGTTTAAAATACACATAAACTGCAAATTTTCTTGTCTTATGACCTATATTTTTATTTTCTTATGTCAAATTTTACGTAGTGAATCAATAGGAATGTAACTATTTGAATTTGAAATGTAATTTAATTATGAAATGATCGTAAGATTACCTCGGATGAAGAATAATTTGTTCTGCACCCTGGGTGATGAATAGTAACAATATATATATATATATATATATATATATATATATATATATATATATATATATATATATATATATACGGAAATCCTCTTTGGTGCCCGAGCACCATGTATCTCGGAATCACGGCCATCACATTGGCTCGTGATTTCTGCCATGTGCGCGTCTCATCGAAGTATATGGACCGTATTCCCACCATAGCAGGTCGGTAAAAGACATAAATGGCACGGGTTGAGGTGTCCAACTGATGGGCTAGAAAAGAGCTGGACAGGGGTTTGTTCAGTCTTAACTAATTTATGTCTATCTAATTTATTAGTGCGTACTTAGCGAGAACGGACGTTTGGCTCTTGGCCTTCATAGAGGCCTTTAAAAAAAAATCAAATTTCAAACTTTTTGGTTTCAAAAAAGTCTGAAAAATTTGTGCAAGTAGACAAGGATGTTATGTGTATGTATGTAAAATTTCAAAATGAAATACGTTGAAATGCGACCTGTACAAAAAAGATAAATTCATGCTTGCGAGGATGAATAGTATCATGTGTTAAAAATCCCCAGATTTGTCTTTTTTTGCATAGCCCTCATTTCAATGTATTTTGACCTGAAAATTTACACACATGTGTGTTCTGCCTCCATGTATATCTGTATTTTTTCAGAATTTTTTAAAACATAGAAAATATGAAAATTGATGAAATTTAATTTTTTCAAAATCGAGCTCCACCTCCAAAGGCAATATCCTGTACTTAGCATGATGTCAACTGCATAAACCTTCAATGTTATGAATATTAATGTAATCAAGGGCATAGATCTTCCTGACACAATTTACTAATGTTCTGCCCATGATTTTTAGTAATTGATAGGATTTTTTTTTACTAAAGCAACTAGGGCTGTTATATATTCTCCAGATGAAGACATTCTTATCGGTCAGTTTGGCAATCAAAAAGTACACTTCACTTCAATGTCCTCCATGATTCAAATGATAACACCACAAATTGACCCCAATAAATCAAAATGGGCACATTATGAAATTTCAAAATTAATATGGAGCTTTTTTTTCACGATTAAGTACCACATCATGGCATATTGCCCCAAACAAATTATCTGGCCATGCATAAAATGAAGGACAACCAAAGATCCGTATAAGCAAACTTAGAAAAAAAAACAATGTTCAATCACTGCACAGAAAAAGAAAAGAAAAGAAAATGAATTTCAAAAGAAAACATATGTAAAGAAAATGGGAAAACAAGGAATGATGAAAAATAATGAAAAAAATTAGAGTAGGGCGTTTTGGTGACCGAGCTCCATGGAGCCCTTTATTTTTGAAAAATTCAAAATTCAAACTTTTTGACTTCAAAAAATTCTGAAAATAAATATGTAACTATACACGGATGAAATGCATGTGTGTGTAAAAATTCAAGATGAAATACTTCGAAATGCGACCTATAGAAAAAAGACAAATTTCTGGACTTTGAGGATGAATAGTAACATGTGTTAAAAGGCCTCAGATTTGTCTTTTTTGCACAACCTTCATTTCAACGTATTTCATCCTAAAAATTTACACACATGTGTGTTATGCCTCCATGTATATCTGTAATTTTTTTCAAATTTTTTTGAATTATAAAAATATGAATTTTCATGATTTTTGTGTTTTTCAAAAACCGGCCTCCATGGAGGCCGAGCTCCAAAAGGCATTTTCGAAAAAATTAACAAAGAGAAAAGAAGCCTTCCTAGTGTTTTGAGCCACCAGAAAAAAAAGTTCAGTGTTTCCACCATCGTACTTAATCATCATTCTTTTAAGCAATAATGCTACAGTTATACGCAAATATTTATAGATTGGAATTATGGCCTGATGTGAAATGATGGGGTTGGCCGGTTGAAAATCACAAAGGACACATCAAGAAAAATCAGGGGAGGAGATAGGATTACCGGAGAGACCGCCCCGTAAACCATCATCAATAAACATTTGCATGTCGGTGTAGTAATTTTTTTTCTTTATGGGGCTGTGTCTTTCTTAGTGAATTTCAGGAACATACTTAATTATCTCTTAATGCGCAAAAATAGTTAATTATCTCTTTTTAGAGCTGTAGTTTTCTTTTCTTGAGAATTTATTTAGAGCCTTTTTTTTGAGACAAAGAATTTATTTAGAGCCGTTGTTAACTGTTCTGCATGTATTACATGAGCCCATACTAAGAAATAGGTGCGCAACAGTTGACTGCCAACCATCCACCTGGGCCACTTCAAAACCAAAGCAAATATTCGCACATCTGTTCACGTGATGAGCCTGGGCCAGCCGCATACAACAACACTGTTGAAACTCGATGTATTCAAGTCCGTATTGTCTGGCTAAATAAATTTGGCCCAGACCCCATGCTCCACCGAACGATTGGGATACCGAGCGCCATGTTGCTCGTGACCCAAAACGCCGTACTCATATATTCATGACATCTAGCACCCGTACACTCTGGTACGGCCAGTACGCTAGGGGCTTAAGTATACCCCATAATACGGCGTGAGAAGTTCGAACACTTTAGACAGTGCGGCACCCCGAACTTATAGCATTATATGTATAAACTACGGATCATGTCTTGGGTCAATAGTTGGGTTTGCCCGCCTCCCATGTTTTGGTACCTTACGTTCTGCTATATCGGCTAAGGTAGCACTGGGAGAACTACTGCGATTGTGCCCCGGTTCTGCTAGGCTAAGCACCTCAGTAGAGAAAGCTAAAACTGACTGTCATGATAAGGCGAGAGACTAGTCGTTGTTCGAGAGGTTTCAAGTCCCTAAAGACTTATGCCGCTTAGAGCGAGGAGTCGGCCCTGTCCGGCTTAAGGCGTGTATAGGGCCCCGAATTCGGCCTTCTGAATACTAGGGCTTCGCCGAAATTTAAAATTATAGAATTCTATGGCTAAGTGAGAGTGATAACGCATTATAGTCCGATTGCCTTGTTCGTTGTGCTGAGCACCTCCCTCGAATGACCCAAAAATGGGAACAAAAGTGCTCAGGTTTATCCCAAACACCCCAGCACTCGTGGCGTGGGGGCAGAAACCGACGACTAGCCATCTCCCAGATTTGATAAATAGCCGAACAGAAGGCAATATTTTAAATTCAAATAAGCGTTGCATAGCGCATATGAACAAGTTTTTCATAATACAGGATTACACGAGCAAGTTTATTCAAATATTACATCTTTCGCACACTCGTTCGTTACAAGACGGGCACCCTTCAGGACACCCTCATAGTACATCTCGGGGTGGCGATGCTCCTTGCCCTGCGGCGGCCCTTCCTTCACCAGCTTCACGGCGTCCAGTTTGGCCCAGTGCACCTTCGCACGAGCAAAAGCTCGGCGTGCACCTTCGATGCAGACGGACCGCTTGATGACTTCCAGCCATGGGCAGGCATCCACAAGCCGCCTCACCAGGCTGAAGTAGCTGTTGGGAAGGGCGTCGCCAGGCCACATCCGGACTATAAAGCCCTTCATGGCCTGTTCGGCCGCCTTGTGCAGCTCGACCAGTTGCTTCAGCTGGTCGCTCAGAGGCATCGGGTATTCGGTCCCAGTATACTGAGACCAGAACAGCTTCTCCGTTGAGCTTCCCTCCTCGGCCAGGTAAAACTGTGCGGCATCCGACACGCTGCGGGGCAAATCTGCGAATGCTCCTGGAGAGCTCCGGACTCGGGTAAGTAATAAGTAATTTACTTTCACATCTTGCTTTGCATATTGAATGCCTTACCCGCCGCTATCTTCCTTATCGCCTCAATCTCCTGGAGCGCCTTTTGGGCTTCAGCCTTGGCATTCTTTGCGCTCTCAAGGGCCGCGGCGAGCTCGGACTCTCGCATCTTCGAGTCAAGCTCCAAAGCCTCGTGCTTCGTCACGAGAGCCTGTAGCTCTTGCTGCACCTCGCCCACCCGTGCCTCTTGCCTTTCGCGCTCGGTGCGCTCCTTGGCCGCTTTGTCTTCGGCCTCGGACAACGCTTGCTTTAGGGTCGCCACCTCGGTCGTGGCCCCTGGCACATTCATGATGATCCTGTCATTTCGCAACCATATTTTTTATATATATACAGACAAGGTATTACTTACCTTTGTTCTCCTCGAGCTGCCTCTTGGCAAGGCCGAGCTCTTTTTCGGACGCCTCGAGGTCCTGCTTCAGTGCGGCGACCTCCGCAGTCAGTGCGGCAGAGGCCAGCAACGAAGCCTGCATACGCATATAGACATACTTATATTAGACCCCCGCAGATATTAGTTGATCCTCTATTCGGCTTTTCTTTTTGAACACCAAACAGAGCATCAGGGGCTACTGTCTATGCGGTAATATTTTTCCTATATTTCAAATACTTACCTCAAAGCATGTTAGAAGGCTGGCACAGGCTTCAGTCAGTCCGCTCTTGGCGGACTGAACCTTCTGGATCACCGCACTCATAATAGTGCGGTGCTCTTCGTCGATGGAAGCGCTGCGAAGTGCTCCCAGCAGATTGTCCGGTGCCTCTGGATGGATAGAGGTCACCGGCACAGGCGTATTTCCCCTTTTGGAAGGAGGCCGCCTGCCTGAGTCCGGAACCACTGGAGGTTCCGGCGCGGTGTTCGGCTGAGGGCCGAACTCAGAGCCCTCGGGAGCCTTACTCCCTCTGCTCCCGGAGTCCGGAAGGTCGCCTTGAGGCGCCTTCGGAATTGTCTCCCCTCGACCCGGTGCCTCTTGAGACAATACCTCGGCATTGTCCGCAGGGCAAGGGGAGGTGGCAGTCGGAAGTGGATCACTATCCATATCCGACGAATCCAAGGAGCCGTCTGACGAGGATACGTCGATACGGGCTTGGGGCGGTCTGCATAATCATATTCAGCGTTAGGAGAAGCAGTGCGACAAAGGAATGCTATGATTTACTCTGGTATCCGAATACTTACGACTTCGCCAGGGGTTTGGCCCTCAGCAGCCACTCGTCTTCGCCTTCGATGACGGCGGTGGAGTAGTCCGGAAGGAGGGTCCTCCCCTTCTTGGACCCTTCACCCCCCCCCCCCCCGGTCGGGGAGGCCTTCCTTTTCTTGTCTCCCCCGACTGAAGGGGGAGCATCTTCATCTTCCTCCTCGTCTTCGGGGAGGAGTGCGCCGAGGAGTCATCGGACGATGAGCCCGATATCACCTGGCGCCGAGAACTCTTTCGGGTTCCCTTGGCCTTCTTCTTGGTCTTCTCCGACACCTTGTAAGGAGCCGGAGTCAGCATCTCCATCAGGAGAGCGTCCGCAGTGTCTTCAGGCAGAGGGGCCGGACAGTCGATCTTCTCTGATGCCCCCACCCAGTCCTGTCAAAGGCATGGGAGCTCAGACCCCGCGCGTGGTTAAGCTATGGGAAATAAAAATCCTACCAGATGTACAAAACTTAACGGATTCGCAGGGCGCTTCACGCTTAGCCCGCGGTCCTCGGTGAGAGAGGGAGGGACCTCGGCACCCTTGAACAACACCCTCCAGACGTCCTTGTGTGTCGTGTCGAAGAGCTCGCTCAGAGTCTGGTGCTGGGCCGGGTCGCACTCCCATAAGTTGAAATCCCATTGTTGACACGGGAGGATCCGGCAGAAGAGCATGACCTGGACTATGTTGACAAGCTTGAGCTTCTTGCTTGCCATATTCCGGATACATTTCTGGAGTCTGTCCAGCTCCACCGATGAACCCCAGGATAGGCCCTTCTCTTTCCAGGAGGTGAGCCGCGTGGGGATTCCGGATCGAAACTTGGGGGCCGCCACCCAGTTGGTGTCGCGCGGCTCGGTGATGTAGAACCACGCCGATTGCCACCCCTTTATGGTCTCCACGAAGGATCCTTCAAGCCATATAACATTGGGCATCTTGCCCACCATGGCTCCTCCGCATTCTGCTTGTTGGCCTCCCACCACCTTCAGCTTGATATTGAAGGTCTTCAGCCATAGGCCGAAGTGGGGCCGAATGCGGAGGAAAGCCTCACACACGACGATGAACGCCGAACTATTGAGGATGAAGTTCGGGGCTAGATCATCAAAGTCCAGCCCGTAGTAGAACATAAGACCACAGACGAATGGATGGAGGGGAAACCCCAGTCCGCGAAGGAAGTGGTGGAGGAAAACTACCCACTCGTGAGGTTCCGGGGTAGGAACAATCTGCCCCGCAGCGGGCAGCCGATGCGCGATATTCGCGGCTAAGTATCTAGCTCCGCGTAGCTTCTTGATGTGTCCCTCCGTAACGGAGGAAGCCATCCATTTACCTCCTGCTCCGAACATATTTGGAGAAGGTTGAGGGGAAGGATGTGGACTTGGGCGTTGGAGCTTGAGTGCGCAAGAATGGATGAGCAAGGAGGAATAAGGCGTGGGTAGAAAAAGGTTAAACCTTATCCCTTTATAAGGGCGGTCGAAACTATGCACCCCCACTAGCCTGGTAAAACTCGCTTATCCCCCAAGCGCCATAATTGATGGCGCGGTTGGGTTACCCATGCCTGTATTGACGAGAATCCCGTAATAAGGGGGACACGATCTCTATTTTGACAAGACGTGTCAAGAAACTGCCTCGCGTTATGTGCGGGGCTAGTTAAAGAAAAACGGTTCGAGTAATCACCGAGCCATGGCATGATGTCATGTTGCCAAAATGTGTCAGCAGATTAGATTTATGGAAATATTATTCTCTCTACGGTGGTATGTGGAACTTATTTTGCAGGGTCGGACACTATCCTTTTATTCGAACTCTTCTGTGGTGTATCCTGAGGAGGAACCCGCCTTGCAATGCCGAAGACAACACTGCGCGCCGGACACATCGTCATTGAAGCCTGGTTCAGGGGCTACTGAGGGAGTCCTGGATTAGGGGGTCTCCGGACAGCCAGACTATATCCTTTGGTCGGACTGTTGGACTATGAAGATACAAGATTGAAGACTTCGTCCCGTGTCCGGATGGAACTCACTTGGCGTGGAAGGCAAGCTAGGCAATACGGATATGTATATCTCCTCCTTTGTAACCGACATTGTGTAACCCTAGCCCCCTCCGGTGTCTATATAAACCGGAGGGTTTTAGTCCATAGGACAACATACAATCATACCATAGGCTAGCTTCTAGGGTTTAGCCTCTCCGATCTCGTGGTAGATCAACTCTTGTAATACTCATATCATCAAGAATAAATCAAGCAGGACGTAGGGTTTTACCTCCATCAAGAGGGCCCGAACCTGGGTAAAACATCATGTCCCCTGCCTCCTGTTACCATCCGCCTTAGATGCATAGTTCAGGACCCCCTATCCGAGATCCGCCGGTTTTGACACCGACACTCCCGTCCTCCGTCCTCCCTCCGGTCGACCGAGAATCCGGTTTACGCCATGTGAGGCTATCACTCCTTGATCTTCCCCCTGTCCTTCCACTACCAAAACTCCTCCCTCCTCCTGAACCACTCCCACTTCCGCTGCCATGCAAGCTGCTCCTCCACAGTCTTCCTTCATCCCCCCTGCGTCTCCCCATATTTGCTCGCATCCATTTCCCGTACTGAGCCTTCTCCCCCTTCTTCAGTCTCACCGAGCAACCCTTATCTACATGCCCCAGCATCCCACACATATAGCAAAAGTCTGGAAGGAACTCGTATTCAAAACTGCAAAACGGCCTCTCTTCTTCCTTCTTCTTCTGTCCTTCCTCCATCCTCTCCTCATCGCTCTCCACCTCCTCGTCCACGTAAAAGCCTCGCATAATTGGTCTAGTGATTGGCATGCGGACTTTAATACGTAGGTACCTCCCCCATTACCGAGCCATCGGCCCCCGTGCCCATCTCCACATACTTGCCCACCAAATTGCCAATGTCCTCTGTTGTGTCCTCCTCCATCTTCCCCAGTGGCAAGCCAAACACCCGGATCCATATTGGAATGTCATCAAAAACATATTGCTCTATTCTCTTGCTTGGCACGAAATCCACCATAACAAGCAAGTCATTGTCGAACATCCACGGTCCCTCCTCCAATGCCTTCCGTTTTCCCGATTCCTGCTTGAAGGTGAAGAGAAATATGTTCTCCCCAATTCCTTGCAATCCACCCCCTTCAGCGGGCACCAGCAGTGGCCCAACGAGAAGCTTATCGCCTCCGGGTGCGCCGGCCGATCTGACATAACCTTCCCAATCGCCTGGATTTCCCCTTGCCTCCCCTTCGCCCCCGTCTTCCACCGGATCTTCACTCCCTTCTTCTCCTCCTCCGACAGCTGCATCTGCTCTAGCAACCCAGCCACCTTCTCCATACCTCCTGATGTCCACGACGCCCCGCGGAAAGAAACCCTAGAATTGTGTTTTACGGTCGCGTGCCCTGGGACGCACGCGAGAGGCTTTATGGTGGGGGACGGGCTCGCAAGCACAGCCAGGAGACCAGGCGCGGCTACTCCGATCTCCCGGCGGAATGACGGCGAGATCTGAATCGGGCTAGACGGCCGGCTAGCACGGACCAGGAAGGGAGATCAATCGCCTCCGTGATCGCCGGACCTAAACCTAACCGTCACCAAACGTGGGACGGACCATGCCACAGAACGCACTAGATGCTAGACTACTGATATTTAGTATCCTATTAGACTACTAGTCCACCGTTAGCTTGATGCAGCCTGGACCGTGTGATTGAAGAGGTGGGCCTAGGTAGTTAGTTTGCATGTTGCACTAATTGCAATTTGTTTCCAGTCAACTGCTCCCCAAAAATCACGCTAGACCTACATCACTTTAGCAGTAAAATTCTCCTTGCTGCTTCATCCGTACACATGTTGAAATCTGCAATAAACTGGAAGAAACTGGTGCATCTAATGCATGCTGTTGGCCAGTTTTTTGTGACCGGGAAGCAGATACTATGATATATGGAAACATGTTTCTATCACTTGAATATTTCATTTTGCTTCTATTTCCTAGCGAATTTGCTTCCATATCAACAGGAGATTGTTTCAGTCCGGTGAGATTTGTGTCCAGCACGACCATTTATTTTGTTTAGATCAACTAGAGGAAATTTTGTTCCGAATGATCATAAAGCTGCCACCAGTGCAACAATAAATGCTTCCGACAATACAAATATATAGTTCCATCAAACACCTTTTTTACCATTGTTATTATTGGCGGTTTAGAAGAAATTAAATTGGGACTTTGCTTCTAAAGAATTTGGTATTTGCGTCCAAATGAATGGGAATTTGCTTCCTAAGATTTTTGGATTTGCGTCCAAAGAAATGGGAATTTGCTTCCTAAAAATTTGGCATTTGCATCCAAAGAAATGGGAATTTGCTTCCAAAGAATTTTGAATTTGCATCTAAAAAAAATGAGAATTTGCTTCCATATATACAACAAAAATAATACATGCATGTGACCAGGTTTTGCATCGCTTGGGCACAATGCGGACACAATGCTTCAGAAAATATATATTTTGCTTACTAGTTTCATATATCACAATATTTCTTCCATACCAACATATATTTGTTTCAATCAAAAAGGAAAACATATATTTAAGCATGGGAATATGTTTCCGCAATCTAGAACATTTGTCTCGGTTAAACGGAGAATTTGCTTCCATGGTGATCACAAAGCACCGCACCATCTACGGCAGTGACATGATCCGCAAGCATAAATGCGAAGATTGTCACAGGCACCGTGCCCTTGTGGAAAGACGTGTTGCATCTTACTACCTTCTTCTGTGCTTCCTGCAATCCGAGACATAATCATGCGACGGAGTTAACAAAATTGGATGAACAAATCCGAGCGATTGAGAAGAACTCTACAATGCTTAAAATAATGGAAATTCCCAATGGAAAAAGAACAATACAAACTATGCTACGTGCAATCCAGTTTCAAACTAGTGCATCAGTCGGGACTTACATGTGCTTCATCCTCGTCGCCTACTTGTACAATGCTGAGATGCAATGTCGCCTGGTAATCCACCCTCATGTCTCCTGCATGGCGTGAGAGCCTATCCCAGTTGGCCTCGTCTCCAAACCGAGACGGCGCTCAGGCGAGGTGGATCAGAGCCTCAGAGGCCAAAACTGCAGGTGGAAAAGGCTCCAATCCTGGCGGAATTAAGCACGACAACGAGGGGGGTTACGAGCTTGACGGTCAGTCCCGGCTCGGCCGCCGGACAAGATGGCGTAGCGACGAGGTGGAACGGAGGTCGCAGATGTGTGGGTCAGAAACTCGTGCTAGGTGATAGAGGAGAAGCGGCGACGGGCATGGCGAGCTAAGCGATGTGCACGGGTGGACAGGAGAGATGAAGGGAGTTAATTAAGGGAGAGAATAAAGGTCGTGGGCCAGAAAATCGGGTGGTTAATATCAGGCTTGATTTTCAGGCATCTCTCAGCCGTGAGATCAAATGCAAATCGACGTTGTTCGACGAGTCTGATGAATGATTCTCATCAGACTTCTGTATTGAAGTGTTTCCCTTTATAGATTCTACTATTAGGCAATCCCTATTTGGCGGCCGTTAGTAGTGTTTTTGCAAACGGGCGCCCGCAACACCCGAGCATCTATTTTCTTTTTTGTTTATTAAAACGCAAAAAATGTCCTTCGTCTATGAGTCCAACAAGCGATCTTCCTTATCGGTAGATGAGGGTGCAACCACCACGCCACCCAACTGGATTTGTTAGAGTTCAAGTTTTCCACTCTTTTATTCGTTTTTTTTGTTTTTTTTCTTTCTTCCGTTTTCTGTTTTTTTTCTTTTTTCTTCTTTCTGGTTCGACGATTTTGTTCTCAAATACGTGAACGTTTTTTTGTTATCTTCAAATTGATGAACTGTTTTGAATTTCAATGTTTTTCAAATTCAACGAATTTTCCATGAATTGGGTGAATTTATTTTTGAATTCAATGAATTTTTTCCAAAATCGATGAACTTTTTCAGATGTTCAACTTATTTTTCAAAATATGATGAACTTTTTTCAAATTCGTTGAATGTTTTTCAACTTTGATGATTTTTTTCAAACACAATGAACTTTTTTCAAAATTGGTGAACTTTGTTTCCAAAATCGATGAACTTTTTTTCATGAACTTTTTCCAAATTAATGAACTTCTTTTTTAAAAATTTGAACTTTTTTCTAATTATCGAATTTATTTATTTATTTGAATTGTCAATTGTCAATGAGTCAACAGCCGAACGAACGAACGAGGCAGGGAAAAAATTAAAACGAGCGATCTAATTCCCAGGCGAAGCTGCGAGCGGGCACAGTACTGGGCCGCGGCCCGCTGGAATGCGCACGCGAGCACCAGCTTCCTAGCCGGCGCTTAAAGCGCTGACTAGGAGCTCCCATTCTACTAATATGGAATACTTTTTTTAGAAGATAATATAGAATACATACTCCCTTCATCCGGAAATACTTGTCATCAAAATGCATAAAAATGGATGTATCTAATCGTATTTTAGTTCGAGATACATCTCTTTTTATTTATTTTGATGACAAGTATTTTCGGACGGAGGGAGTATGAAGCAAAAAATGTGAGTACTATGAGCCGGCCCAACTACCCCAGCTTGCTCTCCTTTTTTCCAAAAAAAGACCGGTTGACTTTTGATTCTTTGAAAAAGTTCAAAATTGGAAAAAAATGTGAGTTCGAAAAAGGTTCAAATTTTTTAAAAGGTTTCACAGCTTAAAAAAGTCCATGAATTAGGAAAAAGTCATAAAATTTGCTGAAAATTCACAATTTTGAAAAAACGTTCAAAAAAATTGAAAATATGTTTGTCAATTTATAGGAAATTCAAGACTTGGAAAACTTCATAATTTCAAGAAATTTCACAAAAATGAAAAAAGTTCACTAGTTTGAAAATAAATTCAGAAAACTGGTTCATAAAATTTAGAAAAAAGGTCACGAATTTGCCTTAAAATAAGAATTTGAAAAGGTTCATGAATTTAAAAAAAGAAAAGTAAAAAGAAATAAGAAACAGACAAAGAAATAGAAAAACGAAAAAACAGAACAAAACCAGCTAAAACAGTAGAAAAGAAAAAAAAACTGGGTCTAAAGCTTCCCAAATCAGGATTGAAAGGTTCTAGAAGCTTCCCCAAATCAGAAGGAGCTTTCAACCAGATCTCACGCTAAGCTACTATACATGGGTCGGTCTTTAACGAAGGAAACAATCGACAGGTGTGCGCTAAATACCAAACACATATTGTACGCACCAAATAGGATCCCACGTGATTCAGAATGGGAGCAATGCAGCCTATGGTAATATTGTTAGAGAGATTAGCGATAGAGCTTTGATGTTCAACTGTATGTTCACTTATGAATGTAGAGCTGCAAACTTTGATGCAGATAGTTTAGCCAAGTTTTCGTATTCTCTTGATCAGGGGCGACGTGTTTGGTTGGTCCATCCCCATGATCCTATTTGTATCCCACCTCGTGTGCAGTCCCAACCATCTTAGAAATCCTGCCACATGAATTCATGCCAAGCTTGTAACAAACCCAACTTATATCTTTGAAAAAACAAACCTGCCATTCTTTTTTTTTGTTGACAAAACCAAGAACTTAGATTTTGCTCTGGGCCAACTTTTTCCCAAAATCAACAACAAGAACAATTGAATTATAGGCACCTGACCAGTAGAAAAAAGAAAATCAATTTCCAAAAGGTTAATTTATTTTTATTGACTCACACTTTTACATGAAAAGAATCTAGAACTATAGATAAATAGCCACACGAATAATTTAGTCGAGCACCTTTTAGTACTGACTTGTAGCGGGACGGATATTACTTCAAAATGTACTAGGAGGGTCAAAAACAAAACATGTACTAGGAGCTCCTCCTGAGGGGTTGGTATCATCATCATCCTTGTGGAACTTTAGCACCGACCCCAACACTGGACTTGGCGCGGTCCTCTTCCTTTTCATTTTGGGTTGTTGTTGTTCTTGTTTATTTCGCTGAAGCTGCAAAAGTGAATTTCTTAATCTTAATAAATTTATTGGATTCACACATTATATACAACTATGATATTCTAGGAATAACGTAAGTTTCAAGGAACTAATTATATAAGACTTACCTTCTTAACTTTCGCTACATTTCACAATTAAATATATCTTTGTTTTTCTTACCATACTCCTTTAGTTCTTCTTCATTCATGGTCTCAAGCCTTGCCAGCTGCCAACAATGTCGTCGTATACAAGAATGATGAGCAAATACACATTATAAATTGTACTCCCTCAAATCCATATTACTTGTCGATGCTTTAGTACAACTTTATTATTGTACTAAAGCATCGACAATTAATATGGATCAGAGGAAGTACTAAACATTGCTTAAATATATATCATGACTCCTGATTCCTAGCTAGAAAGAGGTGCTGCCTAGATCAAACAATACTTGTGAAACACGGATATTAGACATTGTGACACTCCCCACGGTAACAAAAAAAATCTAAATGTTAATATCGGTTGTGTCATTTACCCATGCATTTAATCCTTCTATATGCCTCCTTACACTACCGGAACAGGGCTCTAAGCCGACAGCCAAATGTATGCCGACGGCCACCGTCGGCCTAATCCGAGCTATGCCGACAGCTAGGTCCTGGCCGTCGGCGTACAATGGTCGTCGGGCTATCCCCGTCTACGCCGACAGCAGCCGTCGGCACATAACAGCCGTCGGCTTATCCCAGACTACGCCTACAGCTGCCGTCGGCATATATAGGCCATCGGCATATATAGGCCATCGGCATGGATGTGGGCCCGCCGACAACACTCATCACGGCCGGCTAACGACGTCAAATCTATGCCGACGACCGTGACGGGTGGCCGTCGGCATAGATACGGGTGACACGTCACCGATCCAGAGCGCACCGACCAGGACCTATGCCGACGGCAGCCGTTGGCATAGCTGACACGTCATCGATCCGCGGCGCTGTCCATCTGCCCTGGCCGCAGCTATGCCGTCGGCATAGTTTTTTTTTCTTTTTTTCCATATAGTATTATTATTATTATTAAGCATACAGTATGTGTTAATAAGCATACATATAGATTGTGTTAATAAGCATACATATAGTATGTGTTAATAAGCATATAGTATGTTAATAAGCATATAGTATGTTAATAAGCATATAGTATGTGTTAATAAGCATACATATAGTTTTTTTTCTTTTTCTTCATTGTTTTCTTTATTATTATTATTTAACTAACTTACATACAGTATGTGTTAATAAGCATACATACATTATTTTTCGGTTCTGTACAGAGTGGTGTGACCCCCCTCACGAACGGTGCCGCCGCCAGCCGGCAACTGGAATGGGGAACAGCCGCATCGGGTCTATACGAAGGGGACTTTGCTCCAAGTGTTCATATATATCGGATGACCTACCACAATCGGATGGTGTTATGCCATGTCCGAAGAGGCGACACGCATCTCCGGGGTGTGGCCCCGTCACGGACGGCGCCGCCGCCGGCACCTGGAGGGGGGAACGGACGCGTCGGGTCTACATGGAGTGGATGTATCTGTGGGTTTGGCCCGGATGTTGCTCCCGGGTGTCCTTATGGGCGGACCTGACACAACCGGGTGGAGAGGTCCACTGGTCAAAGCCCGTCCGTGCAAAGTCAAAGGGCTAGATCCCGTGGTCAAACGCTACAGGGTTAGCCGGGACGGGGGCCCTGGGGGGTAGCAATGCCACCGGAGCATCGTACCAGGCCCTCATACATGCGGGGTGGTGTTGTGACATGTCCGAAGAGGCGGCACGCGTCTCCGGGGTGTGGCCCCCGTCACGGACGGCGCCGACGCCGGCACCTGGAGGGGGAAACGGACGCGTCGGGTCTACGCGGAGAGGATCTTGCTGTGGGTCTGGCCGGAATGTTGCTCCCCGGTGTCCCTTTGGGCCGACCTGACACAACCGAGTGGAGAGGTCCACTGGTCAAAGCCCGTCCGTGGAAAGTCAAAGGGCTAGATCTCGTGGTCAACCGCTCCAGGGTTAGGCGGGACGGGGGCCCTGGGGGTAGCAATGCCACCGAAGCATCGTACCGCGCCTCATACATGTGGGGTGGTGTTGTGGCATGTCCGAAGAGGCCGCACGCGTCTCCGGTGCGTGGCCCCCCTCACGGACGGCGCCGCCGCCGGCACCTGGAGGGAGGAAACTACCGCATCAGGTCTACAGGGAGTGGATTTAGCTGTGGGTTTGGCCCAGATGTTGCTCCCCGGTGTCCCTCTGGGCCGACCCGACACAACCGGGTGGAGAGGTCCACTGGTCAAAGCCCATCCGTGCAAAGTCAAAGGGCTAGATCCCGTGGTCAACCGCTCCAGGGTTAGGCGGGACGGGGGCCCTGGGGGTAGCAATGCCACCGGAGCGTCGTACCGGGCCCTCATACATGCGGGGTGGTGTTGTGGCATGTCCGAAGAGGCGACACGCATCTCCAGGGTGTGCCCCCCCTCACGGACGGCGCCGCTGCCGTCATGTGGAGGGGGGGAAACGGACGCGTCAGGTCTACACGGAGTGGATGTAGCTGTGGGTTTGGCCCGGATGTTGCTCCCGGGTGTCCCTATGGGTAGACCTGACACAACCGGGTGGAGAGGTCCACTGGTCAGAGCCCGTCCGTGGGAAGTCAAAGGGCTAGATCTCGTGATCAACCGCTCCTGGGTTAGGCGGGATGGGGGCCCTGGGGGGTAGCAATGCCACCGGAGCATCGCATCGGGCCCTCATACATGCGGGGTGGTGTGGTAGCATGTCCGAAGAGGCGGCACGCGTCTCCGGGGCGTGGCCCCCCCTAACGGACGGCGATAACACGGTAGTAGCCATTCTGCGGTAACGATGCGGCGTGAATATTATTAAATACTCGGAGCGCGACAAAATCATGAGTTTTTTTACACGACGTGGGCACATGTGCTATAGGAACGATAATATTTTTTTCATAATTTTTGGTGATGGAGAAGTATCCCAAAAATTCCTTCTACGCGGATTACCCTTCGCGCGTCTACGGTTGTGGCCGACGGCCTCCGGGGGCTAGCATGCCGCCAAATCTTGCGTAGGCGGCCTCTCACAAGTTTGGAAGTGTTGTGGTGGTTGCAAACGCCCGGCACGCGTGTCCGGGGTGTGCCCTCCCTCACGGACGGCGCCGCCGCCGGCACCTGGAGGGGGGAAACGGACGTGTCGGGTCTACACGGAGGGGATCTTGTTGTGGGTTTGGCCCGGATGTTGCTCCCAGGTGTCCCTCTGAGCTGACCTGACACAACCGGGTGGAGAGGTCCCCTGTTCAAAGCCTGACCATGGAAAGTCAAAGGGCAAGATCTCGTGGTCAACCGCTTTAGGGTTAGGCAGGACAGGGGCCCTGGGAGGGTAGCAATGCCACCGGAGCGTCGCACCAGGCCCTCATACATGCGGGGTGGTGTGGTGGCATGTCCGAAGAGGCGGCACGCGTCTCCGGGGTTTGGCCCCCCTCACGGACGGCGCCACCGCCGGCACCTGGAGGGGGAAACGGACGCGTCGGGTCTACATGGAGGGGATCTTGCTGTGGGTCTGGCCCGGATATTGCTCCAAAGTGTTCCTATGGGCTGACCTAACACAACCGGGTGGAGAGGTCCACTGGTCAAATCCCGTCCGTGCAAAGTCAAAGGGCTAGATCCCGTGGTCAAACGCTACAGGGTTAGGCGGGACGGGGGCCCTGGGGGGTAGCAATGCCACCGGAGCATTGCACCGGGCCCTCATACATGCGGGGTGGTGTGGTGGCATGTCCGAAGAGGCGGCACGCATCTCCGGGGCGTGCCCCCCCCCTAACGGACGGCGATGACACGGTAGTAGCCATTCTGCGGTAATGATGCAGCGTGAATATTATTAAATACTCGGAGCGCGATAAAATCATGAGTTTTTTTGCACGACGTGGGCACATGTGCTATAGGAACGATAATATTTTTTTCATATTGGTGATGGAGAAGTATCCCAAAAATTCCCTCTACGTGGATTGCCCTTCGCGCGTCTACGGCTGTGGCCGGCGGCCTTCGGGGGCTAGCACGCCGCCAAATGTTGCGTAGGCGGCCTCTCACTAGTTTGGAAGTGTTGTGGTGGTTGCAAACGCCCGGCACGCGTGTTCGGGGTGTGCCCCCCCCTCACGGACAGCGCCGCCGCCGGCACCTGGAGGGGGGAAACGGACGTGTCGGGTCTACACGGAGGGGATCTTGTTGTGGGTTTGGCCCGGATGTTGCTCCTGAAGGAAATATGCCCTAGAGGCAATAATAAAGTTATTATTTATTTCCTTATATCATGATAAATGTTTATTATTCATGCTAGAATTGTATTAACCGGAAACATAATACATGTGTGAATACATAGACAAACAGAGTGTCACTAGTATGCCTCTACTTGACTAGCTCGTTAATCAAAGATGGTTATGTTTCCTAACCATGAACAAAGAGTTGTTATTTGACTAACGGGATCACATCATTAGTTGAATGATCTGATTGACATGACCCATTCCATTAGCTTAGCACCCGATCGTTTAGTATGTTGCTATTGCTTTCTTCATGACTTATACATGTTCCTATGACTATGAGATTATGCAACTCCCGTTTGCCGGAGGAACACTTTGGGTGCTACCAAACGTCACAACGTAACTGGGTGATTATAAAGGAGCATTACAGGTGTCTCCAAAGGTAGATGTTGGGTTGGCGTATTTCGAGATTAGGATTTGTCACTCCGATTGTCGGAGAGGTATCTCTGGGCCCTCTCGGTAATGCACATCGCATAAGCCTTGCAAGCACTACAACTAATGAGTTAGTTGCAGGATGATGTATTACAGAATGAGTAAAGAGACTTGCCGGTAACGAGATTTAACTAGGTATTGAGATACCGACGATCGAATCTCGGGCAAGTAACATACCGATGACAAAGGGAACAACATATGTTGTTATGCGGTCTGACCGATAAAGATCTTCGTAGAATATGTAGGAGCCAATATGGGCATCCAGGTCCCGCTATTGGTTATTGACCGGAGATCTGTCTCAGTCATGTCTACATTGTTCTCGAACCGTAGGGTCCGCACGCTTAAAGTTACGATGACAGTTGTTATGAGTTTTATGCATGTTGATGTACCGAAGTTAGTTCGGAGTCCCGGATGTGATCACGGACATGACGAGGAGTCTCGAAATGGTCAAGACATAAAGATTGATATATTGGACGGATATATTCGGACACCGGAAATGTTTCGGGTGATTTCGGAGAAAACCGGAGAGCCGGAGGGTTACCGGAACCCCCCCCCCTGGGAGAAGTAATGGGCCATATGGGCCTTAGTGGATAGAGAGAGGGGCTGCCAGAGGTGGGCCGCGCGCCACCTCCTCCCTGGTCCGAATTGGACTAGGGGACGGGGGTGGCGCCCCCCCTTTCCTTCGCCCTCTCCACCTCTTTCCCCCTCCTAGTAGGAGTCCTACTCCTACTAGGAGGAGGACTCCTCCTTGGCGCGCCACACCTGGCCGGCCGGCCTCCTCCCCTTGCTCCTTTATATACGGGGGCAGGGGGCACCTCTAGACACAAGTTGATCCACGTGATCGTTCCTTAGCCGTGTGCGGTGTCCCCTGCCACCATATTCCACCTCGGTCATATCATTGTAGTGCTTAGGCGAAGCCCTGCGTCGGTAGAACATCATCATCGTCACCACGCCGTTGTGCTGACGGAACTCATCCCCGAAGCTTTGCTGGATCGGAGCCCGGGGAGCGTCATCGAGCTGTACGTGTGCTAAGAACTCGGAGGTGCCGGAGTAACGGTGCTTGGATCGGTCGGATCGGGAAGACGTACGACTACTTTCTCTATGTTGCGTCAATGCTTTCGTTGCGGTCTACGAGGGTACGTAGACAACACTCTCTCCTCTCGTTGCTATGCATCACCATGATCTTGCGTATGCGTAGGAAAATTTTGAAATTACTACGTTCCCCAACAGTGGCATCCGAGCCTAGATTTTATGGTTTGATGTTATATGCACGAGTAGAACACAAGTGAGTTGTGGGCGATATAAGTCATACTGCCTACCAGCATGTCATACTTTGGTTCGGCGGTATTGTTGGACGAGACGACCCGGACCAACATTACGCGTACGCTTACGCGAGACCGGTTCTCCCGACGTGCTTTGCACATAGGTGGCTTGCGGGCGACAGTCTCTCCAACTTTAGTTGAACCGAGTGTGGCTAGGCCCGGTCCTTGCGAAGGTTAAAACGGAGTCAAATTGACAAACTATCGTTGTGGTTTTGATGCGTAGGTGAGATTGGTTCTTGCTTAAGCCCGTAGCAGCCACGTAAAACTTGCAACAACAAAGTAGAGGACGTCTAACTTGTTTTTGCAGGGCATGTTGTGATGTGATATGGTCAAGACATGATGCTGAATTTTATTGTATGAGATGATCATGTTTTGTAACCGAGTTATCGGCAACTGGCAGGAGCCATATGGTTGTCGCTTTATTGTATGCAATGCAATCGCGATGTAATGCTTTACTTTATCACTAAGCGGTAGCGATAGTCGTGGAAGCATAAGATTGGCGAGACGACAATGATGCTACGATGGAGATCAAGGTGTCGCGCCGGTGACGATGGTGATCATGACGGTGCTTCGGAGATGGAGATCACAGGCACAAGATGATGGCCATATCATATCACTTATATTGATTGCATGTGATGTTTATCCTTTATGCATCTTATCTTGCTTTGATTGACGGTAGCATTATAAGATGATCTCTCACTAAATTATCAAGAAGTGTTCTCCCTGAGTATGCACCGTTGCGAAAGTTCTTCGTGCTAAGACACCACGTGATGATCGGGTGTGATAGGCTCTACGTTCAAATACAACGGGTGCAAAACAGTTGCACACGCGGAATACTCAGGTTATACTTGACGAGCCAAGCATATACAGATATGGCCTCGGAACACGGAGACCGAAAGGTCGAGCGTGAATCATATAGTAGATATGATCAACATAAAGATGTTCACCGATGAAACTACTCCATCTCACGTGATGATCGGACATGGTTTAGTTGATTTGGATCACGTGATCACTTAGAGGATTAGAGGGATGTCTATCTAAGTGGGAGTTCTTAAGTAATATGATTAATTTAACTTAAATTTATCATGAACTTAGTCCCTGATAGTATCTTGCTTGTTTATGTTGATTGTAGATAGATGGCTCATGCTGTTCTTCCGTTAAATTTTAATGCGTTCCTTGAGAAAGCAAAGTTGAAAGATGATGGTAGCAATTACACAGACTGGGTCCGTAACTTGAGGATTATCCTCATTGCTGCACAGAAGAATTACGTCCTGGAAGCACCGCTGGGTGCCAGGCCTGCTGCTGGAGCAACACCAGATGTTATGAATGTCTGGCAGAGCAAAGCTTATGACTACTCGATAGTTCAGTGTGCCATGCTTTACGGCTTAGAATCGGGACTTCAACGATGTTTTGAACGTCATGGAGCATATGAGATGTTCCAGGAGTTAAAGTTAATATTTCAAGCAAATGCCTGGATTGAGAGATATGAAGTCTCCAATAAGTTCTATAGCTGCAAGATGGAGGAGAACAGTTCTGTCAGTGAGCATATACTCAAAATGTCTGGGTATAATAATCACTTGATTCAATTGGGAGTTAATCTTCCAGATGATTGCGTCATTGACAGAATTCTCCAATCACTGCCACCAAGCTACAAGAGCTTCATGATGAACTATAATATGCAAGGGATGAACAAGACTATTCCCGAGCTCTTCGCAATGCTGAAAGCTGCGGAGGTAGAAATTAAGAAGGAGCATCAAGTGTTGATGGTCAACAAGACCACTAGTTTCAAGAAAAAGGGCAAAGGGAAGAAGAAGGGGAACTTCAAGAAGAACGGCAAGCAAGTTGCTGCTCAAGAGAAGAAACCCAAGTCTGGACCTAAGCCTGAAACTGAGTGCTTCTACTGCAAGAAGACTGGTCACTGGAAGCGGAACTGCCCCAAGTATTTGGCGGATAAGAAGGATGGCAAGGTGAACAAAGGTATATGTGATATACATGTTATTGATGTGTACCTTACTAATGCTCGCAGTAGCACCTGGGTATTTGATACTGGTTCTGTTGCTAATATTTGCAACTCGAAACAGGGACTACGGATTAAGCGAAGATTAGCTAAGGACGAGGTGACGATGCGCGTGGGAAACGGTTCCAAAGTCGATGTGATCGCGGTCGGCACGCTACCTCTACATCTACCTTCGGGATTAGTATTAGACCTAAATAATTGTTATTTGGTGCCAGCGTTGAGCATGAACATTATATCTGGATCTTGTTTAATGCGAGACGGTTATTCATTTAAATCAGAGAATAATGGTTGTTCTATTTATATGAGTAATATCTTTTATGGTCATGCACCCTTGAAGAGTGGTCTATTTTTATTGAATCTCGATAGTAGTGATACACATATTCATAATGTTGAAGCCAAAAGATGCAGAATTGATAACGAAGGTGCAACTTATTTGTGGCACTGTCGTTTAGGTCATATCGGTGTAAAGCACATGAAGAAACTCCATACTGATGGACTTTTGGAACCACTTGATTATGAATCACTTGGTACTTGCGAACCATGCCTCATGGGCAAGATGACTAAAACACCGTTCTCCGGTACTATGGAGAGAGCAACAGATTTGTTGGAAATCATACATACAGATGTATGTGGTCCGATGAATATTGAGGCTCGTGGCGGATATCGTTATTTTCTCATCTTCACAGATGATTTAAGCAGATATGGGTATATCTACTTAATGAAACATAAGTCTGAGACATTTGAAAAGTTCAAAGAATTTCAGAGTGAAGTTGAAAATCATCGTAACAAGAAAATAAAGTTTCTACGATCTGATCGTGGAGGAGAATATTTGAGTTACGAGTTTGGTGTACATTTGAAACAATGCGGAATAGTTTCGCAACTCACGCCACCCGGAACACCACAGCGTAATGGTGTGTCCGAACGTCGTAATCGTACTTTACTTGATATGGTGCGATCTATGATGTCTCTTACTGATTTACCGCTATCATTTTGGGGATACGCTCTAGAGACGGCCGCATTCACGTTAAATAGGGCACCATCAAAATCCGTTGAGACGACGCCTTATGAACTGTGGTTTGGCAAGAAACCAAAGTTGTCGTTTCTGAAAGTTTGGGGCTGTGATGCTTATGTGAAAAAACTTCAACCTGATAAGCTCGAACCCAAATCGGAGAAATGTGTCTTCATAGGATATCCAAAGGAAACTATTGGATACACCTTCTATCACAGATCCGAAGGCAAGACTTTTGTTGCTAAATTCGAAAACTTTTTGGAGAAGGAGTTTCTCTCGAAAGAAGTGAGTGGGAGGAAAGTAGAACTTGATGAGGTAACTGTACCTACTCCCTTATCGGAAAGTAGTACATCGCAGAAAACTGTTTATGCGACACCTACACCAATAAGTGAGGAAGCTAATGATGATAATCATGAAACTTTAGATCAAGATACTACTGAGCCTCGTAGATCAACCAGAGTGAGATCCGCACCAAAGTGGTACGGTAATCCTGTTCTGGAAGTCATGCTACTAGATCATGATGAACCTACAAACTATGAAGAAGCGATGGTGAGCCCAGATTCCGCAAAATGGCTTGAAGCCATGAAATCTGAGATGGGATCCATGTATGAGAACAAAGTATGGACTTTGGTTGACTTGCCCGATGATCGGCAAGCAATTGAGAATAAATGGATCTTCAAGAAGAAGACTGACGCTGACGGTAATATTACTGTCTACAAAGCTCGACTTGTCGCAAAAGGTTTTCGACAAGTTCAAGGGATTGACTACGATGAGACCTTCTCACCCGTAGCGATGCTTAAGTCTGTCCGAATCATGTTAGCAATTGCCGCATTTTATGATTATGAAATTTGGCAGATGGATGTCAAAACTGCATTCCTGAATGGATTTCTGGAAGAAGAGTTGTATATGATGCAACCAGAAGGTTTTGTCGATCCAAAGGGAGCTAACAAAGTGTGCAAGCTCCAGCGATCCATTTATGGACTGGTGCAAGCCTCTCGGAGTTGGAATAAACGCTTTGATAGTGTGATCAAAGCATTTGGGTTTATACAGACTTTTGGAGAAGCCTGTATTTACAAGAAAGTGAGTGGGAGCTCTGTAGCATTTCTGATATTATATGTGGATGACATATTACTGATTGGAAATAATATAGAATTTCTGGATAGCATAAAGGGATACTTGAATAAGAGTTTTTCAATGAAAGACCTCGGTGAAGCTGCTTACATATTGGGCATTAAGATCTATAGAGATAGATCAAGACGCTTAATTGGACTTTCACAAAGCACATACCTTGACAAAATTTTGAAGAAGTTCAAAATGGATCAAGCAAAGAAAGGATTCTTGCCTGTGTTACAAGGTGTGAAGTTGAGTAAGACTCAATGCCCGACCACTGCAGAAGATAGAAAGAATATGAAAGATGTTCCCTATGCTTCAGCCATAGGCTCTATCATGTATGCAATGCTGTGTACCAGACCTGATGTGTGCCTTGCTATAAGTTTAGCAGGGAGGTACCAAAGTAATCCAGGAGTGGATCACTGGACAGCGGTCAAGAACATCCTGAAATACCTGAAAAGGACTAAGGATATGTTTCTCATATATGGAGGTGACAAAGAGCTCATCGTAAAAGGTTACGTTGATGCAAGCTTTGACACTGATCCGGACGATTCTAAATTGCAAACCGGATACGTGTTTACATTAAATGGTGGAGCTATCAGTTGGTGCAGTTCTAAACAAAGCGTCGTAGCGGGATCTACATGTGAAGCGGAATACATAGCTGCTTCAGAAGCAGCAAATGAAGGAGTCTGGATGAAGGAGTTCATATCCGATCTAGGTGTCATACCTAGTGCATCGGGTCCAATGAAAATCTTTTGTGACAATACTGGTGCAATTGCCTTGGCAAAGGAATCCAGATTTCACAAGAGAACCAAGCACATCAAGAGACACTTCAATTCCATCCGGGATCTACTCCAGGTGGGAGACATATAGATTTGCAAGATACATACGGATCTGAATGTTGCAGACCCGTTGACTAAGCCTCTTCCACGAGCAAAACATGATCAACACCAAGACTCCATGGGTGTTAGAATCATTACTGTGTAATCTAGATTATTGACTCTAGTGCAAGTGGGAGACTGAAGGAAATATGCCCTAGAGGCAATAATAAAGTTATTATTTATTTCCTTATATCATGATAAATGTTTATTATTCATGCTAGAATTGTATTAACCGGAAACATAATACATGTGTGAATACATAGACAAACAGAGTGTCACTAGTATGCCTCTACTTGACTAGCTCGTTAATCAAAGATGGTTATGTTTCCTAACCATGAACAAAGAGTTGTTATTTGACTAACGGGATCACATCATTAGTTGAATGATCTGATTGACATGACCCATTCCATTAGCTTAGCACCCGATCGTTTAGTATGTTACTATTGCTTTCTTTATGACTTATACATGTTCCTATGACTATGAGATTATGCAACTCCCGTTTGCCGGAGGGACACTTTGGGTGCTACCAAACGTCACAACGTAACTGGGTGATTATAAAGGAGCATTACAGGTGTCTCCAAAGGTAGATGTTGGGTTGGCGTATTTCGAGATTAGGATTTGTCACTCCGATTGTTGGAGAGGTATCTCTGGGCCCTCTCAGTAATGCACATCGCATAAGCCTTGCAAGCATTGCAACTAATATGTTAGTTGTGAGATGATGTATTACGGAACGAGCAAAGAGACTTGCCGGTGACGAGATTGAACTAGGTATTGGATACCGACGATCGAATCTCGGGCAAGTAACATACCGATGACAAAGGGAACAATGTATGTTGTTATGCGGTCTGACCGATAAAGATCTTTGTAGAATATGTAGGAGCCAATATGGGCATCCAGGTCCCGCTATTGGTTATTGACTAGAGATCTGTCTCAGTCATGTCTACATTGTTCTCGAACCGTAGGGTCCGCACGCTTAAAGTTACGATGACAGTTGTTATGAGTTTTATGCATGTTGATGTACCGAAGTTAGTTCGGAGTCCCAGATGTGATCACGGACATGACGAGGAGTCTCGAAATGGTCGAGACATAAAGATTGATATATTGGACGGATATATTCGGACACCGGAAGTGTTTTGGGTGATTTCGGAGAAAACCGGAGAGTCGGAGGGTTACCGGAACCCCCCCCGGGAGAAGTAATGGGCCATATGGGCCTTAGTGGATAGAGAGAGGGGCTGCCAGAGGTGGGCCGCGCGCCACCTCCTCCCTGGTCCGAATTGGACTAGGGGAGGGGGGCGCCCCCCCCTTTCCTTCTCCCTCTCCACCTCTTTCCCCCTCCTAGTAGGAGTCCTACTCCTACTAGGAGGAGGACTCCTCCTTGGCGCGCCACACCTGGCCGGCCGGCCTCCTCCCCTTGCTCCTTTATATACGGGGGCAGGGGGCACCTCTAGACACAAGTTGATCCACGTGATCGTTCCTTAGCCGTGTGCGGTGCCCCCTGCCACCATATTCCACCTCGGTCATATCGTTGTAGTGCTTAGGCGAAGCCCTGCGTCGGTAGAACATCATCATCGTCACCATGCCGTTGTGCTGACGGAACTCATCCCCGAAGCTTTGCTGGATTGGAGCCCGGGGAGCGTCATCGAGCTGTACGTGTGCTAAGAACACGGAGGTGCCGGAGTAACGGTGCTTGGATCGGTCGGATCGGGAAGACGTACGACTACTTCCTCTACGTTGCATCAACGCTTCCGTTGCGGTCTACGAGGGTACGTAGACAACACTCTCCCCTCTCGTTGCTATGCATCACCATGATCTTGCGTATGCATAGGAAAATTTTGAAATTACTACGTTCCCCAACAGCTCCCAGGTGTCCCTCTGAGCTGACCTCACACAACCGGGTGGAGAGGTCCCCTATTCAAAGCCTGTCCGTGGAAAGTCAAAGGGCAAGATCTCATGGTCAACCGCTCTAGGGTTAGGCAAGACAGGGGCCCTGGGGGGATAGCAATGCCACCAGAGCGTCGCATCGGACCCTCATACATGCGGGGTGCTGTGGTGGCATGTCCGAAGAGGCGGCACGCGTCTCCGAGGTTTGGCCCCCCTCACGGACGGCGCCACCGCCGGCACCTGGAGGGGGGAAACGGACGCGTCGGGTCTACAAGGAGGGGATCTTGCTGTGGGTCTGGCCCGGATGTTGCTCCAAAGTGTTCATATGGGCTGACCTAACACAACCGGGTGGAGAGGTCCACTGGTCAAATCCCGTCCGTGCAAAGTCAAAGGGCTAGATCCCGTGGTCAAACGCTACAGGGTTAGGCGGGACGGGGGGCCTGGGGGTAGCAATGCCACCGGAGCATCGCACCGGGCCCTCATGCATGCGGGGTGGTGTGGTGGCATGTCCGAAGAGGCGGCACGCATCTCCGGGGCATGCCCCCCACCTAACGGACGGCGATGACATGGTAGTAGCCATTCTGCGGTAACGATGCGGCGTGAATATTATTAAATACTCGGAGCGTGATAAAATCATGAGTTTTTTTGCACGACGTGGGCACATGTGCTATAGGAACGATAATATTTTTTTCATAATTTTTGGTGATGGAGAAGTATCCAAAAAATTCCCTCTACGCGGATTGCCCTTCGCACATTTACGGCTGTGGCCGGCGGCCTCCGGGGGCTAGCACGCTGCCAAATCTTGCGTAGGCGGCCTCTCACAAGTTTGTAAGTGTTGTGGTGGTTGCAAACGCCCGACACGCATGTCCGGGGTGTGGCCCCCCTCACGGACGGCGCCGCCGCCGGCACCTAGAGGGGGGAAACAGACGCGTCTGGTCTACACAGAGGGAACTTGTTGTGGGTTTGGCCCGGATGTTGCTCCCAGGTGTCCCTCTGAGCTGACCTGACACAACCGGGTGGAGAGGTCCCCTGTTCAAAGCCTGTCCGTGCAAAGTCAAAGGGTAAGATCTCGTGGTCAACCGCTCCAGGGTTAGGCAAGACAGGGGCCCTGGGGGGGTAGCAATGCCACCGAAGCGTCGCATCGGGCCCTCATACATGCGGGGTGGTGTGGTGGCATGTCCGAAGAGGCGGCACACGTCTCCGGGGTTTGGCCCCCCTCACGGACGGCGCCACCGCCGGCACCTGGAGGGGGGAAACGGACGCGTCGGGTCTACACGGAGGGGATCTTGCTGTGGGTCTGGCCCGGATGTTGCTCCAAAGTGTTCCTATGGGCTGACCTAACACAACCGGGTGGAGAGGTCCACAGGTCAAATCCCGTCCGTGCAAAGTCAAAGGGCTAGATCCCGTGGTCAAACGCTATAGGGTTAGGCGGGACGGGGGCCCTGGGGGGTAGCAATGCCACCGGAGCATCGCACCGGGCCCTCATACATGCGGGGTGGTGTGGTGGCATGTCCGAAGAGGCGGCACGCATCTCCGGGGCGTGGCCCCCCTAACGGACGACGATGACACGGTAGTAGCCATTCTGCGGTAACGATGCGGCGTGAATATTATTAAATACTCGGAGCGCGATAAAATCATGAGTTTTTTTGCACGACGTGGGCACATGTGCTATAGGAATGATAATATTTTTTTCATAATTTTTGGTGATGGAGAAGTATCCCAAAAATTCCCTCTACGCGGATTGCCCTTCGCGCGTCTACGGCTGTGGCCGGCGGCCTCCGGGGGCTAGCACGCCGCCAAATCTTGCGTAGGCGGCCTCTCACAAGTTTGTAAGTGTTGTGGTGGTTGCAAACGCCCAGCACGCGTGTCCGGGGTGTGCCCCCCCTCACGGACGGCGCCGCCGCCGGCACCTAGAGGGGGGAAACAGACGCGTCTGGTCTACACGGAGGGGATCTTGTTGTGGGTTTGGCCCGGATGTTGCTCCCAGGTGTCCCTCTGAGCTGACCTGACACAACCGGGTGGAGAGGTCCCCTGTTCAAAGCCTGTCCGTGGAAAGTCAAAGGGCAAGATCTCGTGGTCAACCGCTCTAGGGTTAGGCAAGACAGGGGCCCTGGGGGGTAGCAATGCCACCGGAGCGTCGCATCGGGCCCTCATACATGCGGGGTGCTGTGGTGGCATGTCCGAAGAGGCGGCACGCGTCTCCGGGGTTTGGCCCCCCTCACGGACGGCGCCACCGCCGGCACCTGGAGGGGGAAAATGGACGCGTCGGGTCTACACGGAGGGGATCTTGCTGTGGGTCTGGCCCGGATGTTGCTCCAAAGTGTTCCTATGGGCTGACCTAACACAACCGGGTGGAGAGGTCCACTGGTCAAATCCCGTCCGTGCAAAGTCAAAGGGCTAGATGCCGTGGTCAAACGCTACAGGGTTAGGCGGTACGGGGGCCCTGGGGGGTAGCAATGCCACCGGAGCATCGCACCGGGCCCTCATACATGCGGGGTGGTGTGGTGGCATGTTCGAAGAGGCGGCACGCATCTCCGGGGCGTGGCCCCCCCTAACGGACGGCGATGACACGGTAGTAGCCATTCTGCGGTAACGATGCGGCGTGAATATTATTAAATACTCGAAGCGCGATAAAATCATGAGTTTTTTTGCACGACATGGGCACATGTGCTATAGGAACAATAATATTTTTTTCATAATTTTTGGTGATGGAGAAGTATCCCAAAAATTCCCTCTACGCGGATTGCCCTTCGCGCGTCTACGGCTGTGGCCGGCGGCCTCCGGGGGCTAGCACGCCGCCAAATCTTGCGTAGGCGGCCTCTCACAAGTTTGTAAGTGTTGTGGTGGTTGCAAACGCCCGGCACGCGTGTCCGGGGTGTGCCCCCCCTCATGGACGGCGCCGCCGCCGGCACCTAGAGGGGGGAAACAGACGCGTCTGGTCTACACGGTGGGGATCTTGTTGTGGGTTTGGCCCGGATGTTGCTCCCAGGTGTCCATCTGAGCTGACCTGACACAACCGGGTGGAGAGGTCCCCTGTTCAAAGCCTGTCCGTGGAAAGTCAAAGGGCAAGATCTCGTGGTCAACCGCTCTAGGGTTAGGCAAGACAGGGGCCCTGGGGGGGTAGCAATGCCACCGGAGCATCGCATCGGGCCCTCATACATGCGGGGTGGTGTGGTGGCATGTCCGAAGAGGCGGCACGCGTCTCCGGGGTTTGGCCCCCCTCACGGACGGCGCCACCGCCGGCACCTGGAGGGGGGAAACAGACGCGTCGGGTCTACACGGAGGGGATCTTGCTGTGGGTCTGACCCGGATGTTGCTCCAAAGTGTTCCTATGGGCTGACCTAACACAACCGGGTGGAGAGGTCCACTGGTCAAATCCCGTCCATGCAAAGTCAAAGGGCTAGATCCCGTGGTCAAACGCTACAGGGTTAGGCGGGACGGTGGCCCTGGGGGGTAGCAATGCCACCGGAGCATCGCACCGGGCCCTCATACATGCGGGGTGGTGTGGTGGCATGTCCGAAGAGGCAGCACGCATCTCCGGGGCGTGGCCCCCCCCTAACGGACGGCGATGACACGGTAGTAGCCATTCCGCGGTAACGATGCGGCGTGAATATTATTAAATACTCAGAGCGCGATAAAATCATGAGTTTTTTTGCACGACGTGGGCACATGTGCTATAGGAACGATAATATTTTTTCATAATTTTTGGTGATGGAGAAGTATCCCAAAAATTCCCTCTACGCGGATTGCCCTTCGCGCGTCTACGGCTGTGGACGGCGGCCTCTGGGGCTAGCATGCCGCCAAATCTTGTGTAGGCGGCCTCTCACAAGTTTGGAAGTGTTGTGGTGGTTGCAAACGCCCGGCACGCGTGTCCGGGGTGTGCCCCCCCTCACGGACGGCGCCGCCGCCGGCACCTGGAGGGGGGAAACAGACGCGTCGGGTCTACACGGAGGGGATCTTGTTGTGGGTTTGGCCCGGATGTTGCTCCCAGGTGTCCCTCTGAGCTGACCTGACACAACCGGGTGGAGAGGTCCCCTGTTCAAAGCCTGTCCGTGGAAAGTCAAAGGGCAAGATCTCGTGGTCAACCACTCTAGGGTTAGGCAGGACAGGGGCCCTAGGGGGGGGGGTAGCAATGCCACCGGAGTGTCGCACCGGGCCCTCATACATGCGGGGTGGTGTGGTGGCATGTCCGAAGAGGCGACACGCATCTCCGGGGTTTGGCCCCCCTCACGGACGGCGCCACCGCCGGCACCTGAAGGGGGGAAACGGACGCGTCAGGTCTACACGGAGGGGATCTTGCTGTGGATCTGGCCCGGATGTTGCTCCAAAGTGTTCCTATGGGCTGACCTAACACAACCGGGTGGAGAGGTCCACTGGTCAAATTCCGTCCGTGCAAAGTCAAAGGGCTAGATCCCGTGGTCAAACGCTACAGGGTTAGGTGGGACGGGGGCCCTGGGGGGTAGCAATGCCACCGGAGCATCGCACCGGGCCCTCATACATGCGGGGTGGTGTGGTGGCATGTCCGAAGAGGCGGCACGCATCTCTGGGGCGTGGCCCCCCCTAACGGACGGCGATGACACGGTAGTAGCCATTCTGCGGTAACGATGCGGCGTGAATATTATTAAATACTCGGAGCGCGATAAAATCATGAGTTTTTTTGCACGACGTGGGCACATGTGCTATAGGAACGATAATATTTTTTTCATAATTTTTTGGTGATGGAGAAGTATCCCAAAAATTCCCTCTACGCGGATTGCCCTTCGCGCGTCTACGATTGTGGCCGGCGACCTCTGGGGGCTAGCATGCCGCCAAATCTTGCATAAGCAGCCTCTCACAAGTTTGGAAGTGTTGTGGTGGTTGCAAACGCTCGGCACGTGTGTCCGGGGTGTGCCCCCTCCCACGTACGGCGCCGCCACCGGCACCTGGAGGGGGGAAACGGACGCGTCGGGTCTACACGGAGGGGATCTTGCTGTGGGTCTGGCCCGATTGTTGCTCCAAAGTGTTCCTATGGGTGGACCTGACACAACCGGGTGGAGAGGTCCAGTGGTCAAAGCCCGTCCGTGCAAAGTCAAAGGGCTAGATCCCGTGGTCAAACGCTACAGGGTTAGCCGGGACGGGGGCCCTGGGGGGTAGCAATGCCACCGGAGCATCGTACCGGGCCCTCATACATGCGGGGTGGTGTTGTGGCATGTCCAAAGAGGTGGCACGCGTCTCCGAGGTGTGGCCCCCGTCACGGACGGCGTCGATGCCGGCACCTGGAGGGGGAAACGGACGCGTCGGGTCTACACGGAGAGGATCTTGCTGTGGGTCTGGCCCGGATGTTGCTCCCCGGTGTCCCTTTGGGCCGACCTGACACAACCGGGTGGAGAGGTCCACTGGTCAAAGCCCGTCCGTGGGAAGTCAAAGGGCTAGATCTCATGGTCAACTGCTCCAGGGTTAGGCGGGACGGGGGCCCTGGGGGGGTAGCAATGCCACCGGAGCGTCGTGAAGTTCACTGATGGTTATGCGTCGAATATAAGTAAGGGGGTCAATCTTTCAACGGGCAGAGGGACCGGGCTCAAGAGTCATGACTATCATGTATGGATTGAGCGGATTATGCCGGTGATGGTTCGGGGCTATGTTCCCGAGCGTGTCTGGCGTGTGCTTGCGGAGTTAAGCCATTTCTTCCGCACGCTTTGTGCTAAAGAAGTATGTCCTGAGAAGATAAAAGAAATGCATAAGAAGGCACCGGAGTTGATATGCAAGCTAGAGAAGATCTTCCCGCCAGGATTCTTTACTCCGATGACACATCTCCTTTTGCACCTCCCGAACGAGGTATTGTTGGGGGGCCCTGTGCAGAATCGTTGGCAGTATGGCCCTGAGAGACAAAACAAGCATCTGAGACAGAAATGTGGAAACAAAGCTAAGATTGAAGCTTCCATAGCTGAGGCAGTTATCCTAGAGGAGGTGGCAGACCTCAGGACAGCCTACTATCCGGACAATGTTCCCACGTTGCACAATAAGGTATCTCGATACAATACAGAAGAACCCAAGTATAAACCCAAGTTGCCTCTATTCATCGGGCAAGGTGGTAGGGCTGGATGCTCGAAATCTTATCTCATGCCACGAGATGAGTGGGAGGATGTCATGTTCTATATCTTGCACAACATCAAGGAAGTTGAGGATGAGTGGATGAGGTAATACCTTTGCACCATTATTTTAGTCAATTCGTTATGTTCACTTTGCCTAGTTCTTATACCGCTTTTCTTATTGTAGTCGATTTGTTGAAGAAGAATGGACGGGAATGCTGCCTCCTTCTGAAGCGGAGGCACTTGCTCTTCTCCGAAAGGGTGCTGATGGAAGGAAAAATTTCGTTGCGTGGTTCATGGAGAAAGTAATTTTTCACACTTTCAATTAAACTCATGCACCCTATAATTTCAATTAAACTTGTAGGGAAATGATCCGACCGAATCAATGGATGAAGAATTGAGATGGGTATCCATGGGTTTTGATCCTGTCGTCATGACATGCGAAAAGTATGATGTGAATGGGTATCGCTTCCATACAGAGGAGCACCAGAACAGTCGGCCTGATCCCAAAACCATAAATACCGGAGTCTTCACTGAAGGAGATAATAAAGTATATTACTACGGAAGGGTAGGAAAAATATACGAGCTTACTTTCAAACATGGCCGCGAACACCTAAGTCTCACTGTGTTCAAATGCCGATGGTTCGACCCCAAAAAGGGTCTGAGACATACGCCTTCTGTTGGTTTAGTTGAAGTTAAACCATCAACCGTCTATGCCGGAGCTGATCTCTTTATCGCCGCTACCCAGGCCACACAAGTATATTATCTGCCTTACCCATGCCAGAAAGAGTACCTAAAGGGTTGGGAAGTTGTGTTCAAGGTGTCGCCGCATGGTAAGCTACCGGACCCGAACGATGATGATTACTACAACATAAACCCCATGACATACGAGGGAGTGTTCTATCAAGAGGAACATGATGACGTGGTCCGAAACAACGAGGATGATGACTTGGGTTATGTTGACCTGGACCCAAATGACGACGACGCACGGATTGATGGTGAGGCAGTTGTGAATCAAAGAGACATAATTATGCTTGAAAAGTTAAATGAAGACGCTGACGATGAGGAAGAGCCTCCACCTCCGTCAGACAACGAAGAAGATATGCGTGATAGTGATGATGAGGCCGGTCCACAAATAGATTACAATAGTGATGATTCATATGGGTTCTAGAAAATGTAAGTTCTTTTAATGGTCATTACAATAGTATGCTTAATGTGCTCTTCTGGTATTAATGTTTTTCCTGTATGCTTGTTTAATTGATATCCTTACTAATTGTTTATTCTCTTCTCAATGCAGGTTTGCTAATCATGGGCAAGTCCAGCGGCGCTAGTTTCCTCAGTAAATTTAAAGGACTTACTCGGAGTGGACGAGCCCACAAGGTTCCCTCCCGACTACGCGAGGATGACACCTCACAGGGAGGTGGAGGGGTCGGGGGAGGAGACCCTAGAGGAGGAGGCGGTGGGGGGAGAGCCCCTAGAGGAGGAAGAGGTGGGGGGAGAGGCAACCAGGGCAAAAAACTCCGGGCTGTGTCTGAAATAGGAGGGTCTTCTTCGATGCCCTCCTATACAGAGACACCTTCTGAGTCTGAGGAGGAGTATGTTCCTGATGGCGAGGAGGAGGAGGCCGAGGAGGAGGGTGAGGAGGAGGAGGCCGAGGAGGAGGATGAGGAGGAGGAGGGTGAGGAGGAGGGGGCCGAGGAGGAGGGTGAGGAGGAGGGCGAGGAGGGTGGAGGGGAGGTTGATCCCACGTTGTGGGGTGACTTGCCACCGGGTGCTCCGCAGGGGTGGCTGCGTGGTAATGCCGGACTACCTACACCACCTTCTATCGAGGAGCACAAGTGGCTCATTGAACCTGTGGGGACAGAGTAAGTGCCTCTCAATCATATTTTCAACACATGACAACATTTTTTTATTGTACACATGGCAATCATTTGATTCTTTTGCAGAAACTGGATCCTTCGCGGAAAGGGCCGTAAACCGAACGGCCTTATCACTGTCCTGTTGAAGGAGTTTTGGCTTGGCCTATTCTGCCCGCGGCCAGACAGGGACCCGCAACAGCGGGTTTTGGCCACGAGCTGGGCCCACTACGAGGCTTGCAGCAACGCGGAGTACGGGACGACCGCTAAGGCCGTGATCACCAAATTTTGGGTAAGTTCTCTTCTGAATCACTTGTCTTCAGTTTCGTTCATAGTTTATCATTGAATCACTCAACTCATGCCTTGTTTGCTTCTGGTTTATGCATGATTGCAACAACTCTATAGAGTTCTTGACGAGCACAAGGCCAGAGCTGACGTGGTCTTGCTTGCGGCTGCAAAGAAGAAAGCTCGTCAGTTGCAGTACGAGGTGCGCTGGGTTGCCGTCTCGCAGTACTACCACTACTACCTGCACCAAAAGATGACCAAAACTCAAGCGCAGAAGCTACGACTTACCTTGAGCAAGGAGCAGTTCATGATGGTAACTATTACTAACTTTTCATTGTTTCAAGCAGTCAACTATATGTTTCTTGCTCACATGTCATGCTTCCAAAATTTGCATAGGTTGTTCCTCGTTGGTGCTATGGAAGGCATGACAGATGGGCGAGTTTGGTGGATAGGTGGCTCGGCGCCGATGCAGAGTTTGCTGCCAAGAGCATCAAGGCCCGGGCTAACCGTGGAGACGACGGGACACACGACCAAGGAAACAGGAACCACTGGGGCTTCAAGGCCATGAAGGTATATCTATGTGCATGATGCATTTTTGTTCTTCTTTACGTCATGTTCTTATGTATGGCTGACTTCTATTTGACGTTGTAGGAGGACAAGTTGAAGAGGCCGCTCTGAGACATGGAGTCATGGAAGCTGGCCCGCGAGCGGAGTCATCGCAAGGAGGGCGAGAGCCAATACTAGGCAAGACCGAGGAGCACCTGGGGTCTTACATTCATCACTATCAGGAGTTGCATCCGGATGTTCCTGTTGCTGAGGTCGCCCAGTCTCAGATCGACGACACGGCGGTGGTGGCCATCCAGGGGAAGAAGAATAGTCGATATCTGTGTTTCGACGACTTGATCACTCCTTCGATCTCGTACACACAGCTTCGGGCTACCAACCCGAGCCAGTTAGAGAGTACGGGGCGTTCACAGACTCCCTTAGCCCGCCAGCATGCTGTAAGTACTTCCTCTTTATCTTTTTCTATCTAGCATTCTCAGTTTATTTTCAGCATTGCTCACTTAGAAACAACCTAAATTATGTAGGCATATAAGGAGTTTGTCGAGCATAGGAATCTCGAGGTGCGGGAGTACTTGAAACGAGTGAAGGCAAACGATGATTACAACCGTCAGATGATGACGGTTAGTTTTGCCCTCTTAAAACCAAGCTAAAATTTTGCACTTTCATTCCTTCTGATCTTCTAGTTTCCTTGTTTAACTAACATTCATGCTATGTTGGCGTCTTGGACTAACCGCACGGATCCACCATAAATGGGACCCCCACCACCACCTGCGGGAGAACCCCCACACGTGCCCACGTTCGATGAATGGGTGGCACTAGGCAGTGATGGTCCGGTTAGTACATTTGCCTAACTACTAGCAAACTAGTTCTCGTTCATGAAACACTATCATATCATATTTACCGTTAGAATCTTTTCTGAAACATGTAGGGGACCGGTGGCTCGACTCCTGCTCCGTCGACCCCAGTCACTCCGATCTGGCAGAGTGGTGGTGGTCGCGATGGCGGTTTTGGCGGAGGTGGTGGTGGTGGTTTTGGCGGAGGTGGTGGTTTTCGCGGAGGTGGTGGTGGTTTTCGCGGAGGTGGTGGTGGTTATGGCGGAGGTGGTGGTTTTGGCGGAGGTGGTCTTGCTTGATGATTCCGTGCATGTGGCCATCGTGCCATGCCTTTCATATTCCTACTTTTATCATGTTTCATGTCTTGCACTACTTTTATGTTCATGAACTTCCGTCGGTGATGATCTTTAGATGATGTGATGAACTTGAGTATGTTTAGATGATGATGGTGAACTTGAGTATGTTTAGATGATGATGGTGAACTTGAGTATGTTTAGATGAACTTGAGTATGTTTACATGATGAATTGTCATATTTCTGCATAATTTCATATTGTTCTGTTTTGAAATGCTGTCAAATGAATTGGAAAAGAGAAAACAGGGAAAAAAACTTTGCCTACGGCAAAGCCGTCGGCATATATACGCCCAGGAGTTACCAGGGCTTGCCACGTGGCACATCTATGCCTACAGCAAAGCCGTAGGCATATATGAAAATCTATGCCGACGGCTTTGCCGTAGGCATAGCCTTGCTGCCAGGAGAAACCAGGAGCTGCCACGTGGCAGAGATATGCCGACGGCAAAGCCGTCGGCATAGATTCATCTATGCCTAGCCCTGCCACCAGGGACACCACGGGTCGCCACGTGGCAGAGGTATGCCGACGGCTTTGCCGTCGGCATAGCTCTGCGACGTGGCATTGCGTGATTCATCAGCGCTTTTGACGGCGCCGTCCGTTGCCGTCAGACGAAAAACACTGCCGACGGCTATACTATGCCGACGGTCTGACAAGACTACGCTGACGACATCTACGCCGACGGGGCTATGCCGACGGCAGCTGTAGGCATAGATCTATGCCGACGGCCTAGGGGCCTATGCCGACGGCCCGTGGCCGTAGGCATAGCCCACGAGTCCGGTAGTGTTACTGAATTATCTTCGGTATCCCCTCGAGCCATACCAACTATAGGATGACCACTGAATAGGCGAGGGCTTGTTGTTCTGGTTTCCAAGAACCTTAAGAGTGATAAAATGTATTTACAGGGGGAGCTTTGCCACCAGGTTAGTTTCTCATTCTTTATCTCTTTAGCACAAAATAAAGATTAGTTAAAGCAAAAGGCCACATTGACGTTGCTTGTGAGAAGATGTGGGCTGTTGCTACTAGGCACTTGACAGTATGCCAATGAAATGTGGAAGTTTTCACTCAATTTCAGGAGGCGGTTTCACATCGATTTCTTAGTGTACACCCCTCAGGTAATAGAGCAGGCGTGAGATACGGATGTCCACAACTGCGCATAGGCTTTTTGACCTGAATCTTCACATATGCAAGTTGGCTCCTTTTAACACGATGTTTCCTTTCACATTTTTTTTCTTGGCATTGTAAATTACTCCTCCCTTTTTATTTTTCTTAATATCTGCTAGTAACTGTTGCCTCGAAAAAGATCAGGTTGTGTTATTTGTTTCCTTGCCCATATTGCTTTCCTTAAGTAATCATTAGGGTCTGGGATCTCAGAAAAGTGCCGTCATCTAAGCACTCGTGCACTGGGAGAGGCCTCAGTGAAGTATCGCGACATGCTTCTGCTGCAGCTGGAGGCGAAGCGCGGTCTTCAGCTTGCGTGGACGTAAGGTGGAGCAAGCTTACTGTACATAATCTCGCTATAATCTGAGGACATTTGTGTTTCCTTGGAGTACAGAGGGCAACGTGCTCGTTGACTCGGCTGTTCTTCTGGGTAGAACTCCACATGCTCGTTAACTCGGCTCAGTACTTAAGAAGTATAGCCAGAGTCCCTAGTTACATGAGCCAAAGCAAAGATCTGACTCCCTATTCCTCTGCTCTGCTGCAAACTTAATCCTTCAGGGAAGTGCGCTTGTAAAAATGCCTACAGGATTTGTTTGCAAGATTTACATGGTACGTACCTCTGTGAGTTGAACAGCTTTTCTGTTCCATCCAAAATTTTGCTTAGAGGATGATTCTTCTCGCATCAAAAAACATTTCTCAAGATGTAATCTGGAAGAAACCGACCTGCAATTATTCTTTACTTGCACATTGCCAAAGCAGCTTGGTTCTCTGAACCTTGATATAAAATAAAAACTGGATATTTTGTTCAGACCTTTGGCACAATTCCTGATATTATCCAGGGTATTCTCAATTATACACCTCCTCAGGCTTCTTTGAACAACATAATGAATTTCTTATAGTGTTTATTGAAGTCCAGGAATGATCGCTCTTTTGGCAGAAAAACAAACACTCCACATGGCATTAGCATCTTGCACAGATGAAACAGGTCCGTCCATTAGGCAAGGCTTTCAGCTAAATCAAGAATCTGAAAGTATTTCAAAGCAAGGTTCTACAATCAAATCAGATTTTTTTTTAATTACAGGATGCAGGGTATACTGGGATGCCACTTGACTTGGGGAAAAGAATACAAGCAACTCCACTCCAGATCTCTGCAGCTGGTAGTGCTGCATCATCAGTTCATTACCATTGCAAGCAGAGGCCATGGAGCTTCAAGTTGCTGCTGCAACTGCATCTCAGGTTACCAACAGGCCAATCACTTTCTTGGTGGACAATCTCACTCTGCCAAAAGCAGCAGTTTTCCTCTGTCCTGGGCACTGGGAAATTAGAAGCCGGTTAGCAACTCTCTTTGCTAGAACAACCACTCTGAAAACTCAGGTTCTTCACACATCGACCATTGAAAAGAAAGTTTCTTCACATATCCAGAGATAGGAATACTGTGGCTCACCAATATGCTTGTTGTAGCCCAGCACATAGTGGAGATCAATGCCTATTGCTTTTAAAGCTAGGCAATCTTGTCGTAAAGGATTTCCAAATCAAGTGCTGGCGCCGCCAACTGTTGCACCGCATCCCGTGTTTGCTTTGCGGGAAAGTTCAGTGTGTCGATTCCTTTTCTTCCGTGTTTTGGGGTGGCTGAAACTCTACTGCTTGCCGTACATCCTCCCTCCACGGTTGCACTTGGCAAGAGGAGAAGCGTAGAGTGTGTTCTCCTTGCATGGATTTTCTCAGAGTATCTGATACACTAGATCGGCAACGCGCCTTGGCGCGAGGGTGCCAGTCCAACCGATATGACCAAGCAGTGAAGACAAGCCACATGATGCATTAGTAGGATAGCAAGTTTAGCACATGTAACGGGACAACTTAATCAAAGAGGTGCTACTTGCCGAAACCCTACTCCCACATGCGTGTGTCTATTAAGGATGGAAATGGAGAGACTATATCAACATGAAAATGTATCAAGGAATTAATAAAAAAAAACTCAATGATCAAACCCCTGATATAGCTCTTTTTCAATTAACATCTGATATTACTCAATATACCCCAGGATGGAAATATATATGATATAACTCAAAGAGAAGGTGATGGTAGATACTCACAACAGTAATCACCCCGTAAAATATCTAAAAGATGGCCCTATCTACATGCCATCGGCGCATTTGTTATACAATGTGACATGAAATACCTAAGCAAGGTTTAGTATGATAGAAACCAAAAGCAGGCCATAGTATTAGTCCCAGGTAACTTATTTACACTGTTTTTCATACTGCACGATAGTAAACTACATGGTTGACTATTGGATATATAACTTTGTCCACACGCCTTCATTCAATTTGCTTGATATATAACTTTGTCCACAGTCCTTCATTTGATTTGCTTGCATGTTGTGACACACGGATCTGCTAAAGGGCATGTTGTGTTAGGCAAACTATTCAAATAGTGCGTCTCATGGACAGGGAGAAAATAATTTAGTCTATATGAAGGAGAATCACTCTGGATAATATACAGTGATCTGGATACAGTGTAGCCTCTTTAACATAAAAGAATATAAAAGATAAAATGAAAATTATTTTATCTTAGTATTCTACATGGCCTACAATGGGCAACAGATAAGAATCACAAACCTATGATGACACAAGAAGCCACTGAAGTAAAGAAGGCGGCTCAGCGATCACTTGAAAAGCGAAAGAGGTGGCACGCTGGCCTACATCTCCTCAAGCTCTGCATGGTGCCCATCAATAAGGTAAGAGTCCATGAAACCACACATAATTATTTTCGCCTGCAAAGTCACAACACAAATAACCATGGGATCTTATTTTCTAGAAAATGATCAACAATTAGAATGCTAGATCTTGGCAACAACAACATAATACTCCCTCCGTTTCTTTTTACTCCACATATAAGATTTGGTAAAAGTCAAACTACACAAAGTTTGACCAAATTTATATAAAAAATACGAACATCTACAATACTAAAACTATAAAGTATGAAAATACGTCTCATGGTGCATCTGATAATATTGATTTCATATTGTGAATGTTTATATTTTTTAATATAAAATTAGTCAAACTGCACAAAGCTTGACTTTGACCAAACCTTATATGTGGACTAAAAAGAAATGAAGCGAGTACATACTTCCATATCAGAGACATAAAGTTCTTAATTCTAAAACAATGCGCTTCTAAAATCTTCTATCTATCAACAACATAGTATTAGCGGTTGTGCTTTCAGCAACATAAACAATTAGAGACATGCAACAATAGTAAAGACACGTTATATAGTAAAAGCCTAGAAAAGAAATCAATGAGTCACAGAGTGAAGGTAGAGAAACCTCACCGACTAAGGTAGGTATACATATGCTCAACTCAACCTGGAAAGAGACACAACCAATAGAAACTCAACATAAGTTAGTTTTAGTGAGAAACACAACCAATAGAAGCTGAATAAAGCAACAGAAGGAACCAATAGATAACTTTATCGGCACCCAGCATATATGGTTCAATTGTCTTTCAACTAAAATATATATGCAAAGGTGGGTCTGGTTACCTTGCATTAATTTAACAGAAATGAATTTTGCTTCCCACGGAAACAGAAACATGAACATAATTAGTGCAAGTCCGGTGCATGATTCATTTTTTTGAACAAAATGTATATGCAAAGGTGAGTCTGGTTATCTTGCAGTACTTTAACAGAAATTTTTTTGGCCTCCCACTGATATGCAAGCATGAACATGTACTACTTAAAAACACAGATAATCTGGAATCAAATAGCAGTTACCAAAAAAATATTGCTTCCAATTGGAACACAAACATGAACATATTTCGTGCAAGTTCAGAAAACAATTCAAGTTTTTCCGACAAAAACAGATGCAAAGGTGAGTCTGGTTATCATTCAGTAAGTTTCTCTGAACAAATCATGCAGCAGCAATAGTGACAACACATCAATTAACTATATGAAGGTCATATAAAAACAGAGTTTAAATCATCACACTGTACTACTTATTTACTGCTATCTGTAAGCATCTACAAACCCTATATTAGTGTTTACATCTGTGAGTACTTCCTTTGATTATAAAAATTGCAGATTCACACTGATCATATATTTGCAGCATCCAGTAAAGCCAGAGAGGGGATGTGACGTATATCAGCTGACCTGTGCAAGTGCTCGGAGACAGCTGTTAGTGGAACGGCTGAACCTAGCGAGCCATGAACCTAGATCTCTTCGCCAGCCATCGCGACCTGAACAGATCCAAGAAATTTCAGAGTAGCTCAAAGCTCGACTCATAAGTTTGGCAAAAACGAATAGACCAAAAACACAGAGTCTGATAGATCAGAAATAGAGCAAGTCATTTATATAGAAAGCAACACACTCACAGGTCATTCATAATAATTAGATCAAGTCATTTGTACAAAAAGAGACTAAAGGTTGAGTAGTGCATTAGAGGGTAGCCGCACAGTGCAGGAAACATACATTAGAGTGTAGCCGTGCACTGCAGAAAACATATCCCACTGCTATGGACAAAAGTGTAGAAAAGCACAGTCCACTCATTTTGTTCTGTGAGTACATCCTTCGACGATAAAAGTCTCTACGAATTTCAAGATGGTCCAACATGATATAAAGTGACCCTGGCCAAGAATATCACAATAGTGTGGTCAACCTGAGTCGTCGAAAATGATTTAGAGACAATATAAGTAAGTGGTTGATATATATATAAGCAACAAAAGAAAGTACATGCGAACGACAACAGACAAATTCCAATTGGATTTCTTGCACAAACAGAAATGCATGATACAAAGCAGAAGTTGATAACTTTCGGCAAACCTTCATTGGTGGACGAACCCAATAATAACTTAAAACTTTGACATCATATTCTGCTTGGTTTCTTTATAATTCTTTTTAACATGAGAATGCAAGAAACTCATTTCCTTGTGAAACCCCCATGGAGTAAGATCCATAGATATGGCATGTCACTTTTTCTTGTTGCTAGAAACATGTATCATTTCCACTCCCTTCTCAATGAAATGAAACGCAAAGGTCCCTTGCGTTTTCTCAAAAAAAAAAAACATAATAGAAGTTGCAGAATATATAATGCGTAGAGCCACACACAGCAAAAGTTAACTCTTAGTTATAACTTTTTCTAAGTATTATCTCTGAATGCCTAGCTGCTGGCTGCAGTACATATAAAGCTCGGCAAGTATGGAACGCACTGATGATAACTACAAGAAAGTTAATTAAGTGGCTTGCGTGTTGATGACTTGCAACATCTTCCCTAGTGAGTTTCTCAACATTCATGAGCTCAAGTATCCTTTTCGGCACACCTTTTGCATAAACATGAAAGAATAGTGAGTAACAAAGTTACTCCAGAAAAAGGTAGAAACAGAGAAGGGAGGTACTGGTAAGTTCTTACTGTCAATTCCAAGATGGTTGACAGCAGAAATGAATTTTCTATGCACAGAAGCGGCGTCGTGCCCAGGATCAGCAGGACGACCAAGGACATGCACATGTATAGCAGCGGCTGCATGCCCAGGATCAGCACCACGACCAGGGACACGGCCACGAACACCCCTACCACTTGAGCGAGGTATGGCGCCATGCCCAGCAGCAGGCACCTGCCGAGCGCCACGCCTGCGCCTGGCGATAGGCTCAGCTCCAGCAGCAGGCACGCACCAACTCACACCCCTACGCCTGTCACGAGGCTCATATCCAGCGGCAGGCACCCGGCAAGCAGCGACATGATCAGAAACAGGAGCACGCCCTATATTAGAACCTCCACGGCCAGTGGCTCGTCCATGACGACCAGCAGACCGCCTGCGGCCACGCCCACGACCACCTACCAACCCAACACCATGCCTTGAGCATGAGCCGCAACCGGACCACGCGCCATGTCAACAAACCAACATCATCATACACACACGCTCGAAAAATAAGAAGCAAAAACCACGTAGGTATACATCGGAGCATAGCAGCAACACACCTTGTTTTAGAATAATTTATAGAAAAGTCATTTGGACACGACTGAGTAAGATGAAAGTGGAACTTGAAGAATAATAAACTATGAAAAGAACTCTTGAGAGACTAAATATCAAAATGATCGAGCAATTGGACATTAGTACCTTGGGTCTAGCTGCTTGTTAACAAAAAGATCCAGTGGAGTTATAAGATGTGCCGACGACCTGGATAGATAATTTAGAGAAAGATTATTTGTGGTTGATTTTGCAATGAAATTTCAAGACCGACTTTTGCATTGCATTGCAGCGCGGTGCTGATTGCTCGTCTAAAAAATTGCACTACCTCTTAGAAGTATATGGACTATTTCCTTTGAATCAACCATTGATCTGAATCTGTGAATTTGTGCTTTTATGAGTAGGTCTTGTGCAAGGAATATACTAAGGTGTGTAGTTTCCCACACGCAAAAGAAAGAAAAAGACCCATCTGCCTTCAGCTAGAGGGTGAAGCGAAGCCATTTGACTTTGATGTCAGGTTAAAGGTTCGGCGGTTGAGCGAACTGAAGTCCATTACCAAGGGGTGGGTGGCATTTGCGAAGAAATATAAGATGAAAGAAGGATTCTGCCTTGTCCAACGGGACATCAACAGTAGGAGGCTTATGTTTAAGATTTATCTGATTAGGTCATGCCTTGTGCATCAGAACATCAACAGTAGATGGCTTATGTTCAAGATTTATCTAATTAGATCAGAGTGAGCTATAAATAGCTAGATAAACTGATGTAGAGTGTAAACTACACAGCCTGCGATGACACCAAGTTATATTAGTAACCTTGTCAATGGCAACATCCGTTTAGAAGCAGCACTGTCCACTTTTAGTATCCATGCATGTTTAATGTAGTTGACTGATGCCACCAAAACAATTGACCATTTCCAGGTACAAAACTGACCTGCCCAGAATGGAGGGACACCACAAAGAAGGATGTAAAGAATCACTCCTGCACTCCAAACATCAACCTCTTGGCCATAGTTTCTCTTAGATATCATGCCAATGTACACATCTGGAGCCTGTAACAAGGACTTCCAACAATCTCAGTGAACTGTTCACCTACACATCACCGAACAATTAGCAGATTAGGCAAACAATGCAAAGTAGAAATAGACAGCATAAGACATTTTGTATAACTAAATAACACACATGATGACAATCCTATGGCCTCAGACTTGTCTTAGATATCATGCCAATGTACAGAGACATATCTATAAAGCACTGAACCCCACAGCATCTGCTGCACCAAATCTGAGAGAAAAGGAAGAAGAGGAGAGGGTGAGAGCCAGAGCGGATCGGAAAGGAGGAGGGTGAACTCACCGGAAGCAGAGGAGGCCCAGCCCAATGCGCCCCTGCAAGGCTGCACCTCGTGGCCAGTGGGAAGCAGAACCACGCGTGGGGGCGAGGGAGGAGACGGAGAGGAGCCGTCAGAATCCACCGGAGCCGCGCCGGCGGCGAAGGCGCTGCCTAGGCTGAAACCGTAGCCATGGCTGAGGGTCGCGAGCGAGCGTGAGAGGCCGTGCGCCGTGGTTCTAGCCGGACAGGAAGAAGAGGCGGAGCAAGGGGAGGTCATCGGCGCGGGGAGGAGGCGCCGGGCAGCGTGAGGTCCGGGACGGGGGCCGATGCGAGCGGCAGCGACGGCAGCGGCACGATGGTGGATCCTGATCCCCTGACGTACGGCCACCTGACGTTGGGCCACTGACGCGTGGGTCCGGGTCCACACGTCAGCGAGTGCGCCGTACGTCAGAGGAGCTGCGTCCCACGATGGTAGGGTGTACGGGAGATCGAGGGAGGTCGAGTTGGGGATTGGTCGCTCCCCCTCGCCTCATCGACCCGCAGGCCAATCAGCCACCAACACGTTTCCGCGGGCCCATGAAAAATCCCAGCTTTGCCCTCGGTGAGATCTGATAATTACAAGCGGTGGCACGAAGTTTTGACACTGTTTCGATCTACAGTGACTCGCCTCGATCTAACGGACTATATCTGCTCATCTCGTGATCAGGCGGATGAGAACACATCAAGGACCAGATCCGACGGCCAGGAAGCGCTAAACTATGAGGAGGCTGGGTTCCTCCCGGTATGTATCTTACGTGATACTAGGGCAATAAAAGTTCAGACTAGAAGTTAGTGATATTGCCAGTATTTCAGTGTTACCACTGAATAGTAAGAAGGATTAAGAGACACTGTAACATTCTAGTTTATTCAAGGACGATTAAGTGACATCTCCACTGACCTCATCCTGGTCCACCATGCTATCCACTCATTTGCAGTCCATCGATACTTGTCTGCCTATCTTGAGGCACAACAGGATGGCAATATTCTTTGAAATTAATTGGTTCACCCCGCCCTCATTTTCTTACATACCAAGTGCATCTTAGAATTTCCAACTCAATTTTTAAAGATCCCACATAGTTAGCAGTGGTAAAAATGAAGGAAGGTTAGGGGCTAACAGAAGTTAAGAGAGAACATAATGAGACAAGTATCATCACTTCAAGCCTCCTTCCAAATACGATCGTAAGGTTGATCCATGATCTGTATGATCACCGGAAGAACAATTATACAGTGCAATATTGTGACCCATATATTCTATGATGCCCAACAGATATAACACTATTTATTTGGTTTGCAGATAGATGCTTGGACAGCTAAAGTAGTCCAAGTTTGTTCTGAACCGAACAAGACTAAAATGATACATCTGCAAGCATTTAACAAGTACTCCATACGTAATAACTTCAGATTGAAAGATCTCGATAAACTTTCAGCATAGTTGGCCTTTCTTTGGGGGAAGGAATTAGGCACTCAAACGCCACAAATATACACCGTCTCAAGTCTTCTGCCTCCTCAGCTTCGGGTTTTGGAAGTTGTTTGTCCAAAATTTCTTCCAGATGCAACTGGTCATCACCAAGTGAAGAAAGAAAATTTTGCACGTCTCCTGGATGTTTGCCCATCAACACCTCAAGCACCACAACACCAAAGCTATATACATCACATTTCTCCGTGACTAGAGAAGTGTATGAACATTCTGCATCCAACACAGCAGAATAGGGTTAGTTAGGCGTATGCATCAGTGCATTCTATCGAACACAACTTACTAGAGAATACAGTATTGTACCGAATAAACATACCAGGTGCAATGTAGCCATAGGTCCCCGCTAGTGCGCTCCAATTCGAAGAATCGGGTTTTAACATTCTTGCAATACCAAAATCCGAGACAAATGCCTTGTAGTCAGCATCTAATAAGATGTTTCTGCTTGTGATGTCCCTATGAATTATGGGTGGGTGAACATCATGATGGAGATAAGTGATGGCTTGAGCCACATCTCTTATTAGAGCTATCCTCCTTTCCCAGTGGAACTGGGATGCTAGTTCTTCATTGCTTAAGATAGAAGCTAGATTTCCTCTCTCTATGAATTGGCATACAAGGAACCTGTACCGTGGATGAGAACAATAGCCATACAACTTGACGATGCTGTGTTGGCGAACTTTTGTTAACATTTCAATCTCATGCTGGAATATTTCTTCATCATGTGCCTCCTCATCGCCTGCATGGAGTTTCTTTACAGAAACCACTTGTTCATCTTGAAGTTCTGCCTTATAAACACTACCGTATGATCCTTCTCCAACGCAGTGCTTCTCATCAAAATTTTCAGTTGCATTCATAATATCCTCAAATGCCATTCTGCCATCAAAGCTCCATACAGAGAAAACACCCCCTTTGCTCACATCATCAGTACTTTTAGATGCTTTCTTGCGACAGATCAAAAGGGCAACTACACCTGCTACTATCGAAATAGTAGCGACAAACATAGGAAGACCCACTGGTAGTATAATCTTTTGATGTTTCCGACTATGATCTGCAAGTTGCAAATCACAAGGAGACAGGCCAACAAGGTTTCCACAGAGGCCTTTGTTGTGGAGAAACCATTCAGCTGATGCATTGTGAATACCATTTGGGACAGAGCCTTCTAGGAAGTTGTATGATACATCAAATACTGTTATGCTTTGCATGCTTGCGATGGAGATGGGGATGCCACCACTGAATTGATTGTGTGAGAAGTTCACAAACATCAGCATCTCAAGTTTGCTGAGTTCCGATGGTATCGGTCCACTGAGACTATTCATACTAAGATCAAGCATGCTTTGAAGGGAAGCTAAATGGCCCAAACTACCAGGAAGACTTTCACTAAGGCTGTTGTTATTCATATGTAATGACTGCAGTTTCAAACAATTACCGATCTCTTCTGGTATTTTACCACTTAACTGGTTGCTTGAGAAATCAAGAATCTCAAGATTACTAAGTTGGCCGATTTGCTTAGGGATCTCGCCAGATAGTCGATTGCTTCCTAGATCCATCCAATAGAGGCTGCTTCAACAACAACAACAATAACAACAAAGCCTTTAGTCCCAAACAAGTTGGGGTAGGCTAGAGGTGAAACCCATAAGATCTCGCAACCAACTCATGGCTCTGGCACATGGATAGCAAGCTTCCACGCACCCCTGTCCATAGCTAGCTCTTTGTCGATACTCCAATCCTTCAGGTCTCTCTTAACGGACTCCTCCCATGTCAAAATCGGTCGACCCCGCCCTCTCTTGACATTCTCCGCACGCTTTAGCCGTCCGCTATGCACTGGAGCTTCTGGAGGCCTGCGCTGAATATGCCCAAACCATCTCAAACGATGTTGGACAAGCTTCTCCTCAATTGGTGCTACCCCAACTCTATCTCGTATATCATCATTCCGGACTCGATCCTTCCTCGTGTGGCCACACATCCATCTCAACATACGCATCTCCGTCACACCTAACTGTTGAACATGTCGCCTTTTAGTCGGCCAACACTCCGCGCCATACAACATTGCGGGTCGAACCGCCGTCCTGTAGAACTTGCCTTTTAACTTTTGTGGCACTCTCTTGTCACAGAGAATGCCAGAAGCTTGGCGCCACTTCATCCATCCGGCTTTGATTCGATGGTTCACATCTTCATCAATACCCCCATCCTCCTGCAACATTGACCCCAAATACCGAAAGGTGTCCTTCCGAGGTACCACCTGGCCATCAAGGCTAACCTCCTCCTCCTCACAGCTAGTAGTACTGAAACCGCACATCATGTACTCGGTTTTAGTTCTACTAAGCCTAAACCCTTTCGATTCCAAGGTTTGTCTCCATAACTCTAACTTCCTATTTACCCCCATCCGACTATCGTCAACTAGCACCACATCATCCGCAAAGAGCATACACCATGGGATATCTCCTTGTATACCCCTTGTGACCTCATCCATCACCAATGCAAAAAGATAAGGGCTCAAAGCTGACCCCTGATGCAGTCCTATCTTAATCGGGAAGTCATCGGTGTCGACATCACTTGTTCGAACACTTGTCACAACATTATTGTACATATCCTTGATGAGGGTAATGTACTTTGCTGGGACTTTGTGTTTCTCCAAGGCCCACTACATGACATTCCGCGGTATCTTATCATAGGCCTTCTCCAAGTCAATGAACACCATATGCAAGTCCTTCTTATGCTCCCTATATCTCTTCATAAGTTGTCGTACCAAGAAAATGGCTTCCATGGTCAACCTCCCAGGCATGAAACCAAACTGATTTTTGGTCACGCTTGTCATTCTTCTTAAGCGGTGCTCAATGACTCTCTCCCATAGCTTCATTGTATGGCTCATCAGCTTAATTCCACGGTAATTAGTACAACTCTGAACATCCCCCTTGTTCTTGAAGATTGGTACTAATATACTCCGTCTCCATTCTTCTGGCATCTTGTTTGCCCGAAAAATGAGGTTGAAAAGCTTGGTTAGCCATACTACCGCTACGTCCCCGAGACCTTTCCACACCTCAATGGGGATACAATCAGGGCCCATCGCCTTGCCTCCTTTCATCCTTTTTAAAGCCTCCTTCACCTCAGACTCCTGGATGCGCCGCACAAAACGCATGCTGGTCTCATCAAAGGAGTCATTCAGTTCAATGGTAGAACTCTCATTCTCCCCATTGAACAGCTTGTCGAAGTACTCCCGCCATCTATGCTTAATCTCTTCGTCCTTCACCAAGAGTTGGCCTGCTCCGTCCTTGATGCATTTGACTTGGCCAATATCCCTCATCTTCCTCTCCCGGATCTTAGCCATCTTATAGATGTCCCTTTCACCTTCCTTCGTGCCTAACCGTTGGTAGAGGTCCTCATATGCCCGACCCCTTGCTTCACCAACAGCTCGCTTTGCGGCCTTCTTCGCCATCTTGTACTTCTTTATGTTGTCTGCACTCCTATCCAGGTATAGGCGTCTGAAGCAATCTTTCTTCTCTTTAAGCGCCTTCTGGACATCATCATTCCACCACCAGGTATCGTTATCTTCGCTTCTCCTTCCCCTGGACACTCCAAACTCCTCCGAGGCCACCTTACGAATGCAAGTCGCCATCTTCATCCACACATTGTCCGCATCCCCTCCTTCCTCCCAAGGGCCCTCCTTAAATACCCTCTCCTTGAACACCTGAGCTACCTCCCCCTTGAGCTTCCACCACTTCGTTCTAGCGACCTTGGCACGCTTATCCCGCTGGACACGAATCCGAAAGCGGAAGTCAGCAACCACCGGCTTATGCTGGGGTACAACACTCTCCCCAGGTATCACCTTACAGTCTAGGCACGCACGCCTATCTTCTCTTCTCGAGAGGATGAAATCAATCTGGCTAGAGTGTTGGCCACTACTAAAAGTCACCAGATGTGATTCTCTCTTTCTAAAGAGGGTGTTAGCTACAATCATGTTGTAGGCTAGAGCAAAGCTTAAGACATCTTCTCCTTCTTGATTCCTGATGCCATAGCCAAAGCCCCCATGCGCCCCTTCAAAACCTGTGTTAGATGTACCCACGTGGCCATTGAGGTCTCCTCCTATGAAGAGCTTCTCACCAATCGGTACACTCCTAACCATGTCTTCCAAGCCTTCCCAGAACTCCCTCTTGGTGTTCTCATTGTGGCCTACTTGCGGGGCATATGCGCTGATAACATTGAGAACCAAGTCCTCAGCTACCAGCTTGACCAGGATAATCCGGTCCCCACGTCTCCTGACGTCTACCACTCCATACTTGAGGCTCTTGTTGATCAAGATGCCTACGCTATTTCTGTTTGCAGCCGTCCCCGTGTACCACAGCTTGAAGCCGGTATCCTCCACCTCCTTCGCCTTCTGTCCTCTCCATTTAGTTTCTTGGACGCAAAGGATATCAACACCTCTCCTCACTGCTGCATCAACTAGCTCCCGAAGCTTCCCTGTCAGAGACCCTACGTTCCAGCTACCTAAGCGAATCCTCCTAGGCTCGGCTAGCTTCCTTACCCTTCGCACTCGTCGAGTCAAATGCGAAGACCCTTGCTCATTTTCCACTACATCCGGGCGCCGATGTAGCGCGCCACTAAGGATGCGACGACCCGATCCTCGCTCACTTGCCACCGTATCCGGATCAAGATACGGCGCGCCACTTGGGGGGTGACGGCCCGGCCCTTGCCCATTTTCCACCACACCCGGGTTCCGATGTGGCGCGTCGCTGAGAGGGTTACGCCCCAACGAAAATCTTTTGGGTTTCATCTCCATAAGAGTGGCTGAGTTTTTACGTTGGCTCGCCAAGCCTATCACAACCCTCCTCCTTTACCCGGGCTTGGGACCGGCTATGTTGAGACAAAATAGAGGCTGCTTAACTTGCCAATTTCCGATGGTATTTCACTAGTCAACCTATTGAAACGCATATCGAGAATTGCAAGATTTTTTAGCTCCCCAAGATCAGATGGTATACTGCCTTCTATCATGTTGTGTCCAAAATCAACACTTGTCAAGTTTTGACACAAGCCCCATTTTGGCGAGAGCCGCCCTACAAATTTGTTTGAAGATAAACTAATGTCATTGAGATGCGGATACACCCCAAATGATTTAGTTATGTCTCCCTCGATCTGATTTTTGTCAATTCCAAGGGATATTAGTGAACTGCAATCCCTCAAACCTTTTGGGACAGGACCATCCAGATTATTATCAAAAATTTGGAAATCTTGTAGCTTTTTACTTTGGCACAACTCTGGCAAGTGTCCTGTCAGCTGGTTGTCAGCCAGCAAAACCAGGACCAAATTGGTAAGGTTGGAGAGTGTCAAAGGCAAAGGGCCAGAGAGCTGATTGGTGAATAGTCGCATTTCTGTCATGCTCGCCAATTTTCCAAAACTTTGAGGGATTGGGCCGGACAATTGGTTTTCGTGGGATGACAGTGATTCCAAGTATGCCAAATTTCCAAGCTCATTCGGCATTTCTCCTGAGAGATTATTGGTATGTATTACTATTTGTCTAAGTGAAGACATGTTCCCAATACTTGACGGCCCTGGTCCAACTATGAAATTTTCAGAGAGGTCAAGGATTTCTAGATTCACGAGATTTCCGAACTCATGAGGGATGGATTTGGTTATGTGGTTACCCCAAAGAGAAAAATAGGCCAGTGAAGTAAGATTTCCAGCAACACAAAAGGGAACAGTGCCGGTCAAATGGTTCTCTGACAAATCAAATTCAATCAAGCTCGAGAGCGTCCCTAGCTCTACCGGGATCTGACCAGTGTGCTGGTTCCGATATAGGTACAAGAATGTGAGCATTGTGAGGTTTCCAAGGGAGGGCGGAATAGCACCGTTCAGCCTGTTTTTTTGCAAGTATAGCACTTGTAGGGTTTGGACTTGTCCTAGCTCTTCAGGTATGGGTCCTGACAGACGATTATCAGAAAGACCAAGAGCGTTGAGGTTCCTCAGGTTTGCAAAGGAGGAAGGTATTTGGCCAGAAAGGATATTCCAGCTCAAATCCATCTCTCTCATGTTCTGAAGCTATCCTAGGTTCCATGGGACGCTACCTGAGAGCCTATTGCCAGGTAGATAGAGAAAAGCAAGTCTTGAGAGATTACCGAAGGCAGGAGGGATTTGGCCAGCGAGATTGTTGCTGGAGAGGTCCAGATGTGCAAGCCTCCCAAGGTTGCAGATTGTTGCAGGTATGTGCCCACTAAGCTGATCACCAGAGAAGTTGAGGGTGGAAAGCATGGAAAGAGAACCGATGGCAGGTGGGATGGCACCAGAGAGATGATGATTGTCGCTGAGGTCGAGGTTGATGAGGTAAGGGAGCGACTGGAATTTCAGGGCGTCCAGCTGCCCTACAACACCGGCACCGCCAAGGGCAATTCCTCTGATGACCTTCACCATGGTTCCTCCGCGTGACCGGGTGTCGCCGCAGGACGCAGGTGATGCCGGTCCAGTTGCATGGGTACATGCCGTCGTCTCTCCAGGTTCCTAGCTGGTGCTTCGAGGAGTACTTGACAGATGATTTCCAGTGGAGAAGTGCCGCGGCTTGGGCCCTCAGCGAAGTGCCTCGGTGTGTGGTGCGGCCCTCGGCTTGCTTGGAAGTAAGGAGAAGCAGCAGTAGCAGGGCAAGCGAGAGAATCAGGCGAAGCGGCAGCGGTGGGGGCACCGTGGAGTTCACCATGGTCGATCTCACTGGCTATATATGTACTATGGCTGCATGCATAGATGGAAAAAGATCACATAAACTGGATGTACTACTCCCGTAAGTCTGACGCACACAAGCGAAAAGGCGTGATGGTTGAAAGACATTTAGAGAATGGTGCACCTCTGGTTGCTGTCCGGAGAGCAGAATGCGTGGGCCGGCCATTTCTGCTTGGTGTTACCAGTAGCTGTGTTAGTGTCACTGTGTGTGAGCTCCAGCTGAGATGGGTTTGCCCAGCTGCTTTGTGGTCCAGGGTTTTATAAACACATTTACAGCAGCCTCACACACCTTCGCATTTGCTTCTCATCTGCGCCGAAGACCTTGACTCCACCCAAGTCCGGCTAATTCTCCTCTGCATCGAAGACCTTGACTCCACTTAAGTCCAGCTACTTCTCATTGGCATGGCAGCGAAGACCTTGACTCCATCCTGGCTACATAATTTCCACACGGAACCGCATAGGGACGACGTTGATCGATGTGCGACAAAAAATCCGGTTTACTGGTCTAAGGCTCTCGGTTTCAGATAATTGCGCCTGGTTCTCTGTCATGAGTGTGCTCGTGCATGCTTTCAGCCCGTTCAACGGAAACAGAAAATATCGTGCTTGTCATGTGAACATGAGCTATTACTTGGTTTTCTTGGATAAATTGGCGCGTCAACAGGTCAAGTGAACTTAACTGTCTCTCTTTTTGTGGTAACTTTTTGTGTTTGACATGGACACTGAAAATGCCATTTCTTCCACGGCTAGCTATGCTGATGGTGAATACCACTTAATGCTGTTCAAACAGAGGAAATGTGCATCTAGAAGTGTCATTAGTTGGGCTATGGCAGAAGGTGGTTTGAACTGACTTCCAGAGGTAGTGACTGTGCCTCCTTTTCATCCTATAGAGCATTACTAAGAGGAGAGAGTAAGCAATCCCATTCAAAGTACCAACAGTAGGTCTTTATCTTGTTACTAAGGCCTACAAAATTATCTGATTGTTGCATATATGATTGATTTGTGGTGATTTACATGGACTTTCACTTTGTGGCCTTCATTGTTTTGTTAGAACTCGATGCATTCCCGTCCTGGCAACAATAATCCTCGCCTGATATCTACTAGCTCAAAATTTTAGAAACCCCTCTGAATAGTTCTTCTATCAGATACGTACTAGTACTAACCGGCTAATTCACTAACTGAAGAGACTCACCAAAATGGCCGTAGATTGACCAGGCCGCTGGAATCACTTAAACTTGCTGCGGCAACCAATAGGTGTGAGGAGAAGGTCACCTAGCGGCGAAATGCAGCCACCAGTGCCGCCGGTGAGGAGCGGCAGAGGGGCGCCCCCTCCTCCCACCTGAGGCCGCGCCGCTTCCGTGCCATCACGACGACTAGTCTCGTCTTGCGGCGAGCCATCTCCAAACGTGCGGATCCTGGCGGCAGATGGAGTCGGGTGAGGACGTGGGTGCGGTGGGGAAGATGGCCGGCGACATGCCGGAACATGGAGGAAGAGGCGGCGGGTTGGGACAGAAGGGGAGGGGAAAGTGGCCCGATTAACCGCGGTTGGCCCGATTAACCGCGGTTGGCCCCACATCCCCAATGGGCGATTTATTTTATCGCCTTGTGTTTTTTTAGGCCTGTGTTTATTTTTATTGAAGTGCGCCGATTTGAAGTTCGGGATAAAGTGAGAATCCATAATTATATTTAGTAATTTCTTTCATAAAACTTTTAAGTTATGAAAAATTCACATGTGAATATAGATATACATATATGTAATTTTTTTAATAGATACAGGGAGTACTTTAACTTGCAGACTAAAAACCAAATTTGTAGATTTATAATAGCAAGATGTAGCTTTGCTATTTTCAGATCCATATACATTTTTTTTGTACCCAGGACATGTACTCCCTCCATTCACAAATATAAGATGTTTTAAATATTTTAATATAACCTACATATGAACTGAAATGAGTGAACAAATACATTTGTGTCTATGAACATCCGATTCACAAAAAACCTAGAACATCTTATATTTGTGAACAAAGAGAGTATTATATACAGAAAAAATATAGGCACACAAATTACATGCACACGTACATTTTGTTGACACGTCAAAATATTGTATTTTCTTTACCCATGCTCACTACAGCGCAAGATGCGAAACGCATTTTTCAGTTTTGGTTTGATTCTTGATCATATGTCCTTCTTTACTTTTCAATTGATCAAACACCCATCTTTACTTTACCATCTTGATCATTTACCCTATTTTATTACCTAAAATATTTTTCAAGTTTGTAGCCTAGTATTACCAAGCAAAAGGGCATTCCTACCCCTCGGAGGTTCTTCCTCCGTTCCGGCTTATAAGATGTTTTGAATATTTTGATATGAACTACATGTATACACTATGAACAAACACATCAAAATACATCTATATACATCCGATTCAAAAAAAAACACAGAACATCTTATAATTCAAAACATAGGGAGTAATTTACAATTTCATACGCGGGAGAGCAATATCGTTGACCACAAAACCATAATGGTGGCTTGGGCCATGGTGTGGTTGGCACTCAGTGGAACTCTACATCACAAGTTTGAGGGAATCGCCATGTGATGGTGGCTAGAATTGCCTGTTTTTCTACACCATGGAGAGGTGTTTCATTATTATTCACAAAAGAAGGGTCAAGCAGCGCGTGCATTGCCTTGCGGACGATACAATATCAAGAAGACAAACAACACAACGTTGATCCCTGGATTAGCAACCACACCCACAACGATCGAAAATAAGAGAATTCGCGCAGGCACATGCGCCTCCATAGCACAACAACAACTTCAGAGTCGTCTGGGCCAACATTACTTGTCTCAAATTCATCTCAAGAATGTGGTAGAACTAATAATTAATGCACTCTTAACTTGGTCCCAACTTTTCTCCTTCAAACTTGGCAGGGAGTAATGTACCAGTAAACTTGCTGCCAATTTATAGGGAAGGTTGGCTAGAGACGATCTATTATTAACTTGATGCAACTTTTACCAATTTGACTGGATCAATGTAGCCGTAAATTGGTCTAACTTTGGACAAGATCTGGTTCAAACTAATTATGTACTTCTTTGATTTTCCGTTGGGTTGACTCTGAACAAGTAGAGCACCGAGTAAACAGCACACAACGCAGATGAAGTCGTAAAATTTATACGAAAGTTGGCCTAACTCTCTGCGTTCATCTTTTCCTACACAAAGGAAATGGTCGCGGTTTCTTTGACGCTGCTGACAAAGATTTCTCTGTGACAATTTCTAGTTGCATGAATAATTTTACGATGTATTCCTTCCGTTCCAAAATACTTGTCGACGGAGGGAGTAGTTTGTGTGGCGGCATCTGTTGCGGTAATACGCTTCAATGATTACTTACAATCTGAGGTTCAGGCGCAAAGGGGATGTAGCTCAGATGGTAGAGCGCTCGCTTAGCATGCGAGAGGTACGGGGATCGATACCCCGCATCTCCACTTTCTTTATCCTTTTTCCCAGTCCATTTGGTTGTTTCTTTGTAACGCACTCCACTTTTTTTTACAGCAAAATCTTTATTTTGCTATTACAATTGCACATCTTTTTCCAGCCAAAGTAACAGCGTATGCAATGAGACGGCTGTCAAAAAATATGTTAAAGAAACAAGCCAGCATATGCATTCACATGACAGGATTATGCAAGAGAATAGCAAATTTCACAAAGGAACCACTCTTATTGTTCTTTTGAATATTCACATGATCACAAATCTACCAGGACAGCAGAGTCGACAAGGTATAACAATTAGCTAACCCGAAGTGCATCATCATATCCATGAAATAGTTGACAAAAAAAAAACCAAAAAGCAGCAGATGGAAAACTCAGCACATTATTAGAGGGGAAGCATCAGAATGGGGCAGGGGATGAACTCAGCCAGTAAATTCCCATCGACTTGCTTTGAGTGGATTGCCTCCATGCTAAGGACGACCAGGTCTAACTCCAAATCATCTGCGACCTCTGCGATGATAGCTGTTGGCTTCTTTCCTTCTCCAAGGCGCTCCATCAACCCAAACTCTGTAAATCCACCTGCACAGAAGCACAAATATATCAGCACGACTGTTCGGAAATGGCATCACTCGGAAACAAGCGGCAATACAAAACACTGATAACCCTTGGTGAGGTTATTTCTCAATATTGGGTCTGTAATATGTAGTTAGACTCTTTTCCTTTTTCCCAAAACGGTATGCAATGTTTTTAATATTACAGTAAGAACCATACAGCTACACAGAGTGCTCCTTCACCGAGTAGATTTGACTGATATCATAACATGTTTCTAGATCTTCAGGGGGATAACTACAATCCCTGGTTCCATTATCAAATGAAACCAGGTGTTACAACATCAAAGTTCTCTTACAAACGAAAAATAAGAAGCAAAAGGTTATAACACTAACTACAGACCATACAAGTTCAGGAAGGCAATCAGAACGCGAAAGAAAATACAAAACCTCATCACTGGCCACAGATTGGGAGTGATATCATACTATTGCTTTTCTATCGTTGTAGTAGGAGCTCCACTTTGTTGATTAAGTGTTCAATTTACATATAGTTATTTGCTTATTTTTACCAAAAATGAAACCGCATTTCTTATAATAAGATTGAACTAGTAGGCAAATGCAATTTATCGTGTACAAAAACTCATGTACTGTACTTGATAAGGGGAGGACCGTTAAATCAAAAGAAATAAATGTAATGGTTCTAACCTTCAGAAAGATGCCATCTAATGCTTGACATTTGAGTATCATGCTCTGGGAATGACTCCTTTGGCTTATCATCAATAACTGAAATGAAGAGTAGAATTAGAGTGCAGCGGAATTTAAGCTATGTAAACGAATATGCGCAATAGCTTAAGCACAGAAAAGGTAATGTTATAAAGGAATTGAGATCATACCAACTACTGTAATGTTTGCTCCATACTTCTTGGCTAGAGAAGTGGTTGTTGCTGCAGCCTGTTACATCATCAGCCATTATGGGTAAGCCACTATTTCCAGTGTATCCGAACTCAAGTTAAAAGGAACAAATGTTGCACTCCATGAAAGAAAAAAGACCAGCTAAGAATCCTTCATTCGAAGATTATAAAACTATGGTGTGACTAATGGGAAAAATAAAACTGCCCTGGAAATTGGCCACAATGTTTCGAGTCCTCTAAATTATCAATGCAGTGTATATGATGCTTTACCAATGAAACACAAACTAACTAGTAAATCTGAAAAAGGAAACAGACCTGTCTTGTGCCTTCTGAAAGGTAAGGGTTGCGGTCAGTGATCGGAAGTAGAACATGCTTAACTTGGGAGAGAGCATCAATCGCTAAAGCACTTGCAGATTCATTCACTTCAGCCCTGACTGGTTACAAACAAAGTCGCAAACAATCATCAAATGGTAGGCCCCAATTCAACCAGCTCTGGCATCGTACCTCTTTCAAACATAAATAAAAAATAAGGATGTTCCTTAATTTTTCTCTACAGGTGCTGTTAGTTTTCAGTTTGATGACAATCACCACAATTTTCCCTGGTAAGAGGAATCCACTAACTTGGGTGCAGCAAACGAAGGCTACTACATTGGCAGGATTCAGGTACCAGCAGAAGTATAAGTAGGATTAGTGAGGCACTCAACATTCTAACATCGAAGCAAAGTCATCACTGGCAAGCCGACTTCAAATCAGAGCGAAGGAACTAATCTTTTTTTAGGGGCGAAAGAACTAATCTTAGCACACATAGTGACAGCACGAAGCCACGGCCTAGCAATTAGCGTATAAATCTCAGGCCGATTCCAGTGAGAACAGTTTGAGCACGAGTTGGTTGAAGCGTAGACATATACCTCCGTGCCGGGCTCCCCGGCGCCGCAGCGAGACGCCGCCCTTCCTGTTGACCGGCGGGAAGGCGAGCTCCGGGGCGTGGCTCGCGCGGACGCCGGAGGCCGGCGCGGGCAGGAGCGAGCTGGCGAAGGCCATGAGGGGTCGGTTGGATCGGAGCGGCAGCGGCAGGCTTCTGGAGGGGCGTGGAAAGGGGGAGAGACGACGGAGACGGAGACGGCGACGAAGTGACGAGCGACTCCGCAGGTGGTGTTCTAAGTGGGCCCGGGCCCGCTCGGCGACGACGCTGGATGGATAAGTTTCTCTTTATTTATTTATTTTTCTTGCTAGCAACCTTTTCGTGTGTGTTGTTCTACCAATCTTTTTGAAGGAGGAAGGAGGGAGGCGCACGGGAGCCAGACAACCTAACTATTGATCGAAGACATAATTCAAAATCTTCAAAAAAAAACAATCTTTTTGTGTGTCTTTAAAAAAATTATTTTGTGTGTGTTCCTTTCGTTGAATCATAGACGGGCTTTAGGCCCATATGAACAATGATTTCTGGTTAATTTTGAGCCCATGTGGGATATGACAGGTGGTGGGAAATTTAGTACCATCTTACTAGTTGAGGAGAGTTGAGACGGACGAGACTTGCCTGCTCCCCGCTTGTGCGCCCATCCGTGCTCCCGCATATGTGGCTTGATTTGATTGAAACAAAATAAGGCCCGGCCCCACCCCCTTAAAATCAGGGGGGAGATGATTAGATTAAAAAAAAAGGAAAAAAGACAGCCATAGGATGAGGTGGGAGCACGGATGGGAGCATGAGGAGGGAGCATACAAGCCGGATCCGAGTTGAGACCATTTTATAAGGGCTGCTCTACCACTTGCCATTGGGAGCTTGGGAAAAGGAGAGTTGAGACCTCTTTCTAAGCGTTGCTGTATCACCACCACTTGCAACCTGCCTACCCCTTTGTAGATGCTACGCAGAAACTTTCACTTAGGGCCTGTTCGGAACCTCTCCCAACTCTATCAACTTCAAAGATTCAGCTTCTCGACCTGGCTTCTCGCTCCACGCAGCGATTCATGTGCGTTCGGCAGCGAAATCAGCTTCTCTCTCGTCACCTTGGGCTGGCAACCGTTGTTGGCCTGTGTAGTGCCACACTGGGCCGGCTTGGAGGCAGGCTGGCGGCCCAAAAAGGTAGGAGACACCTCTTTCTGTTCGAGGAATAAGCACGAGCGAGGAAAGAAGGGAGGAGAGAGACTAATCAAAACGTTTTCCTTGACTTGGCGGTGGCACTCCTTGTAATTTGAGTGAACTCCGCGTTTTAGAAGATTTCCTGGAGTACCGATTTCCCAGCTTCGCTAACTCCTCGAAAAATACATTACGACCCGTTGGGACTTCTCGAAGCCAGCTTCTCATAGCTATAACGTTCGGCTCAGCTCTGCGCCTGGAGTTTATGAAGCGCGGAGCTGGATGACTTCCAACGGGCCTTAGTCATAGAACTTAAAGTTCGGAGGCTAATTACTAGTGAAGCCGAGGAAGCCATTAACACTTCGGCCAATTTTATGAAAGACCCACGAGGTAACCTCTATAGATCTATAGTTTGACACAGTTATCGGATCGCTGACTAGTGTGCGCTCATTGTGACAGTCAGTTTTTGGCTTTCTCCACTGAGGTACTTTTTTTAACATCAGTACAGACACAAGTGCTCATATACACACGCATACACTCACCCCTATGAACGTGCACACGCACACCCTACCCCTATGAGCATCACCGAAAGACTGAGCCGGCATATCATCTTGAAATTTACGAAGTCACCGTAGGCACCTCGTCATCGACGGGAACGTCTCCTCCCACTAAATGCGCATCGGCAGAAATCCTGAAATAAATCCAAGAATAAATGCGAGCACCAGGATTTGAACCCTGATGGACTGGGGATACCACAGTCCCTCTAACCATCCAACCACAGATTGGTTCGCTCCACTGAGGTACTTGACTAGTTAAATCGGAAGTACAATCACAATGGTTCTCCCTTTGCACACCTAGCCAAACAAAGCGGAACGTAGGAGGCAAGCACAGGAGCCAGACAACCTAACTATTGACCGAAGACACAATTCAAAACCGATGCATATAAAGCAATATCCGAGAATGTTTTGCTGAGGACACCATGTAATACCTCGGCTTCTGGTGGGTTCGGCACTAGCTACAGTTCCCGTTGATATTGCCAATGCTTTAAAGATGTCCAGCGTTTGTACTGTGAGAGTTATGCCAGAGACACACAAATAGGTTAAAAGTGTCACAAACTCAGAAAACAAAAAACTCACATACAAATTTTACGCCTAATTTAAATCAAGTTTTTGGTGTCAATCAAAAATTGGTCTAATTTTTTTCTGCTTCTATCGTGCTTTAATACGACACATCTGATCTCTAAACTTCAAGTAGGTCAGCCTTCAGCTTCATCCTCCTTACCACGAAGGTGGAGTGTTTCTCTGAGGCTAGTTTAGCAAACTAAACTCGAGCGGCTTTAGAGAGAAGCCAGGCTATCCGGCTATTGATCATACACTCGAGTCAAGAAAGGAGTGGCAGAAAAAGACTTTGCAACGACTTAGAAGAAAACAATTATTATAAAACAACTCTATAAATTTTAAGAGCCCCTAGTTAACCTAGGAAAAGAAGTGTTTTTTAACAAACAATATTTTAACGAATACATTTTAACATAAATATAATGCTTGGTCGAACTGAATAAAAAATAATAAGAATTTAGTAAATTTGAGCATGAAAGCGACTTAGCTGGTTAGTGTGCTTGGTGTTGATGAAGAGGTTGTAAGGACATTTCCCTACTTTGTGTTTTGGATGATGATGACAACCCTTTGTTGGTCTAACCTTATGCTAAGTGTTCCAGGTTTCGATTTTTAGGCCTTCTTCGGTTAGCTATTCTCTCTGAAAGAAAAAGATCGAAGACGGTGTTTTCTACATATTTTTATCTCTTTTGGTCATATGGAACCCGTACTATCAAGAGGGAATCCACATTGGGAAGTGTTGGGGGCATCATTTCACATACACTTACCTCACCCCTCTCTTGCCTTCCTAAACTATGAGAGAGAGCTCTTCCCCTTTCTTTCCTACTGCTTACTGTGGGTTCCCAGCGGTTGTACCGCTCCCTGGAGCGGTTGTACCGCTGGGTCTTGGCGCTGACCAGTTTTGATCGAGTGGTTGTACCACTGCTTCCGGGCGATGGTACCGCCAACATGCTCAGCAAAGACTAGGGCGGTTGTTCCAGCCAGGCACCGCCCAAGTACCGGTCAGGCTTCTGTTTTGATGTGGTACTCGGGCGGTGGTGGCCCGGTTGGTCTGGTCGTACCGGTACCACCGGTGTCCGGAGCGGTTCTACCGCTCAGGACTTAGCCGCCCGAGCGCTCAAAGCCATGCGGTTGCACCGGCCTTGTACCGCTCGACTACCGCACTCAGGGGTGACTCCCTTCTGTTCCTATGCGGTGGTTGAGCGGTGGCTGGGTGTCAGTGTACTAGAGTAGGGGTACCCTAGTATCCCGAACTCGTGCACGGGCAGTTGCAGCGCCCCGCGGCGAGGCTTGCCGGGTGACCGCCAAGACCCTCCGTGGTTCCCTTGAAGACCATTCAAGAACAAAGTACTCAAACCAAGACCCCGACAAGAGGAGCTTGCCGGGAAGGCCAACCAAGGCCCCGGCAAGAGGATCTTGCCGGGAAGAGACAAGGCCCCGGCAAGAGGAGCTTACCGGGAAGACCACTCAAGGCATACCAAGAAAGCTTGCCGTGACGCGCCCTGCGTCCCGGCAAGATCCGGCGAGCGACAAGCTTCCGGACGCGACAAGACGAGCTCCTTGCCGCGGGAAACCCCCACTTCGTGCCCGCGCTCCAGCACACCTGCTAACGTGTCGCTTTGGGACTCTCCCAAGCACACCTGGCAGGAGGCCGTGCAGCTAGGGGTACGTGGTGGCAAGCGGAGATGAAGAGAAGCCCATCGTGGCAAACGGTGGCGCTCCTAACAGTCACCTTTTGCACTGTTTAGGAGACTCAGACAGGCATTTAATGCCCTTGTCCCCTGCCGTCAGAGTTAGGTAGGGTGCACTGTATCCACAGTAGCGGTAGCTGCATCTACCGCATCCTTTTCCATTTCTACCCTTTTAGTCTACGTTGCCACCTGTGGGTAACCCCTTGAAAGTATAAAAGGAGGCCCAAGCGCAACGTAGAAGGGGTTCGGCCAGTTCGGCTCATTCAACACCAGGAACACTCTCACGCTCAGTCTGGCAGCGTCCATCGCTCCTGAGCAAGAATCCAATATACACAAACAAGCAACAGTAGGGTTTTACGCATCCGTGCGGCCCGAAGCTGGGTAAAATCGCCCGCGTGTACTGCCTCGATCCGCTCTTTGTGCACTCTCCGCCCCCCATCGAACCGAAAGGGGCCCTGTCCCCATAGGTGTTGGTGGAATCAGCATCCCCCCGACATCTCTGGCGCGCCAGGTAGGGGAGCGTCGAGATTGTGCGAATCCGATCCGGCGTGCACACAAGGCTCAGCTGTTCTTCATCGTCATGGCTCCTAGGGAGCGGGCGAGTAAAAGAACGGCGCCAGTGCGGCAACAGAAAAAGCTAAGTCGTGCGAAACTTTAGATATTTCCTTTCTATATAAGGTTATCCGCCTCGGAGATCTTGTTCTTTGTACGGAAAACCTGTGCGCTGAGGAATCAACTCGTAGCTAGTTGCGCCCTTACTCTGTTTCGAGTCCGCTCAACAACTTAAGTGAGCTGCTAGCGCCCTTACTTTGCTTCGAGTCCACTCAGCAACTTAAGTGAGCCGCTAGCGCCCTTACTTTGTTTCGAGTCAGCTCAACAACTTAAGCGAGCTGCAACTAGTTGCGACAAGATTGCTTGTCGGTAGCGACCCCGCCAGCAGGCTGCTGAAGTTCCGCACTCGGCGCTCGCGGCAAGGGTGCCTGCACCGGCAAGTTTCCCTAGAAAGCGTAGGGTGGACGTACAAAGAGAGGTTGAACAGGGAGATAGCATGCGCTATTTATTTGAGATTTCTGCATAGACCTGTATGCCGAGGAGCCTTCTCGGGGCTAGTTGCGCTCCATGTTGCCTCGAGTCCGCTCGGCAACTTGTGCGGTTGCGCTAGAACCAAGAAGGTAAACCTTTCCGGGAGGCGATGTTCCCGAATAGCCGCTAAGGGCCCGTTCCCTCAAGCGCTACTGGCTGGATCGTACGCACCGGAAAGCATTCCAGCAGGCATAGGGAATATGCAGCAAAGGTCAAAATTCGCAAGCGAGTTAAGTGCACTTCGGATGCTAATCACTTGTCATGTTTAAATGCAGTTATGGCCCGGGGCTGGCAACGCCGCTAGGGCCAATCTTAGCCGGCGTCAAGAACGACGAAGTTCTTCGCCATAAGCCTTTCCGGCAACGATCTTGCCGGGAGCCGGCGTCAAGAACGACGAAGTTCTTCGCCATAAGCCTTTCCGGCAACGATCTTGTCGGGAGCCGGCGTCAAGAACGACGAAGTTCTTCGCCATAAGCCTTTCCGGCAATGATCTTGCTGGGGGCCGGTGTCAAGAACAACGAAGTTCTTCGCCAAAAGTCTTCCTGGCAACGAGCTTGCCGGAAGCCGGCATCGAGAATGTCAAAGTTCTCTGCTGAAGATAAAAGCCTTCCTGGCGACGAGCTTGCCGGAAGCCGGCATCGAGAACGTCAAAGTTCTTTGCTGAAGATGAAAGCCTTCTGGCGACCAGCTTGCCGAAAGCCCGGCATCGAGAACGTCAAAGTTCTCTGCTGAAGATGAAAGCCTTCGACGAGCTGCCGGAAGCGGCATCGAGAACGTCAAATTCTCTGCTGAGATAAAAGCCTTCCGGCAACGAGTTGCGAACCGGCATCGAGAACGTCAAAGTTCTCTGCTGAAGATAAAAGCCTTCCCGGCGACTAGCTTGCCGGAAGCCGGCATCGAGAACGTCAAAGTTCTCTGCTGAAGATAAAAGCCTTCCCTGGAAATGAGCTTGCCGGAAGCCGGCATCGAGAACGTCAAAGTTCTCTGCTGAAGATAAAAAGCCTTCCTGGCAACGAGCTTGCCGGAAGCCGGCATCGAGAACCAGTCCGAAAAGTTCTGCTGGGCTGAAGAGTTAAAAAGCCTTCCTGGCGACCAGCTTGCCGGAAGCCGGCATCGAGAACGTCAAAGTTCTCTACTGAAGATAAAAGCCTTCCTGGCAACGAGCTTGCCGGAAGCCGGCATCGAGAATGTCAAAGTTCTCTGCTGAAGATGAAAGCCTTCCTGGCAACGAGCTTGCCGGAAGCCGGCATCGAGAACGTCAAAAGTTCTCTGCTGAAGGTAAAAGCCTTCCTGGCAACAAGCTTGCCGGAAGCCGGCATCGAGAACATCAGAAGTTCTTTGCCGAAGATAAAAGCCTTCCTGGCAACGAACTTGCCGGAAGCCGGCATCGAGAACATCAAAGTTCTCTGCTGAAGATAAAAGCCTTCCTGGCAACAAGCTTGCCGGAAGCCAGCATCGAGAACATCAAAGTTCTCTGCTGAAGATAAAAGCCTTCCTGGCAACGAGCTTGCCGGAAGCCGACATCGAGAACGACAAAGTTCTCTGCTGAAGATAAAAGCCTTCCCGGAAAGCCAGTATCGCTGGGGGCTGTGAGTGCCAAGAATCGTCCACGGCAAACCAGAGTTTCCGGGGGCTGCAATATCAGATAAGTCTTTCATCCCTCATCATGCATCCTCTTATGGACTGGGGAATGCAAAACCACGTTTCTTCCCGAAAATTGCCGTGCTCCCTCAACTCTAGGCCCTGGGGCTCGTTCTCGGGGCCAAGTTTGGTCGTAGTCGCGGCAGCAAAGGGATGAAATGAGGAGACCGCACCCACCTCGTTCCTGCCTCCGTCTAAAGCGTGAGAAAGGTTGAGCGACGTGGGAAGGCGGCAGGGTCTGTTGCCGGGAGATGAAATGTCTGTCCGAGGGATACCAAGGATTTGCTCCTTGGCGTGGGTTTAACTCGCGAGACAAATAACCCGGCAAGCATCCCCTTTTCATTAAAAAACATCCCACTCAGGTACAGTCCATAGAGGATGAAAAACATGAAAGAGAGGATTACAAATTTTAGATACAGCTAAGGCCCGAAGGCTTAGAAATTAAAAAGATAAGATGCCCGTAATCCCTTTTCTGTCCCTCTTTTCAGGAGGCAGGTCAAGGAGGCAAAAAGGGCAAAAGGAGTGCCTAGGCGAGCTATGGGTGCCAGAAGACACCAAGAGAACATCCCGGGGCCGTCCGAAGGCTGGACGGCGATGGCGGCGCTGGAAGCGGGGCTCGAAGACGGGGCGGTAGGACGTCAGCACGCTGTCGAGGGAACCACGCCCTTGTACTCCGACCTGACATCCTTGTCGCCAGCCCTCTTCCCCTTCCGCAGCCTCCCTATGCCAGCCGCCCAAGGAGACGACCCCGGGGAGTTCAAGAAGCCGGCGACGCGGATGATGGGGTCGCCGGTGCAGCGCAAAGCGGCGTCCGACGCCTAGTCGGACCCGCCGCTCCGCCGCCCGCTGCCCTCATCGTCGCTGTCGCTCCCCTCCTTGTCGCTCTCGCTCGAGGAGGAGCCTTCGCTGTCGGAGGAGCTGTCCACGCAGCACTTCGCCCGAGTGCCGAAGCACCCGAAGGCCTTGACGGAGAGGAGATCGCCCTCCATCAACTTAAAATGGAGGGTAAACCCCTCCGTCAAGCTGTGGATGCGGACGAACGTCTTCCACCCTCGATCAAGATACATCACATTAGGATCTGGGAATGCAACGCGGACTCGCGTGCCGCTGATCCCACAGCCCCTCACGTGCAGTCTCAGCGTCTTGGGCGGGTCCAACTCCATCACGCGCGCAAACGGAGCTGGAAGCCGGAGGCGACGGCGAGGCGCCCGGCGCAGCCTGACGAAGAACTCGCAAGGGTCATCCCCTATATGGACCGCCGTGGGGGGAGGAGCCGCCGGCGGAGGTGAAGCTGACGCGCCGCCCCGTCCGCCTCTTCCCCGAGCGCCTCGACCTCGTCCTCGACCTCGTCCGCGACCTCGCCCCCTCCCTCTTCCCCTTATGGCTGGCTCTGCCACCACGGGCGCGGAAGAGGGAGGGATGCGCTGTCTGGCAGCAACCCTCGCCGCCACCGATGAAGGGCCTGGGTTCCCTTTCTCCATGGCAGATGAGAGAAAGGGGAGCAGAAGCTGAAGAAAGGAGAAGATGAGAGAGTGCGGTTTTCTGTGCTCCTATCCCGCTCTTTATAAAGGATCAAGGTGGGAGCTCGACCGCCCCGCTCAGCGAATCAAGGCACGGGAAGGGCAGGGGGTCGGGGCCAACCCGCTCGCGACGGCCCAGTTTCCCACTCCACCGTCCGTGACCCCAAGCGCATGGGAGCCGCGTGGCAGGGATGCAGAAGCAAGGCGACAGATGAGGCGGCCTCGCTCCGCCCCGTGAACGCGGGGAGTGGACGTCCTGAAAACCGCGCACCGGCCCCGTCCAGTAAATGCACCACGCCCCCACACCTACCTCCGTTTAGGGAGGAGGGCGTGAACCGTCCCCATCATCGTGGCCTGACGCATGCTCGGGGGGCTTAGCCCCACACACGCCACCCACGATCTCACCCACGACGCCGCGTTTGACGCGTGCCGTTCTGGGCGTGCGCGGTGGGAGCGGAGAGATATGCGGTGTGACCTAGGCCGCGCGTGCCCGTGCACTGTTTTGGGCCTGGCCCAACAGCGCTCGGCACCGTGTATGGCCCAGGCCCGGGGGCTCCTGTCGGTGTACTAGAGTAGGGGTACCCTAGTATCCCGAACTCGTGCACGGGTAGTTGCAGCGCCCCGTGGCGAGGCTTGTCGGGTGACCGCCAAGACCCTCCGTGGTTCCCTTGAAGACCATTCAAGAACAAAGTACTCAAACCAAGACCCCGGCAAGAGGAGCTTGCCGGGAAGGCCAACCAAGGCCCCGGCAAGAGGAGCTTGCCGGGAAGGCCAACCAAGGCCCCGGCAAGAGGATCTTGCCGGGAAGAGACAAGGCCCCGGCAAGAGGAGCTTACCGGGAAGACCACTCAAGGCATACCAAGAAAGCTTGCCGTGACGCGCCCTGCGTCCCGGCAAGATCCGGCGAGCGACAAGCTTCCGGACGCGACAAGACGACGGCCGCGGCAAGGAGCTTGCCGCGGGAAACCCCCACTTCGTGCCCGCGCTCCAGCACACCTGCTAACGTGTCGCTTTGGGACTCTCCCAAGCACACGTGGCAGGAGGCCGTGCAGCTAGGGGTACGTGGTGGCAAGCGGAGATGAAGAGAATCCCATCGTGGCAAACGGTGGCGCTCCTAACAGTCACCTTTTGCACCGTTTAGGAGACTCAGACAGGCATTTAATGCCCTTGTCCCCTGCCGTCAGAGTTAGGTAGGGTGCACTGTATCCACAATAGCGGTAGCTGCACCTACCGCATCCTTTTCCATTTCTACCCTTTTAGTCTACGTTGCCACCTGTGGGTAACCCCTTGAAAGTATAAAAGGAGGCCCAAGCGCAACGTAGAAGGGGTTCGGCCAGTTCGGCTCATTCAACACCAGGAACACTCTCACGCTCAGTCTGGCAGCGTCCATCGCTCCTGAGCAAGAATCCAATATACACAAACAAGCAGCAGTAGGGTTTTACGCATCCGTGCGGCCCGAAGCTGGGTAAAATCGCCCGCGTGTACTGCCTCGATCCGCTCTTTGTGCGCTCTCCGCCCCCCACCGAACCGAAAGGGGCCCTGTCCCCATAGTTGTTGGTGGAATCAGCATCCCCCCGACACTGGGCGGTTGGTACGGTTGTTCTCCTCAACCGGTACTACCGCCTGGTCGCCCGGTTGTATCGCCTGGTAGGGTTCTGCACATAAACTGTGAGTCTCGGTTGTACCGGGACAAGGAGCGCTTGTACCGCTGCAGTATTAAAAACACAGTAACGGTTGGATTTTTAGGGTTGCTATATAAGGGTGCTTCTTCCACCTACCACAACTACCTTTTGACCTCTCTCACTCCACCATTAATGCTACTCAAGCTCTCTTGCCCGATCTCTCTCTCTAGCCACTCAAACTTGTTGATTTGCTAGGGATTGAAGGAGGAGACCTAGATCTACACTTCCACCAAAGGACTTTTGCTCCCCCCATACTTTTTTGTGTGGATTTTGTTACTCTTGGGTGTTTGAGCACCCTAGACGGTTGAGGTCAGCTCGGAGCCACATTCCATTGTGGTGAAGCTCCGCGGTTTAGTTGGGAGCCTCCAATTAAGTTGTGGAGAGAGCCCCAACCTTGTTTGTGAAGGTCCGGTTGCCACCTCCAAGGACAACAATAGTGGAATCACGACATCTCGCATTGTGTGAGGGCGTGAGGAGAATACGGTGGCCCTAGTGGCTTCTTGGGGAGCATTGTGCCTCCACACCGCTCCAACGGAGACGTACTTCCTCTCAAAAGGAAGGAACTTCGGTAACACATCCTCGTCTTCATTGGCTCCACTCTTGGTTATTTCTTCCTGTGACTTGTGGAAGCTTATTTGTGTTATATACCTTGTATGCTTGTTGTTGTTGCATCATATAGGTTGCCCACCTAGTTGCATATCTAGACAACCTACTTTGATGCAAACTTTAATTTGGTAAAGAAAAGTCAAAAATTGTTAGTTGCCTATTCACCCCCCCTCTAGTCAACTATATTGATCCTTTCAATTGGTATCAAAGCCTCGTCTCTTCACTAAGGACTTTGCCGTCTGAAGAGTATGGTTGACACCGTAGACGGTGTGGAGGAGCACTCCGGTGTGAATCCGATCTCGTCTACGGGCGATGGGGGAACCTCGGTCTCTCATGAGGAATTCAATGTAGCCTTGGAGACACTGAAAACCTCCATGACGGTTGAGGTTGAAAGCATGTTTACTAAATTCATTGAAGGGCTTAAACTATCCACCGCACCGTTGAAAGTGGGTGATCCCACTGACAAGGTGATGGATGCTAACTCCGACAAGGGGGAAGCTAGTAGTGAAAAAGCTCCTTCTTCTAGTGGTAAAAATGGCAACGACATCTTTGCCCATGTGGAACCACCACTTGTTTATGGTGGACCGATTCCTTCCACTCATTTGAATCATGCCGGTCCTCCCTCTAAGATTGTGAAAAATGAGGACTTTGATTCTTGGGTTTATCGCTTTAAGCGTCATTTAAATCATGTGAATACTAATCTTTGGAGAATCATTGAAGAAGGCTTCTATCCGCATGACCCAAGCAACTTCACTCCTCGAGAAGCCGCGGATAATCAATTCAATGAGAATGTTCTCTTCATCATCCAAGATGCAATTCCACCCGAAGATCTACCTCATCTTCGGCCCTTCGCCTTGGCCAAAGATGCATGGCTTTGTGTTGTCTCTCTCTACCGGGGAAGCGCAAGCATTCAACGCTCCAACTATGAAGTAGAGCAAGATGAAGCCGATGAGTTTGCAATGGATGAAGAACCTCGTGAGCTTTATCGGAGAGTAACCAAACTCGCGGTCTCACTCCGAGATCATGGGAGCAAGGACACGGATGACAATTGGATCAAGCGCAAATTCCTCAAGGCAATGATGCCTTACCAGAAGGCCATGTCCTCCTTCATTCGTCAAAGGCCGGACTTCCACACGTTGACCTCAAGTGAAGTGTTGGATGAGTTTGTGGCTATGAACATCTTGGACAAGACCGCCGACAATGTGGTGCTTCGCTCTCAAAGGGCATAGAAGCCCAACCTTGCATTGAAGGCCAAGGTTTGTGTTGAAGAAGAAGAAGAAGAGGAAGAAGAGGAAAGCAACCCCGAAGATACAAAGTATGCCTATCATGAACACATGACACTTGCTTCAAGGCAATTTTGGAGCAAGAAGAACTCAAGGCCAAACTTCAACAAGAACAACTCAAGTGGCACGAAGAGCAAGCAACATGTGAGGACTTGCTACAATTGTGGCAATGTGAGCCATTTTGTTGCGGAGTGTCCATATGAGAAGAGGGAAGACAATGGTGGCAAGCTCATCCGAAAGTACAAAGCCAAGTCTTTCCCCAACAAGAGGAACTTCACCAAGAAGACCCCACACAAGGCATTGGTGGTTCAAGAAGAGTACCATGAGGATGATGATGATGATGATGATGGTGAGTCGGTTGCCATGGCCTCCGTTGCCATTGCAAAAACTCCATGAGTGTCTCTCTTCGACTTACCCAATGAGAACATCACCGCCAAGTGCCTCATGGCTAAAGCCACCAACAAGGTAACCCCCAACATCAAAACTACCATCATTAATAATCCTTCCTTGACGGATTGCATTGATGAATATGAGGGATCTAATGTGGAGGAAAATGAGTTGGAGTCCTTTATGGGTAAAATCAAGGGTAAATCCAAGAAGCATTTTGTTGCTCTGTTGGAACAACTTGGTGAAGCCAATGACATGATCGAGGCTCACGAAGATACTATCTCCAAGATGGAGGGGCATAGTCGTGACTATGCCGATGAGATTTCAGATCTTTCGAATGCTCTTGAGGAAGAGCTTGGTCTTCGTTTGGCTCTTGAGGAGTCACACAATGTTGATCACGCTAACTTAAAGAAAGATTTTGATCATGCTCTTGTTGTCTCTCATGTGCTAAACTCCGAGAAGGCCAAGCTTGGGGTTGATCTTGCTAGACTCAAAGAGGAGTTTTATCTACTTGACAAGGCTCACAAGGTCTTGAAGGGTGCTCATGCTAGCATCAAAGAGTCTCATGATCAACTTCAAGTAAAGCTAACCAAGGAGAAAGCCACTTTTCCTCGTATGATGTTAATTGATAATGCAAATGCTACCAACCCATGTTGTGAGCATGTGCATCTTGTTGAGGAGAACGCTAAGCTAAAGGTGCAACTCGAGAAAGGTCTTGTGTCTTGCATACAAGGCGAAAAGAACCTCAATGAACTTTTGACCAACCAAAAGGGAGTTGTGGCCAAGGAAGGGATTGGGTACGTGCCCAAGTCCAAGAACAAGAAGAAGAATGACAAGGCCAAACGACCTCCTCCTCTCAAGCAAACCTTTGTGAAGGAGGGAGAGGGTGCTACTAAGGAGAAGGAGAAGAACTCCGTGAGGGGTAGTGATGCCAAGAAGGGCAACGCTGAAAGGATCGATATGGTTGACTAGAGGGGGGGGGGTGAATAGGCAACAAACAATTTTTAGCTTTTCTTTAACAATTTAAACTTTGCATCAAAGTAGGTTGTCTAGATATGCAACTAGGTGAGCAACCTATATGATGCAACAAGGATAGGAACACAAGCAAGCAAATGATATGAAACAAATAAGCTTGCACAAGTAAAGGCACGAGATAACCAAGAGTGGAGATGGTGGAGACGAGGATGTGTTGCCGAAGTTCCTTCCTATCGGTGTCAAAACAGGCGGATCTCGGGTAGGGGGTCCCGAACTGTGCGTCTAGGCCGGATGGTAATAGGAGGCAGGGGACACGATGTTTTACCCAGGTCCGGGCCCTCTTGATGGAGGTAAAACCCTACGTCCTGCTTGATTAATATTGATGATATGGGTAGTACAAGAGTAGATCTACCACGAGATCGGAGAGGCTAAACCCTAGAAGCTAGCCTATGGTATGATTGTATGTTTTGATTGTTGTCCTACGGACTAAAACCCTTCGGTTTATATAGACACCGGAGAGGGTTAGGGTTACACAAGGTCGGTTACAAACGAGGAGATATCCATATACGTATTGCCTAGCGTGCCTTCCACGCCAAGTAGAGTCCCATCCGGACATGAGACGAAGTCTTCAATCTTGTATCTTCATAGTCTAACAGTCCGGCCAATGGAGATAATCCAGCTGTCCGGAGACCCCCTAATCCAGGACTCCCTCAGTAGCCCCTGAACCAGGCTTCAATGACGATGAGTCCAGCACGTAGTATTGTCTTCGGCATTGCAAGGCGGGTTCCTTCTCCGAATATACCGCAGAAGAATTTGAATACGAGGATAGTGTCCGACCCTGCAAAATAAGTTCCACATTCCACCGCAGAGAGAATAGCATTTTTGCAGATCTAATTTGCTGGCTTGTTTTGGCAGCACGACGTTATGTCATGGCCCAGTGATTATTCGAACTGTTTTTCCTCAACCAGCTCCACACATAACGCGAGGCGGTTTCTTGACAAGTCTTGCCGAAGCGGAGATCGTGTTCCCCTAATTACGAGATTCTCATTAATGCGGTCGTGGGTAACCCAACCGTGTCTAGGACTCCTAGATTATAGGCAAGTCCTAAACGGCTACGGAGAGGACGCTTGATATTCACCCTCTTTATAAAGGGACAAGGTTTTTGCTTTTTCCCTCTCGTGCTCAATCGAGCCCTTCCCCCGCCTCGAGTTCTAACACCCAAAGTGCAGGTTAGGTGCTCCGGATCTTCAATCATGTCCGGATCCAGCCTTGAAGGCCGATGGATGCCCTCCTCCGTTACAGAAGAGGACATTAAGAAGTTGAGGGAGGCCAGATACCTGACCGACGAGCTTTCGCATCGGCTGCCTGCTCGAGGGCAGATCGTCCCTACTCCCGAACCCAACGAGAACGTCGTGTTCGTCTCCCACTATCTGTAAGGTCTAGGCCTCACTCTGGATCCCTTCGTCAGGGGTTTGATGTTCTATTACGGGCTAGATTTCCATGATCTAGCTCCGAACTCCTTTCTCCACATCTCGACATTTATTATCGTGTGCGAGGCCTTCCTCCGCATCACCCCTCACTTCGGCTTGTGGCTCAAGACCTTTGAAGTGAAGCCGAAGATGATCGAGGGGCAATATGTAGCGTGCGGAGGTGCATCAATAGGCAAGATGGCCGGAGCTCCATGGCCGAAAGGTTCCTTCCCTGAGGTGTCCGAATTATGGCAGCGGGAGTGGTTTTACGTCACAGCTCCCAGAAGTGCCAAGTGGGCGGCTGCCCCTACTTTCCGCTCGGGCCCCCCACCACAACTGATGTCATGGATCAGCAGAAGTCTGAGTTGGGGTCCAGCCAAGGACGTGCCTATACTTCAAAGATGCATCCGAGATCTCTTCGAGGGAGATTTTAATTTGGTTGCGGTGATACAAGTTATGCTGGTTTGTCATGTCCAGCCTTGCAAACGCCGGCCCCTTCGCTTGTGGGAGTTCAACCCAGAGGGACCACGTGCCATTCAAAGTTTCCTTGGCCTGACGCACGAGGAGATGTACAAGTCATTCTTTGGACCTCAAGTAGAGTGTCCGGATATTACCGAGGACGTGGGCCTGAGCAGTAACCGCGCCGCCGAACAAGTAAGAAATCCTCTGGCCGAACACACTGTCTTTTATTCGTCACGAAGTTTATTTCTGAGAGTTCTCTTTTTGACCAGGACTGGCTAACAAAGGCAAAGATGATTCGGTGTTTGGCCCCCCTCCCTGAGGGTTTGGAAAATCCGGTATTGGAAAAGATGCTTGAGGTCGCACCTTGCCCGGAGCCCCCGAAGGAAGATACCGGGGGGGGGGGGGGATAATACGGGCGGACGCGGGCCCCCATCGCTGCCCGTTCCAACCGAGGGAATGAGCGTCTCCACGAAGGAGGACAACCGGGGGAGGAAAAGGACTGCTTCCGAGGATCTGGAAGCCGAAGCCTCCAAATGGGAGAAGAAGCCTCCCACAGAGGGTCCTGCCTCGGGGGGTGCTTTTGCCGCACAAAGTCCGCGGGGGGGGGGGGATCAACCCTCCAACGAGTCGTAAGTGATCCAAAATACTTTGATAGTAAAGGTATGCTGTCTTTTTTCTGAGAAAATAACCACCGCATATATCATGCAGTTTGGGCCTTAACCCCTCTCAGCTGAGCTCGTCTTCGGGGGATCTTCTTCCAGAGATGATGGAGAGCGAAACGCCTCCCCCGGACTCCTCCGCTCAAGAAGCGGGCGACCCTGAAGTGTCGTCATGGAGGGCCTCTCCGAATCCGGTGAGGCCAGAAGATAATCCTATAGACCCTTGAAGTCCCCAGCGTCTGGCTCCTGAAGAGAGCAGACAAAAGAGTCCGGCACCATCTGGTGTGCGGTCAGACGTTCTGAGGGAGTTGGTGGGGCAAGCGGCCATCTCAGAAGAACACCATATGCTGATGAGTACGGTGATGGAGAGAATCTCGTCCGCTGAAAGCGGATTACATGAAGCCTTTATGAGTCTACTGACAGGCTTTGAGGTACGTGAGATAATTTGTGATAGTACTGCACATATTAGGTGTGCCCTATGTAGATAATAGCCCCTGAGACTTTGGTTGTCATCAAGAATGGCAGCGAACAGAGGATCATATTCCTAGGCAATAACCAGACTGCCCCTGAGGGAGTCCTAGATTAGGGGGTCTCCGGACAGCCAGACTATCTCCATGGGCCGGACTGTTAGACTATGAAGATACAAGATTGAAGAATTCGTCTCGTGTCCGGATGGGACTCTACTTGGCATGGAAGGCAAGCTAGGCAATACGGATATGGATGTCTCCTCCTTTGTAATCGACCTTGTGTAACCCTAACCCTCTCCGGTGTCTATATAAACCGAAGGGTTTTAGTCCGTAGGACAACAACCATAACATACAATCATACCATAGGCTAGCTTCTAGGGTTTTTAGCCTCTCTGATCTCGTGGTAGATCTACTCTTGTACTACCCATATTATCAATATTAATCAAGCAGGACGTAGGGTTTTACCTCCATCAAGAGGGCTTGAACCTGGGTAAAACATCGTGTTCCCTGCCTCCTATTACCATCCGGTCTAGACGCACAGTTCGGGACCCCCTACCCGAGATCCGCCGGTTTTGAGACCGACATTGGTGCTTTCATTAAGAGTTCCTCTGTGTCGTCGCCGTTAGGCTTGATGGCTCCTATTATCATCGATAGCGATGCGGTCCAGGGTGAGACTTTTCTCCCCGGACAGATCTTCGTATTCGGTGGCTTTGCACTGCGGGATAATTCGCTTGGCCATCTGGAGCATATTGAAAGCTACGCCCCTGACCATCAGGTCAGATTTGGAAGTTTGAACTACACGGCCGACATCCGCGGAGACTTGATCTTCGATGGATTCGAGCCGCAGCCGAGCGCGCCGCGCTATCGCGATGGGTATGACCTAGCTTTGCCGCCAAACAGTACCCCAGAGGCTGCGCCCGCATCAGCTCCGACCATTAGCTCGGAGGCAACTGTGCCAGTCGAGGACGGGTGGTTGGACACCGCCTCAGGGGCTGTAGTCTCAACGGCGATCAAGCCGAACACTAGCCTAAACCTCTACGCAGCCCGTAACTCCAAGGAGACGGACTCTTTTCCGGACTCCAAACCATCCGCGCCCTTGCCAATCGAATCCGATTGGGCGCCGATCATGGAATTCACCGCCGCGGATATCTTTCAGCACTCACCCCTTGGTGACATGCTGAATTCACTAAAGTCTCTTTCTTTGTTAGGAGAGCCCTGGCCGGATTATGGCCAGCAGGATTGGGATGCGGACGATGAAGAAATTTGACGCCCACCCACCAACCACTTGGTAGCCACTGTCGATGATTTAACCGACATGCTCGACTTCGAACCCAAAGACATCGACGGTATGGACGATGATGCAGGAGATGAACATGAACCAGAGCCTATAGGGCACTGGAAAGCCACCCCGTCATATGACGTATACATGGTGGACACACCAAGAGACGACGACGAGGAACAGAAGGACACACCGAAGGCTTGTCCCCTCGAGAAGCAGTCAAAGCGGCAGCGCAAGCGCCACCCCAAATCCCGCCTCGGTAGAAACAATGATCATACAGACCCAGCACTAGAGCAGGGCGAGGCATTGCCAGACCACGACAAAACGGAGAATCAAACCGAACAAACCAATTCTGTCAAAGATAATAGTCCGGACGACATAACACCGGACAGACACCCGGAGCAGCCGAATGCCCGTCAAAGGCTCGTTGCCACCGCGAGGAGTCTAAAAAAGCAGAAGCAAAGGCCCAAGGCTGCGCAGGACACACTCCAAATCAGATGGAGTAAATTACTCAACACAGCAGCGAAGTACGGCGGCAATCTCCCCACCAAGAGCTACCCAAAGCGGAAGTTGCTACCAGAATTCGATGAGGAGGCCGTAGACCCCCCACAACCAAAAATTAAAATAGCCATCTGGCCGGATAGACGACCTCACGGCCAACATAAAGCGGCAAGCAACGCCGCACATAAGCCAATACGCAGTCTATGCGAGGGCTCGCATCAAAAATACGGCGAAACAGATCCATCTATGGACCACGCAAGCGCGCTCCAGCATACGATGCAACACAACAAACATCCGAACAACGCGGTACACCCAGATACAGGGGTGCCGCACACCCCCTATGTTTCACCGATTAGCTGCTGGACCATGAATTTCCAGAGGGATTCAAACCTGTAAACATAGAGGCATACGACGGAACAACAGACCTTGGGGTCTGGATTGAGGACTATATCCTCCATATCCATATGGCTCGGGGAGATGATCTCCACGCCATAAAGTATTTACCCCTTAAACTCAAAGGGCCAGCTCGGCACTAGCTTAAAAGCCTCCCCGAAACTCCATTGGAACCTGGGAAGAGCTCGAAGACACTTTTCGGGCAAATTTTCAAGGGACCTATGTCCGACCTCCGGACGCGGACGATTTGAGTCATATAACTCAACAGCCCAGAGAGTTAGCCCGAAAACTTTGGAACATGTTTCTTACTAAAAAGAACCAAATTGTCGACTGTCCGGACGCTGAAGCCTCGGCAGCTTTTAAGCATAGCGTTCGTGACGAATGGCTTGCCAGACACCTCGGCCAAGAAAAACCGAGAACAATGGTAGCATTAACAAGCCTCATGACCCGCTTTTGCGCGGGTGAGGACAGCTGGCTAGCCAGATGCAGCACCAGCGACCCTAGTACATCTGAAGTTAGAGATGGAAACGGGAAATCACGGCGCAACAACAATAACAAACGCCAGAATAAAGAAGACAACACGAAGAGCACGGCAGTAAACCCCGGATTCAAAAGCTCTCGGCCAGGTCAGCAAAAGCCGCCCTTTAAAGGCACTAGAGACGAACTGTCCAGCTTAAACAAAATTCTGGACAAGATATGTCAGATCCATAGCACCCCCGGTAAACCCGCTAATCATACCCGCAGAGAATGTTGGGTCTTCGAGCAGTCCGACAGGCTCAACGCCGTACACAAGGGGGAAGATACACCAAGCGAAGACGAGGATGAGCTTCTCAAGCAAGACACTGGGGAACAAAAGAAATTTCCACCAGAAGTCAAAACAGTAAACGTGTTACACGTGATCATGGGGAGAAACAAAATGGCACTCCCAGAAAATTATGCCCAAGGGCCTATCATCGCTGAGTCCTGCCACTGGTCGTCTCAACCGATCACTTTCGACCATCGTGATTACTCAGCAAGTACCCGGTGTGCAGGATGGGCTGCCCTGGTAGTAGACCCAATAATTGACGGGTACCACTTCACACGAGTCCTGATGGACGGTGGCAGCAGTCTAAACCTGATATACCAGAACACAATCTACGAAATGGGGATAGACCCAACAAAAATTTGCCAAAGCAATACTACCTTTACAGGAGTAACGCCAGGCCCAGGGGCTCATTGCACGGGCTCCCTGCTACTAAAGGTTATATTCAGCTTCCCCGATAACTTCCGTAGCGAACATTTAACCTTCCACATCGCTCTGTTCCAAAGTGGCTATCAAGCACTACTCGTATGCGAAGCTTTCGTTCGCTTTAATGCAATACCACACTACGCGTCCCTCACACTCAAGATGCCCGGCCCACGTGGCATCATTATAGTGAATGGAAGTACTAAGCGATCTTTGCACGCCGAAGAGAGTGCGGCTGCCTTGACAGCCGCACAATAAAAACGGCCCGACCAACTAAAGCATTTATCAGGTCGTCAAGACCTCGGACACGGTTAGACAAGTCCGGCGCAGCTATATGTAATGCATACCGGATCAATGGTCACACCCCTATTACACATACAAGGGGCTCAACGCGCGCAGACAAGTGGCAATTTTTACACATCTTGAATTATACATGGTTTCTTGAAAAACTATCCTTTTGCACGACAACTTTTTCACCTAAGTTCCTCTCTTTTACAGATGATCATCGTGCTACACCCATCTAGGATACGGCACAACAGAGACACAGGCGCAGACGTGCAGCAGGGACCCGCCCCAAGGATTCTTTTTAGGTTAAGACCCTACGTAAACCTTTTTTACTGTCTCTTGTTGACACACATCCACCGAATTCTCAGCACAACTGAGAAGGATGCTGACGTCTTGGCATGTGGCCACGTTAGAATAATGCACGTACCTGGACACAAGGGGCTTCTTACAAAGGGCATTATTTAGGCCCGGTTTATACCATAAATACCGAATACCTCAGGGAGTGTTCGGCGTCTCGAGTTTGGCCTTATATGCATCAGCTCCGAATCATTGTCTTTGGTCAAATGTTGGGTTTGCCCGGCTCCTGTGTTTTGGTGCCTTACGTTTCACTTTACCGGCTAAGGCAGCACCAGGAGAACTACTGCGATTGTGCCCTGGTTCATCCAGACGAGCACCTCAGTAGAGAAAGCCGAAAACTGACTGTCATGATATAGCGTGAGACTGGTCAACCACTCGATGACCTATAGGGATGTAAGAATTCCTCCGCCTTAACAAAGGGCCGTTTCCCGGCCAGGCACGTACGCACCCCGAGATTGGAGAGTGCGGAGCCACCAGGGGCTATCTAGTAGCCCCACTGTCAAACTCCTATGGCTAAGTGAAAGTGTTAAAGCATTATAGTCCGGTTGCCTCATTCGCTGCGCTATCACCTCCTTAATAGGACCAAGACGTTGGGTAAAGTGTGAACAACGTTTTTTGCGAGCACCTCCGCATTATATGCGTGGGGGCGGAAGCCTGAAGGAAATATGCCCTAGAGGCAATAATAAAGTTATTATTTATTTCCTTATTTTATGATAAATGTTTATTATTCATGCTAGAATTGTATTAACCGGAAATGTAATACATGTGTGAATACATAGACAAACAGAGTGTCACTAGTATGCCTCTACTTGACTAGCTCGTTAATCAAAGATGGTTATGTTTCCTAACCATAGACAAAGAAGTTGTTATTTGATTAACAAGATCACATCATTAGTTGAATGATCTGATTGACATGACCCATTCCATTAGCTTAGCACCCGATCGTTTAGTATGTTGCTATTGCTTTCTTCATGACTTATACATGTTCCTATGACTATGAGATTATGCAACTCCCGTTTGCCGGAGGAACACTTTGGGTGCTACCAAACGTCACAACGTAACTGGCTGATTATAAAGGAGCACTACAGGTGTCTCCAAAGGTACATGTTGGGTTGGCGTATTTCGAGATTAGGATTTGTCACTCCGATTGTCGGAGAGATATCTCTGGGCCCTCTCGGTAATGCACATCACATAAGCCTTGCAAGCATTACAACTAATATGTTAGTTGTGAGATGATGTATTACAGAACGAGTAAAGAGACTTACCGATAACGAGATTGAACTAGGTATTGGATACCGACGATCGAATCTCAGGCAAGTAACATACCGATGACAAAGGGAACAACGTATGTTGTTATGCGGTCTGACCGATAAAGATTTTCGTAGAATATGTAGGAGCCATTATGGGCATCCAGGTCCCGCTATTGGTTATTGACCGGAGACGTGTCTCGGTCATGTCTACATTGTTCTCGAACCGTAGGGTCCGCACACTTAAGGTTTCAATGACAGTTATATTATGAGTTTATGAGTTTTGATGTACCGAAGGAGTTCGGAGTCCCGGATGAGATCGGGGACATGACGAGGAGTCTCGAAATGGTCGAGACGTAAAGATCGATATATTGGACGACTATATTCGGACATCGGAAAGGTTCCGAGTGATTCGGGTATTTTTCGGAGTACCGGGTAGTTACGGGAGAAGCAATGGGCCTTGATGGGCTTTAGTGGGAAGAGGAGAAAGGGCCAAGGGGCTGCTGCGCCCCCTCCCCTCTGGTCCGAATTGGACTAGGGAAAAGGGGGCCGGCCACCTTTCCTTGTCCTCCACTTCCTTCTCCCTTCCTCCCCTCTTGGTGGACTCCTACTAGGACTTGGAGTCCTAGTAGGACTCCACATCCTGGCCGCACCAAGCCTTGGCCGGCCTCCTCCTCCTCCATCCTTTATATACTGAGGCAAGGGGCACCCCATAGACACACAAGTTGATCTTCGTGATCGTTCCTTAGCCGTGTGCGGTGCCCCCCTCCACCATATTCCACCTCGGTCATATCATTGTAGTGCTTAGGCGAAGCCCTGCGTCGGTAAAACATCATCATCGTCACCACACCGTTGTGCTGACGGAACTCATCCCCGAAGCTTTGTTGGATCGGAGCCCGGGGAGCGTCATCGAGCTGTACGTGTGCTAAGAACTCGGAGGTGCCGGAGTAACGGTGCTTGGATCGGTCGGATCGGGAAGACGTACGACTACTTCCTCTACGTTGTGTCAACGCTTCCGTTGCGATCTACAAGGGTACGCAGATCATACTCTCCCCTCTCGTTGCTATGCATCACCATGATCTTGCGTGTGCGTAGGATTTTTTTTGAAATTACTACGTTACCCAACAGTGGCATCCGAGCCTAGGTTTTATATGTTGATGTTATATGCACGAGTAGAACACAAGTGAGTTGTGGGCAATATAACTCATACTACTTACCAGCATGTCATACTTTGGTTCGGCGGTATTGTTGGACGAGACGACCCGGACCGACATTACGCGTATGCTTACGCGAGACCGGTTCTCCCGACGTGCTCTGCACATAGGTGGCTTGCGGGCGACAATCTCTCCAACTTTAGTTGAACCGAGTGTGGCTATGCCCGGTCCTTGCGAAGGTTAAAACAGCACCAACTTGACAAACTATCGTTGTGGTTTTGATGAGTAGGTAAGATTGGTTCTTGCTTAAGCCCGTAGGAGCCACGTAAAACTTGCAATAACAAAGTAGAGGACATCTAACTTGTTTTTGCAGGGCATGTTGTGATGTGATATGGTCAAGACATGATGCTAAATTTTATTGTATGAGATGATCATGTTTTGTAACCGAGTTATCGGTAACTGGCAGGAGCCATATGGTTGTCGCTTTATTGTATGCAATGCAATCGCGATGTAATGCTTTATTTTATCACTAAGCGGTAGTGATAGTCGTGGAAGCATAAGATTGGCGAGACGACAATGATGCTACGATGGAGATCAAGGTGTCGTGCCGGTGAAGATGGTGATCACGACGGTGCTTCGAAGATGGAGATCACAAGCACAAGATGATGATGGCCATATCATATCACTTATATTGATTGCATGTGATGTTTATCTTTTATGCGTATTATCTTGCTTTGATTGACGGTAGCATTATAAGATGATCTCTCACTAATTATCAAGAAGTGTTCTCCCTGAGTATGCACCGTTGCGAAAGTTCTTCGTGCTGAGACACCACGTGATGATCGGGTGTGATAGGCTCTACGTTCAAATACAACGGGTGCAAAACAGTTGCACACGCGGAATACTCAGGTTATACTTGACGAGCCAAGCATATACAGATATGGCCTCGGAACACGGAGACCGAAAGGTCGAGCGTGAATCATATAGTAGATATGATCAACATAGTGATGTTCACCAATGAAACTACTCCATCTCACGTGATGATCGGACATGGTTTAGTTGATTTGGATCACGTAATCACTTAGAGGATTAGAGGGATGTCTATCTAAGTGGGAGTTCTTAAGTAATATGATTAATTGAACTTAAATTTATCATGAACTTAGTCCTGGTAGTATTTTGCAAATCATGTTGTAGATCAATAGCTCGCGTTGTTGCTTCCTGTGTTTATTTTGATATGTTCCTAGAGAAAATTGTGTTGAAAGATGTTAGTAGCAATGATGCGGATTGGATCCGTGATCTGAGGTTTATCCTCATTGCTGCACAGAAGAATTATGTCCTTGATGCACCGCTAGGTGACAGACCTATTGCAGGAGCAGATGCAGACGTTATGAACGTTTGGCTAGCTCAATATGATGACTACTTGATAGTTTAGTGCACCATGCTTAACGGCTTAGAATCGGGACTTCAAAGACGTTTTGAGCGTCATGGACCATATGAGATGCTCCAGGAGTTGAAGTTAATATTTCAAGCAAATACCCGAGTTGAGAGATATGAAGTCTCCAACAAGTTCTATAGCTAAAAGATGGAGGAGAATCGCTCAACTAGTGAGCATGTGCCCAGATTGTCTGAGTACTACAATCGCTTGAATCAAGTGGGAGTTAATCTTCCAGATAAGATAGTGATTGACAGAATTCTCTAGTCACCATCACCAAGTTAGTAGAACTTCGTGATGAACTATGATATGCAAGGGATAACGGAAACGATTCCCAAGCTCTTCGTAATGTGGAAATTGACGAAGGTAGAAATCGAGGAAAACATCAAGTGTTGATAGTAGACAAGACCACTAGTTTCAAGAAAGGGCAGAGGGAAGAAGGGGAACTTCAAGAAGAACAGCAAGCAAGTTGCTGCTCAAGTGAAGAAGCCCAAGTCTGGTCCTAAGCCTGAGACTAAGTGCTTCTACTACAAAGGGACTGGTCACTGGAAGTGGAACTACCCCAAGTGATTGGCAGATAAGAAGGATGGCAAAGTGAACATAAGTATATTTGATATACATGTTATTGATGTGTACTTTACTAGTGTTTATAGCAAACCCTCAGTATTTGATACTAGTTCAGTTGCTAAGATTAGTAACTCGAAACGGGAGTTGCAGCATAAACAGAGACTAGTTAAGGGTGAAGTGACGATGTGTGTTGGAAGTGGTTCCAAGATTGATATTATCATCATCGCACACTCCCTATAATTTCGGGATTGGTGTTGAACCTAAATAAGTGTTATTTGGTGTTTGCGTTGAGCATGAATATGATTTGATCATGTTTATTGTAATACGGTTATTCATTTAAGTAAGAGAATAAATTGTTGTTCTATTTACATGAATAAAACCTTATATGGTCACACACCCAATGAAAATAGTTCGTTGGATCTCGATCTTAGTGATACACATAATCATAATATTGAAACCAAAAGATGCAAAGTTAATAATGATAGTGCAACTTATTTGTAGCACTACCGTTTAGGTCATATTGGTGTAAAGCGCATGAAGAAACTCCATGCTGATGGGCTTTTGGAGTCACTTGATTATGAATCAGTTGATGCTTGCGAACCATGCCTCATGGGCAAGATGACTAAGACTCTGTTCTTCGGAACAATGGAGCGAGCAACATATTTGTTGGAAATCATACATACTGATGTATGTGGTCCGATGAATATTGAGGCTCGCGACAGGTATCATTATTTTCTGATCTTCACAGATGATTTGAGCAGATATGAGTATATCTACTTGATGAAACATAAGTCTGAAACATTTGAAAAGTTCAAAGAATTTCAGAGTGAAGTGAAAAATCATCATAACAAGAAAATAAAGTTTCTACGATCTGATCGTAGAGAAGAGTATTTGAGTTACGAGTTTGGCCTTCAGTTAAAAACAATGTGAAATAGTTTCACTACTCATGCCACCTGGAACACCACAATGTAATGGTGTGTCCGAGCGTCATAACCGTACTTTATTGGATATAGTGCAATCTATGATGTATATTACCGATCTACCACTATCGTTTTGGGGTTATGCATTAGAGACAGCTGCATTCACGTTAAATAGGGCACCATCAAAATCCGTTGAGACGGCGCCTTATGAACTGTGGTTTGGCAAGAAACCAAAGTTGTTGTTTCTTAAAGTTTGGGGTTGTGATGCTTATGTGAAAAAGTTTCACCCTGATAAGCTCAAACCCAAATCGGAAAAGTGCGTCTTCATAGGATACCCTAAAGAAAATGTTGGGTACACCTTCTATCACAGATCCGAAGGCAAAATATTCGTTGCTGAGAATGGATCCTTTCCAGAGAAGGAGTTTCTCTTGAAAGAAGTGAGTGGGAGGAAAGTAGAAAACTTGATAAGGTAATTGTACCTTCTCCTTTATTGGAAAGTAGTTCATCACAGAAATTTGTTCCTGTGACTCCTACACCAATTAGTGAGGAAGCTAATGATGATGATCATGTAACTTCAGATCAAGTTACTACTGAATCTCGTAGGTAAACCAGAGTGAGATCCGCACCAGAGTGGTACGGTAATCCTGTTCTGGAAGTCATGTTACTAGACCATGACGAACTTGCGAACTATGAGGAAGCGATGATGAGCCCAGATTCCGTGAAATGGTTTGAGGCCATGAAATCTGAGATATGATCCATGTATGAGAACAAAGTATGGACTTTGATGAATTTTCCCGATGATCGGCAAGCCATAGAAAATAAATGGATCTTCAAGAGGAAGACGGACGCTGATAGTAGTGTTACTATCTACAAAGCTAGAATTGTCGCAAAAGGTTTTCGACAAGTTCAAGGTGTTGACTACGATGAGAGTTTCTCACTCGTGCCTATGCTTGAGTCTGTCCGAATCATGTTAGTAATTGCTGCATTTATGAAATCTGGCAAATGGATAAACAAAACTACATTCCTTAATGGATTTATTAAAGAAGAGTTGTATATGATGCAACCAGAAGGTTTTTTCAATCCGAAAGGTGCTAACAAAATGTGCAAACTCCAGCGATCCATCTGTGGACTTGGTGCAAGCATCTCGGAGTTGGAATATACGCTTTGATGAGTTGATCAAAGCATATAGTTTTATACAGACTTGCGGTGAAGCCTATATTTACGAGAAAGTGAGTGGGAGCACTACAGCATTTCTGATAAGTATATGTGAATGACATATTGTTGATCGGAAATAATGTAGAATTATTCTGTAAAGCATAAAGGAGTGTTTGAAAGGAGTTTTTCAAAGAAAGACTTCGGTGAAGCTGCTTACATATTGAGCTTCAAGATCTATAGAGATAGATCAAGACGCTTGATAAGTTTTTTCAATGAGTACATACCTTGACAAGATTTTGAAGTAGTTCAAAATGGAGCAGTCAAAGAAAGAGTTCTTGCCTGTATTACAAGGTGTAAAGTTGAGTAAGACTCAAAGCCCGACCACGGCAGAAGATAGAAAGAGAATGAAAGTCATTCCCTATGCCTTAGCCATAGGTTCTATAAAGTATGTCATGCTGTATACCAGATCTATTGTATACCCTGCACTGATTTGGCAAGGGAGTACAATAGTGATCTAGGAGTAGACCACTGGACAGCGGTCAGAATTATCCTTAGTGAAATAAGGATATGTTTCTCGATTATGGACGTGACAAAAAGGTTCATCGTAAAGGGTTACGTCGATGCAAGTTTTTGACACTGATCCAGATGATTCTAAGTCTCAATCTGGATACATATTGAAAGTGGGAGCAATTAGCTAGAGTAGCTCCGTGCAAAGCATTGTAGACATAGAATTTTGCAAAATACATACGGATCTGAATTTGGCAGGCCCGTTGACTAAATTTCTCTCACAAGCAAAACATGATCACTCTTTGAGTGTTAATCACATAGCGATATGAACTAGATTATTGAATCTAGTAAACCCTTTGGGTGTTAGTCACATGGAGATGTGAACCAATCACATAAAGATGCGAACTATTGGTGTTAATCACATAGCAATGTGAACTAGATTATTGACTCTAGTGCAAGTGGGAGACTGAAGGAAATATGCCCTAGAGGCAATAATAAAGTTATTATTTATTTCCTTATTTCATGATAAATGTTTATTATTCATGCTAGAATTGTATTAACCGGAAACATAATACATGTGTGAATACATAGACAAACAGAGTGTCACTAGTATGCCTCTACTTGACTAGCTCGTTAATCAAAGATGGTTATGTTTCCCAACCATAGACAAAGAAGTTGTTATTTGATTAACAAGATCACATCATTAGTTGAATGATCTGATTGACATGACCCATTCCATTAGCTTAGCACCCGATCATTTAGTATGTTGCTATTGCTTTCTTCATGACTTATACATGTTCCTATGACTATGAGATTATGCAACTCCCGTTTGCCGGAGGAACACTTTGGGTGCTACCAAACGTCACAACATAACTGGGTGATTATAAAGGAGCACTACAGGTGTCTCCAAAGGTACATGTTGGGTTGGCGTATTTCGAGATTAGGATTTGTCACTCCGATTGTCGGAGAGGTATCTCTGGGCCCTCTCGGTAATGCACATCACATAAGCCTTGCAAGCATTACAACTAATATGTTAGTTGTGAGATGATGTATTACAGAACGAGTAAAGAGACTTACCGGTAACGATATTGAACTAGGTATTGGATACCGACGATCGAATCTCAGGCAAATAACATACCGATGACAAAGGGAACAACGTATGTTGTTATGCGGTCTGACCGATAAAGATCTTCGTAGAATATGTAGGAGCCATTATGGGCATCCAGGTCCCGCTATTGGTTATTGACCGGAGATGTGTCTCGGTCATGTCTACATTGTTCTCGAACCGTAGGGTCCGCACGCTTAAGGTTTCGATGCCAGTTATATTATGAGTTTATGAGTTTTGATGTACCGAAGGAGTTCGGAGTCCCGGATGAGATCGGGGACATGACGAGGAGTCTCGAGATGGTCGAGATGTAAAGATCGATATATTGGACGACTATATTCGGACATCGGAAAGGTTCCGAGTGATTCGGGTATTTTTCGGAGTACCGGGTAGTTACGGGAGAAGCAATGGGCCTTGATGGGCTTTAGTGGGAAGAGGAGAAAGGGCCAAGGGGCTGCTGCGCCCCCCTCCCCTCTGGTCCGAATTGGACTAGGGAAAAGGGGGCCGGCCACCTTTCCTTGTCCTCCACTTCCTTCTCCCTTCCTCCCCTCTTGGTGGACTCCTACTAGGACTTGGAGTCCTAGTAGGACTCCACATACTGGCCGCACCAAGCCTTGGCCGGCCTCCTCCTCCTCCGTCCTTTATATACTGAGGCAAGGGGCACCCCATAGACACACAAGTTGATCTTCGTGATCGTTCCTTAGCCGTGTGCGGTGCCCCCCTCCACCATATTCCACCTTGGTTATATCATTGTAGTGCTTAGGCGAAGCCCTGCATCGGTAAAACATCATCATCGTCACCACGCCATTGTGCTGATGGAACTCATCCCCGAAGCTTTGCTGGATCGGAGCCCGGGGAGCATCATCGAGCTGTACGTGTGCTAAGAACTCGGAGGTGCCGGAGTAACGGTGCTTGGATCGGTCGGATCGGGAAGACGTACGACTACTTCCTCTACGTTGTGTCAACGCTTCCGTTGCGATCTACAAGGGTACATAGATCATACTCTCCCCTCTCGTTGCTATGCATCACCATGATCTTGCGTGTGCGTAGGAATTTTTTTGAAATTACTACGTTACCCAACAAAGCCGACGACTGCAATCTTTGAGGTTATACACATGTATACATAAACGGCCGCACAGGAGGCATCATATTACTTTCGGGCAAAAGTATAAACACAACCCTAATTTTTTTTTTCATAAAAACATTGTGTTTACAATGGGAATACATGTCACTCAAACTTAATATTCTTCGAGCACTGGGCCTCTATCAAACGAGCACCCTCGAGAACATCCTCGAAATAGTGTTCGACAGCCACTCGGCTTATGGCCGAACCCTGCGCCGCAACAGTGGTGGCGTCCATCTCCGCCTAGTATGCTTTAACACGGGCAAGGGCCATCCGCGAGCCTTCTATGCATGCCGACCCCTTCATCGCGCCAATGCGTGGCACCGTACCAAGGACCTGCTGCACTAAGCTAAAATAGCTATTCGGCTTTGGCTTTTCCAGCCATAGCTGATCCACGACGGACCTCATGGCGAGTCCGGACAACCTGTTTAGTTCAGCCCATTCGGCTAGCTGATCAGTCAAAGGAAGCAGACGCTCTAGAACGTTGAATTGTGACCAGAACAGCTTGTCCACCCCACGATCTGCTTGACCTTGGAAGTATTTGGCCGCATCGGCAGCGCTCGCCGCCAAGTCCATATATGCATCTGCCAAACTCCACAGCCGATCCAGAGGGGCATACCGTGGATCTCCGAATTTCCTCCGTAGCATGAAGGGCTTCCCAGCCGCAATATCACCGGCTTCCCGCAGCTCCTCCTTCTTCGCTCTCATAGCAGAGCGGGTGTCTTTGTCCGCCATCGTGGCCTTCTCAAGGTCCACTGCCTTCGCCCGATTTTCTTCTTCAAGGACCTGGCAACGGTCGGCAGTGTCTTTTAATTCTACGGCCATCTTGGCCATCTTCTCTTGGCTCTCACAAAGTGCGGTCTTCTCGGCTTTCAACTCTTCGGCCGCCTTCAAAGCAGCCGCATTACTAATCCTTGCTTGTTCCTTGGCTCGGGCAAGATCTGCCCGCAAGGCTTCCACGGTGGCAGCTCCATCTGCAGTCACAACATATTAAAGATACTGGCATCATGCTGCTCTTACTATGTGGCGTTCACCAGATAATAACACTTACCCTGTGCCTCGTCAAGCCTCTTGTTAACAAGCTCGATGTCGGCGTCCGCCGCATCCAGTTGCCGTTTTAATTCGGCAAATTCACTAGTCCGGCTAGCCACCGGAGTTCCCACCGCCTGCACATAAAGGCAGTCTGGTTATTGCCTGGGACTATGATCCTCTGTTCGCCGCCATTCTCTTCGACAACCAGAGTCTCAGGGGCTACTATCTACATAGGGCACACCTAACATGTGCAGTACTACCACGTACCTCAAAGCCTGTCAGTAGACACATAAAGGCTTCATGTAATCCGTGTTCGGCGGACGAAATTCTCTCCATCACCGTACCCATCAGCGTACGGTGTTCTTTTGAGATGGCCACTCGCCCCACCAACTCCCTCAGAATGTCTAACCGCTTACCAGACGGTGTCGGACTCTTTTGTCTGCTCTCTTCGGGAGCCGGACGCTGGGGACTTCGGGGGTCTATGGGATTATCTTCTGGCCTCACCGGATCCGGAGAGGCCCTCCGTGACGACACTTCGGGGTCGCCCGCTTCTTGAGCAGAGGAGTCCGGGGGAGGCGTTTCGCTCTCCATCATCTCTGGAAGAAGATCCCCCAAAGACGAGCTCAGCTGAGAGGGGCTAAGGCCCGAACTGCAAGATATTTGCGGTGGTTATTTTCTCAGAGAAAAGATAGCATACCTTTACTATTAAAGTATTTTGGATCACTTACGACTCGTTGGAGGGCTGATCCCCCCGCGGACTTTGTGCGGCAAAAGCACCCCCCGAGGCAGGACCCTCTGTGGGAGACTTCTTCTCCCGTTTGGAGGCCTCGGCTTCCCGATCTTCGGAAGCAGTCCTTTTCCTCCCCCGGTCACCCTCCTTCATGGAGGCGCTCATTCCCTCGGTTGGAACTAGCAGTGATGGGGGCCCGCGTCCGCCCGTATTACCCCCCGTATCTTCCTTCAAAGGTTCCGGGCAAGGTGCGAGCTCGAGCATCTATTCCAGCATCAGATTTTCCAAACCATCAGGGAGGGGGGCCAAACACCGAATCATCTTTGCCTTTGATAGCCAGTCCCGGTCAAAGAAAGAACTCTCAAGAATAACTTCGTGATGAATAAAAGACAGTGTGTTCGGCTAGAGGATTTCTTACTTGTTCGGCGGCGCGGTTACTGCTCAGGCCCACGTCCTCGGTAGTATCCGGACACTCTATTTGAGGTCTGAAGAATAACTTGTTCATCTCCTCGTGCGTCAGGCTGAGGAAACTTTGAATGGCACGCGGTCCTTCTGGGTTGAACTCCCACAAGCGAAGGGGCCGGCGTTTCCAAGGCTAGACTTGACGAACCAGCATAACTTGTATTACCGCAACCAAATTAAAATCTCCCTCGAAGAGACCTCAGATGCGGCTTTGCAGTATAGGCACGTCCTTGGCTGGACCCCAGCTCAGCCCTCTGCTAATCCATGACATCAATTGTGGAGGGGGGCCCGAGCGGAAAGCGGGGGCAGCCGCCCACTTGGCACTTCTGGGAGCTGTGACGTAGAACCACTCTCGCTGCCATAATTCGGACACCTCTGGAAAGGAACCATTCGGCCATGGAGCTCTTGCCATCTTGCCTATTAATGCACCTCCGCATGCTGCATGTTGCCCCTCGATCACCTTCGGCTTCACTTCAAAGGTCTCGAGCCACAAGCCGAAGTGGGGGGGGGAGGGGTAATGCGGAGGAAGGCCTCAGACACGACGATAAATGTTGTGATGTGGAGAAAGGAGTCCGGAGTTAGATCATGGAAATCTAGCCCGTAATAGAACATCAAACCCCGGACGAAGGGATCCAGAGTGAGGCCTAGACCTCGGAGGAAGTGGGAGACGAACACGACATTTTCGTTGGGTTCGAGAGTAGGGACGATCTGCCCTCGAGCAGGTAGCCGATGCGAAACCTCGGCGGTCAGGTATCTGGCCTCCCTCAACTTCTTAATGTCCTCTTCCGTGACGGAGGAGGGCATCCATTGGCCTTGAAGGCTGGATCCGGACATGATTGAAGATCCGGAGCACCTGACCTGGGCTTTGGGTGTTAGAACTCGAGGCGAGGGAAGGGTTCGATTGAGCACGAGAGCGAAAAAGCGAAAACCTCGTCCCTTTCTAAAGAGGGTGAATATCAAGCGTCCTCTCCATAGCCGTTTAGGCCTTGCCTATAATCTAGGAGTCCTAGACACGGTTGGGTTACCCATGCCATATTGATGAGAATCCCGTAATAAGGGGGCACGATCTCTGCTTTGACAAGACGTGTCGAAAAACCGCCTCGCGTTATGGGCGGGGCTGGTTAAAAGAAACGGTTTGAATAATCACCGGGCCATGACATAACGTCATGCTACCAAAACAAGCAAATTGGATCTGCGAAAATATTATTCTCTCTACGGTGGAATGTGGAACTTATTTTGCAGGGTCGGACACTATCCTCGTATTCAAATTCTTGTGTGATGTATTCGGAGAAGGAACCCGCCTTGCAATGCCGAAGAAAATACTGTGCGCCGGACTCATCGCCATTGAAGCCTGGTTCAGGGGCTACTGAGGGAGTCCTGGATTAGGGGGACTCCGGACAGCCAGACTATCTCCATGGGCCGGACTGTTAGACTATGAAGATACAAGATTGAAGACTTCGTCTCATGTCCGGATGGGACTCTACTTGGCATGGAAGGCAAGCTAGGCAATACGGATATGGATGTCTCCTCCTTTGTAAGCAATCTTGTGTAACCCTAACCCTCTCCGATGTCTATATAAACCATTTAGTCCATAGGACAACAACCATAACATACAATCATACCATAGGCTAGCTTCTAGGGTTTAGCCTCTCTGATCTCGTGGTAGATCTACTCTTGTAGTACCCATATTATCAATATTAATCAAGCAGGACGTAGGGTTTTACCTCCATCAAGAGGGCCCGAACCTGGGTAAAACATCGTGTTCCCTGCCTCCTGTTACCATCCGGCCTAGATGCACAGTTTGGGACCCCCTACCCGAGATCCGCCGGTTTTGACACTGACAGCCCCTATGTGTAGGTGGTGGGAGCTCCGGTGGCTAGCCGGACTAGTGAGTTCGCCAAATTAAAACGGCAACTGGATGCGGCAGACACCAACATCGATCTTGTTAACAAGAGGCTTGACGAGGCACAGGGTAAGTGTTATTATCTGGTGAACGCCACATAGTAAGAGCAGCATGATGCCAGTATCTTTAATATGTTGTGACTGCAAATGGAGCTGCCACTGTGGAAACCTTGCAGGCCGAACTTGCCCGAGCCAAAGAACAAGCGAGGATTAGTAATGCGGCTGCTTTGAAGGCGGCCGAAGAGTTGAAAGCCGAGAAGGCCGCACATGGCGAGAGCAAAGAGAAGATGGCCAAGATGGCCGTAGAATTAAAAGACACTGCCGATTGTTGCCGGCTTCTTAAAAAAGAAAACCGAGCGAAGGCAATGGACCTTGAGAAGGCCATGATGGCAGACAAAGACACTTGCTCTGCTATGAGAGCGAAGAAGGAGGAGCTGTGGGAAGCCGGGGATATTGCGGCAGGGAAGCCCTTCATGCTACGGAGGAAGTTCAGAGATCCACGGTATGCCCCTCTGGATCGGCTGTGGAGTTCGGCAGATGCATATATGGACTTGGCGGCGAGCGCTGCCGGTGCGGCCAAATACTTCCAAGGTCAAGCAGATCATGGGGTGGACAAGTTGTTCTGGTCGCAATTCAACGTTCCAGAGCGTCCGCTTCCTTTGACTGATCAGCTAGCTGAATGGGCCGAACTAAATAGGTTATCCGAACTCGCCATGAGGTCTGCCGTGGATCAGCTATGGCCGGAAAGGCCAAAGCCGAATAGCTATTTTAGCTTAGTGCAGCAGGTCCTTGGTGCGGTGCCGCGCATTGATGCGATTAAGAGGTCGGCGTGCATAGAAGGCTCGCGGATGGCCCTTGCCCGTGTTAAAGCATACTGGGCGGAGATGGACGCTACCACTGTTGAGGCGCATGGTTTGGCCATAGGTTGAGTGGATGCCGAGCATTATTTCGAGGAGGTTCTCGAGGGTGCTCGTTTGATAGAGGCCCAGTGCTCGAAAAATATTATGTTTGAGTGATATGTATTCTCATTGTAAACACAATGCTTTTATGAAGTTTTTATAAGGCTATGTTTATACTTTTTCCTGAACGTAGTATGATGCCTCCTGTGCGGCCGTTTATGTATACATGTGTATAACCTGAAAGATTGCAGCCGTCGGCTTCAACCCCCATGCATATAATGCGGAGGTGCTTGCAAAAAACGCGTGTTAACACTTAACCCAACGTCTTGGTCCTATTAAGGAGGTGATAGCGTAGCAAACGAGGCAACCAGACTATAATGCTTTAACACTTTCACTTAGCCATAGGAGTTTGACAATGGGGCTACTAGATAGCCCCTGGTGGCTCTACACTCTCCCGATCGCGGGGTGCGTACACGCCTGGCCGAGAAACGACCCTTTGTTAAGGCGGAGGAATTCTAACATTCCGATAGGTCATCGAGTGGTTGACCAGTCTCACGCTATATCATGACAGTCAGTTTTCGGCTTTCTCTACTAAGGTGCTCGTCCGGATGAACCAGGGCACAATCGCAGTAGTTCTCCTGGTGCTACCTTAGCCGATAAAGTGGAACGTAAGGCACCAAAACACAGGAGCCGGGTGATGGAGTCCTGGATTAGGGGGTGTCCGGGTAGCCGGACTATACCTTCAGCCGGACTCTAGGACTATGAAGATACAAGATTGAAGACTTCGTCCCGTGTCCGGATGGGACTTTCCTTGGCGTGGAAGGCAAGCTTGGCGATGCGGATATTCAAGATCTCCTACCATTGTAACCGACTCTATGTAACCCTAACCCTATCCGGTGTCTATATAAACCGGAGGGTTGTAGTCCGTAGGCGATCAACTCCATATACAACAATCATACCATAGGCTAGCTTCTAGGGTTTAGCCTCCTTGATCTCGTGGTAGATCTACTCTTGTACTACCCATATCATCAATATTAATCAAGCAGGACGTAGGGTTTTACCTCCATCAAGAGGGCCCGAACCTGGGTAAAACATCATGTTCCCTACCTCCTGTTACCATCCGGCCTAGACGCACAGTTCGGGACCCTCTACCCGAGATCCGCCGGTTTTGACACCGACATCGGGCAAACCCAACATTTGACCAAAGATAATGATTCGGAGCTGATGCATACAAGGACAAACTCGCGACGCCGAACACTCCCTAAGGTATTCGGTCTTTATGGTATAAACCGGGCCTAAATAGTGCCCTTTGTAAGGAGCCCCTTGTGTCCAGGTACGTGCATTATTCTGGCATGGCCACATGCCAAGATGTCAGTATCCTTCTCAACTGTGCTGAGAATTCGGTGGATATGTATCAACAAGAGATAGTAAAAAAGGTTTACGCAGGGTCTTAATCTAAAAAGAATCCTTGGAGTGGGTCCCTGCTGCACGTCTGCGCCTGTGTCTCCGTTGTGCCGTATCCTGGACGGGTGTAGCACGATGATCATCTGTAAAAGAGAGGAACTTAGGTGAAAAAGTTGTCGTGCAAAAGGATAGTTTTTAAAGAAACCATGTATAATTCAAGATGAGTAAAAATTGCCACATGTCTGCGCGCGTTGAGCCCCTTGTATTTGTAATAGGTGTACGACCATTGATCCGGTATGATTTACATATAGCTGTGCCGGACTCGTCTAACCGTGTCCGATGTCTTGACGACCTGTTAAATGCTTTAGTTGGTTAGGCAGTTTTTAGTGTGCGGCTGCCAAGGCCGCCGCACTCTCTTCGGCACGCAAAGATCGCTCAATATTTCCATTCACTGTAATGATGCCACGTGGACCGGGCATCTTGAGCGTGAGGGAAGCGTAATGCGGTATTGCATTAAAGCGAGTGAAAGCTTTGCGTCCAAGTAGTGCTTGATAGCCACTTTGGAACGGAGCGATGTGGAAGGTTAAATGTTTGCTACGGAAGTTATCGGGGAAGCCGAATATAACCTTTAGTAGTAGGGAGCCCGTACAATGATCCCCTGGGCCCGGCGTTACTCCTTTAAAGGTAGAATTGCTATGGCGAATTTTCGTTGGGTCTATCCCCATTTCGCAGATTGTATCCTGGTATATTAGGTTTAGAGTGCTGCCACCGTCCATCAGGACTCGTGTGAAGTGGTATCCGTCAATTATTGGGTCTAATATTAGGGCAGCCCATCCTGCACATCGGCTACCTGCTGAGTAATCACGATGGTCGAAGGTGATCGGTTGAGACGACCAGTGGCAGGACTCCGCGGTGATAGGCCCTTGGGCATAATTTTCTGGGAGTGCCATTTTGTTTCTCCCCTTGATCACGTGTAACACATTTACTGTTTTGATTTCTGGTGGAAATTTCTTTTGTTCCCCAGTGTCTTGCTTGAGAGGCTCATCCTCGTCTTCACTTGGTGTATCCTCCCCCTTGTGTACGGTGTTGAGCTTGCCGGACTGCTTGAAGACCCAACATTCTCTATGGGTATGATTAGCGGGTTTACCAGGGGTGCTATGGATCTGACATATTTGGTCCAGAATTTTGTTTAGGCTGGACCGTTCGTGTCTGGCGCCTTATAGGGCGGCTTTTGCTGACCTGGCCGAGAGCTTTTGAATCCGGCGTTTACTACCGTGCTCTTCGTGCTGTCTTCTTTATTCCGGCGTTTGTTATTGTTGTTGCGCCGTGATTTCTCGTTTCCATCTCTAACTTCAGATGTACTGGGGTCGCTGGTACTGCATCTGGCTAGCCAGCTGTCCACACCCACGCAAAAGCGGGTCATGAGGGTTGTTAATGTTGCCATTGTTCTTGGCTTTTCTTGGCCGAGGTGTCTAGCAAGCCATTCGTCACGGATGCTATGTTTAAAAGCTGCCAAGGCTTCGACGTCCGGACAGTCGACAATTTGGTTCTTTTTAGTAAGAAACCTGTTCCAAAGTTTTCAGGCTGACTCTCCGGGCTGTTGAGTTATATGACTCAAATCGTCCGCGTCCGGAGGTCGGACATAAGTCCCTTGAAAATTTGCCCGAAAAGCGTCTTCAAGCTCTTCCCAGCTTCCGATGGAGTTTTCGGGGAGGCTTTTAAGCCAGTGCCGAGCTGGCCCTTTGAGTCTGAGGGGTAAATACTTGATGGCGTGGAGATCATCTCCTCGAGCCATGTGGATATGGAGGATATAGTCCTCAATCCAGACCCCAGGGTCTGTTGTTCCGTCGTATGCCTCTATGTTTACGGGTTTGAATCCCTCTGGAAATTCATGGTCCAGCACCTCATCGGTGAAACATAGGGTGTGTGCGGCATCCCTATATGTGGGTGTACCGCGTTGTTCGGGTGTTTGTTGTGTTGCATCGTATGCTGGAGCACGCTTGCGTGGTCCATAGATGGATCTGGTTTCGCAGTCCTTTTGATGCGATCCCTCGCGTTGACCGCGTATTGGCTTATGTGCGGTGTTGCTTGCCGCTTTATGTTGGCCGTGAGGTCGTCTATCCGGCCAGATGGCTGTTTTAATTTTTGGTTGTGGGGGGTCTAATGCCTCCTCATCGAATTCAGGTAGCAGCTTCCGCTTTGGGTAGCTCTTGGTGGGGCGATTGCTGCCGTACTTTGCTGCTGTGTTGAGTACTTTGCTCCATCTGATTTGGAGTGTGTCCTGCGCAGCCTTGAGCCTTTGCTTCTGCTTTTTAGACTCCTCGCGGTGGCAACAAGCCTTTGACGGACATTATGCTGCTCCGGGTTCCTGTCCGGCGTTATGTCGTCCGGACTATTATCTTTGACAGATTTAGTTTGTTCGGTTTGATTCTTCGTATTGCCGTAGTCCGGCAGTGGTTCACCCTGCTCCAACGTTGGGTCTGTATGATCGTTATTTCTGCCGAGGCGGGATTTGGGGCGGCGCTTGCGCCACCGCTTTGACTGCTTCTCGAGGGAACAAGCCTTCGGTGCGTCCTTCCGTTCCTCGTCGTCGTCTTTTGGTGTGTCCACCATGTATACGTCACATCATGAGGTGGACGTCCAGCACCTTGTGGGCGGTGGTCCTCTTTGCCTCTTGTATCTTCGTCCATACCGTCGATGTCTTCGGAGTCGAGCATGTCGGTTGAGTCATCGGCAGTGGCTATTAAGTGGGTGGTGGGTGGGCGTCGAATTTCTCCATCGTCCGTATCCCAATCCTGTTGGCCATAATCCGGCCCGGGCTCTCCTGACAAAGAGATAGACTTTAGTGAATTCAGAAGGTCGCCGAAGGGCAAGTGCTGAAAGATATCCGCGGCGGTGAATTCCATGATTGGCGCCCAATCCGATTCGATTGGCAGGGGCGCGGATGGTACGGAGTCCGGAAAAGAGCCCGACACCTTGGAGTCACGGGCTGCGCAGAGGATTATGCTGGTGTTTAGCTCGATCGCCGTCGAGACTGCAGCCCCTGAGGCGGTGTCCAACCACCTGTCCTCGACTGGCACAGTTGGCTCCGAGCTAAGGGTCGGAGCTGATGCGGGCGCAGCCTCTGGGGTACTGTTCGGCGGCAGAGCTAGGTCATACCCATCGCGACAGCGCGGCACGCCCGGCTGCGGCTCGAATCCGTCGAAGATCAAGTCTCCATGGATGTCGGCCGTGTAGTTCGAACTTCCAAATCTGACCTGATAGCCAGGGGCATAGCTTTCAATCTGCTCCAGATGGCCAAGCGAATTAGCCCGCAGTGCAAAGCCGCCGAATACGAAGATCTGTCCGGGGAGAAAAGTCTCACCCTGGACCGCATCGCTATCGATGATAGTAGCAGCCATCAAGCCTAATGGAGACGACACAGAGGAACTCTCAATGAAAGCACCAATGTCGGTGTCAAAACCGGTGGATCTCGGGTAGGGGGTCCCGAACTGTGCGTCTAGGCCGGATGGTAACAGGAGGCAGGGGACACGATGTTTTACCCAGGTTCGGGCCCTCTTGATGGAGGTAAAACCCTACGTCCTGCTTGATTAATATTCATGATATGGGTAGTACAAGAGTAGATCTACCACGAGATCAGAGAGGCTAAACCCTAGAAGCTAGCCTATGGTATGATTGTATGTTTTGATTGTTGTCCTATGGACTAAAACCCTTCGGTTTATATAGACACCGGAGAGGGTTAGGGTTACACAAGGTCGGTTACAAAGGAGGAGATATCCATATACGTATTGCCTAGCTTGCCTTCCACGCCAAGTAGAGTCCCATCCGGACACGAGACGAAGTCTTCAATCTTGTATCTTCATAGTCTAACAGTCCGGCCAATGGAGATAATCCGGCTGTCCGGAGACCCCCTAATCCAAGACTCTCTCACTTCCCTTTGAGAGGAAGTACGTCTCCATTGGAGTGGTGTGGAGGCACAATGCTCCCCAAGAAGCCACTAGGGCCACCGTATTCTCCTCACGCCCTCACACAATGCGAGATGCCGTGATTCCACTATTGGTGCCCTTGGAGGCGGCGACCAAACCTTTACAAACAAGGTTGGGGCAATCTCCACAACTCAATTGGAGGCTCCCAACGACACCATGAAGCTTCACCACAATGAACTATGGCTTCGCGGTGACCTCAACCGTCTAGGATGCTCAAACACCCAAGAGTAACAAGATCCGCATGGGATTAGTAGGGGGAATCAAATTTCTCTTGGTGGAAGTGTGGATCGAGGCCTTCTCAACCACTCCCGAACAAATCAACAAGTTTGATTGGCTAGGGAGTGAGATCGGTACAAAGTGGATCTTGGGGTTGGAAGAGATGAGTCAACGGGGAAGAAGGGGACCCCTTATATAGTGTAGGACAAAGATCCCACCGTTACCCACCAACCAGCCCGCGGCCAGCGGTACTACCGCGCTAGGCCAGCGGTACTACCGCGCCAGGCCAGCAGTACTACCGCAGGCACGCGCGGTACTACCGCTTGCTACCAAGCGGTACTACCGCACGGCTATGCGGTACTACCATACTAGCCCATGGTACTGCCGTGACCCCAACGACAACAAGGTCAGATCTGACATGTAGGAGCTGAGGGCGGTACTTCCGCAAGCACGGTACTACCGCCCTCCATGCGGTACTACCGCAAGGCAGAAATCCCCCAGCCAGGGGGGAGGAAACATCCGTGGCTACTTCCGGAAAGAAACGGAACAAGCAAAAACCCAACACAGTAGTACTGCCGAGGGGCGGTACTACTGCCTCACAGCATAGCGCGGTACTACCGTGGAGCGAAAGCGGTACTACCGCGGTAGGTGCGGATGTAAAAAATTACATCCGCCCCTACTACCGCGAAGGAGCGGCAATAGCCTGGTGGGCAGCGGTAGTGCAGCTCCAGGGGAGCGGTACTACCGTGGGCACCTGCGGTACTACCGCGCCACCGCACGGTACTACCGCTGATGCCTACAGTACTACCGCTTTCCTGGGAGCAGTACTACCGTGACCCAACTCAGCAGCCATAACCAGGGAGGCGAGAAAACGGAGGAAGCTCCAAGGGAAAAAGGAGGGGACAAGAAGGAGACGTGTACGTGATGATTCCACCCAAACCTTTCCAACGCGGACCCCCTCTTAATAGTACAGTTTTCCTACGACTCAAGTCCACCAAAAAGAAACATAGAAAAGACGCCATCTTCAACAGCCTTCGAGGGGCACCCAACCGTCTTGTGCCTAGCGATGAAATGTCTGGGATACTCAAGGCACACGATTAGTCCGCAAACGCGTTGTCATCAATCACCAAAACACCTTAGGGATAAATATGCCCTTACAATCTCCCCCTTTTTGGTGGATTGATGACAATACGGGATTTGCACAAGGGAAATAATATTAAGTAACCGCAAACCCCTCCTCTCTAGAATATAGACGGGCCCCCCTAGATGTGTGCCACCTAGATGAGTGCTTTGGACTGCACAGCACACATACTAGGATCAAAGCTCCCCCCTATATTATAGAGACAAGGCATATCTATCACTAGACAAGATAGTACAAACATAAGTTAACTAAGATAGATAGAGTGCATATGTCTTACACCATATGTGGGATAGGTCTCGAAGGCACAAACCAAACAAAAGCAAACGAGGCAAACGAGGTCGAAACGACAAAGCAAACAAACACACCAAGCACGACACAATGCAAATCCCTACACTCTCTCCCCCTTTGGCATCGAGACGCCAAAAAGGCAGAGAGGACACCTACACACACGGGGTGGCTTAGGCGGAGAAGTCGTCCCACTGCTCCTCGTGCTCCTCGTCAGACTCAGCGGCAGGGATGGTCTCCTCGATGTCTTCCTCTGAACTAGTCCACTTGTATCCCTGCTTTGATATCTAGGCAGCCTCAGGTGTGATGACGTCCTCAGACCCGCCAGACACATCCTCTCCAAAGAGCCTCATAACCTTCTTGTCACGGCGGCGACTCTCCTTGTCTGCCACGTGAGCCCTGTATTGTCCCTTTGCCTGCATGCAGAAGAGAGTCTTCATCTTGTCCTTTAACTTCTTGGCCCACAACGGCTCAGAGGAAGGTGTGGTGGACCTAGCAGCACGGCCCTCCGCAATATTCTCAGCAGCAGCCTCCTCCTCACCAGCAGCCCTCCTAGCAGAAGAGGCCTCAACATGGGTAGTGGTGTTGGCCCAGTTGGGCTTGACGCGGAGGCTGATGGACTCATGGCGAATCCAGTCTGGAGCAAGGAACTCAACACCAGGGTAGATCTTCTCCCAAGTGGTGGAGAGCAGCAGAAACAGGTACGGTCCATAGATAGGTACCTTGCGAGTGAACACCGCAAACTGAAGCTCACACCACATGATGTGTGAGACATCCAGTGGCTGAGTCTGAGATGAACGTGCCTCTGCACACAGGAGCAACATGTCCACTAGATAGGCATGGACCTTGTCCTTGTCGCCAATGCGTGGGAACAGAGTGTTGCGGAAGATGTGATGCATGATATCTAGAAAGGAGTTCAACACCCAAGTTGACTTGCCATTGGGGAGCACCTTCTCAACAAGGAAAGGCTGAAGCAGGTTCTTGTTGGCAGACTCAGAGTTGGCGTGGGGGCGAACACCAACAGGGGTGTGAAAACCCGTCATTAGGAATGTGAAGCAGATCCATGAACTCCTTCCATGTAGCAGACAGCTGACGGCCGTTGGTCATCCAGGTCATCCTCCGCTCATCCCCGGGATGAAAGTACACCGAGGCAAAGAACTGACAGATAAGCTCAGGGTCATAGTCAAGGTGAAAGGAGATCACCGGCTCAATAGCAAACTGCTCCACCAAGTCCAGAGCCTCTCCAAAATAGTTTCGAAACTTGTCCTTCCGCATGTGATGCATGTCTATCCACTTGACATCCACGAAGGTATTCTGCTTGCTCTTGATCACATCCAGATAGATGAGAGCCTGTTGCTTGGTCCAGAACAACTCAGTGCCTCTGAGGATAGCCCGAGGATTCACATAGGGATTGATCCTCCGGCGTTCGACATACTCAGAGATTGAAATCTCGTCCATGCCCTTAGCAGGTTCCTTTTGCTTGCTAGCAGTGGTCTTGACATTGCGCTTGGGGGCATTGGAGCCCTCTGGGGCTTCATCTTGGGGGTTGCGCAGACGCTTGGAGCCAGTGTCACGACTGGGATTGGAACGGCGAGAGCCACCACCTGAGACACAAAACACAAAACACCCACGACAAGCTAGAGGGATCAATGCAAAGACCACAACAAAGCAAAAGAAACATGCATAAAGCACACAAGATAATTGCCTAGAGAGAGATTTAACCCCTACGGTAGTACTGCCAAGTGCTACGGAACTAAGATAGTAGTACCGCTCTTAGACGCGGTAGTACTGTGTAAGGTCACGGTAGTACCGGGTCTAGGAGTGGTAGTACGAGCTTAGTGCCTCAGCTAGCGCGGTAGTACCGCGTCTGATGAGCGGTAGTACCGCACGAGCTAGCGCGGTAGTACCGCACTTGACGGGCGGTAGTACCGCATGAGCGGTAGTACCACACATGAGACACGGTAGTACCGCACCGCGTCAGATCCGAACAAGTTCAAATCTGAGAAAAGCCCGCGAAACCGCGACGGTACTACGGTTGGACAAATCTACCACAAGACAACATATCAAGTATGATTCCTACGCAACACGACTCTCCTACATCCTACTCTTGCATAGATTTGGCCTAAAATCTCAAGAACAACAAGCATCTCCCCAAAAACCTAGAAGCGAGAGAACAACCAAGAAAAATAGGGATTTGGGGAAAAACCTTGGCCCATGGCAAGAGGAAGTGGTGGGGAACGATCCCACCGGTCGGAATCCAAGGAGAGTGGCCGGAGACGGAGATCCGGCGAGGGCCTCCGACGCCGTTCTTGAGCAAGAGAGAGAGAGAGACATGGGGAGAGAGACAAGTGAATGGGTATGGGGAGTTGGAACTCCCCTGCCCGAGTCATAACCCCCACGCTCCCTTGACGACGCAGTAGGACCATGCCCCATCGCGGTAGTACCACTCTGCGCGGTACTTCCGAAGTACCGCTCCTGAGCAGTAGTACCGCGCTATGGCGCGGTAGTACCGTGCCTCTCAAAGCGGTAGTACCGCGGTAAGCCGCGGTAGTACCGTGGGCTCAAGAAGATGCACGTTTCAAGCACACGAAAAATGGGGTCTTTGCACAAACACTCTGAGGCAACACGACACCACAAGACCACGCTACACACAAAGGCAGAAAGGCACACGACAAAACGAAACAACCACGAGACACCACCTCTCCAAAGAGAGGGCGGTGGTCGTAGCCACCTATGTTTGAGTCAATTGGTATGGCACCGCGAAGAATTATCCTTGGGTCCATGACCAAAACTCGTCTTTGAAGCACAAGTACCATCAAACATGGCTAATGTGAAAGACTTGATCAATTTATGCATAATGGGGGGAGGGAGAGTTCATTGAGAGAACAACACTCCCCCTATGTCCATGCCTACATCTAAACAAGACAACACGTTGAGTATGGTGGGGTGTGCAAGGGTTCAAGCAACATTGCTTGAATCAATGATATTTAGCTCATGCCTTAACTCACGAAATCTTGCTTCATCCAAGGGCTTCATGAAAATATCTGCAAGGTTATCATGAGTGTTGACATAGTTGAGCTCGATCTCTCCTCGCATAATGTGATCCCGGATGAAGTGATACCAGATCTCGATATGCTTCGTCTTGAAGTGTTGCACCGGGTTGAGAGAGATCTTGATGGCACTTTCATTGTCACACCAAAGAGGCACTTTGTCACAAATGACACCGTAATCCTTTAAAGTTTGCCTCATCCATAAGAGTTGTGCACAACAACTACCGGCCGCCACATACTCCGCTTCGGTGGACGAGAGAGACACACAACTTTGCTTTTTGGAAGACCAACTTACCAAAGAGCAACCAAGGAATTGGCACCCTCCAGAAGTGGACTTCCTATCCACTTTGTCTCCCGCCCAATCGGAATCCGAATACCCTACAAGCTTGAAGTTTGCTCCTCTTGGGTACCATAAGCCAAAGTTTGGGGTATGAGCCAAATATCGAAAGATTCGTTTGACCGCCACATAGTGACTTTCCTTAGGTGCGGCTTGAAACTGTGCACAAATTCCCACACTCAACATGATATCCGGTCACAAAGGTAAAGCAAGGAGCCTATCATGGAGCGATATACCTTTTGATCCACCGCTTTACCATTGGGATCTATGTCAAGTTGGCACTTGGTGGGCATTGGAGTGGAAGCCGGCTTGACATCACTTAGCTTGAATCTTTTGAGCATGTCTTGAGTATATTTGGCTTGATTGATGAAGGTTCCTTCTCTTCTTTGCTTCACTTCGAACCCTAGAAAGAACTTCAACTCTCCCATGGAAGACATCTCGAACTTTGAGGTCATGAGAGCGGCAAATTCCTCATTGAAAGCTTTGTTAGGGGAACCAAAGATGATATCATCAACATATAATTGGCACACAAACAACTCCCCTTTGACCTTCTTAGTAAAAAGAGTGGGGTCGATTAGCCCAACTTCAAAACCACGGTCTTGTAACAACTCGGTAAGGTGGTCATACCACGCACGTGGGGCTTGTTTAAGGCCATAGAGTGCCTTATCGAGTTGATACACATGATCGGGAAAGTAGGGATCCTCGAACCCGGGGGGTTGCTTGACATAAACCAATTCATTAATGGGACCATTAAGAAAAGCACTCTTCACATCCATTTGTTGTAACTTAAAGTTATGATGAGAAGCATAAGCAATCAACATGCGAATAGATTCAAGACGAGCAACGGGAGCAAAGGTTTCACCGTAGTCGATACCCTCGACTTGGGAGTAGCCTTGTGCTACCAAACGAGCCTTGTTGCGAATGATAATCCCATGGGCATCTTGCTTGTTCTTAAATATCCACTTGGTTCCAATGACATTGTGGTTCCCCGTCGGTCTTGGCACCAATCTCCACACTTTGTTGCGCTCGAAGTTGTTGAGTTCTTCATGCATGGCATTGAGCCAATCCGGATCTTCTAGCGCCTCATAGACCTTGTGGGGTTCGACACAAGAGACAAACGCGTGATGCTCACAATAGTTTGCTAATTGTCTACGAGTGCTTACCCCCTTTCTTAAGCTTCCAAGCACATTCGTCATGAGATGATCCTTGGTGGAGAGCTTGGAAGCAACCTTGGCGGCACGACGCTCCAATTCCTCCTCGGGGGTGAGACGAGGAGTGGTCACTTGATCATCTTGAGCGTCGTCTTGAGCTTGTTCTTGTTCTTGAACTTGCTCGGAGGAGAGAACTTGACCTTGGGCATCACTTGATGTGTCAACACCGTCTTGAGCATGATCTTGCCCTTGGTCATGTTCTTGAGGATGAGGGCCTTCATGTTGTTCTTCGGAAGCGTGTGGGCCTTGGGTTGGTGATGGCTCCACTTGAGTGGAGCTTTGTCCTTCTCCTTCGGCCACAAGGGGTTCCTCAATGGGTAGGATAAAGCCAACACCCATTCTTCTTATGGCTTGAGGAGGAATTTCATCACCTACATCACAAGTGCCACTTTGCTCCACTTGGGAGCCGTTATTCTCATCAAACTCCACGTTACATGTCTCCTCAATAAGTCCCGTGGATTTATTGAGGACACGGTAAGCATGAGAGTTTGTAGCATAACCAACAAATATGCCCTCATAAGCTCTAGCCTCAAATTTAGACAACCGAACACCTTTCTTGAGAATGAAACACTTACACCCGAACACCCGAAAGTACTTGAGGTTGGGCTTGTTACCGGTGAGTATCTCATATGGAGTCTTGTTCAAGCCCTTGCGGAGGTAGAGCCGATTGGATGCATGACACGCGGTGTTGATGGCTTCGGCCCAAAAGTTGTACGGAGACTTGAACTCCGCCATCATGGTCCTTGCCGCATCCATCAACGTCCGGTTCTTCCTCTCCGCAACACCGTTTTGTTGAGGGGTGTAAGGTGCGGAATATTGATGCTTGATCCCCTCATCACTAAGAAACTCATCCAAGGTGTAGTTCTTGAACTCGGTGCCGTTGTCACTTCTTATTGTCAAGATCTTTGCATTGTGTTGACGTTGTGCTTCATTTGCAAAGTCAATGACGGTTTGTTGGGTCTCGCTCTTCCTCTTGAAGAAATACACCCAAGTGTATCTTGAGTAGTCATCCACAATCACCAAGCAATACTTCCTACCCCCAAGACTATCGAAGGATGGAGGCCCAAAGAGATCCATGTGAAGGAGCTCCAAAGGCCTCTTTGAGTAAATGATAGTCGTGGGAGGGTGAGCCTTCTCATGTAGCTTTCCTTCGATACAAGCACTGCAAGCACGATCTTTAGCAAAACTAACATTCGTTAGTCCACGGACATGGTCCCCCTTGAGGAGACTTTGCAAAGATCTCATATTGACATGGGCTAGACGGCGATGCCAAAGCCATCCCACATCAACTTTAGCCATTAGGCATGTCGCGGTCTTAGTGGGTCGCTCCGAAAAGTTAATCACATATAGACCGTTCTCGACATGCCCAACAAAGGCTACTTTAAGAGTCTTGCTCCACAAGAGGGCCACGGTATCGATATCAAAGAAAGTGGCAAAGCCCATGATTGCAAGTTGACGAACGGAAAGTAAATTGTATGCAAGGGACTCAACAAGCATGACCTTCTCGATCGTGAGATCATGAGAGATGACCACCTTGCCAAGTCCCAATACCTTAGAGGATGAGGCGTCACCCCACTCGACATTGGTGGGCATAGATGGAATCTTGTGCACGTCCACCACCATGTCCTTGCTTCTAGTCATATGATTTGTAGCTCCGCTATCGAGCAACCATGATCCCCCACCGGAAGCAAACACCTACAAGAGATTAATGCTTGGTTTTAGGTACCCATTTTGTAATGGGTCCTTTGATGTTAGTAACAAGGGTCTTTGGAACCCAAATAGACCATTCAATGTATTCATGAGGAGAACCAACAAATTGGGCATAGACATGCCCATCACTAGCACGGCATAACACATAAGAAGGATTAAAGTCGCCGGCTTTGATGCGGGGATTGACATTGCCCTTTTTGACAACACCACCCTTCGCATTGTTCTTCTTCTTCTCCTCGGAGGCACTTTCTCCCTCCTTCACAAAGGTTTGCATGAGAGGAGGAGGTCGTTTGATCTTGTCATTCTTCTTCTTGTTCTTGGAGTCGGGCACGTACCCAACCCCTTCCTTGGCCACAACTCCCTTTTGGTTGATCAAGAGGTCATTGAGGTTCTTCTTGCCTTGTATGCAAGTTGCAAGACCTCTCTCAAGTTGCCCCTTTAGCTTAGCGTTCTCCTCAACGAGATGCACATGCTCACAACACGGGTTAGAAGCATTGCATTATCAATTAACATCATACGAGGAAAAGTGGCTTTTTCCTTGGTTAGCTTTACTTGAAGTTGATCATGAGACTCTTTGAGGCTAGCATGAGCACCCTTCAAGACCTTGTGAGCCTTGTCAAGTAGATCAAACTCCTCTTTGAGTCTAGCAAGATCAACCTCAAGTTCGGCCTTCTCGGAGTTTAGCACATGAGAAACAATAAGGACATGATCATAATCTTTCTTTAACTTAGCATGATCAACGTTGTGTGACTCCTCAAGATCAAAACGAAGACCACGCTCTTCCTCAAGAGCATTGGAAAGATCCGAAATCTCATCGGCATAGTCATGACTATGCCCTTCCATCTTAGTGATGGTGTCTTCGTGAGCCTCGATCATGTCATTGGCTTCACCAAGTTGTTCCAAGAGAGCAACAAAGTGCTTCTTGGTTTTTCCCTTAAGTTTGCCCATAAAGGCCTCAAACTCATTTGCCTCCACATTAGCTCCCTCAAGTTCATTAATGCTATCCATCGGAGAAGGATGATTAATGATGGTAGTTTTGATGTTGGGGGTTACCTTGTTGGTGGCTTTAGCCATGAGGCACTTGGCGGTGATGCTCTCATTGGGTGAGTCGAAGAGAGACACCCGTGGAGTCGTCGCAATGGCAACGGAGGCCATGGCAACCGACTCATCACCTTCATCATCGTCATCATCCTCATTGTACTCTTCTTGTACCACCAATGCCTTGGGAGGAGTCTTCTTGGTGAAGTTGCTCTTGTTTGGGAATGACTTGGCCTTGTCCTTTCGGATGAGCTTGCCACCATTGTCTTCCCTCTTCTCATATGGGCACTCCGCAACAAAATGACTCACGGTGCCACAATTGTAGCAAGTACTTACACGTTGCTTGCTCTTCGTGCCACTTGAGTTGTTTTTGCTAAAGTTTGGCCTCGAGTTTTTCTTGCTCCAAAATTGCCTTGAAGCGAGTGCCATGTGTTCATGATACGCATACTTTGTATCTTCGGGGTTGCTCTCCTCTTCTTCCTCTTCTTCTTCTTCAACGGTGAGCTTGGCCTTCAATGCAAGGTTGGGCTTCTTTGCCCTTTGAGAACGAAGCACCGCATTGTCGGCGGTCTTGTCCAAAATGTTCATGGCCACAAACTCATCCAACACTTCGCTTGAGGTCAAAGTGTGGAAGTCCGGTCTTTGACGAATGATGGAGGACATGGCCTTGTGGTAGGGCATCATTGCCTTGAGGAATTTGCGCTTGATCCAATTGTCATCCGTGTCCTTGCTCCCGTGATCTCGTAGTGAGACCGCGAGTTTGGTTACTCTCCCATAAAGCTCACGAGGTTCTTCATCTTCTTTCATTGCAAACTCATCGGCCTCATCTTGCGCCACTTCATAGTTGGAGCGTTGAATGCTTGCGCTTCCCCGGTAGAGAGAGACAACACAATGCCATGCGTCTTTGGCCAAGGCGAAGGGCCGAAGATGAGGTAGGTCTTCGGGTGGAATTGCATCTTGAATGATGAAGAGATCATTCTCATTGAATTGATTATCCGCGGCTTCTCGAGGAGTGAAGTTGCTTGGATCATGCGGATAGAAACCGTCTTCAATGATTCTCCAAAGGTTAGTGTTCACATGATTTAAATGATGTTTAAAGCGGTAAACCCAAGAATCAAAGTCCTCATTTTTCACAATCTTAGGGGGAGGACCGGCATGATTCAAATGAGTGGAAGGAACCGGTCCACCATAAACAAGTGGTGGTTCCACATGAGCAAAGATGCCGGTGCCATTTTTACCACTAGAAGAAGGAGCCTTTTCACTACTAGCTTCCCCCTTATCGGAGATAGCACCCGTCACCTTGTCGGTGGGATCACCCACTTTCAACGGTGCGGTGGATAGTTTAAGCCCCTCAAGGAATTTAGTAAACATGCTTTCAACCTCAGTCGTCATGGAGGTTTTCAATGTCTCCAAGGCCACATTGAACTCCTCATGAGAGACCGAGGTTCCCCCATCGCCCATAGACGAGGTCGGATTCGCATCGGAGTGTTCCTCCACATCGTCTACGGTATCAACCATACTCTTCGGATGGTGAAGTCCTTAATAAAGAGACGAGGCTCTGATACCAATTGAAAGGATCGATATGGTGGACTAGAGGGGGGGGGGGGTTGAATAGGCAACTAACAATTTTTAGCTTTTCTTTAATAATTTAAACTTTGCATCAAAGTAGGTTGTCTAGATATGCAACTAGGTGAGCAACCTATATGATGCAACAAGGATAGGAACACAAGCAAGCAAATGATATGAAACAAATAAGCTTGCACAAGTAAAGGCACGAGATAACCAAGAGTGGAGATGAGGATGTGTTGCCGAAGTTCCTTCCCTTTGAGAGGAAGTACGTCTCCATTGGAGCGGTGTGGAGGCACAATGCTCCCCAAGAAGCCACTAGGGCCACCATATTCTCCTCACGCCCTCACACAATGCGAGATGCCGTGATTCCACTATTGGTGCCCTTGGAGGCGGCAACCGAACATTTACAAACAAGGTTGGGTCAATCTCCACAACTCAATTGGAGGCTCCCAACGACACCATGAAGCTTCACCACAATGTACTATGGCTACGCGGTGACCTCAACCGTCTAGGATGCTCAAACACCCAAGAGTAACAAGATCCACAAGGGATTAGTGGGGGGAATCAAATTTCTCTTGGTGGAAGTGTGGATCGAGGCCTTCTCAACCACTCGCGAACAAATCAACAAGTTTGATTGGCTAGGGAGTGAGATCGGGCGAAAATGGAGCTTAGAGCAATAATGGAGCTTGGGGTTGGAAGAGATGAGTCATGGGGAAGAAGGGGACCCCTTATATAGTGTAGGACAAAGATCCAACCATTACCCACCAACCAGCCCGCGGCCAGCGGTACTACCGCGCCAGGCCAGTGGTACTACCGCAGGCACGTGCGGTACTACCGCTTGCTACCAAGCGGTACTACTGCACGGCTATGCGGTACTACCGTACTAGCCTGCGGTACTGCCGCGACCCCAGCGACAGCAAGGTCAGATCTGGCGCGCATGAGCTGAGGGCGGTACTCCCGCAAGCGCGGTACTATAGCCCTCCATGCAGTACTACCGCAAGGCAGAAATCCCCTAGCCAGGGGGTAGGAAACATCCGTGCCTACTTCCGCAAAGAAACGGAACAAGCAAAAACCCGACATAGTAGTACTGCCGAGGGGCGGTACTACTGCCTCACAGCATAGCGTGGTACTACCGCGGTAGGTGCGGATGTAAAAAATTACATCCGCCCCTACTACCGTGAAGGAGCGGCACTAGCCTGGTGGGCAGCGGTAGTGCAGCTCCAGGTGAGCGGTACTACCGTGGGCACCTGCGGTACTACCGCGCCACCGCACGGTACTACCGCTGATGCCTACGGTACTACCACTTTCCTGGGAGCAGTACTACCGTGACCCAACTCAGCAGCCAGAACCAGGGAGGCGAGAAAACGAAGGAAGCTCCAAGGGAAAAAGGAGGGGACAAGAAGGAGATGTGTACGTGATGATTCCACCCAAACCTTTCCAACGCGGACCCCCTCTTAATAGTACGGCTTTCCTACGAGTCAAGTCCACCAAAAAGAAACGTAGAAAAGACACCGTCTTCAACAGTCCTCGAGGGGCACCCAACCCGTCTTGTGCCTAGCGATGAAATGTCTGGGATACTCAAGGCACATGATTAGTCTGCAAACGCGTTGTCATCAATCACCAAAACACCTTAGGGATAAATATGCCCTTACAAATGCTTCCATTCCCAACAAAGTCGACGACTTTAACCCTTCTTATGTGTTGTGCCGTGCTAAACATGGGCATGTTTATGCCAAATTTGTTGGTTCTCCTTTTGAGTACATTGAATGGTCTATTTGGGTACCTAAGACCCTTGTTACTAGCATCAAAGGACCCATTACAAAATGGGTACCTAAAACCAAGCGTTGATCTCTTGTAGGTGTTTGCTTCCGGTGGGGGATCATGGTTGCTTGTTAGTGGAGCTACTAATCATATGACCGGAAGCAAGGACTTGGTGGTGGACGTGCAAAAGATTCCATCCATGCCCACCAACATCGAGTGGGGTGATGCCTCGTCCTCTAAGGTATTGGGACTCGGCAAAGTTGTCATTTCTCATGATCTTACGATCGAGAAGGTCATGCTTGTTGAGTCCCTTGCGTACAATTTAGTTTACGTTCGTCAACTAGCACTCATGGGCTTTGCCACTTTCTTTGATATTGATACCGTGGCCCTCTTGTGGAGCAAGACTCTTAAAGTAGCCTGTAAGTGCATCTAGCGCCCCTTAGTGATTTTGGTGTATTGAAGACTTATAGGTTAAGGGACTAATGCATTTGTGAGTGTACACAGGTCTATAAGTCTATGAGGAGTTTGATATTTACAGAGAAAGTCGACCCCTATAAATGCAGTTCTTCGACTGAAGACTTTGGATTTCTGAAGACTTCCTGAAGACTTTGAAAGTGAAGAAAATGGTGTGACCTTGAAGACTTGGTATTCATTCGAGGAACATGAAGCGTGAAGACTTTTGTTTTCGTAGTTTCATTTTCTCTTTCTCGAGTCATAGGAAACACTGTACTGTTAAAGGGGGTCGAGGAAATACTAAGGAAAAATTTCCATGTGATGCTCAACTCAAAATCCTACACCTACCAATCCCTTCGAGTGAAGCCATTGGAAATCTCATACAGTTCAGTCAATTTCTTCAGTGACAGAGACGAAGTTCTTCTGGTCTCTGAGGAATTTGTTCTGATTGAGGAGTTAGGAATTCGCCAGTGCGGATTGCCTACACAGTGAGGAACATGATAGCCCTGAGGATTTTGCTACTCAAAATTCCGACCGTTGTTGTGCTATGCGGCAGCTGTCCCAAAATATCTATCCACCTAACGGTCATATCATTGAAGGGCATTTATGTCTTATCATGTCGGGCTGCTCCCTAGGCTATAAATAGCCGCCCCCTACAACCACTAGCTGGTTGGCTGCTCCAAGAGAAACTGACACTTGTCATTTGAGAGCAACCCATCCTCTGAGGACTTTGAGCGAAAATCATCAAGTGAGGAAAAACCCAAACACCTACAAACCCCAAGTGATTGAGCATCATTGAAGAGATTGATCCTGCGTGGATCCGACGCTTGTTACCTTTGAAGACTATGCTTCTTCCAGACGGTTAGGCGTCATGGTCTAGAGCATCCAAGAGGAATTGTGGATCACCGAGTGACCGAGTTTGTGAAGGTTTGGAAGTCGCCTGAAGACTTACCACAAGTGATTGGATGAGGTATGTGTGACCTTAGTTCAAGGAGAATACGGTGAGGACTGGGTGCCCTGAGCTACGTGTCCAGGACTGGGTGTCCGGGACTGTGTGTCCTCGAGTTTAAATACTCAGCCGCTCCAACCAGACGTGCAACTCAGACAGCAGTTGAAACTGGTCTACCAAATCATTGTCTTCACCAAGCTTACTGGTTCCATTTCCTCAACTCTTTCATTTCCTCATAAATGTGTTGTGTGCTTGTTCATATCTGTGCTTGAAGACTTTGACTAAAGACTTTCTCAATTTCCTCAGCTCAATTTCTTCAGTCTGATTGTCTTCATCCCATGTTATCCTGTGCTTACGCTTCATGTACTCTATGCCTGTCTTCATTTCATCATGATGACTATGCTTGTATTCTGTTATGTTTACTTTTGAGTACTTATTCCGCTGCTAGTAGTTCTTCGCTAAGGAATTTCCTCTCCGGCAAATTCCTAAGTGAAGAATTTAATAAAAATCGCCTATTCACCCCCCCCTCTAGTCGATATAATGCACTTTCAATTGGTATCAGAGCAAGGTACTCCCTTGTTCTGTGTGATTTTGGTTTAACCGCCTGGAGTTTTAGTTATGTTGACCGCAGGTATGATCAAGGTCTCTGCTGGGTGTCCTACCTTCGATGGGACGGACTACCCCTACTGGCAGAATAAGATGCGAATGCATCTTGAGGCAATTGATAACGATCTCTGGTATGTTGTGGAAAATGGTGTTCCCTCAGTCACACCTTCTCTGAATGCTGCTGATGTGAAGAGATTCAAGCAACTCGACTCTCAAGCGAAGAATATCATATGTGGCCATCTGAGCAAAGGAAAGTATGGCAGAGTGAGTGCTTTGGAGACAGCGAAGCTTATCTGGGACAGGTTGTCCAAAGTGAATGAAGCAGTCTCAACACAGCATGACTCTCGAGTTGATGTTCTTCGCAATCTCTTCAATCGCTTCAAAAGACTCGACAATGAAAATGTTCAACAAACCTTCGATCGCCTCACTGACATCTCAAATGAGCTTCAAGCACTTGGTGCCACTTACATCACCGACCATGAGGTGGTGAAGAAATTGCTGAGATCGCTTGATTCCTCATTTGACACTCTGGCATTGATGATACAAGAACGTGCTGATTACAAGTCACTTGATCCCGCTGATATTCTCGAGAGGCTAAATACTCATGAGTTCCAACTTGCTGAAAAAAGAGATCTCTATGGTTCAAGCTATGGCAGATCACGTGCACTGAAGGCCAAGGCAGTATCTGAGTCCGAAGATGAAGACTCTGGTAGCAGCCTTGGTGATCCTGAAGAACTAAGCCATGATCTGGCTCTGCTGGTGAAGAAGTTCCAAAAGTTCTCAAGACGTGGTCGCCTTGGAAGACCCTCAAGGAGCAGTGATTCCTCATCCAGTGACTACAAGAGGAGGCTCTGCCACAAATGCAAGAAACCTGGACATTACATTCAAGATTGTCCTCAGTGGGAAAAGGAATCAAAGAAGAAGAAATACAAGGATTGCAGTTCTGATGATGTGAAGAAAAAGAAGAAATCCACAAAATCTTCATCATCAAAATCCTCAAAGCCTTCATATCACAAGAAGAGCAGCTCCAAGAAGGCCAGGGCATTCATTGCCAAGGAAATGGACTCTGAGGCTGAATCTGAAGAAAATGAGGAAGAGGAGTCATCTGAGGATTCCGAATCCGGAGTGGCAAGCCTAGCTCTCGCTACTGCATTCGTCAGCAAGTCTATCTTCAACACTAAAGAAAAAGACCTCACCAACAAGGCTGATAAAGGGGATGATGACTACGGTCCCACCTATTGCTTCATGGCAAAGGGTGCCAAGGTACTCAAATATACCTCATCTGAATCAAGTGAGAATGAATCTGATGAAAACCTTAAGCCCAGCTATTCTGAACATGCTAAGATTGCTGTAAAACAACAAAGGGCTTTAGAAAAGGTTCAAAACATGCTAGAAAAAAGTGATGATATGTTGGGTGAAGAAATGGATCGCACTAAAGCTTGACTGAAAATCTTCAGAGATTTCAGACTAGGTTTGACAATCTTCAAAGTCATCATAACACTCTCTTATCCGATCATGAGAAGCTTTCTTATGAATTTCTTCAAAGAAAGCAAGATCTTGAGAAGCTAAGAGTGAGTTATGAAGATCTTCAGAAGGAGCGCGATTCATTACTTGCTCAACAAATCAGCGCTTCTTAGGAAGAATTTGTTCCTCCATGTTTGAAATGCATTGAACGTGAATCTGCTAATTCTTCACTTGAATGTTCAAATGCTGCTAATGTTTCAAATTCTCCACATGCCTCTACTATCACTAATTCCTCATCTAAGGACATTGCTAGTATCACTGACGATGCAGGGCTGAAGGAATTGTACATGACAGACATGTACAAAAGCCTCAAAGGGCATCAGACTCTTTGTGATGTGCTTAAAAAGCAGATCCTCAACAGGAACCCTAGGAAAGAGGGTATTGCCTTTGAGAGGAAACTCAACAATAATGGTACATATTGGAAGCCTGAGCAGTACCCCAAAACTACATGGGTTGCTGCAAAGGGACCTCCAGTTGATCCATCTTACCTATCTGGATATGCATGTGAATCTCCTCATTCTGAAGATGAGTCATTTGACTCCAACTATAAACTGTTCAAAAATCAGAATGGTGAAGTATTTGCTAGATATCTTGGCACTAACTTTCCCAAAAGATGCCTTGAAAATCTTCAGGTGAATGTCATCATGACGTCACCTGTTAAGAATAGGAACCCCAGATCAAATTCTTCATATGGACCAAATTCTTCATATGGATCCAAGTCCTCATACAGACCAAACTCCTTACATGGATCAAATTCCTCAAAAGGATCAAAGTCCTCATATGAACATCCTCGTGCTAACCCGTCTGTTTCGCAGGGAAGATCTAAGGATTATGGATATGTGCATTATTCTTCAAATTATTATGTCCATAAGTCCTCGAAGAATTTCTCTGCTTACTCTTATGCTTATTCTAACCCCTCTTATGTGAAACGAAATGGACTGGCTTCTATGCCATCCTTCTCGTATGGAGCTCGCAAAATGATGAACTCTTTGCCACCCCTTCAGATGTGGGTGGTGAAGAAAAAGAACTAATCTCTTCTGCATGGTCAGGTCTCCAGACGTATGTAATCGTCCGAAGAATTTGCTGGAGACCTGAGCATGCCTGATAGGACGCAGGCTAATCATGAAGAAATGAGCTCTCATTTCTCACGTCCTCACACTGCTCTATCTGTTCTGTTGTTTGATGAAATTGATCTGATGAATTGATGTCATATTCTTCACTGATGAAGTATATGAGTTTGTAAGCTGCACTAATTCATCTGCAGGATGATCAACCCAAAGCCACTAAGTGGGTCCTCGATAGTGGATGTACAAATCACATGACTAGTGACAAGAATCTATTGATGGATGCTCCATTATCTCCGTCACATCTGAAGCATATCATCTTTGCTGACAAAGGCAAAAGTCAGGTATTGGGTCTAGGTAAGGTTGCGATCACAAAGGATCGACACATGGACAAGGTCATGCTTGTTGAGTCCTTAGGATACAACCTTATGTCTGTCTCAATGCTTTGTGATCTTGATATGGTTGTTGTCTTTGGCAAGTACCGTTGTGTTGTGGTTATGGAAGCTGACAATTCCAAAGTCTTCGAAGGCTTTAGGAGAGGAGACCTGTATATTGTTGATTTCTCTACAGGACCACAACCAGCCGTGTGCTTACTTGCAAAAGCTTCAGAAGGCTGGCTCTAGCATCGACGACTTGGTCATGCAGGCATGAGGAATTTGCACACGCTTGCGAAGAAGAAGCATGTCATTGGCAATGAGAATGTCAAATTTCTCAAGGATCACCTATGTGGAGCCTGTGAAGCTAGGAAGATGACGAAGGCCAAGCATCCAGCAAAGACTATCATGACCACCACTCGCCCATTTGAATTGCTTCACATGGATCTCTTTGGTCCTAATCATTATTCTGCTATTTCAAATGAAGCATCTCAATATGGCTTTGTTATTGTTGATGATTACTCTCGTTACACATGGGCACACCTTGTTACTTACAAACATGAAGTGCATGAAGTCTTCAAACGATTTTCCTCGAGGGCTTCAACCAACTTTGGTGTGAAGATCAAGCACACCAGAAGTGATAATGGCATTGAGTTCAAGAATTCTTGTCTCAATGACTATCTTGATGAACTTGGTATTACTCATGAGTTATCTGCTCCTTACACTCCTCAGCAGAACGGCGTCGTGGAGCGCAAGAACAGGACTCTTGCTGAGATGGCTCGCACTATGCTTGATGAATACAAAACGCCTCGTCGTTTCTGGACTGAGGCAATTGATACTGCGTGCCACATCATCAACAGAGTATATCTTCACAAATTCTTCAAGAAGACTGCCTATGAACTCCTCACTGATAAGAAACCCAATGTATGTTATTTCAAAGTCTTCGGTGCTAAATGTTGGATTAGAGATCCTCATCACAACTCAAAATTTGCACCGAAAGCACATGAAGGGTTTATGCTTGGTTACGGAAAGGACTCGCACACCTACAGAGTCTTCAACAACGTTCTTCACAAGGTTGTTGAAACTGTAGATGTGCGGTTCGATGAAACTAATGGCTCGCAAAGAGAGCACCTACCTACTGTGATAGATGAACCAGCACCTGAGGAAACTATCAAGTTCAAGGCTACTGAGGATGTCATTCCTACTGAAGAATCTGCTGAAGAATTCATTCTAGAGCATGAAGAACGTCGAGCTAATGCACTTGAAGAAAATACTGAAGAAAATGGTGCTGAAGAAAATGCTGATCAAATTGTTCAACGACAACCAGCTCATCCTCGCATTGCAAAAGAAGTGCAAGTTGAAAAGATCATCAATGACATCAAAGCGCCAGGTCCTCTCACACGCTCAAAAGCTTCACATTTATCTAACTTTTGTGGGCACTATGCTTTTGTCTCTATTACAGAACCCACTAAGGTAGATGAAGCATTTCTGGAGCCTGAGTGGATTCAGGCCATGCAAGAAGAATTACATCAGTTTGAGCTCAACATTGTCTGGGAACTGGTCAAACGTCTAGATCCTCGCAAGCACAATATCATTGGCACAAAGTGGATCTACCGCAACAAGCAAGATGAAAACGGCCTTGTGGTGAGGAATAAGGCACGACTTGTAGCTCAAGGCTACACACAGGTTGAAGGAATTGATTTTGATGAAACTTTTGCACCTGTTGCTAGACTTGAGGCTATTCGCATATTACTTGCTTATGCTAACCATCATGATATCACTTTATATCAAATGGATGTGAAAAGTCCATTCCTCAATGGTAAGCTTGAGGAAGAAGTATATGTTGCTCAACACCCAGTGTAACATCCCAAAATTCTAAATTTTGGAATGTTATAATAAATAGATAGATTGATTGATTGTTTGATTGATTGCCTGAAAGTGAGTGAATTCGGAACTTTTGAAAGTTAAATGAGAGGGAATAAAAGGAATTTCCCAAACTTTCATTTTTGCTTTCTGCTCTCCGTGAATTCAAATACTTTTTCATCACGAAACCCTGGAGAGAAGATGACATGACTTCTTCCATTTATTTAAATGACAAGGGGTGTTGAAAATATTTGAATTTCATTTGGAAAATATTTCCAATTCTAGAACTTTATGCAACTCAATGATTTTCATGAGAAGATAAAATGACCTCTTCAAATTATATGAAATATGAGTTGGGAGTTTCAAAGAATTAAATTCAAAGTTCTTTTGAATTTATTTTCAATTTAGAGTTATTTGAGTTTTATTCAAATTATTTTTCTCCAAAAATAAAATATATGGAAATTAGGGTAACATGATTCCCTACATTAGAAAATTGGAGAAAAATTAATTTGAAATCATTTTGGATTTTTAAAAATGATTTTTGTTGGATTTTAATAAACCAGGAGCACTCTTTGAATTATTAGAATTTGGGTGTATTTTATTTGGTGCTAGAAAAATGTCCATGTTGTTGGAAATCTTTTTTTGAAAATTTCGATATATTATATGGCTATATAATATTTTTATTTTGTTTTGTCCTTTTTATTTTTGGTTGTTTGAGAATATGTTAAAAAATACTTCTTCTCTCCTCCGCCGCCGAACTGGGCCGGCCCAATAGGCCACGGCCCAGCCAGCCAGCGCGCCGCTGCCTTCCTCCTCGCGTGCCTCAACAGGACTCACCGGAGTCCAGCTTCCGCACGCCGTCGGGCGCCCCCTCGCTCAAGGAAGGCCTCGGCCTCGTGCCTTTAAAAGGCGGGCCCCCGACGCCCCTCGCTCTCTCTCCTCTCCCCGCATCTGCTGCCTCTGCCGCTGCTTGCTGCTCGTCACCGCCGCCACAACGCCTCGCCGCGCCGCCGCCCGCTACTGCTGCACTACGCGCCGCCCGCGCCACCGCTCCCCGCTGCCGCGCCGCGCATTGCTACTGCTCGCGCCACTTGCCTTGCCCGCGCGCCGCCGTGGCCGCTCGCCGTCGCCTCGCCTCGCCTCGCCAGAAACCGCCGCCGTCGCCGTTGCCGTTGACCCGCCGTGGACCGGTAAAACCCGCCCGGTCCGATCCGGTTTTATTTTAAGTTCGTTTTTTAAAAAAAACCCTAGACTAGATCCTTTTTTTAGGTTTTATTAAATAGCGAACGTCCACTGTTTAGACCTTATAAGCGAACGTTCGCCTTTTAGTCTTTTTATTTTTCTGTAATTTTGGCCAGGGACCTAGATGTGAATACTTTATTTACACTTAAGTTCCTGAACTTCAAATGATCGTTACTTTTTACTCATTAGTCCAAATCCAACGAAACCAACGCCCACGTCTTCGTTATGATCCCCTATATCCATTAACCCAACTCAAACATATTTTTGAAAGTTTTAAAATTTGAATTAGATCAGATTTGAATACAAACTCCGTTTGATCATAACTTGAGTTTCGTAGCTCCGTTTCAGTTGATTCTTTTTGCAAATCGAAGCTCTTGACCTAAACTTTCTGATAAGGCCAAATTCATATAATTTTTGTACTGTTAGAAATTGTTTTATGTTGCAAGAGTTATTTGCTTGGTGTTGGTGTTTTTCGAATCGTCATCTTTGTTCTTTCTGATCTTTTGAGTGATTGCTTATGTGTGGTTACTATTGCTTGCTTACGCTAGATTGACCGGAGTATGAAGAGTAGAGCTATCAAGAGTTTTGAGTGCGAATCATCTTCATCAACATTGCAGGCAAGTTCACACTTTGATCATATCCCCTTTCATACCCAGTTTTTATGCATTAGTTTCACCCTCAAACATTGCATGATTAGGATTTAATTAAATTGCGGGTTTGGGAAGTAGTTGAGGTAGTACCTATTCCCTATTTATTATCAAACCCTTGGGAGTTACTATTACGTTATGCTTACATTGCCATGCTATGCTCGTAGACGTGGATTGGGTTTTGAGAGTATTCATGACAGATGTGAGATTGTTAAATTAATGGTTTACTTAAGGTGGCAACTTAAACACACATCTGGGTGGATTGAGGCACCTGGTTATTCTAGGATTGCCTGTCTAGGCACCTGGGTAACCCAGGACTTGCATGTTTTCTTTTTGACCACCACCCAGGCTCAAAGGGATCATGAGACTATTCATACTAGAAACTTCCGTGTGCAGCCACAAGCTATTATGGGCTCTAGCATAGTTGACTAAGTTGTGTGAACTCTTACAGTGGTAGACTAGCAGATGTAGGGGTTGTAGGTGGTACGGTCTACCCATCGTAAGGTGCAAACGCTTCTGAAAGACTATGTCTCGGTCATCCGTTTCTCAAACACCATGTAGTGCGAGAAATCCAATGGAGGAGATCGAGTCTTGTGGGGAAAAGTGCGCAAACCTCTGCAGAGTGTATAAACTAATCATGATTAGCCGTGTCCCCGGTTATGGACATCTTGAGTATCTAGTACTTGGATTATCCTGTTGATCTGATCATGTTACTTTAAATGAATATTGTTGGGTTTAATGATGTTACTTAATTGGGATTGAGAATGCTGTCAACCATTCTCAATGTTTAACAACCACCATGATAGTTAAATAAAATTTATTCCTTTACAGTAGGGAAAAATTGGCTTTTCGCAAAAACCTTATAACCATAGAGCTTTTCCACCAGCCAAATATGCATGTAGTGATAGCCTTTATTCATCGTTATCCTCTGGTGTGAATTTGCCAGTACATTCAATGTACTGACCCTCTGTGGCTGCAACGTCTTATGTTGCAGGATTTCTTACGACGAGTAAGTGATACGTTAGGGTTATGATTTCTACACTCAACTTTGCCGTTGGTGCTGATGGGAATCCACAACCTTGTTACTTCCTCTATTTTGGATTGAGGTAATAGTATTTACGTTACTTACATGTGATTTACCTCTGTTATAAATCCTCGAGTACTGTGTGTGTCAGCATACCGATCCAGGGATGACACTTAAGCACAGAGACTTGATCCATTCGGGTTGGGTCGCTACACCCAGGTTTTGAAGATCCAAAGAATCCTGACAAGGTCTTCAGACTCAACAAGGCCCTCTATGGCCTCAAGCAGGCCCCACGGGCGTGGTATGATACCTTGAAGCAATTCCTCATGACGAAAGGCTTCAAACCCGGTTCACTCGACCCTACTCTTTTCACTAAATCTTATGATGGTGAATTGTTTGTGTGCCAAATATATGTTGATGATATTATCTTTGGCTATACTGACCAATGTTATAGTGATGAATTTTCCTATATGATGAGTGAATAATATCAAATGTCTATGATGGGAGAGTTGAAATTCTTCTTAGGTCTTCAAATTCTTCAACAACGCCATGGCATATTCATATCTCAGGAGAAAATACCTCAAGGATGTACTGAGGAAATTCGACGTGCAAGATTGCAAAGGAGTCAAAATTCCTATGCCCACAAATGGCCATCTATGCACTGATGAAAATGGTATTGACTTCGATCATAAGGTATACCGCTCCATGATTGGTTCTTTATTGTACTTATGTGCATCTAGGCCAGATATAATGCTTAGTGTTTGCATGTGTGCCCGATTTCAAGCTACACCAAAGGAATCACACCATAAGGCTGTGAAGCATATTCTTCGATATCTAGCTCACACACCAACACTTGGATTATGGTACCCCAAGGGCTTGACTTTTGATCTCATTGGATATTCTGACTCTGACTATGCTGGTGATCGTGTGGACCGCAAGTCAACATCTGGTACATGTCATTTCCTCGGACGATCCTTGGTCTGTTCCTCGAAGAAACAGAACTGCGTATCACTATCTACTGCTGAAGCTGAGTACATTGCTGCTGGTTCTTGCTGTCCTCAATTGCTATGGATGAAGCAAGCTCTCAAGGACTACGGCGTCAACGTCAAGAATGTGCCTCTCTACTGTGACAATGAGAGTGCCATCAAGATTGCTCACAACCCAGTTCAGCACTCGAAGACAAAGCACATTTAGATTCGTCATCATTTTCTTCGTGATCATGTGTTGAAGGGTGACATTTCTATTGGGCATGTGAAGACTGAAGAACAGCTAGCCAATATCTTCACAAATCCCTTGGATGAGAAGAGATTTAGCAAGTTGCGGTGTGAGCTAAATATCCTAGAATCTTCAAATGTTCTTTGAAAAGGACACTCATACTAACACTTATGCAAAATTGATGACTTAGATGTGCAACACATGAAGAAACGTTTTTCTTCAATCAATGAAGAATAACACTCTTAGTGTGAAGAAATTAACGAAGAATTTGATTCTCAGAACCCTACGATAATTGTGCGTGGTGTCTGAAATCATCATTCTTATACGGTGGGTCACGCCACCACCAAAAGTTGAAATTCCTCAATTATTCATATTCTTCAACTTTGCATTATCTTCACTGTTTCCGTCATTTTTCTTCATTGGCTATATATATGAGTTTGTGTCCTCTACTTTCACTTATTGCTAATTCTTCAAGTTGGTTTTTCTGCTAAGTGAATGTGATCGGACCCTTCCCCCTCTATGCTATACTCAACCCAATCCATTCACAAATCCTTCATGTGCGTTCTATTTGAAACTCATTCAAAATCTTCACTGTGCCCTTGTCAGCTGAAGAAATTGCGAACGAAACTTTAAAACCTATCTTATCTAAATTTTCGGCTTTGCCGCTCAAACTGTTCTGCATCCCACGATATACTTATCCACTCACCCACGATCTAACACGATGTCCACTTCTCACTACGTGGGTGACACATGTCATGTGAATGAGAAGGGTCAGGGGCACGTTCGTCCAATTTCTTCGCGCGAGCAGTTTTTCACCGTGGCTATCAATACCCCTCCTTCCCTTCCCCACTTCTTTTACTCCGCTCGAACTCTCTCTCCAGCTCGAGCTTCTCAAACCCTAGCGCCGCTGCTACTTCATCGCCGCTGGTGAGGAAGAGCTTCACTGCCTCGACCTCGTCGCCGACGTACTCGTGCCGACCGCGGAAATCTTCACTCCGCCGCCGCCGTAGTCGTCTTCCTCCGCCGAGTTAGGGCGTGGAAGATCTACACACACGAACTTCATCTCCACACCTCACTGTTCATCGTGTTCTTCGTCCAGGGTAATTAAAAGTTACTTTTACTACCCTTGTTGATTCGAATGATTATCTACAAAATCTTCAAAAGTGTTTTTCTTCATATCTTCACACACTAAACACCTCACAAGTCATCTGTTCTTGATTCGTTTCTCTAAGTATTATTTTTCTTCAAGATTCCTCAATTGTGTGGATCTTCGATCTATACAACTCTGGAACCTAAGACAAAGAACGCTTAGTGAAATTCTTCAAGACCCATCTGGTCAAATTCCTCAAACTTGTTCTTTTTTTGAAAAACCTTCTGAGAACGTATATGACCTCTCCAAATTCCTCGCAACTATACTCTGTTCATAGGTACTCATGTCAGCTGCTGAATCACTAGGTTCTCATCAACTTAACTCATTTGCAGCGTTCCTCGAAGAAAAGTTGCATACTTCTTCAGAGAATTCAATTATCCAAATTCCTCAACTGAAGAAAATGGCTGACGGTAAGAAGCCACAGAAGGGAGGAAAGAGGCCTGAGGTCAATACAGCGTTTGAGATCCCTGATGAAATATATGCCGGGTACTGCACACCTACTGAGGAAACCAAGAATGAGCGCAAGGTGTGCATTCATAAAATAGAGAGGAGATGGGCTAGAGAGTGGAGGGAGTATAGATATGTCACTCCCAAGTATATGAAGAAATTCGCACTCAATCCTCCATGCCCAAGACCTTCATTGGCACCTGGCCAAATAGCTGATCCCACCAGCCTCAAGCGCGGTGAGGACTATCCTGGCGAATGGGCCAAGTGCCAAGCCAAGTTGGCTAAGCAAGCCAGAGAAGCAGTGAGGAAATTCAATGAAGACTCTGCTGCTGCCTCTGCCGAGGCCTCTGCTGTCAAGCCAAAGAAGGGTATGTCAAAGAAGCCTGCGCGCAGGCCAAGTTCCTCAGCAATGCCCCCATGTCCAGAATCCTCAAAGCCCTCATGGCTAATTCCTCATGCTACTCCTGCTCCCTCAAAATCCTCAGCACCTCCAAAGTCCTCAGCTGTTCCGACAACGTACTCAGCACTTTGCATCTTGCCTCGTGCCAAAGGACTGCAGGCATGTCTATTGCCTCAGGTGTCTCAGCTAGTTCCTCAGCTGCACCAAGTTCCTCAGCTGGCCCCTCACTACTGAAGACAAAGTCAACTGCTGGACGCGGTCCTCGACCAAGTCCTCAAAAGAAGCAAGTCGCGTTCCAAGTGCCGTCTGATGAAGACGAAGCTGATGATGATGAACTTGCAGAAATCATCAGAGACAAGCAAGTCTGGGCCGCTAGAGCCAAGGGAACAGAGGTGCCACTGCTTTTGGATCCCAAGTTGATCCTCGAATACATTGATGTTTAGCACAAGGACCCCAACACCCCCTTGCCTGATTTCAAGCTGACTCCTGGTCAAAGTCACATGTTGACTCACTTCATACAAGAAGAGAAATGGAAATTTGAACAGGGGAGGAGAGTGAAGAAAGCACAGTACAAGAAAGAGCGCTTCTGAAGCAAAATGTTCTGAAGCTTTCACCTGAAGAACTTGTTGCTCTCCAATCTGAAATCAAGAAACTGAGTGATGAATTTGATCGCTATTATGCTGACTGGCTGGGAGCCAAAGTGTAACACCCCGGATATAACTTTCCCAATTTGTACTCCAACTCTTGCCATTTCCGGCGTTAAGTTATTTTATTTTCTCGGGTTCGGGTCTTTGTCTCCGTGTGTTGTTTTTCATTGTCATGCATCTAATATCATGTCATCATGTGCATTGCATTTGCATACTTGTTCATCTCATGCATTCGAGCATTTTCCCCGTTGTCCGTTATGCATTCCGGCGCTTCATTCTCCTCCGGTGGTCTTTTTTAGCTTTCTTTCGTGTGTGGGCATTAAACATTTCCGGATTGTACCGAGACTTGCCAAGAGGCCTTGGTTTACTACCGGTAGACCGCCTGTCAAGTTTCGTATCATTTGGACTTCGTTTGATACTCCAACGGTTAACCGAGGGACCGAAAAGGCCTCGTGTGTGTTGCAGCCCAACACCCCTCCAATTTGGCCCAAAACCCACCAAACTCTGCTCCATCATCTAGAGCGTTCGATCATGATCGCGTGGACGAAAACCGCACCTCATTTGGACTCTCCTAGCTCCTCCTATGCCTATTTATACCTCCCCCTTTTCCAAATCCGGATCTCTCCCCTCTCCCAAACCCTAAAAAAAAGATCTCCGCCGCCGCCGGACAACGTCCGCACTGAGCCGGACATGTCCGGATCCGCCACCGCCTACCGCCGCCTGCCAAGTGGCCCATCGCCTGTCCCCGCCGCTGCCGCGGCCCGGGAGCCCGAGGCCGGCCCCCGCGGCCCGCATCGCCGCCCGCCGCCGCTTCGCACCAGCCCCGCCTCCTTCCTCGTCGCCGGGCCACCGCGCCGCCGCGGCCAACATCGCCGTCCGGCGCCGCCTCCCCGGTCCGGCAACGCCCCGCCGCACCGTTCCGCCATCCGAGGCCGCCGCCTCCTCGACGCCGGCGCTCACCGCCAGGCCACCGCCGCCCCACGCCCGGTCCTCTCCGGCGAGCCTCCCCGCCGTCCTCCTCCGGCCGCCGTCGTCTTCCCCGTCAAGTCTGGTGACAAGTTCCGGCCGGTGATCCTCGGGAATCGCACCACTGCTACAGTGCACGCCGGATCTCAGATGTAGATTCAAAAATTGGGTTGACTTTTTCCTCCGAACCCTAATTATTTTGCTATCTTTGACCTGCTATAACTCCGCATCCCTATCCCCGATTTGGACATATAGCATATCAAAATGTTTGTCTCAGAGAGTACCTCATTTCATTCCGTTGCATCATTTTCATTTGAGCTCATCTTGATGCCCGAAATGCTGTTAGAAGAGGGCTTCGTGAGTTATTTGAAAGATCTGCTACTTCATCTTAGAATTTTGTCATTTTTGCCATGATTATTGTGTGCATGATATGCCCATGAGTTCTACATATGTTTTGTTAAGGGTTTTGTCATCTTTCCAGAGGTGCAACCCATGCATTTTTGTGATGTGTGTGGTGCCTAGTGCAAGCTTGCAAAGTGAGGCACCCGGTAACTCTGTTTTCAGTGACTTGGTATTTTCACTGTCCTGGGATTGTTTAGTTCATGATGCCATATGTTCATGTTGTTTCCTAGTGATCCGTGCCTCTTTTGAGGATGATCAATAAAGGAGTTTTGTTAATATTGTGATGATCTATCCATCAATGTCTTTACTTGCAATTATGGAGAAACCTAGCTTGAGTCAATCAAGCTCTACTTTTGCTTCGTTGTGAATCTGGGCAGATTGTCAACTCGTTTGCAAATTTGCCGGTGATGTTGTAGTTGATCCGTCCATGCTATGCCATTGTTCTTGTCATGTCTAGCTTGCATTTTGTGCCTTCTTAATGGTTGTATGCTTGTCTTGCCAGGTCTTGCACCGTAGTGAGTGCATCGAGCTCGTTAACATGCCTTCGTGAGTTATGTTTCAGCATGTGTCAGTTTTCACTAAGTCTGAAAACTGATTATGTTTTTGCTATGATCGTGTGCTTGTTAGTATATTTTTGGATCCCTTTTGGCTCAAGGTCACTACGGGACTTTTGTTAAGCTTGTTGAGTAGCTCCATGCCATGTTCTTCTTTGTCTTAATCAGGTCCTATAGCATGTTGTTTTGTTGCTCCGAAGAGGGCTATATGATCTGAAATTTCAGACAAGTGTTAATTTCACTAAGTCTGAGATCTGTTTACCATTTGCGTTTTTGCCATGCTTGTTTGAACCTGTTAATGGATGAATTGGCCGTAGCTCAGTGCTAGACTTTTGTTAAGCATCTTGAATGCTTCCCTGCCATGTATTTTGATGCCATGTTTGAGTGCTGTAGCATGTTCATTTCGTTGCATTTAGATGCCTACTTGCTGTAAATCGCAGACCGGTGTCAATTTTGAATCGCTTGCCATTTCCAAACAGTAACTCCGATTCCGGTGATCTTTATATCGTTTTCAAGCGATTTCATCTCATCTTTCTAGCGGCACACTTGGTTTTCCAAGTTGAGGCCAGATTCATACATTTCCTGTCATATCTTGCATTTTACATCCCGCATCGCATCCCGCATAGCATACCATCTTTGCATCTTTTTGTTTCAGCTTGCACGGGGTTGATTGTGTTCTTGTTGCTTGTTTGTCTTGTTTGGGTAGAGCCGGGAGACGAGTTCACTAACAAGGAGCCCGTTGAGTTTGCGTTTGAGGATCCAGTCAACTCTGACAGCTTTGCAGGCAAGATGATCATACCCTCGAAATCACTACTATCTTTGCTATGCTAGTTTGCTCGCTCATTTGCTATGCCAATGCTACGATGCCTACCATTTCCTTGTCAGCCTCCCAATTGCCATGTCAAACCTCTAACCCACCATGTCCTAGCAAACCGTTGATTGGCTATGTTACCGCTTTGCTCAGCCCTTCTTATAGCGTTGCTAGTTGCAGGTGAAGATTGAAGGTTGTTCCTTGTTGGAACATTTATTTACTTGTTGGGATATCATTATATTGCTATGTTATCTTAATGCATCTATATACTTGGTAAAGGGTGGAAGGCTCGGCCTCTCGCCTAGTGTTTTGTTCCACTCTTGCCGCCCTAGTTTCCGTCATATCGGTGTTATGTTCCCAGATTTTGCGTTCCTTACGCGGTTGGGTTATAATGGGAACCCCTTGATAGTTCGCCTTGATTAAAGCTTTTCCAGCAATGCGCAACCTTGGTTTTACCATTTTCCACCTAGCCTTTTTCTTTCCCTTGGGTTCTGCAGACTCAAGGGTCATCTTATTTTAACCCCCCCGGGCCAGTGCTCCTCTGAGTGTTGGTCCCACTGAGCGATGTCCGAGGCTACCAGGGGAAACTCTGGGCTGGCTTACCCGACGTCTGGCTCATCTGAGTGTGCCCTGAGAATGAGATATGTGCAGCTCCTATCGGGATTTGTCGGCACATTCGGGCGGTGTTGCTGGTCTTGTTTTAACCTGTCGAAATGTCTTGTTGTACCGGGATACCGAGTCTGATCGGAATGTCTCGGGTGGAGGTCTATTCCTTTGTTGACCGTGAGAGCTTGTCATGGGCTAAGTTGGGACTCCCCTACAGGGATTGAACTTTCGAAAGCCGTGCCCGCGGTTATGGGCAGATGGGAATTTGTTAATGCCCGGTTGTAGATAACTTGTACCTTAACTTAATTAAAATGAATCAACTGAGTGTGTTACCGTGATGGCCCCTTCTCGGCGGAGTCCGGGAAGTGGACACGGTGTTGGAGTTATGTTTGTGCAGGTTGCTCTCTCTAGATTCTCGCTCGCGCTTCACCTCCTCTTCTCGCTCTCTTTTGCGAATAAGTTAGCCACCATATATGCTAGTCGCTTGCTGCAGCTCCAATATATTTGCCTTACCCCTTCCTACAAGCTTAAATAGTCTTGATCGCGAGGGTGCGAGATTGCTGAGTCCCTGTGGCTCACAGATTACTATTACACCAGATGCAGGTCTAGGTGATTCCGCTCCAGGTGACACGTACGAGCTGATGTGGGAGTTCGACGAGGACTCTCAGCGATACCATGTGTCTTTTCCTGATGATCAGTAGTGGTGCCCAGTTGGGGGTGATCGGGACCGTGTCGCATGTTGGGTTTTTCTTCTATTTTGGCGCCGTAGTCAGGCCATGAGTGTTTGGATGATGTATGTTATTTATGCACTTTGATTGACGTGGCGAGTGTAAGCCAACTATGTATCTCCCCTTTTACTATCTTTATTACATGGGATGTTGTGATGATTGCCTAACTTGCGACATTGCTTACAATGCGGTTATGTCTCTAAGTCGTGCCTCGACACGTGGGAGCTATAGCCGCATCGAGGGCGTTTCACAAAGTCCGATTTGTAAAGATCACAGAACAGTTCACCTCCACTGTTGCAGCCCGAGCGCAACAGGACATTCCTCAGGCTGAAGCATCTGCTCAGCCTACTGAAGAACATGCCAGCACCGCTGATGAAAATCCGGCTGCTGAAGAAAATATGAGTTCCAGGGCTGATGACTGCATTCCAGCCGCTGAAGAAATTTCCAGGGCATCCACTACTGGTGCGCCTGAAGAAACTAAAAAAATCAGGGCAACTGCATCAGTTGTGCCTGAATAAACTGAAGAAATCAGGGCAACTGCATCAGTTGTGCCTGAAGAAAATCAACCAAATTCCTCAGCTGCTCCTCCGCCCACTTCAACTCCAATCCTTCCATCTGCATCAGATGTGAAGAAGACCAAGGCTGCAGAGCAAGCTGCAGTGAAGAAAAGAAAAGCATCAGCTGCTTCAGATTCTTCAGCTCCGAAGAAGATGAAGCCCTTGACGAGTTCATTTGCTAATCCAATTGATGCTATTCCCATCTCAACCCGGCCATCAAAGGACCTTGTTCCTTTTGATGAAGAATATGTGATCCCCAGCAGATCTGATGAAGAAACTCCTTCTGCTGCTTCGTCTAAGCAGTTGGATGAAGAAATTGAAGTGGATGCGATCACTTCAACACCTATAATCTCCTCGCCCATGCCTCAGTTCACAGCTGAAGAGGCTGGCATTGAAGAAATGGAAGATGAAGATGTGGACGTTGGTTGCTCCACACCCGTAATAAGTGATGAATTCTGGGAAAGTCAGCATCCAAACTCTCAAATGTTCACACCACTGCAGCAAATACCTCAGTCGCCTGCACCAACTGTTCAAATGGGCTCTGAAGAAACTCACCCCACTTCATCCGTGCATGAGGAAATTCCAGCCACTAGTGCTGAAGAAAATGCTGCTGCTAAACATCTGAAGACGCAGACTGCCACTGAAGAGGAACCAGAAATTCCTCAGCCTGAAGAACCTGCGATTGAGATTCCTGAGGTCGTGATGCAACTCACTGACACTCCTCTGCCAAAGCCAAAGGATCCATTCTCACGCAAGCAAAAGTTCAAGGCTGATGATTTCTTCGGTGAGCACGTATTCTTCGAAGATTACAACCCATATAACTCTGCTCGCATTAGGAAGAGGCGTTTCTGGACTGCTAGTCAAGCCAATTTCTATTCCTCAGTGCTGTTCAACAAGTAGAAAATCTTCTACCATGAGCATATTCCTCACGTGGATATGGAATCTCTGTCGTGCTTCACACCAGTCCTTAGTGTTCTTCACGATGCTGGACTGTTAAACTTTTGCTCTGACATCTGCGATTGGAATGAAGAACTGATTCTTCAATTTTATGCAACGCTGCACATCACAGGAGATTCTGAAGATATGAATTCATGGGTGCTGGACTGGATGTCTGAAAATACTCACTACACTGCACCAACCTCTGAACTGCTTCGTACCTTACCACTTAGTCCTCCCCTTGAAGAAGCTCGTTGTATCTACAGTGAACCTGAGCTTACAAATCATTACATGCAGGTGCTGATGAAACCTTTGAATCCAGGTCAAGCACTAAGAACCAAATTCCTCGTGAAGGAATTGCTTTACGTGCCCAGAACTATCTATCGTATTCTTACGAGGACAATTAGTCCTATCAAAGGCCATGACTCATCTGATGAGGAAATTGTTGGCATCATGAAGAATCTGGTATTCAACATCGTTCATGGCATTCCTGTCAATTATCATGATTTCTTCATGAGGACTCTGGCAAATGTTGCACTATCTCCATTTGAGCTTAAGCCTTTTGCACCTTGGATTATGAGATTCCTCAGGACAAGGCCTTCACTCAACTACAAAGCTGATTTTCAGAATCACCTCAGCTACTTGCCCCCAATTGAAGTCCTCAAGCAGACTTATTCCTCCGTTGATGGAAAGGGCAAGGCACTAGCTGTTATTGATGAAGGCATTCGTCCATTGGATGGTCAATTTTGCAAGGCCGCCTCTTATTCCACCAATGATGACTCTGCCACACATGACTCTGCCAATGCACCCAAGTCCACTCCTCAAGCCACTGCTCCGCGCGTGATGACTGACCGTGAACTTCTGCTTAGTCTTCACCAGAAGGTGGATCGAAATCACAACTGGGTTAAGCATCAGTTTGGTTCACTTCTTCACAACATGACTGCTACACACAATGCAGTGAAGAAAAACCATTACTACCTCCATCAAGTCTTCGGTCGCACCTGGGCAATCCTGTCACATCTGTATGGTGAAGAAGATCTGAAGAAAATGGGTCTCAATGAAGATTTTGACTGGTCTGCACCTCCACCTAAGAAATTCAAGAAGGTCAAGGTTCCTCTCTGGTGGCCAGCTCATATTCTTCATCGCGCGACACTGGTGAAAATGAAGACTTGGATGACACTACGGCAGGCCCTACTACAACAAACGACCCCAACAACGCTGGCGCTCCTTCATCAACTTGATATTCTTCAGGGGCGTTAGTCCTCATATTCGATCCTTTTGGTCATTTGATGACAAAGGGGGAGAATTTTGAGTTAGTCTTCAAGCGGGTTTTTCTATATGGGCGTTTTTTTTCAAAGTTACAACTCTCGTTCTTCTGAGACTTTTATTGGATCGAGTTGTAAACTTAAACCCGATGGTTCTCTGATACTCTTGATGCGTTTTTCTGCATGCTTATTCCTCGTTAAATATTATTGCACGCATGCTAAATTACATCAGTCACCATAATTCATCATGCATTTCAAATTCTTCACTGTTACATGTCAAATCCGTGTATGAATTACAAGATATAAGGGGAGATATCCATGATTCAACTCTTCAAGTGTGCATTGCTTCAAAAGAAAATTCCTCACTATGCACATCTTCAGGGGGAGTTCTTCTATATCTTGCAATCAAATTCCTCAATATCAGTATTTACACTTCATATGTTTATCCCCGTTGAAAACTTAACCTATATTGTCATCAATCACCAAAAAGGGGGAGATTGTAAGTGCATCTAGTGCCCCTTAGTGATTTTGGTGTATTGAAGACTTATAGGTTAAGGGACTAATGCGTTTGTGAGTGTACACATGTCTATAAGTCTATGAGGAGTTTGATATTTACAGAGAAAGTCGACCCCTAAAAATGAAGTTCTTCGACTGAAGACTTTGGATTTCCGAAGACTTCCTGAAGACTTTGAAAGTGAAGAAAATGGTGTGACCTTGAAGACTTGGTATTCATTCGAGGAACATGAAGCGTGAAGACTTTTGTTTTCGTAGTTTCATTTTCTCTTTATTGAGTCATAGGAAACACCGTACTGTTAAAGGGGGTCGAGGAAATACTAAGGAAAAATTTCCATGTGATGCTCAACTCAAAATCCTACACCTACCAATCCCTTCGAGTGAAGCAATTGGAAATCTCATACAGTTCAGTCAATTTCTTCAGTGACATAGACGAAGTTCTTCTGGTATCTGAGGAATTTGTTCTAACTAAGGAGTTAGGAATTCGCCAGTGTGGATTGCCCACACAGTGAGGAACATGATAGCCCTGAGGATTTTGCTACTCAAAATTCTGACCATTGTTGTGCTATGTGCCAGCTGTCCCAAAATACCTATCCACCTAACGGTCATATCATTGAAGGGCATTTATGTCTTATCATGTCGGGCTGCTCCCTAGGCTATAAATAGCCGCCCCCTACAACCACTAGCTGGTTGGCTGCTCCAAGAGAAACTGACACTTGTCATTTGAGAGCAACCCATCCTCTGAGGACTTTGAGCGAAAATCATCAAGTGAGGAAAAACCCCAAACCCAAACACCTACAAACCCCAAGTGATTGAGCATCACTGAAGAGATTGATCCTGCGTGGATCCGATGCTTGTTACCTTTGAAGACTGTGCTTCTTCCAGACGGTTAGGCGTCATGGTCTAGAGCATCCAAGAGGAATTGTGGATCGCCGAGTGACCGAGTTTGTGAAGGTTTGGAAGTCGCCTAAAGACTTACCATGAGTGATTGGACGAGGTCTGTGTGACCTTAGCTCAAGGAGAATACGGTGAGGACTGGGTGTCCTGAGCTATGTGTTCAGGACTGGGTGTCCAGGACTGTGTGTCCTCGAGTTTAAATACTCAGCCACTCCAACCAGACGTACAACTGAGACAACAGTTGGAACTAGTCTACCAAATCATTGTCTTCACCAAGCTTACTGGTTCCATTTCCTCAACTCTTTCATCTCCTCATAACTGTGTTGTGTGCTTGTTCATATCTGTGCTTGAAGACTTTGACTGAAGACTTTCTCAATTTCCTCAGTTCAATTTCTTCAGTCTGATTGTCTTCATCCTGTGTTATCCTGTGCTTACGCTTCCTGTACTCTGTGCCTGTCTTCATTTGATCATGATGTTTATGCTTGTATTCTGTTATGTTTACTTTTGAGTACTTATTCCGCTCCTAGTAGTTCTTCGCTAAGGAATTACCCCTCCGGCAAATTCCTCAATGAAGAATTTCATAAAAATCGCCTATTCACCCCCCTCTAGTCGATATAACGCACTTTCATAGCCTTTGTTGGGCATGTCGAGAACGGTCTCTATGTGATTAACTTTTTGGAGCGACCCACTAAGACTGCGACATGCGTAATGGCTAAACTTGACGTGGGATGGCTTTGGCATCGCCGTTTAGCCCACCTCAATATGAGATCTTTGCAAAGTCTTCTCAAGGGGATCATGTCCGTGGACTAACAAATGTTAGTTTTTCCAAAGATTGTGCTTGCAGTGCTTGCATCGAAGGAAAGCTACATGAGAAGGCTCACCCTCCCACGACTATCATCTACTCGAAGAGGCCTTTGGAGCTCCTTCATTTGGATCTCTTCGGGCCTCCATCCTTTGATAGTATTGGTGGTAGAAAGTATTGCTTGGTGATTGTGGATGACTATTCAGGATACACTTGGGTATATTTCTTCAAGAGGAAAAGTGAGACCCAACAAACCGTCATCGACTTTGCAAATGAAGCTCAACGACAACACAATACAAAGATCTTGATTATAAGAAGTGACAATGGCTCCGAGTTCAAGAACTACACCTTGGATGAGTTTTTGAGTGATGAGGGAATCAAGCATCAATATTCCTCACCTTATACCCCTTAACAAAATGGTGTAGCGGAGAGGAAGAACCGGATGTTGATGGATGCGGCAAGGACCATGATGGCGGAGTTCAAGTCTCCCTACAAGTTTTGGGCCGAAGCCATCAACACCGCATGTCATGCATCTAATCGGCTCTACCTCCGCAAAGGCTTGAACAATACTCCATATGAGATACTCACCAGTAACAAGCCCAACCTCAAGTACTTCCGGGTATTCGGGTGTAAGTGTTTCATTCTCAAGAAAGGTATCCGTTTGTCTAAATTTGAGGCTAGAGCGTATGAGGGCATATTTGTTGGTTATGCTACAAACTCTCATGCTTACCGTGTTCTCAATAAGTCCACGGGACTTATTGAGGAAACGTGTAACATGGAGTTTGATGAGAATAACGGCTCCCAAGTGGAGCAAAGTGGTACTTGTGATGTAGGTGATGAAATTCCTCCCCAAGCCATATGAAGAATGGGTGTTGGTCATATCCTACCCATTGAGGAACCCCTTGTGGCCGAAGGAGAAGGACAATGTTCCACTCAAGTGGAACCTTCACCAACCCAAGACCCAGACGCTTCCGAATAACAAAGTGAAGGACCTCAACCTCAAGAACAAGACCAAGGGCAAGGTCAATCTCAAGATGGTGTTGTAACATCAAGTGATGCCCAAGGTCAAGTTCTCTCCTCCGATCAAGTTCAAGATCGAGAGATTTATCGAGATCAAGGACAAGCTCAAGACAGCGCTCAAGATGATCAAGTGACCACTCCTCGTCTCACCCCCGAGGAGGAATTGGAGCGTCGTGCCACCAAGATTGCTTCCAAGCTCTCCACCAAGGATCATCTCATGACAAATGTGCTTGGAAGCTTAAGAAAGGGGGTAAGCACTCGTAGACAATTAGCAAATCATTGTGAACATGACGCGTTTATATCATGTGTTGAACCCCAAAAGGTCTATGAGGTGCTCGAAGATCCGGATTGGCTCAATGCCATGCATGAAGAACTCAACAACTTCGAGCACAACAAAGTGTGGAGATTGGTGCCAAGGCCAACGGGGAACCACAATGTCATTGGAACCAAGTGGATATTCAAGAACAAGCAAGATCGCATGGGATTATCATTCGCAACAAGGCTCATTTGGTAGCACAAGGATATTCCCAAGTCGAGGGTATCAACTACGGTGAAACCTTTGCTCCCATTGCTCGTCTTGAATCGATTCGCATGTTGATTGCATATGCTTCTCATCATAACTTTAAGTTACAAAAAATGGATGTGAAGAGTGATTTTCTTAATGGTTCGATTAATGAATTAGTATATGTCAAGCAACCCCCCGGGTTCGAGGATCCCTACTTTCCTGATCATGTGTATCAACTCGATAGGGCACTCTATGGCCTTAAACAAGCCCCACGTGTGTGGTATGACCACCTTACTGAGTTGTTACAAGACCGTGGTTTCGAAGTTGGGCTAATCGACCCCACTCTTTTTACTAAGAAGGTCAAAGGGGAGTTGTTTGTGTGCCAATTATATGTTGATGATATTATCTTTGGTTCCCCTAACAAAGCTTTCAATGAGGAATTTGCCGCTCTCATGACCTCAAAGTTCGAGATGTCTTCCATGGGAGAGTTCAAGTTCTTTCTCGGGTTCGAAGTGAAGCAAAGGAGAGAAGGAACCTTCATCAACTAAGCCAAATACACTCAAGACATGCTCAAGAGATTCAAGCTAAGTGATGTCAAGCCGGCTTCCACTCCCATGCCCACCAAGTGCCAACTTGACATTGATCCCAATGGTAAAGCGGTGGATCAAAAGGTATATCGCTACATGATTGGCTCCTTGCTTTACCTTTGTGCATTGATGTCTACTACACAACCTTCTTCTTGTAGACGTTGTTGGGCCTCCAAGTGCAGAGGTTTGTAGGACAGTAGCAAATTTCCCTCAAGTGGATGACCTAAGGTTTATCAATCCGTAGGAGGCGTAGGATGAAGATGGTCTCTCTCAAGCAACCCTGCAACCAAATAACAAAGAGTCTCTTGTGTCCCCAACACACCCAATACAATGGTAAATTGTATAGGTGCACTAGTTCGGCGAAGAGATGGTGATACAAGTGGTATATGGATAGTAGATATGGGTATTTGTAATCTGAAATTATAAAAACAGCAAGGTAACTAATGATAAAAGTGAGCGTAAACGGTATTGCAATGCGTGGAAATAAGTCCTAGGGTTCATACTTTCGCTAGTGTAAGTCCTCTCAACAATACTATCATAATTGGATCATAAAACTATCCCTCAACATGCAACAAAGAGTCACTCCAAAGTCACTAATAGCGGAGAACGAACGAAGAGATTATGGTAGGGTACAAAACAACCTCAAAGTTATTCTTTCCAATCAATCCATTGGGCTATTCCTATAAGTGTCACAAACAGCCCTAGAGTTCGTACTAGAATAACACCTTAAGATACAAATCAATCAAAACCCTAATGTCACCTAGATACTCCAATGTCACCTCAAGTATCCGTGGGTATGATTATACGATATGCATCACACAATCTCAGATTCATCTATTCAACCAACACAAAGGACCTGAAAGAGTGCCCCAAAGTTTCTACCGGAGAATCACGACGAAAACGTGTGCCAACCCCTATGCATAGGTTCATGGGCGGAACCCGCAAGTTGGTCGCCAAAACATACAGCAAGTGGCACGTGGTATCCCATTGTCACCACAGATATCCACGACAAGACATACATCAAGTGTTCTCAAATCTTCAAAGACTCAATCCGATAAGATAACTCCAAAGGGGAAACTCAATTTATTACAAGAGAGTAGAGGGAGGAATAAACATCATAGGATCCAAGTATAATAGCAAAGCTCGCGATACATCAAGATCGTATCATCTCAAGAACACGAGAGAGAGAGAGAGAGAGAGAGAGATCAAACACATAGCTGCTGGTACATACCCTCAGCCCCGAGGGAGAACTACTCCCTCCTCATCATGGAGAGCACCAGGATGATGAAGATGGCCACCGAAGAAGGATTGCCCCCTCCGGCAGGGTGCCAGAACGGGTCTAGATTGGTTTTCGGTGGCTACGGAGGCTTCTGGCGGCGGAACTCCCGATCTATGTTGTGTTCTGGAAGTTTTAGGTCACGTGGGTATATATGGGTGCAGGAGGTACGTCAGGGGAGCCACGAGGGTCCCACGAGATAGGGGCGCGTCCTAGGGGGGGGTGCCCCCACCCTCGTGAGCACCTCATTCCTTCCTTGACGTAGGGTCCAAGTCCATCGGGTGTGCAAAAATAACTTCTCCAGTTGATTTCGTTCCGTTTCGACTCCATCTGATATTCCTTTTCTTCAAAACACTGAAATAGGCATAAAATAGCAAATCTGGGCTGGGCCTCCGGTTAATAGGTTAGTCCCAAAAATAATATAAAAGTGGATATTAAAGCCCAATATTGCCCAAAACAGTAGATAATATAGCATGGAGCAATCAAAAATTATAGACACGTTGGAGACGTATCAAGCATCCCCAAGCTTAATTCCTGCTCGTCCTCGAGTAGGTAAATGATAAAAAAGAATTTTTGGTGCGGAGTGCTACTTGGCATAATTTCAATGTAATTCTTCCTACTTGTGATATGAATATTCAGATCCATAAGATCCAAGACAAAAGTTCATATTGACATAAAAATAATAATACTTCAAGCATACTAACAAAGCAATTATGTCTTCTCAAAATAACATGGCCAAAGAAAGTTATCCCTACAAAATCATATAGTCTGGCTATGCTCCATCTTCACCACACAAAATATTTAAATCATGCACAACCCCGATGACAAGCCAATCAATTGTTTCATACTTTTGATGTTCTCAACCTTTTTCAATCTTCACGCAATACATGAGCGTGGGCCATGGACATAGCACTATAGGTGGAATAGAATGGTGGTTGTGGAGAAGACAAAAAGGGAGGAGATAGTCTCACATCAACTAGGCGTATCAACGGGCTATGGAGATGCCCATCAATAGATATCAATGTGAGTGAGTAGGGATTGCCACGCAACGGATGCACTAGAGCTATAAGTATATGAAAGCTCAAAAAGAAACTAAGTGGGTGTGCATCCAACTTGCTTGCTCATGAAGACCTAGGGCAATTTGAGGAAGCCCATCATTGAAATATACAAGCCAAGTTCTATAATGAAAAATTCCCACTAGTATATGAAAGTGATAACATGAGAGACTCTCTACTATGAAGATCATGGTGCTACTTTGAAGCACAAGTGTGGTAAAAGGATAGTAATATTGTCCCTTCTCTCTTTTCTCTCATCATTTTTTTGGGCCTTTTCTCTTTTTTTTATGGCCTCTTTTTTTTATTTTTTTTATTTTTCGTGCGGAGTCTCATCCCGACTTATGGGGGAATCATAGTCTCCATCATTCTTTCCTCACTGGGACAATGCTCTAATAATGATGATCATCACACTTTTATTTTTCTTATAACTCAACAATTACAACTCGATACTTAGAACAAAATATGACTCTATGTGAATGCATCTGGCGGTGTGCCGGGATATGCAATATGACAATGATGAAGTGTGTCATGATGAACGAGATGGTGGAAAGTTGCATGGCAATATATCTTGGAATGGCTATGGAAATGCCATAATAGGTAGGTATGGTGGCTATTTTGAGGAAGGTATATGGTAGGTGTATGATACCGGCGAAAGTTGCGCGGTATTAGAGAGGCTAGCAAAGGTGGAAGGGTGAGAGTGCGTATAATCCATGGACTCAACATTAGTCATAAAGAACTCATATACTTATTGCAAAAATCTAGAAGTTATCAAAGCAAAGTATTACGCGCATGCTCCTAGGGGGATAGATTGGTAGGAAAAGACCATCGCTCGTCCCCGACCGCCACTCATAAGGAAGACAATCAATTAATAAATCATGCTCCGACTTCATCACATAACGGTTCACCATACATGCATGCTACGGGAATCACAAACTTTAACACAAGTATTTCTCAAATTCACAACTACTCAACTAGCATGACTCTAATATCACCATCTCCATATCTCAAAACAATCATCAAGTATCAAACTTCTCATAGTATTCAACACACTCATAAGAGAATTTTATTATTCTTGAATACCTAGCATATTAGGATTTTAGTGAATTACCATGCTATTAAGACTCTCAAAATAATATAAGTGAAGCATGAGAGTTCATCTATTTCTTCAAAATAAAACTACCACCATGCTGTAAAAGGATATAAGTGAAGCACTAGAGCAAACGACAAACTACTCCGAAAGATATAAGTGAAGATCAATGAGTAGTTGAATAATTATGCAACTATATGAAGACTCTCTAAAATTTAATAATTTCACATCTTGGTATTTTATTCAAACAGCAAGCAAAGCAAAAGAAAATGACATGACGCTCCAAGCAAAACACATATCATGTGGCGAATAAAAATGTAGCTCCAAGTAAAGTTACCGATGAACGAAGACGAAAGAGGGGATGCCAACAGGGGCATCCCCAAGATTAGGCTTTTTGGTGTCCTTGGATATTAACTTGGGGTGCCTTGGGAATCCCCAAGCTTAGGCTCTTGCCACTCCTTATTCCATAGGTCATCGAATCCTTACCCAAAACTTGAAAACTTCACAACACAAAACTTAAAGTAGAAAACTCGTAAGCTCCGTTAGTATAAGAAAATAAATCACCACTTCAAGGTACTGTAATGAACTCATTATTTATTTATATTGGTGTTAAAACTACTGTATTCCAACTTATCTATGGTTCATACCCTCCGATACTACTCATAGATTCATAAAAATAAGCAAACAACACACGAAAAACAGAATCTGTCAAAAACAGAACAGTCTGTAGTAATCTAGATCAAACGTATACTTCTGGAACTCATAAAATTCTAAAATAAATTGCTGGACCTTAGGAATTTATCTATTAATCATATTCAAAAATAATTAACTCAATATCACTCTCCAATAAAAACTGGCAGCAATCTTTGTGAGCGCTAAGGTTCTGTTTTTTACAGCATGGTCAACAAGACTTTCCCCAAGTCTTCCCAAAGGTTCTACTTGGCACAAACACTAATTAAAAGCATAAAACCACATCTAAACATAGGCTATATGAATTATTTATTACTAAACAGGAACAAAAAGTAAGGAACAAAAATAAAGTTGGGTTGCCCCCCAACAAGCGTTATCGTTTAACGCCCCTAGCTAGGCACGATGATTTCAATGATGCTCACATAAAAGATAAGAATTTGAAAATAAAGAGAGCATCATGAAGAATATGACTAGCATATTTAAGCCTAACATACTTCCAATGCATAGGGATTTTGTGAGCAAACAACTTGTGGGAACAATAATCAACTTGCATAGGACGGTAAAACAACCATAACTTCAAAACTTTAAGCACATAGAGAGGAAACTTGATATTATTGCAGTTCCTACAAGCATATATTCCTCCCTCATAATAATTTTCAGTAGCATCATGAATGAATTCAACAATATAACCAGCACCTCAAACATTATTTTCATGATCTACAAGCATAGAAAATTTACTACTCTCCACATAAACAAATTTCTTCTCATGAATAATAGTGGGAGCAAACTCAAGAAAATAACTATCATGTGATTGAAAATTAAGATCAAGATGACAAGTTTCATGGTTATCATTGTTCTTTAAAGCATACGTGTCATCACAATAATCATCATAAATAGGAGGCATGCTTTCATCATAGTAAATTTTCTCATCAAAGCTTGGGGGACAAAAAATATCATCTTCATCAAACATAGCTTCCCCAAGCTTGTGGCTTTGCATATCATTAGCATCATGGATATTCAAGGAATTCATACTAACAACATTGCAATCATGCTCATCATTCAAATATTTAGTGCCAAACATTTTATAGATTTCTTCTTCTAGCACTTGAGCACAATTGTCCTTTCTGTTATACTCACGAAAGATATTAAAAAGGTGAAGCGTATGAGACAAACTCAATTCCATTTTTTTGTAGTTTTCTTTTATAAGCTAAACTAGTTATAAAACAAGAAACTAAAAGACTCTATTGCAAGATCTAAAGATATACCTTCAAGCGCTAACCTCCCCGGAAACGGCGCCAGAAAAGAGCTTGATGTCTACTACACAACCTTCTTCTTGTAGACATTGTTGGGCCTCCAAGTGCAGAGGTTTGTAGGACAGTAGCAAATTTCCCTCAAGTGGATGACCTAAGGTTTATCAATCCGTAGGAGGCGTAGGATGAAGATGGTCTCTCTCAAGCAACCCTGCAACCAAATAACAAAGATGGTCTCTTGTGTCCCCAACACACCCAATACAATGGTAAATTGTATAGGTGCACTAGTTCGGCGAAGAGATGGTGATACAAGTGGTATATGGATAGTAGATATGGGTATTTGTAATCTGAAGTTATAAAAACAGCAAGGTAACTAATGATAAAAGTGAGCGTAAACGGTATTGCAATGCGTGGAAATAAGGCCTAGGGTTCATACTTTTGCTAGTGTAAGTCCTCTCAACAATACTATCATAATTGGATCATAAAACTATCCCTCAACATGCAACAAAGATTCACTCCAAAGTCACTAATAGCGGAGAACGAACGAAGAGATTATGGTAGGGTATGAAACCACCTCAAAGTTATTCTTTCCAATCAATCCATTGGGCTATTCCTATAGGTGTCACAAACAGCCCTAGAGTTCATACTAGAATAACACCTTAAGATACAAATCAATCAAAACCCTAATGTCACCTAGATACTCCAATGTCACCTCAAGTATCCGTGGGTATGATTATACGATATGCATCACACAATCTCAGATTCATCTATTCAACCAACACAAAGGACCTCAAAGAGTGCCCCAAAGTTTCTACCGGAGAATCACGACAAAAACGTCTTCCAACCCCTATGCATAGGTTCATGGGCGGAACCCGCAAGTTGGTCACCAAAACATACATCAAGTGGCACGTGGTATCCCATTGTCACCACAGATATCCACGGCAAGACATACATCAAGTGTTCTCAAATCTTTAAAGACTCAATCTGATAAGATAACTCCAAAGGGGAAACTCAATTCATTACAAGAGAGTAGAGGGGGGAAGAAACATCATAGGATCCAAGTATAATATCAAAGTGCGCGATACATCAAGATCGTATCATCTCAAGAACACGAGAGAGAGAGAGAGAGATCAAACACATAGCTACTGGTACATACCCTCAGCCCCGAGGGAGAACTACTCCCTCCTCGTCATGGAAAGCACCGGTATGATGAAGATGGCCATCGGAGAAGGATTGCCCCCTCCGGCAAGGTGCCAGAACAGGTCTAGATTGGTTTCGGTGGCTACGGAGGCTTCTGGCGGCAGAACTCCCGATCTATGTTGCGTTCTGGAAGTTTTAGGCCACGTGGGTATATATGGGTGCAGGAGGTACGTCAGGGGAGCCACGAGGGTCCCACGAGACAGGGGGGCGCGCCCTAGGGGGGGCGCCCCCCACCCTCATGAGCACCTCATTCCTTCCTTGACGTAGGGTCCAAGTCCATCGGGTGTGTTTCCTTCCAAAAATAACTTCTCCAGTTGATTTTGTTCCGTTTCGACTCCGTCTGATATTCCTTTTATTCAAAACACTCAAAGGCATAAAACAGCAAATCTGGGCTGGGCCTCCGGTTAATAGGTTAGTCCCAAAAATAATATAAAAGTGGATATTAAAGCCCAATATTTCCCAAAACAGTAGATAATATAGCATGGAGCAATCAAAAATTATAGATACGTTGGAGACGTATCATGCATCTAGACCGGATATCATGTTGAGTGTGGGTATTTGTGCATGGTTTCAAGCCGCACCTAAGGAAAGTCTCTTTGTGGCGGTCAAGCGAATCTTTCGATATTTGGCTCATACCCCAAACTTTGGCTTATGGTACCCAAGAGGAGCAAACTTCAAGCTTGTAGGTTATTCGGACTCGGATTGGGCGGGAGACAAAGTGGATAGGAAGTCCACTTCCGGAGGGTGCCAATTTCTTGGTTGCTCTTTGGTGAGTTGGTCTTCCAAGAAGCAAAGTTGTGTGTCTCTCTTGTCCACGGAAGCGGAGTATGTGGCTGCCGGTAGTTGTTGTGCACAACTTTTATGGATGAGGCAAACTTTAAAGGATTACGGTGTCATTTGTGACAAAGTGCCTCTTTGGTGTGACAATGAAAGTGCCATCAAGATTTCTCTCAACCCGGTGCAACACTTGGATGAAGCAAGATTTCGCGAGTTAAGGCATGAGCTAAATATCATTGATTCGAGCAATGTTGCTTGAACCCTTGCACACCCTACCATACTCAAATTGTTATCTTGTTTAGATGTAGGCATGGACATAGGGGGAGTGTTGTTCTCTCAATGAACTCTTCCTCCCCCCATTATGCATAAATTGATCAACTCTTTCACATTATGTTGTTTAAAGTCAAGTTTTGGTCATGGGCCCAAGGATAATTCTTCGCGGTGCCATACCAATTGGCTCATACATAGGTGGCTACGGCCATCAACCCCCTTGCTAGTGTGGTGCTTTGTGCTTGTCCTTCTTGTCCTTGCCTTAGTTTGTTTTCTTAGGCTCTAGGTGTTGGGGTCTCCAAGTGTGGTTCTCTTTCGTTTTTTTGGATCTTGGAGACCCACCTTTTTCCCCGTGTCTTATCTATCCCAAGCCTTCCCTTTCCTTAAGCCATCTAGTCTAATTGCTCACTTGACCATGGATTTGGTGATGGTGACCGGGCGGTACTACCGGGGTCACATGCGGTTCTACTGCTGGTGCTCTCCAGGCGGTCTCCCAGCGGTGCTTGAGCGGTTCCACCGCTCAACCACTAGGGTGCCCGTCTGGCCGGTTCTACTGGTTGGTTATGGCGGTACTACTGCTGCCTCTTGGCGACGGAAGTACCGCCCGCAACCACTGGCTCGTACTAGGAAGCGGTACAACCCCTTCCTTGAGCGGTACAACCGCCGCGCGACTTTGGGCCTATTTATACCCGTCGGGGCTGGAGGGGATTTCTTTTTCCCTCCTTCTCAGCCCTTCCTTTCTTGTGCCCTAGCCGCCGGTCGCCATTGCCTCTGCCCCGTAGTGCTTCTTGCGCTTCAGATTCGTGGGGTCACCGTGGATCCTCTCCAAGGAGGCCTCCTCCTTCCCGATCTCTTCCCATGCATGATGGTAATGCCCCATGTCCTTCGTTCTTCGCTCTAGGTTTTGTCCCCTTCTTCTGGGGCATTACTTGGCATTCCACGTTTATTGTTTAAACTATTGGGTGGAAGAGATCCTTTTTGCCTCCTGCTTAGACTGCACTTCTTAGATATTAGAATATGGCTAGTGTGATACAGATTTCGCGGATCGATCTAGTCCCTACCCGTAGTACCACTGTTCAGCAGTTCTACCGCCCCTACGGGCGGTACAACCGCTGGAGCGGTTCTATCGGTAGGTGACCCGGTTCAACTGGGATATCTGCATCATGTAGCCCTGTTCTGTTTTCTAAGTTTGTGCACTTTATCTTTTCCTCTATCTGTGTGTTCAATCCTCTCATCATTGCTGGGTTTCTTGTGTTCTCCTTGTGCGTGTGTTTAGGTGGCTCTAGTTCTCGCTCTGCTCCTTGCAAGACCAAGAAGAGGGCACGAAGGACCTTGCGGCCGGTTGTGTCTGATGACAAAGAAGAGGTTGTGATTCCCACCAAGCCCACTTGCCGTGAGAAGTCTGCCACTGCCAAGCAACATGTGGTTTTGCCCTTGCATCGTTGGAAAGCCAAGGATTGGGAAGACTTTTGCTCGAAGAATCCTTATGAGGTTCCCATCGCTCCCCGTTGGACCAGCGTTCAGTTCCGAAATGAGATGCAAGTGCGGGTTGTTCATGAACTCTTTGAGCACAACAAGAATAGGTATGCCAAGCAGTGGACCATCGATCTTGACCATTGGAGGAACAACTTGGAGTACTTTGGTGAAGCCTTGGCTCTCTGTGAGGAGTTCGATTTGGTCAAGCTCATGTCTGTTAACTGTGACTTCGATGTTCAGCTTATCCATCAGTTCTATGCCACTGTTCACTTTGGAGAAGATGATGCTCGGACTCTCACATTCATGTGCTGTGATGAGCTCTTCCAAGTGCCCTGGAGAGCCTTTTGCAATGCTATTGGGTATGACGATACCGGTCTAGCAGGAAGGTGTGGCATTTGCCCTCATGACCATCTTGAGTCCATGCCTAAGGAGAAGCTTGCCCCTCTGTACATTCGGGGCCGTGGTATTCTTGGCGAATCTAAGGATTTGGTGAAGGTCTATGACATCATGCATCATGTGTTTCGCAATGTGCTTCTGCCCAAGGTGGGAAATCATGATGAAATCCATGGCTATCTTGTTGACTTGATGGTTGCAATGAATACCAAGGTGGGCTCTGGGGAAACGTTTGATGTGTCCAACTGGTTGTGGCATGAGATGTACAACACGATCATCTACAGGAAAGTTCCCATTTATGCTCCGTTTGTTATGTGCTTTCTGAACTCAGTATGGGAGGTTCGCCGTCCTAGAGAGACTCTCACTTCTCCTGATAATCTCACCGTTCATGAAGTCAAGCTCCTCAAGAAGAAGAAACACACCGAGCCTCGCTTCCCTGCTAATGCTCCCGAGGATGTCTATGCCACCTCGGACGATGAGGACTTTGAGATGGAGCCAGGGGCCAAGCCCTCATGGGTGGCCAAGCTCACAGCCAAGGTGAAGAAGACTTTCTGCCTCCAGACGGATATTCAGAAGTTGTATGAGGCCCATGTCAATGAGAAGCTTGCTCGGTGTCGTTAGATTGCGATGATGAAGCACCTCAACATGCATGTCCAGAGTGGTTCTGAGACAAGCATCACACCGGAGGAGCGATGGATCTCTGCTCATAGCACGTGGTCTGATGATGAGGTCCCTTGCCAGCCTTCCACCTCCTTTGCTACAACTGATGATATCTTGGAGGAATCCGATCACGACGATGATGAAGAGTCTGATGATGATGCGGATCCAGATGCTACCGAGGAGTCAGAGGACGATTGAGCTTTGGGACGCTAGCTTCGCTCTTTTCTCCTTTTGGTGTCTTGATGCCAAAGGGGGAGAGAGTTTTATAGGTCTCGGGATTTGCATGGGTTTTTATTTTGCCTTGCTTGGGTGTGTTTTCCTTTCGTTCGTTGTGTTGAACTTTGGCTTGTGAACCTTGTTGCTTATCTCTTCTTGCATGGTGTAAGACATGTGCGTATCTAGCTATCTATCTTTATTATCAGTGATATTGTTTTGTTTTCCATTATTATCTTTTGGTCTTATTGCTCACCATGTTTAGTAGGAGTGGCGAGTCTATGAAATCTAGGGGGAGTCTCGTCCCTAATGTGTGCTCTCAAATAGCCTTCTCAATTTGGGGCACACATCTAGGGGGAGTCCCGTCTACATTTTCTAGACTTTCCACTTGCAAATCGTGGTGTTGTCATCATCCACCAAAAAGGGGAGATTGTAAGGACATTTCCCTACTTTGTGTTTTGGATGATGATGACAACCCTTTGTTGGTCTAATCCTATGCTAAGCGTTTCAGGTTTCGGTTGTTAGGCCTTCTTCGGTTAGCTATTCTCTCTAAAAGAAAAAGATCGAAGACGGTGTTTTCTACATGTTTTTATCTCTTTTGGTCGTAGGGAACCCGTACTATCAAGAGGGAATCCACATTGGAAAGTGTTGGGGGCATCATTTCACGTACACTTACCTCACACCTCTCTTGCCTTCCTAAACTGTGAGAGAGAGCTCCCCATTTCTTTCCTACTACTTACTGTGGGTTCCCAGCGGTTGTAGCGCTCCCTAGAGCGGTTGTACCATTGGGTCTTGGCGCTGACCAGTTATGATCGAGCGGTTGTACCGCTACTTGTGGGTGGTGGTACCGCCAACATGCTCAGCAAAGACTAGGGCGGTTGTTCCAGCCAGGCACTGCCCTAGTACTGGTCAGGCTTCTGTTTTGATGCGGTACTCGGGCGATGGTGGCTCGGTTGGTCCGGTCGTACCGGTACCACCGGTGTCCGGAGCGGTTCTACCGCTCAAGACTTAGCCGCCCGTGCGCTCAAGGCCATGCGGTTGCACCGCCCCTGTACCGCTCGACTATCGCACTCAGGGGTGACCCCTTCTGTTCCTATGCGGTGGTTGAGCGGTGGCTGGGCGGTTGGTCCGGTTGTTCTCCTCAACCGGTACTACCGCTTGGTCGCCCGGTTGTACCGCCTGGTAGGATTCTGCATGTAAACTGTGAGTCCCGGTCATACGAGGACAAGGAGTGGTTGTACCACTGCACTACTGAAAACATAGTAACGGTTGGATGGGTTGCTATATGAGGGTGCTTCTTCCACCTACCACAACTACCTTTTGACCTCTCTCACTCCACCATTAATGCTACTCAAGCTCTCTTGCCCGATCTCTCTCTCTCTCTAGCCACTCAAACTTGTTGATTTGCTAGGGATTGAAGGAGGAGACCTAGATCTACACTTCCACCAAAGGATTTTTTTTCTTCCCCCATACTTTCTTGTGTGGATTTTGTTACTCTTGGGTGTTTGAGAACTCTAGACGGTTGAGGTCACCTCGGAGCCACATTCCATTATGGTGAAGCTCCGCGGTTTAGTTGGGAGCCTCCAATTAAGTTGTGGAGAGAGCCCCAACCTTGTTGGTGAAGGTCCGGTTGCCACCTCCAAGGGCACCAATAGTGGAATCACGGCATCTCGCATTGTGTGAGGGCGTGAGGAGAATACAGTGGCCCTAGTGGCTTCTTGGGGAGCATTGTGCCTCCACACCGCTCCAACGGAGACATACTTCCTCTCAAAAGGAAGGAACTTCGGTAACACATCCTCATCTTCATCGGCTCCACTCTTGGTTATTTCTTCCTGTTACTTGTGCAAGCTTATTTGTGTTATATACCTTGTGTGCTTGTTGTTGTTGCATCATATAGGTTGCCCACCTAGTTGCATATCTAGACAACCTACTTTGATGTAAACTTTAATTTGGTAAAGAAAAGTAAAAAAATGTTAGTTGCCTATTCACCCCCCTCTAGTCAACTATATTGATCCTTTCAGAGGTCCAGGCTTGTGGCAGGACGAAGACGTTGTCCTCGGCCTGGCCGAGGTCCCAAGCCCCAAGCCCGAGGTGATCGAGTGAAGAGCTCGGCTTGACGAAGTGGACACGCAACATGGTCGACATGGTGAGGCAAAGCGCCTGGTCCAGCCGAGGTGACGAAGCCAGTCGGCCGGTGATGCCGAACTCCCTGGAGTAGGTTGATGAAGAGATGATGAAGCCCCCGGTCTAGCTGAGGTGGCGGAGCAGGTCGTTAAGGCGACGTTGCAGCCCCCATGCCAGCCGAGGAGTCAAAGCAGGTCGGCGTGGTGGACGTCGGCTTGAAGAAGCAACAGCGCGGCCATGCCAACGCAGGTCGTAACTTGTGACCCGCTCAATGCAGGGGTTGATGAAGTAACTGTGCGATGATGCCAGTGCGCTCGATCCGTGGAATCCGTGGGGAGACGATGTTGGTGATGATTTAGCCTTCGCCAATGCTGAACTCTTGGTCGGCTTGCCGAGATGATGATCCGATAAGGTTGAGCTCGGCTCGATGAAGTAATGACCTGTCTAGCACAGGTCAACAGCCATGGAGCAACGTTGTCGGTCTGGTTTGACGCCGACGCGATGATGAGGATTACCTCGTAAAAGACTTTTAAATTAGTGGGAACATGTTTGAGAGCAGAACACTATACCCTAGATAAAATTTCCTTCAGAAAGGATGTCCAAAATCCCATTCATTAAAAAAGATGAATTTTGGTCGGATTCGTTTTCGCGCAGGAAACAGATCCAAAATTCGATGCACTCATCGGAGGTTTTTCGGAGTTTGAACGACCGGATCGACCTGAAATTTTGAGGGATGGTAGGTATAGAAATTCCGCAGTCAATCAACGGTTGGATCTTCCAAAGGATTTCTGAGCTGGACGCTCGACTCATCGCCCTAAACTCGTCCAGATTCCCCTCTAGATTCGACAGGGCTCCGATATATCAGAGATCGCCGGAGGTTCCTCCATCGCAACATGACAAAATTTTACAGGTTTGTTGTAGACTCAATTCTGCACACTTCCACCGAAGCAATCGTCAAACCAATGCACAAGGAGGCGGTGGCAGCGGATACAAGTTCGTTGTCTGGAAAAACAACACAGTCGCTCGAGGGCAATGTTGATGTTGAGCCCCCGAGATCCATCGATGATTCCTCCATGGTCTTGATGGAGATCGGAGTTTATGTTGATGAAGGCCCTTGTCCGAACATGACGATATGACGCGGAGCGCAGTCCTTGGTCCAGCCGAGGTGACCTGTCGAGCCGGCGACTAAGATTCCAACATCGACAATAAAGCTTGGTTCCGACACGTATATCGTGTCGGAGACGATCTGAATTCCCATCACACTGTGGCGACTGCTAGCAGGCTCTCAATGAAAGCACCAATGTCAGTTCTATATCCGACATATCTTGTAGTAGGGGTCCTAATATAGTCATCTTGGAGCGATGGTAACATGGACACATGATTTTATCCAGGTTCGGGCTCTCTCGAAGAGATAATACCCTACGTCGTGCTTTTGACTATATTGATATGGGTGTAGTGCAGAGTACATGTGTTTACCATGAGATTGTTCTAATGAATATTAGATGATCTATTGACTAGCCTGGCCTTGGTTTATATAATGCACCAGAGGCCTAGGTTTAGGAGAGTCCTAGTCTTGAGTGCCAAGTCTTGTGGAGTCCTCCTTGTATACGGCATGGGTTGCCCGAATAAGCCCATTAGTGAACCGCCATGGGGATCCTCGGCCCGACCCACTGGTCAGGAGACGATGTGGTGAGTACCCCCTAGTCCAGGACACCATCAGAGGGTGAGGGGCAGCCAGATGAGGAGAAGAGCAGGAGGCGATGGTGCTTCTTGTAGGGGCGGGATGACAGCCGTGGCACCATGCATGGGATTAAGGTAGAAGAAATTGTTATTGGCGTCATGTTCCCGACAGGTCGAGAGGACGACACTGTCGCACCCCTACGCAGACTGGTTGACCGGGATGAAGAACAGGGAGGAGGGGAACGGCACCCGCGGCAGTGGACATGGCCGATGCGGCGAGGCTAGGGCGCAGGGTTGCAGCGAGAATAAGGAAAGGAGGAGTGGGGACTGTGGAAGCAGAAGCGGTCGGCCGATGTGGTGGCCGCATGTTGGGGAATGCAGTATTTAAAAAAATTTCCTACGATCATGCAAGATCTATCTAGGAGATGCACATCAATGAGAGGGGATAGTGTGTCTACGTACCCTCGTAGACCAAAAGCGGAAGCGTTTAATAACGTGGTTGCTGTAGTCGAACGTCTTCGCGATCTAACCGATCCAAGCACCGAACGTACGACACCTCCACGTTCAGCACATGTTCAACTCGGTGGCGTCCCTCGAACTCTTGATCCAATTGAGGCTGAGGGAGAGTTCCATCAGCGCGACGGCATGGCGACGGTGATGATGAAGTTTACTTCTACCTCTTGAGCATGTGTTGGTTTTCCCTTAAAGAGGAAAGGGTGATGAAGCAAATGTTGGGGAACGTAGTAATTTCAAAATTTTCCTACGTACACGCAAGATCATGGTGATGCATAGCAACGAGAGGGGAGAGTATGATCTACGTACCCTTGTAGATCGCAACGGAAGCATTGACACAACGTAGAGGAAGTAGTCGTACGTCTTCCCGATCCGACCGATCGAAGCACCGTTACTCCGGCACCTCCGAGTTCTTAGCACACGTACAGCTCGATGACGCTCCCCGGGCTCCGATCTAGCAAAGCTTCAGGGATGAGTTGTGTCAGCACAACGGCGTGGTGATGATGATGATGTTCTACCGACGCAGGGCTTCGCCTAATCACTACAACGATATGATCGAGGTGGAATATGGTGGCAGGGGGCACCGCACACGGCTAAGGAACGATCACGGGGATCAACTTGTGTGTTCTAGGGTGCCCCCCTGCCTCCGTATATAAAGGAGCCAAGGGGGAGGGGGCGCGCCAAGGGGAGTCCTACTCCCACCGGGAGTAGGACTCCTAGTTGGACAAGGAGAGAGGGGAAAGAGGAGGAAGAGAGGAAGGAAAGGGGGGCGCCGCCCCCTTTCCCTTGTCCTATTCGGACTAGGAAGGGGAGGGGCACGCGGCCACCTCCTGCCTCCTTCTCTCTTCTCCCTCAAGGACCATGTAGGCCCAATAAACCCCCCGGGGGGTTCCGGTAACCCCCCGGTACTCTGGTAAAATGCCGATTTTGCCCGGAACGATTCCGATGTCCAAATATAGGCTTCCAATATATCAATCTTTATGTCTAGACCATTTCGAGACTCCTCGTCATGTCCGTGATCATATCCGGGACTCCGAACTAACTTCGGTACATCAAAATGCATAAACTCATAATAACTGTCATTGTAACGTTAAGCGTGCGGACCCTACGGTTCGAGAACAATGTAGATATGACTGAGACAAATCTCCGGTCAATAACCAATAGCGGGACCTGGATGCCCATTTTGGCTCCTACATATTCTACGAAGATCTTTATCGGTCAGACCGCATAACAACATACGTTGTTCCCTTTGTCATCGGTATGTTACTTGCCCGAGATTCGATCGTCGGTATCCAATACCTAGTTCAATCTCGTTACCGGCAAGTCTCTTTACTCATTCTGTAATACATCATCTCAGAACTAACTTATTAGTTGCAATGCTTGCAAGGCTTATGTGATGTGCATTACCGAGAGGGCCCAGAGATACCTCTCTGACAATCGGAGTGACAAATCCTAATCTCGAAATATGCCAACCCAACATCTACCTTTGGAGACACCTGTAGTGCTCCTTTATAATCACCCAGTTACGTTGTCACGTTTGGTAGCACCCAAAGTGTTCCTCTGGCAAACGGGAGTTGCATAATCTCATAGTCATAGGAACATGTATAAGTCATGAAGAAAGCAATAGCAACATACTAAATGATCGGGTGCTAAGCTAATGGAATGGGTCATGTCAACCAGATCATTCAACTAATGATGTGATCTCGTTAATCAAATAACAACTCTTTTGTCCATGGTTAGGAAACATAACCATCTTTGATTAACGAGCTAGTCAAGTAGAGGCATACTAGTGACACTTTGTTTGTCTATGTATTCACACATGTATTATGTTTCCGGTTAATACAATTCTAGCATGAATAATAAACATTTATCATGATATAAGGAAATAAATAATAACTTTATTATTGCCTCTAGGGCATATTTCCTTCAGCAAAGTAGCGTAAGTATTTCCCGCAGTTTTTGAGAACCAAGGTATCAATCCAGTAGGAGATTACACGCAAGTCCCTCGTACCTGCACAAACAAACAAGAACCTCGCAACCAATGCGGTAAAGGGGTTGTAAATCCCTTCACGGTCACTTATGAAAGTGACATCTGATAGAGATAATAAGATAAATATTTTTGGTATTTTTTGTTGTGTAGATTGGAAAATAAAGATTGCAAAATAAACGCGACAGAAATGTCTTGTTGACGGGAGAATAATATAATGGAAGATAGACCCGGGGGCCATAGGTTTCACTAGTGGCTTCTCTCAAGATAGCAAATTCTATGGCGGGTGAACAAATTACTGTCAAGCAATTGATAGAAAAGCGTGTAGTTATGAGAATATCTAGGCATGATGATGTATATAGGCATCACGTCCGCGACAAGTACACCAAAACGATTCTGCATCTACTACTATTACTCCACACATCAACCGCTATCCAGCATGCATCTAGAGTATTAAGTTCATAAGAACAGAGTAACGCATTATACAAGATGACATGATGTAGAGGGGTAAAATCAAGCAATATGATATAAACCCCATCTTTTTATCCTTGGTGGCAACAATACAATACGTGCCTTGCTGCCCCTGCTGTCACTGGGAATGGACACTGCAAGATTGAACCCAAAGCTAAGCACTTCTCCCATTGCAAGAAAGATCAATCTAGTAGGCCAAACCAAACTGATAATTCGAAGAGACTTGCAAAGATATTAAATCATGCATAAAAGATTTCAAAGAAGAATCAAATATTGTTCATACATAATCTTGATCATAAACCCACAATTCATCGGATCTCAACAAACACACCGCAAAAAGAATTACATCGAATAGATCTCCAAGAGAATCGAGGAGAACTTTGTATTGAGATCCAAAGAGAGAGAAGAAGTCATCTAGCTAATAACTATGGACCCGAAGGTCTGTGGTAAACTACTCACACATCATCGGAGAGGCTATGGTGTTGATGTAGAAGCCCTCTGTGATCGATTCCCCCTCTGATGGAGCGCCGGAAAAGGCCCCAAGATGGGATCTCATGGGTACAGAAGGTTGCGGCGGTGGAAATAGGGTTTCATGGTGCCCATGGATGTTTTCAGGGTATATGGGTATATATAGGAGGAAGAAGTAGGTCGGTGGAGCTGCGAGGGGCCCACAAGGGTGGGGGCTCGCCTACCCCCCTGGGCGTGCCCTCCTGCCTCGTGGCCTCCTCGCTTCTTTCTTGACGTCCACTCCAAGTCTCCTGGATCACGATTGTTCCAAAAATAACTCTCCCGAAGGTTTCATTCCGTTTGGATTCCGTTTGATATTGCTTTTCCACGAAACACTAAAATAGGCAAAAAAACAACAATTTGCACTCGGCCTTTGGTTAGTAGGTTAGTCCCAAAAATAATATAAAAATGTATATTAAAGCCCATTAAACATCCAAAAGAGATAATATAATAGCATGGAACAATAAAAAATTATAGATACATTCGAGACGTATCAAGCATCCCCAAGCTTAATTCCTGCTCATCCTCGAGTAGGTAAATGATAAAAACAGAATTTTTGATGTGGAATGCTACCTAGCATAATTCTCAATGTAATTTTATTTATTGTGGCATGAATGTTCAGATCCTAAAGATTCAAGATAAATGTTTAATATTGACATAAAAATAATAATACTTCAAGCATACTAATAAAGCAATCATGTCTTCTCAAAATAACATGGCCAAAGAAAGTTATCCCTGCAAAATCATATAGTCTCGCTATGCTCCATCTTCACCACAAAAAATATTTAAATCATGCACAACCCCGATGATAAGCCAAGCAATTGTTTCATACGTTTGATGTTCTCAAACTTTTTCAATCTTCACGCAATATATGAGCGTGAGCCAAGAACATTGCACTATAGGTGGAATAGAATGGTGGTTGTAGAGAAGACAAAAAAAGGAGAAGATAGTCTCACATCACCTAGGCGTATCAACGGGCTATGGAGATTCCCATCAATAGATATCAATGTGAGTGAGTAGAGATTGCCATGCAACGGATGCACTAAAGGTATAAGTGTATGAAAGCTCAACAAAAGAAACTAAGTGGGTGTGCATCCAACTTGCTTGCTCACAAAGACCTAGGGCACTTTGAGGAAGCCCATCAATGGAATATACAAGCCAAGTTCTATAATGTAAAATTCTCACTAGTATATGGAAGTGACAACATAGGAGACTCTCCATCATGTAGATCACGGTGCTACTTTGAAGCACAAGTGTGGTAAAAGGATAGTAACATTGTCCCTTCTCTCTTTTTCTCTCATTTTTTATTTGGGCCTTCTCTTTTTTATGGCCTCTTTTTTTCTTTTTCTTTTATATTTTCATCCGGAGTCTCATCCCGACTTGCGGGGGAATCATAGTCTCCATCATCCTTTCCTCACTTGGGACAATGCTCTAATAATGATCATCATCACACTTTTATTTACTTACAACTCAAAAATTATAACTCGGTACTAGAACAACATATGACTCTATGTGAATGCCTCCGGCGGTGTACCGAGATATGCAATGAATCAAGAGTGACATGTATGAAAGAATTATAAAGGTGGCTTTTCCACAAATATGATGTCAACTACATGATCATGCAAAGCAATATGACAATGATGAAACATGTCATAACAAACAGAACGGTGGTAAGTTGCATGGCAATATTATCTCGGAATGGCTATGGAAATGCCATAATAGGTAGGTATGGTGGCTGTTTTGAGGAAGGTATATGGTGGGTGTAAGATACTGGCGAAAGGTGCGCGGTATTAGAGAGGCTAGCAATGGTGGAAGGGTGAGAGTGCGTATAATCCATGGACTCAACATTAGTCATAAAGAACTCACATACTTATTGCAAAAATCTATTAGTTATCGAAACAAAGTACTACGCGCATGCTCCTAGGCGGATAGACTGGTAGGAAAAGACCATCGCTCGTCCCCGACCTCAACTCATAAGGAAGACAATCAATAAATAAATTATGCTCCGACTTCATCACATAATGGTTCACCAACGTGCATGCTACGGGAATCTAAAACTTTAACACAATTATCTCTCAAATTCACAACTACTCAACTAGCATGACTCTAATATCACCATCTTCATATCTCAAAACAATCATCAAGTATCAAACTTCTCATAGTATTCAATGCACTTTTTATGATAGTTTTTATTATACCCATCTTGGATGCCTATCATATTAGGACTAATTTTATAAGCAAAGAAAATTACCATGCTGTTCTAAAAGACTCTCAAAATAATATAAGTGAAGCATGAGAGATCAATAATTTCTACAAAATAAAACCACCACCATGCTCTTAAAGATATAAGTGAAGCAATAGAGCAAAATTATCTAGCTCAAAAGATATAAGTGAAGCACATATAGTATTCTAATAGATTCTGATTCATGTGTGTCTCTCCCAAAAGGTGTGTACAGCAAGGATGATTGTGGTAAACTAAAAAGCAAAGCCTCAAATCATACAAGATGCTCCAAGGAAAACACATATCATGTGGTGAATAAAAAATAGCCTCAAGTAAAGTTACCGATGGACGAAGACGAAAGAGAGGATGCCTTCCGGGGCATCCCCAAGCTTAGGCTTTTAGTTTTCCTTGAATTTTAACTTGGGGTGCCTTGGGCGTCCCCAATCTTAGGCTCTTTCCACTCCTTGTTCCAAAATCCAACAAATCTTAACCAAAACTTGAAAACTTCAGAACACAAAACTCAACAAAAAATCTCATGACCTCCGTTAGTATAAGAAAACAAACCACCACTTCAAGGTACTATAATGAACTCATTCTTTATTTATATTGGTGTTAAACCTAATGTATTCCAAATTCTCTATGGTTCATACCCCCTATACTAGCCATAGATTCATCAAAATAAGTAAACAACACACAAAAATAGAATCTGTCAAAAACAGAACAGTCTGTAGTAATCTGTAAGTTTCAAATACTTCTGTAACTCCAAAACTTCTGAAATAAATTAGTGGACGTGAGTAATTTGTCTATTAATCATACGCAAAACGAATCAACCTAATCTCACTCTCCAGTAAACAATGGCAGCAAATCTCGTGAGCGCTAAAGTTTCTGTTTTTTACAGCAAGATCGCAAAGACTTCCCCCAAGTCTTCCCAAAGGTTCTACTTGGCACAAACACTAATTAAAAACATAAAAACACACCTAAAAATAAGCTAGATGAATTATTTATTACCAAACAGGAACAAAAACAAGAAACAAAAATAAAATTGGGTTGCCTCCCAACAAGCGCTATCGTTTAACGCCCCTAGCTAGGCATGAAAACAAGAATAGATCTAGGTATTGTCATCTTTGGTATGCAATCCATAAGTGGCTCTCATAATAGATTCATAAGGTAATTTAATTTTCTTCCTAGGAAAGTGTTCCATGCTTTTCCTTAACGGAAATTGGAATCTAATATTTCCTTCTTTCATATCAATAATTGCACCAATCGTTCTAAGGAAAGGTCTACCAAGAATAATAGGACAAGTGGGATTGCAATCTCTATCAAGAAAAATGAAATCTACGGGCACATAATTCCTATTTGAAACAATAAGAACATCATTAATCCTTCCCATAGGTTTCTTAATGGTGTAATCCCCAAGATGCAAATTTAAAGAACAATCATCAAATTCACGGAAACCTAACACATCACACAAAGTTTTTGGAATCGTGGAAACAATAGCACCCAAATCACATAAAGCATAGCATTCATGATCTCTAATTTTAATTTTAGTAGTAGGTTCCCACTCATCATAAAGTTTTCTAGCGATAGAAACTTCTAATTCAAGCTTTTCTTCATAGGATTGCATTAAGGCATCAACGGTATGTTTGGTAAAAGCTTTATTTTGATCATAAGCATGAGGAGAATTTAGCATGGATTGCAACAAGGAAATACAATCTATCAAAGAGCAATTATCATAATTAAATTCCTTCAAATCCAAAATAGTGGGTTCATTGCTATGTAAAGTTTTGACCTCTTCAATCCCACTTTTACCATTGTTTGAATCAAGATCTAAAAACTCCGAATCATTGGGAAGCTTTTTAACTAAAGTTGACTCATCTCCAGTCCCATCATTATCAAGATTCATATTGACAAACAAAGATTTAATAGGAGACACATCAATCACTTTTAGATCTTCATCCTTATTATCGTGAAAACTAGAAGAACACGCTTTTATAAAGCAATCTTTTTTAGCATGCATCCTAGCAGTACTTTCTTTGCACTAGTCAATGGAAATTCTCATTGATTTGAGAGACTCATTGTTATCATGCTTAGTTGGAATAGATCTATGTTTCAAAGAATCAACATCAATAGAAATTCTATCCACGTTCCTAGCCAACTTATCAATCTTAGGCAATTTTTCTTCAAGCAAAGCATTGAAATTCTTTTGCGAAATCATAAATTCTTTAACACTAGTCTCAAAATCAGAGCGCATCTTATTAAAATTTCCATAAGAGTTGTTTTAGGAATTACCATAATTATTAGAGGAATTACTAGGAAACGACCTAGGATCAAAGTTTCCTTCTACGCATTGTTACCAAAATTGTTCCTACCAACAAAATTCACATCCATAGATTCATTATTATTCTCAATCAAAGTAGACAAAGGCATATCATTGGGATCAGAAGAAACACTCTTATTAGCAAACAATTTCATAAGTGCATCCATCTTTCCACTCAAAACATTAATCTCTTCTATCGCATGAACCTTTTTACTAGTAGATCTTTCGGTGTGCCATTGAGAATAATTAACCATAATATTATCTAGGAGTTTAGTAGCTTCTCCTAAAGTGATTTCCATAAAAGTGCCTCCCGCGGCCAAATCTAAAAGATTTATAGCAGCAAAATTCAATCTAGCATAAAAAATTTGTATGATCATCCATAAACCATAAATTCAAACCATGTGTAGGGCAATTACGTATCATTAATTTCATCCTCTCCCAAGCTTGCGCAACATGATCATGATCAAGTTGTTTAAAATTCATAATATCGTTTCTAAGAGAAATGATCTTAGCGGGAGGAAAATACTTAGAGATAAAAGCATCTTTGCACTTATTCCAAGAATCAATACTATTTTCAGGTAAAGAGGAAAACCAAGTTTTAGCATGATCTCTAAGCGAAAACGGAAATAGCTTCAATTTAACAATATCATTATCCACATCTTTTTTCTTTTGCATATCACATAAATCAACAAAGTTGTTTAGATGGGTAGCGGCATCTTCACTAGGAAGGCCAGAAAACGGATCTTTCATAACAAGGTTTAGCAAAGCAGTATTAGTTTCACAAGATTCAGCATCGGTAAGAGGAGCAATTGGAGTGCTAATAAAATCATTATTGTTGGTATTGGAAAAGTCACACAATTTATTATTGTCTTGAACCATCGTGACAAACAATCCAACACACAAGCACATTATAACACCCACTATGCGGCTATATCTCCCACATGTCGGAGCACGACTTAGAGGCATAACCGCATTGTAGGCATGTCGCAAGAGGGGTAATCTTTACACATCCCATGTACTGAATAAGAAAGAGGTACAGAGTTGGCTTACAATCGCCAATTCACACAATACATAAATAAAACATTACATCATCCAAAATACAATCAAGGTCCGACTATGGAACCAAAATAAAAGAAGACTACCCCTAATGCAAAAGATCCTCGATCACCCCGACTGGGATCCACTACTGATAAACTGGAAACGAAACAACACAACAAACACAATCTTCATCGAGCTCCTCCTTGAGCTCGGTTGCGTCACCTGCACGGTTTCATCGGCACCTGCAAACTGGTTTTGGAAGTATCTGTGAGTCATGGGGACTCAGCAATCTCACACCCTCGCGATCAAGACTATTTAAGCTTATAGGTAGGGAAAAGGTATGTGGTGGAGCTGCAGTAAGCACTAGCATATATGATGGCTAACATACGCAAATGAGAGCGAGGAGAGAAGGCAAAGCACATTCGAGAATCTATGATCAAGAAGTGATCCTAGACTACTTACGTTCAAGCATAACTCCAACACCGTGTTCACTTCCCGGACTCCACCGAGAAGAGACTATCACGGCTACACACGCGGTTGATGCATTTTAATTAAGATAAGTTTCAGGTTTCTACAACCGTACATTAAAAAATTCCCATCTTCCCATAACCGCGGGCACGACTTTCAAAAGTTCAAAACCCTGCAGGGGTGTCCCAACTTAGCCCATCACAAGCTCTCACGATCAACAAAGGATATTCCTTCTCCCAGGACGACCCGATCAGGCTCGGAATCCTGGTTACAAGACATTTCGACAATGGTAAAACAAGACTCGCAAAGCCGCCCGATGTGCCGACAAATCCCGATAGGAGTCGCACGCATCTCGTTCTCAGGGCACACCGGATAGGTCAAGCTACGAGTAAAACCAACCCTCGAGTTGCCCCGAGGTGGCCCCGCAGCCTGCCCATTTCGGACCAACACTCAGAGGAGCACTGGCCCGGGGGGGTTAAAATAAAGATGACCCTTGAGTCTGCAGAACCCAAGGGAAGGTGGTAGGTTGTTAGTGCAAATGGTAAGATCAAGGTTGGGCCTTGCTGGAGGGTTTTATTCAAGGCGAACTATCAAGGGGTTCCCATTATAACCCGACCATGTAAGGAACGCAAAATCAAGGAACTTAACACCGGTATGACAGAAACTAGGGCGGCAAGAGTGGAACAAAACACCAGGCATAAGGCCGAGCCTTCCACCCTTTACCAAGTATATAGATGCATTAATTAAATAAGAGATATTGTGATATCCCAACAATAATCATTTTCCAACAAGCAACAAACTCCAATCTTCACCTGCAACTAGCAACGCTATAAGAGGGGCTGAGCAAAGCGGTAACATAGCCAAACAACGGTTTGCTAGGACAAGGTGGGTTAGAGGTTTGACATGGCAATATGGGAGGCATGATATAGCAAGTGGTAGGTATCGCAGCATAGGCATAGCAAAAGAGAGAGCATCTAGCAAGCAAAGATAGAAGTGATTTCGAGGGTATGGTCATCTTGCCTGAGATCCCGCAAGGAAGAAAAACGAGCCCGTGAAGAAGACAAATGGACGTAGACGAACGGATCCTCACAAACGCGACGTTATCGGAACTAACCCGAAGAAGCAACACCGGAAAGAAGCAAACACCCTAATAAACAACCATCACATAACCATGGCATGATGCACAATCAAGTATGATGCATGTCCGGTTTAAATATGCATGGCATGGCAAAGTGCACAAACAAAACTACAAGTTAAATGGAGCTCAATGACGGAACACCACATCAATTATTTAGTTCACTCCCGGTTAGGTACTCAATAAAATTAAATGTTGGTTAACAGGGCAAGAGGTGAAGCATACAAAAATATACCATCTAAACAATTTAAATGGGGCCGGATATAACAAACAACAAATCCGGTAAATCCCCATATGCATTTAGTAATTAATGCTAACAACAATTTTAAATGTTTAAATGTTGTTATCATGATGCGGATGACATATGCAAGTTTTATGCAGTTTTATGAAAATGTTGACACGAGCATATTATGAAGCATTTGTCATCATGGCAGAAACAGAAGGGGTGCCACGGCGTGATAACGAAACGGTGCCACCGCAACGTTCCGGTTCCGACAACTCATGGAGACGTCCATGCAAAAGAAAGTGTGGCGGGAGCGTGCAAAAGATGGTGGGGTGATCCCGATTACCGGGTTCCCACGGGTTGGCGACAAGGAAACGAGTGACAAATTGGACACGGTGCAAACACGAGCATCTCAAACATCGCAAGAATTCGTTCACGGACGTCGTCTCAAGGTTATACCTTCGAAGCGTGCAAGCGGGACAGTTCTCGTTCGGTGCAAAGTAGAGGAAGTAGACGTTCTCGCGACGGCGGTAGTGGAAGTAGTCATTCTCGCATGCTCTAGGGTCGACGGTAGAGGTTCTCGTGATCTCGGCGATGGTAGTGGTACATGTTTATCATTGCACGAGTTTCCATAGACGTTCATGTCATCGGTGTCGTGGCACTTGGGGTCTTCGGACTTTCCGGTCCCGTTCTTGCGATGGTAGTCGTTCACGTTTGTTCGGAGAGGTACTTGATGACTCCAACGTCTTCGGGGCGACGGTAGTTGTACACGGCCCACGAGACATCGATCTTTCGGGTCCGACTTGCGGGTCTTGCCGACATGAATGGTACTTGGCGTTTTTGTGTAGACGAACTTGGCACATCCGAAGGGTCAAACTTGTCGTCGTGGGAACTTGGTGAATTCGAGGTCTTCGAGGTCGACGGTAGGTGTACATCTCATAATGGAACTTGAGGGTTCCGAGGACTCCGGGCGTAGTGGTACACACACGTAGATGAACTTGACGGGTCGTCGTCGTCCTGGTACTTGGCGTCCTCTTGGTCTCGATAGAGATGAAACGGAAAGCAATGGTTGTGGTACATGGCGTCCAGGGGGCTTCGCGGGTCATCCTGTACTTGGCGATCTTGACAATTCCGAGGGTCTCAGCGGAGGCCATGGTACTCCTGATTGCACCAAGATGATCTAGCAGCAGCAAGGGCGTCGGGGAGGACGGCCTCAGGTCAACGCGACCACGAAGCAGAGGCGAGGCCACGGCACTACTGGATCTGGCGCGAGGAGGTCGGGAATGGCTTGTTCTGGCTGGTGACGAGGCAGCTTCTCCCCGTCCGGCAAGACGGCAGGAGCGCAGGGACGACGAGTCTCGATGACGAGAGGGTGCAGCAGCTGCTGCTATCGGCGGCGACGTCTAGGCGGGTTGAGGGCGATGCGGAGAAGCAGGAGGAGAGGCAGGGCGACGGTCGGACGGCGGGGGCGCTGGAGGGAGCAGAAGGAACTCGGTGGCAGGGCCTCAGCAGCAGGGGGCGTGACCATGGCGGGGCTTGGCTGCTCGTGGAGGACGGCGGGCGCCGGAGCTCCTGCTCTGCTGTAGCGGGCATGGGGACGAGGAGGTGGAGCTCGAGCGCCATGGCCTGAGAGAGAGAGGCTGCAGGGCCTGGAGGGATCGAGAGGAGAGAGCGGGAGGAAGATGGGATCGAGTAAGACGGGGAGGTTCCAAGGAGATGGGGATCAAGCGCGGTGTCTCCTCTCCTGACGGCACGAGGCAAGGAATCGAGGGAGAGGGAGATGTGGGATCAAGGCCTAGGGTTATGAGGGCGTGCGGGCTGGCCTCGGAAGAAGGTTGGGCCTTGGAGGCCGGCGCGAGAGTGGGCCTAGGGAGGCCCAGTAGATAGGAGGGGGCCAGCTGGGCCTTAAGGCAAAAGGGCAGGCCTGGCAGGCCTGAGAGGCTGGGCTCTTCTCTCCCTCTATTTGCCCTATTCAAAAACAACAGAAAAAAGGAAGAAAAGGGAAGAAAAGAAAAAGGTAGAGAAAGAGTTTGGGCACGGGAATAAATTTCCCGGACTCGGAAAAATGCGCATGTTCCAAGAAAAATGGAGTGGGCATTTTTGAAAGTTTAAATTCAAACTCATTTGATTTAAAATCAAATGGTTTGAATAGGAAGTGAGGGTTAGGAAGGTCCAAAAATGATCGGATTTTTGGTGGAGCTCCGGAAAATGATGAAAGAAATATATGGCAAGGTTTGAGGAGCAACTCGAAGCAGAAAATACTTGAGAGTTACAATGCAAGTGTGTCACGGTAATTCCACAAGAATGGAAATATTTATAATAGCTCCCTAATATCGGGAGGATATGTTATAAAGAGAAGTCACCCTTCCCTCGGTTTAAATGGACCGAAGATCCATGCAATTTACTTAAGTGAGTTTTTAGTTGGCTTTGAGAAAATGATGACATGATGACATGATGCAATGCACATGATGCAACGAACCAAAACGAAAAACACATGACGAAACCCGGAAACCCTGGAAGGCATCTGAAGCATCGGTCTTGGGGCATTACACACACAAGAAGCAAACAAAAAGAGACGAACGGAAAAGAGGCGAGCAGAAAAGAGGGCGAATAAAATGGCAAGGGTGAAGTGGGGGAGAGGAAAACGAGAGGCAAATGGAAAATAATGTAATGCGGGGGATAAGAGTTTCTGATGGGCACTTGGTATGTCTTGACTTGTGTGTAGATCTCCCCGGCAACGGCGCCAGAAATCCTTCTTGCTACCTCTTGAGCATGCGTTGGTTTTCCCTTGAAGAGGAAAGGGTGATGCAAAAAAGTAGCGTAAGTATTTCCCTTAGTTTTTGAGAACCAAGGTATCAATCCAGTAGGAGACCACACGCGAGTCACCTTGTACCTACACAAACAAATAAGAACCTCGCAACCAACGCGATAAAGGGGACCTGCCTAGTTTTTTCTTTTTTTTATCCGGGGTCTCATCCCGACTTGTGGGGGAATCATAGTCTCCATCATCATTTCCTCACATGGGACAATGCTCTAATGATGATCATCACACTTTTATTTACTTACAACTCAAGAATTACAACTCGATACTTAGAACAAAATATGACTCTATGTGAATGCCTCCGGTGGTGTACCGGGATATGTGATGAATCAAGAGTGACATGTATGAAAAAATTAAGCATGGTGGCTTTGCCACAAATACGATGACAACTACATGATCATGCAAGGCAATATGACAATGATGATGTGTGTCATAATAAACGGAATGGTGGAAAAGTTGCATGGCAATATATCTCGGAATGGCTATGGAAATGCCATAATAGGTAGTATGGTGGCTGTTTTGAGGAATATATAAGGAGGCTTATGTGTGACAGAGTGTATCATATCACGGGGTTTGGATGCACCGGCGAAGTTTGCACCAACTCTCAAGGTGAGAAAGGGCAATGCACGGTAGCGAAGAGGCTAGCAATGATGGAAGGGTGAGAGTGCGTATAATCCATGGACTCAACTTAGTCATAAAGAACTCACATACTTGTTGCAAAAATCTACAAGTCATCAAAACCAAGCACTACGCGCATGCTCCTAGGGGGATAGATTGGTAGGAAAATACCATCGCTCGTCCCCGACCGCCACTCATAAGGAAAGCAATCAAAGAACACCTCATGCTTCAAACTTGTCACACAACATTTACCATACGTGCATGCTACGGGATTTGCAAACTTCAACACAAGTATTTCTCAATTTCACAATTACTCAACTAGCACACCTCTAATATTACCACCTTTATATCTCCAAACAACTATCAAGTATCAAACTCCTCTTAGTATTTAATGCACTTTAAGGTTTTGATCTTGGATGCCTATCATATTAGGACTAAATTCATAACCAAAGCAAATTACCATGCTGTTCTAAAGGAATCTCAAAATAATATAAGTTAAGCATGAGAGATCAAGAATTTCTATAAAATAGATCCACCACCGTGCTCTAAAAGATATAAGCGAAGCACTAGAGAAAATTATCTAACTCAAAAGATATAAGTGAAGCACATAGAGTATTCTAATAAATTCCGATTCATGTGTGTCTCTCTCAAAAGGTGTGTACAGCAAGGATGATTGTGGTAAACTAAAAATCAAAGACTCAACTCATACAAGACGCTCCAAGCAAAACACATATCATGTGGTGAATAAAAATATAGCTCCAAGTAAAGTTACCGATGGACGAAGACGAAAGAGAGGATGCCTTCCGGGGCATCCCCAAGCTTAGGCTTTTGGTTGTCATTGAATTTTACCTTGGGGTGCCTTGGACATCCCCAAGATTAGGCTCTTGCCACTCCTTGTTCCATAATCCATCAAATCTTTACCCAAAACTTGAAAACTTCACAACACAAAACTTAAACAAAAAATCTCGTGAGTTCCGTTAGCGAAACAAAACACCACTTCAAGGTACTGTAATGAAATGATTCTTTATTTATATTGGTGTTAAACCTACTGTATTCCAACTTTTCTATGGTTCATAAACTCCAATACAAGTCATAGATTCATCAAAATAAGCAAACAACACACGAAAACAGAATCTGTCAAAAACAGAACAGTCTGTAGTAATATGTAGGTTTAGAATACTTCTTGAACCTCAAAAATTATAAAATAAATTGATGGACGTGAGTAATTTATCTATTAATCATCTTCAAAAATAATTAACTAAATAGCACTCTCCATTAAAACATGGCAGCAAATCTCGTGAGCGCTAAAGTTTCTGTTTTTTACAGCAAGATCGCAAAGACTTTCCCCAAGTCTTCCCAAAGGTTCTACTTGGCACAAACACTAATTAAAAACATAAAACCACATCTAAACAGAGGCTAGATGAATTATTTATTATGAAACATAATCAAAAATCAAGGAACAAAAATAAAATAGGGTTGCCTCCCAACAAGCGCTATCGTTTAACGCCCCTAGCTAGGCCTAAAAGCAAGGATAGATCTAGGTATCACCATCTTTGGCATGCAATCCATATGTAGCTCTCATAATAGACTCATAAGGTAATTTAATTTTCTTTCTAGGAAAGTGTTCCATGCCTTTCCTTAACGGAAATTGGAATCTAATATTCCCTTCTTTCATATCAATAATTGCACCAATCGTTCTAAGGAAAGGTCTACCAAGAATAATAGGACATGAAGGATTGCAATCTATATCAAGTACAATGAAATTTACGGGCATATAATTCCTATTTGCAACAATAAGTACATCATTAATTATTCCCATAGGTTTCTTAATGGTGGAATCCGCAAAATGCAAGTTTAAAGAACAATCTTCAAATTCACAGAAACCTAGCAAATCACACAAGGTTTTAGGAATCGTGGAAACACTAGCACCCAAATCACACAAAGCATAGCATTCATGATCTTTAATTTTAATTTTAATAGTAGGTTCCCACTCATCATAATTTTTTCTAGGGATAGAAACTTCCAATTCAAGTTTTTCTTCATGAGGTTGCATTAAAGCATCAATGATATGTTTTGTAAAAGCTTTATTTTGACTATAAGCATGCGGAGAATTTAGCACGGATTGCAACAAGGAAATACAATCTATTAAAGAGCAATTATCATAATTAAATTCCTTGAAATCCAAGATAGTGGGTTCATTGCTATCTAAAGTTTTGACCTCTTCCATCCCACTTTTACCCAATTCTGCATCAAGATCTAAAAACTCCGAATCATTGGGACGCCTTCTAACTAAAGTTGACTCATCTCCAGTCCCATCATTATCAAAATTTATATTGCAAAACAAAGATTTAATAGGAGACACATCAATAACTTTTAAATCTTCATCATTATTATCATGGAAACTAGAAGAACATGCTTTCACAAAGCAATCTTTTTTAGCACGCATCCTAGCGGTTCTTTCTTTGCACTTATCAATGGAAATTCTCATAACTTTGAGAGACTCATTGATATCATGCTTAGGTGGAATAGATCTAAGTTTCAAAGAATCAACATCAAGAGAAATTCTATCCACGTTCCTAGCCAACTCGTCAATCTTAGACAATTTTTCTTCAATCAAAGCATTGAAACTCTTTTGCGAACTAATAAATTCTTTAATATTAGATTCAAAATCAGAGTGCATCTTATTATAATTTCCATAAGAATTGTTGTAGGAATTACCATAATTATTAGAGGAATTACTAGGAAACTGCCTAGGATTAAAATTACCTCTACATGTGTTATTACCAAAATTGTTCCTGCCAACAAAATTCACATCCATAGATTCATTATTATTCTCAATCAAAGTAGATAAAGGCATATCATTAGGATCAGAAGAAACACTCTTATTAGCAAACAATTTCATAAGTTCATCCATCTTTCCACTCAAAACATTAATTTCTTCTATTGCATACACCTTTTTACTAGTAGATCTTTTAGTGTGCCATTGAGAATAATTAACAATAATATTATCTAGGAGTTTAGTAGCTTCTCCTAAAGTGATTTCCATAAAAGTGCCTCCCACGGCCGAATCTAAAAGATTTCAAGAAGCAAAATTCAATTCGGCATAATTTTTTTGTATAATCATCCATAAATTCAAACCATGTGTAGGGAAATTACGTATCATTAATTTCATCCTCTCCCAAGCTTGTGCAACATGTTCATGATCAAGTTGCTTAAAATTCATAATATCATTTCTAAGAGAGATGATCTTAGCGGGAGGTAAATATTCAGAGATAAAAGCATCTTTACACTTATTCCATGAATCAATACTATTTTTAGGCAAAGACAAAAACCATGTTTTAGCACGATCTCTAAGAGAAAACGGAAGTAGCTTCAATTTAACAATATCATTGTCCACATCTTTCTTCTTTTGTATATCGCATAAATCAACAAAGCTATTTAGATGGGTAGCGGCATCTTCACTAGGAAGGCCGGCAAATTGATCTTTCATGACAAGATTCAGCAAAGTAGCATTAATTTCACAAGATTCAGCATCGGTAATAGGAGCAATCGGAGTGCTAAGAAAATCATTGTTTTTGGTATTGGCAAAGTCACACAATTTAGTATTATCTAGAGCCATCGTGACAAGCAAGCACACAAGCAAACAAAAAGCAAGCGAAAGAAAAAGCGAACGGAAAAAGAGAGCAAATAAAATGGCAAGGGTGAAGTGGGGGAGAGGAAAACGAGAGGCAAATGGCAAATAATGTAATGTGAGGGATAAGAGTTTGTGATGGGTACTTGGTATATCTTGACTTGTGCATAGACTCCCCGGCAACGGCGCCAAAGATTCTTCTTGCTACCTCTTGAGCACTGCGTTGGTTTTCCCTTGAAGAGGAAAGGGTTATGCAGCAAAGTAGCGTAAGTATTTTCCTCAGCTTTTGAGAACCAAGGTATCAATCCAGTAGGAGACTACACGCAAGTCCCTCGTACCTACACAAACAAATAAGAACCTCGCAACCAACGCGATAAATCGGTTGTCAATCCCTTCACGGTCACTTATGAGAGTGAGATCTAATAGAGATAATAATGATAAGATAAATATTTTTGGTATTTTTATGATAAAGATTGGAAGTAAAGATTGCAAAATAAACGGTAATAGAAATAGCTTGTTATCAGAAGATTAATATAAGGGAGAATAGACCCGGGGGCCATAGGTTTCACTAGTGGCTTCTCTCAAGATAGCATACGTATTACGGTGGGTGAACAAATTATTGTCGAGCAATTGATAGAAAAGAGAATAATTATGAGAATATCTAGGCATGATCATGTATATAGGCATCACGTCCGTTACAAGTAGACCGACTCCTCTACTACTACTACTCCACACATCGACCGCTATCCAGCATGCATCTAGAGTATTAAGTTCATAAGAACAGAGTAACGCATTAGGTAAGATGACATGATGTAGAGGGATAAACTAAAGCAATATGATATAAACCCCATCTTTGTATCCTCGATGGCAACAATACAATACGTGTTGTTTCCCTTTCTGTCACTGGGATCGAGCACCGCAATATTGAACCCAAAGCTAAGCATTTCTCCCATTGCAAGAAAGATCAATCTAGTAGGCCAAAACAAACTGATAATTCGAAGAGACTTGCAAAGATAACCAATCATACATAAAAGATTTCAGAGAAGAATAAAATATTGTTCATAGATAGACTTGATCATAAACCCACAGTTCATCGGATCTTGACAAACACACCGCAAAAAGAGTTACATTGAATATATCTCCAAGAAGATCGAGGAGAACTTTGTATTGAGATTCAAAGAGAGAGAAGAAGCCATCTAGCTAATAGCTATGGACCTGAAGGTCTGAGGTAAACTACTCACACATCATCAGAGGGGCCATGGAGTTGATGTAGAGGCCCTCCGTGATTGATGCCCCCTCCGGGGGAGCTCCGGAAAAGGCCCCAAGATGGGATCTCTTGGGTACAGAAGGTTGCGGCGGTGGAAATAGGGTTTCATGGTGCTCCTGGATGTTTTCGGGGTATATGGGTATATATAGGAGGAAGAAGTAGGTCGGTGGAGCCATGAGGGGGAGGGCGCGCCCAGGGGGGTAGGCGCGCCCCCTGCCTCGTGGCCTCCTCGTTGGTTGCTTGACGTCCACTCCAAGTCCTCTGGATCACATTTGTTCCAAAAATCACGCTCCCGAAGGTTTCATTCCGTTTGGACTCCGTTTGATATTCCTTTTCTGCGAAACACTGAAATAGGCAAAAAACAGCAATTTGCACTGGGCCTCGGGTTAATAGGTTAGTCCCAAAAATAATATAAAAGTGTATAATAAAGCCCATTAAACATCCAAAATAGAATATATAATAGCATGGAACAATAAAAATTATAGATACATTGGAGACGTATCACACCTCCACGTTCAGCACACGTTCAGCTTGGTGACGTCCCTTGAACTCTAGATCCAGTTGCGGCCGAGGGAGAGTTCCGTCAGCACGACGGTGTGGCGACAGTGATGATGAAGTTTATGTTGGAGATATGCCCTAGAGGCAATCATGTATGATGATATTTCCTATGTGTTTATGAATAAAGATAGTCCTTGGACCTTATCAATGATGTGTATCAGCAAGTACGTGACTTGTTTGTGGGACTATGCTCTGTATGATGACTGTCCTAAAAGGTCCCTAGTCGAAAAGGGTTGTGTAGACGCGTAGCCGACTAGACTAGCATATGACATGGTCGATGGCTTGGTCTCACTAGCCATGGAGCATTGGATGCTAATCGGATAATATGGACTCGGAAGGATCTGGTCGGATTCGACGTAGTCATATCCAAGTTGAGATAAGGTCTGAGTCGGACAGGCCCAACTATGAGATGCAGCGATATGTCATCTATGAGTCTCTAGTACAGCATACATTCTATGTCCTACGACCTGAGCAGGCGCATGTACTCGGGATGGTGGCAGACTTGCTTTGGGCCAACCAAACACTACTCCATGACTGGGTAGTTACAAAGGTAGGTTTCGGGCTTGTCCAGATCCATGCTGTGAGATATGGTCGAGCAAGATGGGATTTGCCCCTCCGATCAGGAGAGATATACTCTGGGTCCCTCGTGTGATCCGACCAAGAAAAACATGGCCATGCGATTAGGATTATGAGATAATCCAGTTTGTGGTCGACATCACTGGAATGAGAAAGAGGTCGAACTAGCACAAGGATGACAAACTCGCCTTGAGCCCGACAACATATATCGTGTGGCAAAGGGAACAGAAGTATGATGTACAGGTTCGCCTAACCAGCTTCATAGTTTTCTTGGTGTTCGGCATGCCTTTCTAGGGGCCGCTACCAACCGTGCAGTTCGGAGGTGATCCGAACTACGACCAAGCCGGCTTGAACCTAAGGGGTCGTGTTCTTAAGGGAAGGAACATATGAGGTCGGATCCGAGGACACTGGTCGGATGTGATCTGAGCTGTGTTCGGATTCTGGCTAAGTAGACTTATGGGATTTAGTGTCCGTGCGAGGCCCAAGTGTTGATCCCACGATGGACGCCTATATAAAGTGGGGGTGCGGCACACTCATTAGATTGATCACTTCGGCGTTGTCACTAGGGTTTGCATGTGTTGCGAATAGCCACCTCCACTCGACCGCCGACTATGTGATCGGACCTAGCAGTCCGCCACATGGTGTTCCTCCTGCACGCGCGGATACCGTTAGAGGCGGTGCACTTGCATTGCTCCGGAGAACTTGTGTGTGGGAACCAACGACCTGCTGTTCGAGGGAGATCGGACGAGGAGGAGACGAATCACGCGGGCGCGCTGCCCCAACTCTTCTTCCACTGCACGGCACTGCGCATCTAGTGGTAACGATCTGTGATCCATCTCCCGTAGCATGTTCTTGGTTTTTCTGTGTGTAGGAATATTTTAATTTGCAGTCGACGGACCCTACCGTAGACCTCAATGGTTTACTGGCGCAGGGCTTCGCCTAAGCACTACAACGATATGACCGAGGTGTGTAACTGTGGAGGGGGGCACCACACACGGCTAAGAGAAACTTGTGTGTTCTTTGGGGTGCCCCCTCCCACGTATATAAATGGGGGAGGAGGACGGCCTAGAGGGGGGGCGCGCCATGGGGAGTCCAACTAGGATTCCCAATCCTAGTTGGAGTCCCCTTCCATCCAAGAGAGGGAGAAGGAAGGAAGGAGGAAAGGAAGAGAAGGAAGGAGGGGGGCACCGCCCCCTCCCCTTTTCCAATTTGGACTGGGCAGGGGCGCGCCGCCACCTCTGGCCGGCCCTCTCTCTTCTCCACTAAGGCCCATGATGGCCCATTAACTTCCCCGGGAGGGGGGGGGGGTCCGGTAACCCCCGGTACTCCGAAACTTATCAGAAACGACCCGAACCATTCCGATGTCCGAATGTAGCCTTCCAATATATGAATCTTTATGTCTCGACCATTTCAAGACTCCTCGTCGTGTCTGTGATATCATCTGGGACTCCGAACAAACTTCGGTTCATCAAAACACGAAACTCGTAATACAAATCGTCATCGAACGTTAAGCATGCGGACCCTACGGGATCGAGAACTATGTAGACATGACCGAGACACATCTCTGGTCAATAACCAATAGCGGAACCTAGATGCTCATATTGGTTCCCACATATTCTACGAAGATCTTTACCGATCAAACCGCATAACAACATACGTTGTTCCCTTTATCATCAGTATGTTACTTGCCCGAGATTCGATCGTCGGTATCATCGTACCTAGTTCAATCTCGTTACCGGCAAGTCTCTTTACTCGTTCTGTAATGCATCATCCCATCACTAACTCATTACTCACATTGCTTGCAAGGCTCATAGTGATGTGCATTACCGAGAGGGCCCAAAGATACCTCTCTGATACACGGAGTGACAAATCCTAATCTCGATCTATGCCAACTCAACAAACACCATCGGAGACACCTGTAGAGCATCTTTATAATCACCCAGTTATGTTGTGACGTTTGATAGCACACACGGTGTTCCTTCGGTACTCGGGAGTTGCATGATCTCATAGTCCGAGGAACATGTATAAGTCATGAAGAAAGCAATAGAAGAAAAACTAAATGATCATTATGCTAAGCTAATGGATGGGTCTTGTCCATCACATCATTCTCTAATGATGTGATCCCATTCATCAAATGACAACACATGTCTATGGTCAAGAAACTTAACCATCTTTTATTAACGAGCTAGTCTAGTAGAGGCATACTAAGGACGCTCTGTTTGTCTATGTATTCACACATGTACTAAGTTTCCGGTTAATACAATTCTATCATGAATAATAAACATTTATCATGATATAAGGAAATATAAATAACAACTTTATTATTGCCTCTAGGTCATATTTCCTTCACCGCGGAGTTAGGCGAGGCGGCCCTAGGTTTTCGTGTGAGAAGACGGATATGCGGTGTCTACTGTTTTTTTGTGCGCTTAAGGGAAGAGGGGCGACAAAAATGAATTGGTGGAGATTGGATGTGGAGTGGGAGGATGAGCGAAAGGCTTGGCAGTACACGACCCTTCTGGCAGGAAAGGAACCTTAGGTTATTTTTAGATAGTAGAGATAAATAGAACATCCTCTCCGATTTCATTTAAAGGAACCTTAGGTTCTTTTTAGATAGTAGAGATAAAGAGAACATCCTCTCCTCGGCCTATCTAATTTCATTCCCCTAGCACCGGGAAGGCCGAGGGCGCGCCAGAGAGGAAGGTGCAGAGGAGCTTCCTAGGGGAATGGGCTGCCGGCAACGGGCAAGGGCGGTGACGCAAGCAGAGGCGGGGACGGGGCGGCTGGCGGCGAGTGTCAGGCAAGTTGTAGCTTCGTGTGTGTGGTCATGTGCTCGGCCGAGAGCGAGAGAGCCTCACGGGCGTGGTTTTTTTTGGGTCAAATGTTACTGGGCCAAAAATTTCTTTCTTTGGCCCATCTCTATAGGTATATAGGCCAAAACTAAATCCCAGGGTGGGCCGCGGCCCACCCTGGCCACCCTGTAGCTCTGCCCCTGCCTATCAACACGTATAAGCTTTTGACGACCGAAAATATAGATCATCTATCGTTGCTATTACATAACAACGGTGGTGCCCACGGACATCGTGACCTTATTGAGGGTGTTGGAAGTTCTTCCTTTTTCATGTTATCTTTTTTTAACTGATTGTCTTGTTAGCTTAATTCCTCTTGATGTTGCAGAAGCAGTACATAAACCTTGATTCTTCTGGATGCGACTTGACGCTCTTATATAGTTTTCGTGTTTTGGTTCTATACGAACTTATAGAAATGGATACCTAAAACCTATGCCATGAGATTTCACAGCTATGAAAGGCTCTACATATTTCACATCCTCTTCAAGTTACACAAACATGAAAGGATCTTTGGGTTGCCCGTTTTGTTCTTGAGCACCTGTATCCAATGAGGAGGCGACATGTCTGTGGACAATTGCGCGCAAGTGACCGATTACTTTCTAGACGGCGTGCAACCACTCCGACAACGGTCTATGGCGAGGCCAACAGCACCGACATGGACACCTCTGCTGCCTTCTCGACCAACACATGTTCAGCATCTCGTTATTGGTGTTTCATGTTTGCTTTGCTTTATATGTAAACATGGCTAAAATGCTTCTATGTTATTACTTGTGCAAACTCGCATGTCTATTCTGCCATTGATCACGAACGATGCATATTTTCTATGTTACTTTTCTGGTTCAATCTTGGTCGCAAAATTTTATAGTACTCTCAACGACTTCTGTTGGCAGGTCTTGGTTGTAGTCTCACTATCCAAGCACATGCTATCATTTGGTTTCAATAAAAAAACCGGCAATTTTATCAACTACAAAATGAGTTTTCATGCAAATATTGACTCAGTGGTGTCTGAATTTGTTTAAGATCTTCAAAACCAAAAACAAAATTGCACGTTAATACGATATGTAATACTCCGATCCGATCCATATTAATTGTCAGTGCTTTAATACAACTTTAGTAGGGAGTATTACAAGTTTTTATTTTTTATTTAACAGTAAAGGAGTATTACAAGTTTACAACTAAGTGTTTCATCTTATCTTCTATCACATAATATCTTTGGTCAATAATGACAAAATGAAATGCATTTGACTCTGATTAAAATGGTCATATTATTACATTTTCACAACACGTTCACTTTGTTCGCTGGCAGGGCTCTATGACTTAAAGTTCGATTCTGGCAAAAATAAAAAATAAAAGCCTAAAGTTATATTATGAGTGTGAAAGTGAAGCAACCAATACCAACTCAACACTCAAATCACATGGTGGCTATTTCCTCGCATGCATGTAATTATAAGACACTTGCCGAAATAACAGTATGGCATGAAGCTGCAACAGATTAACCGTACCATTGTAACTTCACAACCGGAAACGCCGGGACAATGACACACGTCCAGCCCATATAACTAGCCACGATCTAAGACTTAGAATAAACCCACCATTGACTAGGAGTAGTATATCCATGGAGGCGACCATGGTAGTAATGGTACACGCCCTTGCCGCCATCCTTACACTCTGGCTGATCTCGAGGTCCCTGTGGCATCTGGTATGGAGGCCGTATGCCTTCGTCGGCTGGTTTGAACGGCAGGGGATACGAGGGCCACCTTACAGATTCGTCCTTGGGTCTTTGTGGGAGATGAAACAGATGTTGATTGCCGAGAGAGGTAGTCTGTGTCTCTTAGCGCTATTTAAAATGTTTGTTCATTTGTTTGGACCAAAGTCTCTTAGCGCAAGACCTTTTGTAAACGCTATAGCGTGCTATAGCGGAGCTATAGCGGGCTATTTAAAACAGTGCGAGAACCTCAAGGTTGTTGCAACACGGTAGTTCTTTTTTAATCTATGCAACACGGTAGTAATTAAGCTTATTTTAGCCGTCTGCTTTGTTGGACTAAATTAAATGGCCTACTTTTGGTGGTTTATCCTATGGGGTAGTCTGTGTCAGCTATGACAGGGGAAAGCACACAAAAGATGATTGTGCAATGGTGCAACCTAATAGAAAAGGGTGACGGCCACCAAGCCAAGATAGACATGGGGTGCTACGCTGAAGAGTTGACTCTAGGAGTCATCGAACGGGTGATCTTCGGCGCGCACTACAAAGAAGCCCGGGAGGTGTTCGCCGAGGGCAAGGAGATCAAGAAGCTCGTGGTGCATGCGCTTGCAGATCCTCGAATACCCGGATTTAGGTATAAACATTTGTAGATTTAGCAAAACCGCACATTAATTAAGCATTGGAAGGGCAGCCAGATCACACTATATGTCTAGCTAAATAAAATTTTGTTGGTGTATACAGATACCTGCCGACCCGCCGTAACTTTCAGGCATGGAAACTTGACAGGTCGATAACGAGCAAGATAACACGGCTCATAAAGGAGCGGCTTGCCAGTGGTGTCGACGGAGATGACCTAATCGGGTTGATGCTGCGGGCAAACAAGTCAGAAGAAGTCGAGTCATTGAGCAGCGATGATATGATCAGTGAGTGCAAGACCATCTTCGCCGCAGGGCAGGACACAGGTGCCACCCTCCTCACCTGGGGGATGTTCTTGCTCACCATCTACCCAGAATGGAAAGAGAGGCTCAGGGAGGAAGTGCTGAGAGAATGCAGGGATGATGATGGCGAAGCCCCCTATATCAATAGCATCAAAGTCCTTGGCAAACTCAAGCTAGTATGTGCATATAAGACATAATACTTCGATTCATGTCTTATAAATTCTCTGATATCTTGGTGCATATATGCCAATGCAGCTTAACATGTTCCTTCTTGAGACACTGAGGCTCTACAGTCTCCTGCCGTTCTTGCTGAGGAAGACCGCGTCTGACACAACATTAGCAAACATCAAATTTCGAAAAGGAACCATGATAACAATTCCGGTCATGACGTTGCACCGGAGCAAGGAGATTTGGGGCCTCGACGCCGACGAGTTCAACCCCATGAGGTTTGAGAAAGGCGTCTTGGGGGCTGCCAACAACACGTATGCAATGTTGGCCTTCTCATGCGGGCCACGTGGGTGCCCAGGGAGGAACTATACCATGATCGAGGTGCAGACTGTGATGACGATGATCCTGAGAAGATTCTCCTTCTCCCTCTCTTCCCAGTATGTTCACATGCCCAGGAACTTCATCTCACTTGCACCTAGGTATGGCCTTCCCCTAATCGTGAGGAAACTGATGGATGGAGAAAAAAAGTGACATTTAATATATTAATTTGTGTCGTTTGTAATAAATAATATCTATGTTCTGCCTAGAAAAGAGGCAAGATGGATGTGCGGCGTGTGATGTGCTTTGTAAAATTGATGTGATTTGGGAAGGTGGCACACAAGTAAATAAACTCCAATCTTGGTTGTGTATGTAGTTGTATACTTGTATGTTTAAATCCTCTTGAGACACTACAATGTTGTCTCATGCATTGTGTCCTTTGAATTCATGTATAGTTGATATTTTTAGAAAGAGATGTGTTTCCAATAACCCCATATACCGTAATTTGCTATACTGATATGGAGGTAGTCAAGCAAGTGCTTACAGACAGGGCAGACTTGTTGCAAAAGGTCCACCTGAATCCAATCATGGAAAGCATCTTACACAACGGAATTGTACTCTCAAATAGATCATTTGAAGCGGATCGCAAAGTCATTTAATCGATCTTCGACAAGGAGAATCTTAATTGGGGGTCTTTCATTTTTGAAGATGAGAAGATTTCTAGTCATCAAGATGCCCCAAACTGCTAAGAACATAATTTCCATTGCATAAGGACTTCAAAGAGCCGACTTGAGTTGTGAGTTTCATCTAAATGGGAGATACATCTATGTCTTGAGGGGCAGATGTCATCAAAGCACTGTTGTTGGGGAAGCTCAAGACCCTCACATGATTTGCCGTTGTGTTCCGGCGAACTTCGGGCTCTTGGTGTTGTCCGTTCACCTTTGTTAAATCACGGCACAATGATGCCTCCTCAACTTGATAATCGTTCTGATTTTCCATGGCAGAGCCCCCAATCAAGGTTCGTGTTCAAGCATTCGCTTATTCTGGATGCTCCTATGTTGTCTGGTGGGGTTCGGTACGCACGCCGGAGCAGTGCGTTAGGTTGTTTTCAAAGTATTGGTATTGTGATCCCTCGACGACACCCAACATCTACTTGTGCATTTCGTGGTGATGGTCTTTCTGGGCGTCCATTTCCTCTTCTTCTTTTAACCTTGTTACTTGTTTGGTTTTCAGCCGGTTTTCCTCACAAATGGGATCAACTTGTTCAGGTTTTCAGTCTGATTTTCCTCATAAACATGATGAAGGTTTTCGATCCAGTTTCCAAAAAGATATTTAAACACTGTTGTGTAGAAGTACAATTTCGGCTAAATGGATCTTTTAGTGTTTTCCTGGCAGATCACACAGCTAAAACTTGGGACTTCGGAATTCAAATGTATGATGAGGAGAAAAATTCACTGTAGGTACCAAAACTTGAGCTGGCTGACACTTTAGTACCACTATTTCAAAATACCCGAACTACAGTCCATGTACTTGCGCAGAGGGTTCACTTTGGTCTGTATCTACGTTTTCGTGTACGTATTCGTTGACTTAGCCGAGTCAGCGGCCGCCGGCTAGGCTTTGACCGCCACCTGGTCGAGCGTGGGTTAATACTACTGCATCCGGGGGGTGCAAAATCGCCAAACCTGGTCGACCGACCGCGCACCTGGTCGCACCTGGTCGGCCTGCTCCCTTATCCCCTTGCTCTCCACTTCCTCTCCTCCGAACCCTAGCCTCCGCCGCAGCCATTGTCGATGTCGTCGCCCTCCGCCGTCGCAGCCATTGCCGACGCCCTCCTCTGCCTCCTCCTTCATGTCGTCTTCCAGCTCCATCCGCTCTGCACTTCGTGGCCGCTCTGTTGTTGTACCATTGATCGGGTGCTCGGATTGCGGCGAGCAGGTGAGGTTCTACCGGTCTGGCACCGATGAGCATGATGGATGGATCTTCTACAAGTTCGTGAACCACCATGTAAGTGCCAGTTCAGTAGATTGATTCATGCCTTGTCAACTCATTGTAGTATTGAAGTAGAGCACTGATTAAATTGGTCTTTAGGTTCTCTCCAGTAGTTGAGATTGTCCTTGGTTGCAAAATCAGTTGGTTAACTAGTCATTGCACTGATTAATACAGTAGTTGGTTAACTAGGTTGCCATTGATTCATTCACTCTGTAATTTCTGTTCTCAGGTCACTTGTGATTTTTGGCGCTGGGAGCTTGAATATGTGCAGCATCTGGTTGAAACAAGGAGTCCGATTGGTGATGCTGTTGTAGATGCAATTGGTGCAGCTGAGGACAGGAGGGAAGAGCCTGAGAGGCAGAGGACTGAATCAATGGCAGGCAGAGGCACAGTTGGAACGGGCATGGCTGGGAGAGGCACGGCTGGAGGAGCGAATTATGCCAGCTCCATTGAGAATAAGTATGCTACCAAGCAGCAAATTGCTATGCTTTTAGGGTTAGGCAGAGAGATTTTGCTGCTGCTAAAGCTGCTGATGGCTTTTGTTATAGTGCTTTGTGTGATGTGTTTCACCTTAATTATGAAGAAGTGAAGTGTTGCTAATTGAGTAGGTGCAGGTGTTCTAAGAGATCTCTTGTTCTAAACTGAGCATACTAAAATGCCAGTGTAGAGATCTTTTGTTTGCTCAGTATGAAGTCTTGGTTGTAATGCTTGTTGTAATGGATAATATGTCAGTAATGTGAAGTCTGCTTGACCTAATTGCTTTGAAATTACTGACAGATATATTTGATGTCAGAAGTGTAGTTAAACTAATTCTGACAGTAGTTTACCTAATTCAAATTCTGTCAGAACTGTACTTAACCTCATTGCTTTCAAATTACTGACAGGTTAACTTATTATAACTAATTGCTGTCATAAATGTAACTCATGTCAGCCCAGGCCCCCTTTCTCAACACAACTGAACTCAAAAGCAAGCTTGTACTTGCACCTGCTGCAAACACCCACCCAGCAACTTGCACTCTACATGTAGCTTTGGTCCACCACCAGTCCACCACCACCATCAGATCCCCTTCTTCCTCATCTTTCATCTTCAATTTCGTGCACCACCAGATCCCTTCTCTCCTCTGTCCAATAGCACCAACAGATCCCCTTCTCATCTCCAGTTAGCAGCAACCATGGTGTCCTGGGATGATCTTCCCAGTTCTTCTGAAGATGACTCTGTGACCAGCAAGGTTAGTGTGCTCTCTCAATTAAACACCCAGTCTAGGGTTTCTCAGCTAGGGTTTCTCTCTCAATTGATTCCAAATGTCTCTCTTTTGTTTAGCCACCTACCACAATTTCCTATGAGGAATGGAGTGGCTTGGCTACAGATCTGCCTAGCTTTAGATGTGGGCATGGATCTTTGTGTGAGAAGCATGTGGCATTTGAATCTGTTGATAGTGGCAGAAGGTTTCTAGCTTGTGCACAGAAGGTTAGTAATTTTTTTTGCATTTGGCACTGTTAAACAGGAAGTCATTTGTAGTATGTTTTAAGTTTCATCATCATGCACAGAATTGAATACTGGCAGTTAACTGAATTTTTGGTTTGGTCTAAATTGTTAGGAGGTACCTAAATGCAGATATGTTGAGTGGGTTGCCCCTGAGTGGCCTGATGCTCTGAAGATGAGCCTAGCTAGTATATGTGCCATGTATGAAGAGGAGAAAAAATAGAGGCTCAGACAGAATGTTGTGAGTGCTGAAGAAAACTTGAAGGTTCTTGAAGAGAAGCAGAAGATGAGAATGAGTTGAGGCATTTCAAGCTTGATTTTGCTAAGATGTTGGCTGAGAAGGAGCAGGCAATGAGCCAATTAGGCAGCACACAACTTGCTCTGACTGGTCTAAAGGAAGAACTTGAGAAGAAGAAGATGACAGACAAGTCAGTAACCAACATTCATTAGGTATTCAGGGTTAAAGCAGATAAAGAGAGGGACCAAGCAGTGCAGGAGAGGGACCAAGTGATTCAAGAGAGGGATGACTTGAAGCATGAGAAAAGGAAGCTTAAGTACATGATCGGTGACATATTCAAACACAAAGAGGCCACCAAGGAGAAGATAAGGAAGCTGAAGGGCATGCTGGATGAATTTGTGTCATTGTAAAAAAATGACTTTGTATCTTTCCTAGAATGTGTACCTTCTGTCAAATGAACATGAACCTCCTCCTAGATTTGTGTCATTTGTACTTTCTGTCAAATGTTAACTAAATTGGGTTTAGATAACTAAATTGGGTTCAGATAAGAAATTGAAGTGGGTTCAGATAAGAAATTGAAGTTAACTGTCAGTGCTGCTTCTTTTGGAAAGATTTGCTGTTTTTTATGACTGAATTTGTATGCCTGTACCAAATTACACAAAAAGAGTTTTGCCTAGGTCTCGAACCCAGGACCTGTGGTATTGAACGTTGGTGGCAATGCCAGTGGGGTAAGTAGTAATGCTTTGATCAAGAGCAGGTACTAACCTAACTATTTAGTACTAGTTGCTGGTGGCAACGCCTCTTCGGTTTCCTTCTCTCCTCTTTAAGCCCACCCACCCATCGCTCCACTCTCCACTCACCTTCAGTCCACCGCTCCACTCTCCACTCACCTTCAGTCCACCGCGTCGCCTCGGTTACCCCGCACCAAACCCCCACTTAGTCATCAAGAAAACCCTCACCGCCGACCACCACACCGCCGCCGCGGACATGGAGAACAGCCCCGTCTGGAAGAGGGTCATCGATGACCTCGCAGGCGATGACAAGGCCATGCGCGCGAACCTGACAGAGATCGGGAAGTGGTTCCCCAGCTGTGCGATGCTGCGTCACCACGCGCGTGGCCTCTTTAAGGCCATGACCGATGATGAGCTGGACCGCGCCTGCCCCAATCACAATGGTATCCATTATGCACTCGTCCTCCGCTTCGCGATGCAGGAGACGTGCTCCGACGACCCGGGGCAGCGAGCCTAGTGGTGGATGTAGCAGTCTGCCACTGCGTCGCGGCAGCCGGATCCGTTGCGTGTTGTCTCGCGAATGGAGCGCGTCCACAACGTCGACCTGGCCGTCCCCGCGCCTGTCAACACGGCCTACTGGGACCACTACCAACCCGACTACCTCGGGCGCGATGACGTCTCCGAGTACATCTCGTCCGACTCGGAGTATGACTCCGGCTCCGACGACGACTCTGGCTACGCCACCGACTCATCCTGGTCGACTGGCTGGGAGGAGCTGGAGGTGATTATCCTCTCTGACGACGAGCCGGAGGTCAATGTGGCGGCGCCCGTCGTCCCCGAGCCGGAGGTCCAGATGGTGGCGCCCGTCGCCAGGGAGGGTGACAAGCACCACCCCATTGACGTTGAGCTGCTTCCCGATGTTCCTGACATCGTCAAGCAGGAGGTGGAGGTGGTCTTGGCCCTGCAAGCACAGGACGTCGTAGCACAGCCAGAGAGGAAGAAGAGGAAGGCGGTAGCTGAACATGGAGGTTCATTGCTCGGAGCGCCTCCAGAAGATGAAGAAGATGCAGTAGTAGGCATGAAGAAGATGTAGTTAGGTATGCTGAAATATACAGATTTTCAGCATATAAGCCATAAAATAGTAGTTTGTTAGGTGTGCTTGTATATTAAGCACATAAGTTATTTGTAATTTCTAGCTGTTGAACTGGTGTTGATGCTATATAAATGTTGAACTGGCTGTGATGCTATATAAGTGTCTTGTTGCTACAAAATGTTGTTGATGCAGTCTTATTGCTATATAAGGCAATAATTCCAAAAGAAGTAGCTCCTAAGGTTTAGAATCTTAACTGAATTTTTGTGTGGATCTTTGTCTTAACTAAACTTCGTCTTAACTGAATTTTTGTCTGAATCTTTCTAGGATAACTAAATTCAGACAACTGTTAAAATTTAGTTAACTGTAAAAATTTAGTTATCTTTGCAAACTAAATTCAGTTAATTGTAAAAATTCAGTTATCTTTGCAAACTAAAATCAGTTAACTGTAAAAGTTCAGTTCTCTTTGCAAACTAAATTCAGACAACTGTTAAAGTTCAGTTAACTGTTATAATTCAGTTAACAGGGAGGGGAGTGGAAGCATAATAAGCAGGTTGTCAAGTAACACTTGAGCAAAGCACCGTTCCTATCGCACTGGCATTGCACGTAGTTTATCAAACCACAGGTCTTGGTTTCAACACCCATGCCACCTTTATTGTTTATTTTATTTTTTTATTTTATGCAGTTAAGTATCTAAACTCCAACAGTGAATAAAGCCACTGATTTATTATAGTTTCAAATTGAATTAAGTGAATAAAGTCACTGAACTCCAACACTTTTCATTTTGAATTCAGTGCATGAAGTCATTGAATGAGTACAAGTGCAACTGCACTGAATCATCTAAACTCCAACAGTTCAAAAGAGTCTCATTATAGTTTTTGCCAAAAAATTACAAGTGCAAAAGCACTGAATCATCCCAACCCCAACAGCTTCAAAGAGTCTCATTGTAGTTTTTTGCCAAAAAATTAGAAGTGCAAAAGCACTGAATCATCTAAACTCATCAAACATGTTCACTCTCTTCAGCTTCTTGGGCACATGTCCACTTGGTCCTGCCTGCGTCCTCTGCTTAGCTCTTAATCTCTTGGCCTCTTCTTGCTATTTCTTCCTCGCTTCTTGATCTTTTTTCTCCTCAGTGCTGACATAGCTCTCTTTGCTTATTGAGCTTCTTTTCTCTTCAGTGCTGCATCTGCTTTAGTTGCCATTGCTTCAAGGGCTCTGGCCTCCTTCTCTTCTTGCAATGCAGCTTTTCTTGCTGTTGCAGCTTCCTGCCTTGCTGCAGATTCCAAAGCTTTCTTCTCTTGTGCTGCTCTTCTTCTACTTTGTGAACACTCTGCTTTCCTCCGTGCAATTTCTTGCCTTTTTGCTTCTGCCTCTTATGCTTTCTTCTCTGCCATCTCATTCATGGCCTCAAGTGCTGCATCTCTCCTGGCTGCCATCTTTCTATCTTTCTCTCTTTTCATCTTCAGCAACTTCATGGTCTGGTTGCCTTCATTTGTAGTTGTTGTCTGTGCTGTAGTGTGAGAACTGGATGCCAGTGAGATGAATGAAGAATCTGGCAAAATGGTTTCAGTATCTTCCCTAGGAACAGGTTTGGATTATTGCATCCTATGAAGCATTGTAAATCCAAAGTCATGCACCTGTACAAAACAAACATCACATGTTAACATCGGTACAACAAAAAGGATTGGACAAAAGAGGTCAAAATGAAGGGACAAAAGTGGAGAATTTTCCTGAAAAACAACTGGTGTATCTGCTCCATCATCTTGTGTGGCAATGACCTCATCATCTTGTGTGGCAATGACCTCATCATCTTGTGTGACAATGACCTCCTCATGTGTATCATGGCCATCAACATGGGCCTCCTCATGTGTAACTTGGCCATCAACATGGACCTCCTCCTGTGTAAGTTGACCATCCTCTTGTGTGACTTGGCCATCATCTTGTTGTGCCAAAACAATTTCATCATCTGACACATCATCAGGAATGGCCCTTGGACCCCTTCTTGTTGTTCTCTCTGCTAGATTTGGCAAAATTCCAGCCCTTCTTTGATTACATCCTTTGATGTTGTGGCCTATTTCATGGCAGTATGAACATGTTATTGTGATTCCATGTCTGCTCATCACCTTGGTTCTATCTTTCTTTTCAATCTCATAAGGCTGCTTTCTCCTACTCTTGTTTGAAGGCCTCCTTACTTTTTTTCATAGACAGGTGGCTTGATCTCACAACCATTCATCTTCTGCCACTCACTCCTATCTCTGCAAGGCTTGATAATGGGTTTGTATGCTAACTTGAATGCTTCTATACTGTAACAGGAGTGCACCAAACTCTTAGGATCAATCCTCTCATGTCTGCAGCATGCAATTGCATGGTGACATGGAACTCTACTAAGATCCCACCTTTTGCATATACAGCTTTCTTCCTTCATGTCAACAATGTATGTCATGTTCCTGTTGTCAACCTAAAATATGCCATCACCAGCCCCTGAAACCATGCATATAGCTGACAGCTCTATATTCTTCTCAATTCTTTTCCTAATTTTTGGGCATATTGAGCCAGGCCAGGCCTCTGCCTCCTTTCTTTTGTTGTAGAATCTGACCATGAGCTGTGTTTTGATCTTGTCAATCATTGATCTGAGATGCATCTCCCTAGCCTCAAGAATATATTTGTTGAAAACCTCATAGTTGTTGTTCAGAAGGATATCACACTTGACCAATTCTCTTTGGAAGCCCCTAACCCAAGTGTTGAGTGGTAGCTGCTCAAGCCATTTGTATGCTTCAAGGCTGATGACCTTCATTTCCTCCATGCTTGCAGCCCACAATTCTGGTGTTGTGCTCCTTGCACACTTTCATAACTGGTTCTTAAGAACATCTCCTTTGTGTGTTTGCTAAAAATTCTGCCATATATGCCTAACACAGTGCATGTGCTCTGCATCAGGAAAGTGTTGCCTCACTCCCTTGATCAGGCCCTTTTGCTTGTCTGACATTATAGTCCATGGCTCTGTGTTTACAATTCCCAAGTCACTCTTCAGATTTGACAGAAACCATTTCCATGTGTCCGTGTTCTCTACCTCAACAACTGCAAAAGCTATAGGGTAAATGCAGTCATTAGGATCCATGCCAACAGCACATAGCATAACACCTCCATACTTTTTCTTCAGGTGGCATCCATCCAAACAAATGACAGGCCTACAGGCTTGCATGAAACCCCTTTTGCAGGCATCCAGGGAGAAATAACAATTTGCAAATATCCCATCACTGACACCCACATGGACAGAACTGCCTGGATTTGATCTTCTGGATTCTTGTGCATAATCCCACATGCTGCTGTATCGCTCCAACTCATCTCCTTCAATCACTTCCTTCACTAGCCTCTTAGCCCTTCTGAGCTTGCTCCTTGTTGTTGTCATGTTCCAATCTTTCTAAACCACCCTTGCAAAAAAATTCATATTCATGTTTTCATCTGCTCTGAAGGAATCAACATATTTTCCAGCCATAAAAGGAGCAGTGAATGACTTAATACATCAAATGATGCAGACAAGGTCCAAGGGCACCCATCTTCACAAATGGCATTCGGTCTTTTCCTATCATTTTTGGGGCATTTAATGTCAACTCTCTCCTGACAACTGTACTCTTTGATAGCTTTCCTTAGGAACTCAATAGATCCAAAGGTCTGGCCAACTTGAAACTATGGTTTATTCAGGTCTTCCCCTTTAAAACTTTTGAAATTCAGCTTCACCTTATCTTCATCAGAAGATGGCAGACACATATCCACATCTTCAGTAGGATCATCAGCTTCTTCTTGGACTGCTTTACCTTTGCCTTTCTCACAATCAATATTTTTGTCAAACAAGTCATCATCATCTTGCCGATCAATGTCTGAATCAACAATTTGTGGAATGTAATCTTCATATGAATCCTGCATTACTAAACAACCAACTATGTCTGCTGCATCCATGTTCAAAAACCTAGAGTATTTCCTGGCCCTAAACCCAAAATGAGATGAAAGGTAAGTAGTTCCTGGGTAGGGTGGACTTGGTATGAAATCATCTTCTTCTGACTCTGCTCCACTTTCTGACTCTGCTTCATCTTGCTCATGCTCTTGATCATGCTGAGGCAGCACCTGTTCCACTTGAGGGAGCTCAGCCTGCTCCTGTTCCACTAGAGTGAGATCAGCCTGCTCCTCTTGCTGCTTTTCTGCCTACTCCACTTGTTGCTGGTGTGCCTTCTCCTTCTTTGGCCTAATGCCACTGAATCTGACAATTGGAGGATCCTCGTCATCAGAGTGAATAGGAATAGGAGATATAAATGATCTCATGCTCTCATCATGATCAAGGAATATCTGTTGGAAGTGGTTGCCATTCAGAACACAATCCTTCATGTTTTCTGTCATAGTGTTGTCCCCTGTCTTGATCTCTCTTAATCCATTCTTATACACTGTCAAACCGGAAACACACCAATAAGCCCTGATCCTGCCCTCAAACTCATATCCAATTTCCTCCACTACACCGGCAACAACATTAGGTGTCCAATTATCTATGTCATAGTAATCATACCAAATGGAGTGACCTTTGTGATAATCCCTATGCTTGCCAGCACACAGAAAATAGCCACCATGTATGACCTCAACAGAGAAGTGGTTGCTTATATTAAGGGTCCTGCAAAACAATCAAGTTGAAAAAGTTCAGACATTTCAGACTACAGAGAGGTTCAGACAGTACAAAATTCAGACTTTTTTACTTTTACAGAAAGAAAAACAGAGATTCCTGGCTCCAATTAACAAATGTATGATCTTACATGTCATAAAGCAACCATTTTTGGTAAATCTGACCCAATGTAATTGCAAATTAAAACCATTGTTGGTCCAATTAACACTCTGACACTAAAAGCAACCTTTACTGCTTAAACCCTGGACCCCTGGACCCATGACAATTTGGGGGAAGATCTCAATTGGGGGAGAAAGACCCCTAACCACTCCAGATCTCTACAAACATGGCCATCAACTGCAAACCCCCCATGACGCATCCCTATTTTTGGCCTGCCACTATGTTCATCAAGAAACTGCTAAAACCCTACCACCCACACCCAATCCGTCAAAGAGTTGAACAAACGCCTAAACCCTAGCTCATATGTGCAATTGATGTGACCAAGAACTCTTTACGGGAGCTAAATTCGACAGATCGAACAACGGAGCTACCGGCGACGGCGACATACCATACAGGGGCAGCGAGGCATCATCACGACGACGCGAAGGAGCAAGAGGGACGTCGCGCATCCCCCCCCCTGAACGGCGCGGACGGCGGCCGCTCAGCGTCTGACGACGTGCTCATGGAGCCATTGTCGACGCCGACGAGATCAGGGGACTACCTCGGCAGCGACAACGAGAAGAGAGGGTGCGGGAGCAGAGCGGGTGTGGGGTCCGACCAGGTGCGAGCGGGTGTGGTCCGACCAGGTGCGAGCGTTTAATGGTCTTGGCGATTTTGCAAACCCCCCCTCGGATGCAGTAGTATTAACCCAGGCTCGACCAGGTGGCGGTCAAAGCCTAGCTGGCGGCCGCTGACTCGGCCAAGTCAGCGAATACGTACACGAAAACGTAGATACGGACCAAAGTGAATCCTCTGTGCAAGTACATGGATTGTAGTTCGGGTATTTTGAAATAGTCTCTACTCCTAATGGACGAGTTGGTGAATAGTCTCCACGGTTTATTTTCGCTAGTTTTTTTCGTCTCTCCTCCCACCACCCCCTCCCACCCTGGTCCATCGGTTTATTTTTCTCTCCACTCTTTATTACAACCATAACTTTCCTAACGTATAACAAATCACGGTTCTAACTTCCTTAAATTATGCAAATCAATCGATTCCTTTTATTGGTTCAATTTGTCTTAGGAAAAAATGACAGATTTTCAGGAAACAAATAATACATTTTAATCTAACTTTCCTAACCTATCTAAATCAATCAATTTCTCTTATTAGTGAATTTTTTTAGGAAACAAATAACAGACACGTCACAACTTTCCTCCCAATAAATAGTTTCTTAACATTAGCAAACTTTCCTAATCAGACACGTCACAAACGGGCAGGTACTGATATCACATTACCAAACAATAAAACCGCATTTGCTTAGAAATTAGTTCAAAAATCCTAACTTTCCTAAATTTTTACCTTTCCTTGATAACAACCAATATTTCCTATCTTTTCCACCTATTGAAGGAAATCACCCCTACATCGATATTAGCATTTTTTTGGAATGAGATCTCCGGGTTATGATTTTTTTGCGATTCTTTCAAATTGTGACCTCTCCTTCCACTCCGGCTCCTTCTCACATAAACACCTCCACCACAGCCAGGTGACACCACCCCATACCTCCTGCCTCTCCACACCTTCTCCGCCACCTCCTTCTCATACTCCATTAACAATCCCTCCGCCACATTTGTCCACGGCGGTGTCGAGGGCATGGCGCAACAGCGTACCAGCGGTAGAGCAGCGCATAGCAGCAGGAAGTAGCACGCAGCAGGCGAGGCGAGCGGCCGACGGTGGAAGGCAGAGATGCGGCCGGCGTGGCTGAGGGGGCGGTCGGCAGAAGATGGCCACAACTCGAGGCGGCGCGAGGCAGGGGCGTGACAGCGGGACGAGCGAAGGGATAGGCGGCAGCAGACGGGGCGAGCGCAGCCAGCGAGAGTGTGGCGCGCGGACAGGGTGTGTGTCGCGCGGGGCATAGTGTTGCGGTGGCTGCGGCGGGCGCGACCGACGCGGTGTAGCACGGGCGTGGGCATGGAGAGGGAGTGGCCTCGCGGGCGCGGAAGAAGAGCGGCAGGCTCGGGCATGGGCGTGCATAGGAGCATGCATGTGCCACGAGGTCAATCCGCGGAGCTCGATGGCTACCCCTGCAACGGCCATGGCAGACGGCGGTTCTCGGCCACGGCAAAATACCTAACGAGAGCAAACGAGGGGGGAAATAGGGGAAAGGCAAGAGGAGATCATGGCGGTGTCAATGGCGCCCTAGGGGAAGACATGGAAGATCGGGGCGGCGCGGATCGAACGGCAATGGCGCGGTGGCCCAAGGTTGAGGAAGACGGCAGCGACGTCGATGCGGGGGTGCTGGACTTGATCTCGTTGGCGCAGATGAAGTAGTGAAGGCGTTCGGAGCTCCTCGACAAGCTCCTAGCCCGCAGGGAGGGCAGTGGCCGTGTGGACGGGGTTGGTCATGGTGGTTGTGGCGTCTGACTTCGTCCAGATCGACGGGGTCGAGCGAGCGAGGAGGAGAAGTGGATTTGGGAGGGGCGTCGAGGAGTGAGGCCATGGAGCAGGGAAGGCAGGGCGTGACCCTTATCCATTCCCCTTCGATGCCAGCGAGGTGGTCGGGCGGGAGCCCGGCTCTGTAGCGACGCAGCTCGGGGAACAGGAGAAGACGACCGCGCGGGGACTGGACCGCTGAGCCGGTTCGGTGGCAAGGCCCGGGGGGCAGGGCGAATCCCCTTTTACATCATCCTTTTGGTTTGTCAATGTATTCTAATCTGTTTCTCCTTTTTAACACCGTTTTCTATTTATTCTTATGAACTAAATGATCTCTACTCCTAATGTCTCAGTTGGTAGTCTCCGTTCCGGGTTTATTTTCATCCCACCTCCCCTGGGTTTTTTTCGTCCTCCCTCCCACCTCCCAATTTTTTGTAGGTGCTTCTGAAGCTAGAGGACAACATATTAGTCAAGACATTACGGATCCTCATTGATGTTTTATCTCTCGTCTGCACTTATTTTTTTTGCTCCAATTCTATATATCCTCAAGAGTAGATGAGGTGTAAGCATGTACAATGTAGTTCCTTTTTCTACATATGGTGATTGATTTCTTCTTTGGTAACCCAACTAACGGATGGTAATCAATCTTCAAATACCAAAAGCAAACGTACAAGGCAACAATCAATTCACGTATCACAATCAGATTCTTCTTTAGTACCCAGCTTAACTCACGGATGGTAATCAATCTTCAAACAAAGGAAACAATTACCGTCGTTTACTTCTCGCCAATGTTACATAAAAATAACGCCGATAATTTAGATGTATTGTTTGTCATGGAGCTGTGGCTGGCCGATTACATGATATTAATTTCCTCGGTTGTGGTGGCAAATATAATATACATAATCCATATTATTATGCACTAGCGCGTGTGCGTGTGAAATAGATGGATTATGGTCCCGTACCTAATAAGATGGATATGTGTGTGTTAGAGAGAGAGAGGGGGGGAGGGAGGGAGGGAGAGGGGGAGAGAAAGTGAGGAAGAGAGTGTGTGTGTGAGAATTTGATGGTAAAAAAGATCGTCAATGTCACTTAATATGTATGAGAATATTAAATATAATATTAACATAATTGATATTGAACTCTTAAAGTTAATGTGGCCCCATTGCAACGCACGGGCGTTCTTTTAGTGGTACTAAAGTGTCAGCTGGCTCAAATTTTATGACCTATGGTGATTTTTTCTCTATGATGAGCCGTCCGTCGGTATGTCTATACGTATATGCGAGGATGATTATCTTTTTTACAAGGTTCGAACTAGGGACCTCCCGTTGGAACATACACAAGGTTGACCAACAGGCCACGTTAATAGTTGTGCCATTTATAGGTACAACAGCTCTCTTTGGTATCATACACTGTGGTTTTCCTTTTTTTTTGTTTTGGCCGAGTTTTCATCTATTTTTTTCTTTTCTTTTTATTTTTTAAAATTTTGTGAACTTTTCTTAAATTCATTAAATATTTTCCAAATCTGTAATCCTTTTTTTCAATCCTTAATTTTTAGAAATATCCGTGAACTTTTTTCAAATGCGTTAATCTTTTTTTAAACATGTAAAAGAATTCAAAATTGATGAACTCTTTTCACATATGATGATTTTTTTCAAATACCCTCTGGCAAGCTAAGGTTCCCAAAACCAGGAACATTTTTTTGCAACTTTCTTTAGTGAACGTTTTTTAATCTACGAAAATTTTCAAATCGATGAACATTTTTCTAAAAATCTATGAACTTTTTAAAATCCATGAACGCTTAGGCCGGCCTAACACCTGCCTGACAAGAGCGATGTTGTCGCCTAGTTGGGTGAAAGCCTGAGCATTTTTTTCTTTTTATATTTTTCGTTTTTCTTCTCTTTTTTAATTCATTTCTCATTTTTTGGACTTTATTATTGTTTTAAAACTTGGTTACTTTTTTAGATAATAATTTAAAATATTTTTTTACTTCAAAGCTATCATGGATGCCTATGATGGGCATGCCCACCTGCTAGCAAAAGTTAAAACCATTTCATGAATAACAAAAAAACATTTTCAATGGAGGGTGTTCGGGTGGCCACAAGGCTCGGTTTGAGAGCACACTATATCCCGGCATCCTTGAAATGGCCCAAGTTTTCCATGGACTTGTATGATCAATTCAAGGCACCATGCCAAGTTATTTTGGTTTTTGACAATTTTTACATTTTCTGGAATTTTCTCGGTCAAAATAGACAAATAATTGGTAACACGTGTCGGAACTTGCATACGGTGTCGGAAGTCGTTCAAACCTAACATGGATGCCTACCATTGGCATGCCCACCTGCTTACAAAAAGTTGGGGTCATTTGAAGAATGTCCAAACATAGACTATGTTTAATGGATGGTGTTCGGTTAGGCTAGAAGCCTCCGCTTGAGAGCACGTTGTTTCTCGACATCCTTGAAATGACCTCAATTTTTTTCCATGAACTTTTACGACCAATTCAAGGCATCATGACACCTTGTTTTGGTTCGTCAAATTTTGCCTCTTCTGGAGTTTTCTCAGTCAAAAAATGTTGATAAATGGTTGGACATGTCGCAACTTGCATATGATGTCGGAAATCGTTCAAATCTGGTATGGATGACTACCATCGGCATGCCCACCTCCTTGAAGAAGTTGGTTACACTTTAAGAATGTCCAAAAGTAGGCCATGTTCAATGGGGGGTGTTTAGGTTGGCCAGAAGCCTCCGTCTGAGAGCACATTGTTTCTCAACATCATTCAAAAGGCTCCAATAAAATTTCGTCATCTTCTATGACCAATTCAAGGCACCATGCCAAGTTGTTTTAGTTTTCGACAAATTTTGTATTATCTAGAGTTTTCTCGGTCAAAAAAGGCAGATAAATGACCGGACATGTTGCACCTTGCATACGGTATCAGAAATCATTCAAACCCGGCATGGATCACTACCATTGGCATGCACACCTTCTTGAAAATGTTGGGGCCATTTCAAAAATGTCCAAAAATAGACCATGTTCAATGAAGGATGTTCAAGTTGCCCAGAAGGCTCCATTTGTGAGCATGTTGTATCTTGACATCCTTCAAATGGGCCCCAAAGATTTCCACCATCAGCATGACCAATTCAAGGCATGCTACCTCTTGTGCACTGCGTTGGTTTTCCCTGAAGAGGAAGGAATGATGCAGCAAAGTAGCGTAAGTATTTCCTTCAGTTTTTGAGAACCAAGGTATCAATCCAGTAGGAGGCTACGCGCGAGTCCCTCGCACCTGCACAAAAGAAATAAATCCTCGCAACCAACGCAAATAGGGGTTGTCAATCCCTATAAGGCCACTTACAAGAGTGAGATCAGATAGATATGATAAGATAATATTTTTGGTATTTTTATGATAAAGATGCAAAGTAAAATAAAGGCAAAGGAAATAACTAAGTAGTAGGAGATCAATATGATAAAGATAGACCCGGGGGCCATAGGTTTCACTAGTGGCTTCTCTCGAGAGCATAAGTATTCTACAGTGGGTGAACAAATTACTGTTGAGCAATTGACAGAATTGAGTATAGTTATGAGAATATCTAGGCATGATCATGTATATAGGCATCACGTCCGAGACAAGTAGACCGACTCCTGCCTGCATCTACTACTATTACTCCACTCATCGACCGCTATCCAGCATGCATCTAGAGTATTAAGTTAAAAACAGAGTAACGCCTTAAGCAAGATGACATGATGTAGAGGGATAGACTCATGAAATATGAAGAAAACCCCATCTTCTTATCCTCGATGGCAACAATACAATACGTGCCTTGCTGCCCCTACTGTCACTGGGAAAGGACACCGCAAGATTGAACCCAAAGCTAAGCACTTCTCCCATTGCAAGAAAGATCAATCTAGTAGGCCAAACCAAACTGATAATTCGAAGAGACTTGCAAAGATAACCAATCATACATAAAAGAATTCAGAGAAGATTCAAATATTATTCATAGATAGACTTGATCATAAACCCACAATTCATCGGTCTCAACAAACACACCGCAAAAAGAAGATTACATCGAATAGTTCTCCACAAGAGAGGGGGAGAACATTGTATTGAGATCCAAAAAGAGAGAAGAAGCCATCTAGCTACTAACTATGGACCCGTAGGTCTGAGGTAAACTACTCACACCTCATCAGAGAGGCTATGGTGTTGATGTAGAAGCCCTCCGTGATCGATGCCCCCTCCGGCGGAGCTTCGGAATAGGCCCCAAGATGGGATCTCGTGGATACAGAAAGGTGCGGCGGTGGAATTAGGTTTTTGGCTCCATATTTGATCGTTTGGGGGTACGTGGATATATATAGGAGGAAGGAGTACGTCGGTGGAGCAACAGGGGGCCCACGAGGGTGAAGGGCGCGCCTGGGGTAGGCAGGTGCGCCCCCCTACCTCATGGCCTCCTGTTTCTTTTCTTGACGTAGGGTCCAAGTCTCTCTAGTCTTGTTCATTGAGAAAATCACGTTTCCGAAGGTTTCATTCCGTTTGGACTCCGTTTGATATTCATTTTCTTCGAAACCCTAAAACAGGCAAAAAACAGCAATTCTGGGCTGGGCCTCCGGTTAATAGGTTAGTCCCAAAAATAATATAAAAGTGGATAATAAAGCCCAATAATGTCCAAAACAGTAGATAATATAGCATGGAGAAATCAAAAATTATAGATATGTTGGAGGCGTATCAAGGCACAATGGCAAATTGTTTCGTTTTCTACTCTTTTTGCATCTACTGGAGTTTACTCAGTCAAAAAGGCCGATAAATGATCGGACGTGTCGCAACTTGCATACTGTGTTGGGAATTATTTAAATCAGGCATGGATGTCTACCACGGTCATGCGCACCTGCTTGCCAAAGCTGAGGTCATTTTAAGAATGTCCAAAACTAGTGTGACGCCCCCGATTCAATCATACACGCAAACGTGTACGATCAAGATCAGGGACTCAAGGGAAGATATCACAACACAACTCTAAAAATAAAATAAGTCATACAAGCATCATATTACAAGCCGGGGGACTCGAGGGCTCGAATACAAGAGCTCGATCATAGACGAGTCAGCAGAAGCAACAATATCTGAGTACATACATAAGTTAAACAAGGTGCCATAAGATGGCTAGCACAAACTGGGATACAGATCGAAAGAGGCACATGCCTCCTATATGGGACCTCCTAACTACTCCTTGAAGCCGAACTCCATGTAGAATCATCCTCGGGATCCTATGGCTCCTGGACTCCATCATATGATCGCAATATATAACTGGAAAAGGGGAACAAAGAAGTAGCAAAGCAACCGTGAGTACTCATTCAAAGTACTTGCAAGCAAGGATCTACACTACATATTCATTGGTATCAATGAAATGGGTAGTATATGTGGACTGAACTACAGAATGCCAGAATAAGACGGGGATAGCTAGTCCTATTGAGGACTACGCTTGTGGCAGCCTCCGTCTTGAAGCAGTAGAAGAGAGTACATGGTAAGTTAACCAAGTATCACCGCATAGCATAATCCTACCCAGTGATCCTCTCCTCGTCGCCCTGTGAGAGAGCGGTCACCGGGTTGTATCTGGCACTTGAAAGGGTTTGTTTTATTAAGTATCCGGTTCTAGTTGTCATAAGGTCAAGGTACAACTCCGGGTCGTCCTTTTACCGAGGGACACGGCTATTCGAATAGATAAACTTCCCTACAGGGGTGCACCGCATTTCCCAACACGCTCGATCCCCTTTGGTCGGACACACTTTCCTCGGTCATGCCCGGCCTCAGAAGATCAACATGTCGCAGCCCTACCTAGGCACAACAGAGAGGTCAGCATGCCGGTCTAAATCCTATGGCGTAGGGGTCTGGGCCAATCGCCCATTGCACACCTGCACCTTGCGTGGGTGGACGATGAGCAGACCTAGCAACCCCCATTACAAAGGAAGTTGCGTTACGCGGTCCAACCCGGCGCGTGCCGCTCAGTCGCTGAAATCAAGTAGGCTTCGGCTGATACCATGACATCGAGTGCCCATAATTGTTCCTGCGTAGTTGGTTAGTGTGTATAGGCCAGTGGCCAGACTCAGATAAAATACCAAGATCTCGTTAAGCGTGTTATTGAAGTAACCACGGACGCCGACCAGGGCCAGGACCACCTCTCTCCTAGGTGGTCTCAACCTGCCCTATCGCTCCGCCACAAAGTAACCATCAGGGGGCTGTCAGGAACCCAAGCCCATCACTACCTGGATGGAGCCACCTGCCCCTTAATACGTCTCCGTCGTATCTACTTTTCCAAACACTTTTTCCCTTGTTTGGACTCTAACTTGCATGATTTGAATGGAACTAACCAGGACTGGCGATGTTTTCAGCAGAATTACCATGGTGTTATTTATGTGCAGAAACAAAAGTTCTCGGAATGACCTGAAACTTCACGGAACGTCTATTCGGAAATAATAAAAAATCCTTGCAAAAGATGAAGACCAGGGGGCCCACACCCTAGCCACGAGGGTGGGGGTGCGCCCCCTACCTCGTGGGCCCCCTGGAGCTCCTTCGACCTCAACTCCAACTCTATATGTTTGCTTTTGGGGAGAAAAAAATAAGAGAGAAGGATTTATCGCGTTTTACTATACGGAGCCGCCGCCAAGCCCTAAAACCTCTAGGGAGGGCTGGTCTAGAGTCCATTCGGGGCTCCGGAGAGGGGAATCCATCGCCATCATCATCATCAACCTTCCTCCATCACCAATTTCATGATGCTCAACGCCGTGCGTGAGTAATTCCATCATAGGCTTGCTGGACAGTGATGGTTTGGATGAGATTTATCATGTAATCGAGTTAGTTTTGTTAGGGTTTGATCCCTAGTACCCACTATGTTCTGAGATTGATGTTGCTATGACTTTGCTATGCTTAATGCTTGTCACTAGGGCCCGAGTGCCATGATTTCAGATCTGAACCTATTATGTTTTCATGAATATATGTGAGTTCTTAATACTATCTTGCAAGTCTATAGTCACCTACTATGTGTTATGATTCGGCAACCCCGAAGTGACAATAATCGGGACCACTCCCGGTGATGACTGTAGTTTGAGGAGTTCATGTATTCACTATGTGCTAATGCTTTGTTCCGGTATTCTATTAAAAGGAGACCTTAATATCCCTTAGTTTCCATTAGGACCCCGCTGCCACAGGAGGGTAGGACAAAAGATGTCATGCAAGTTCTTTTCCATAAGCACGTATGACTATATTCGGAATACATGCCTACATTACAATGATGAATTGGAGCTAGTTTTGTGTCACCCTATGTTATGATTGTTACATGATGAACCGCATCAAGCATAATTCTCTATCACCGATCCATTGCCTACGAGCTTCCCATATATTGTTCTTTGCTTATTTACTTTTCCGTTGCTATTGTTACAACCACTACAAAATACCAAAAACATTACTTTTGCTACCATTACCTTTTGCTACCGTTACCACTACTATCATATTACTTTGCTACTAAACACTTTGCTGCAGATATTAAGTTTCCAGGTGTGGTTGAATTAACAACTCAGCTGCTAATACTTGAGAATATTCTTTGGCTCCCCTTGTGTCGAATCAATAAATTTGGGTTGAATACTCTACCCTCGAAAACTGTTGCGATCCCCTATACTTGTGGGTTATCAAGACTATTTTCTGGCGACGTTGCCGGGGAGCATAGCTCTACTCTTTGAGTCACTTGGGATTTATATCTGCTTATCATTATGAAGAACTTGAGAGATCCAAAAACCAAGATTTATCCCTCAACTACGAGGGGAGGTAAGGAACTGCCATCTAGCTCTGCACTTAATTCACCTTCTGTTTTGAGTAAGCTTGCGACACCTAAACCTGCTTCTGCTATTCATTCTGATATGTCGCATGTTATTGATGATGCCACTTCTGCTATGCATGACACTTATGATGAAACTACTTCTATGCTTGATACTACTGTGCCACTTGGTGAATTTCTTGAAGAACAACTTGCTAGGGTTAGAGAGAATGAAAATATTGAATCTGATAATATTGATGAAAGTGATGATGAAGACTCTCCCCCTAATAAATATGAATCGCCTGTTATTCCTGAGGGTTATGTTTTGGAAAAAGAAGCTGCTTTAGCTATTTTTGCTTGCAAAGATAGATACGAGCTCAAGAGGTTATTAGCTAAATGGAAGCAGCAATCTCTTAATGCTAGAATGAAACCTGACCCTACTTTTGCTACTTCACCTATCTGTGTTACTGATAAGGATTATGAATTCTCTGTTGATCCTGGTATAATTACTTTGGTTGAATCTGATCCTTTTCATGGCTATGAATCTGAAACTGTTGTGGCACATCTTACTAAATTAAATGATATAGCCACCCTGTTCACTAATGATGAGAAATCTCGCTACTTTTATATCCTTAAAATATTCATGTTCTCATTAAAGGGTGACGCTAAGATATGGTTTAATTCTCTTGATCCTGGTTGTGTGCATAGTCCCCAGGATATGATTTATTACTTCTCTGCTAAATATTTCCCTGCTCATAAGAAACAAGCTGCCTTAAGGGATATATATAATTTTGTGCAAATTGTAGAAGAGAGTCTCCCACAAGCTTGGGGGAGGCTTCTCCAATTACTTAATGCTTTGCCTGATCATCCTCTTAAGAAAAATGAAATACTTGATATATTTATAATGGACTAACCGATGCTTCCAAAGATTACCTCGATAGTTGTGTTGGTTCTGTTTTCAGGGAGAGAACACCGGATGAAGCTGAAATTCTATTGAATAATATGTTGACAAATGAAAATAATTGGACACTTCCTGAGCCAACTCCTGAGCCTATTCCTAAACCAACTCTGAAGAAAAGAGGTGTTCTATTTCTCAGTCCTGAAGATATCCAAGAGGCAAAGAAATCTATGAAAGAAAAGGGTATTAAAGCTGAAGATGTTAAGAATTTACCTCCTATTGAAGAAATACATGGTCTTAATTTACCGCCTGTCGAAGAAATGCATAATTTTAATCCATCTCCTATTGAAGAAACACATGGTCTTGATAACCCGACACAGGTAGTAAAGGTAAATTCTCTCTATAGATATGATAAAGCTGAAATCCCATTTACTAAGTTTGCTAGCCCATGCTTAGATGAGTTCGATAAATTTATGGTTAAGCAAGAAGATTTTAATGCTTATTTTGGTAGACAATCAAAATACAATTCAAATATGCTTGAACACTTGGGTGATTATATGGCTAATGTCAAAGGTGAACTTAAACTTATTAGTAAACATGCTTCTATGGTTACCACTCAAGTAGAACAAGTACTTAAGGCTCAAAATGATTTGCTTAATGAATTAAATAGTAAGAATAATGATTATGCTGTTAGAGTGGCTACTAGAACTGGTAGAATGACTCAGGAACCTTTGTATCCTGAAGGCCATCCTAAGAGAATTGAGCAAGATTCTCATAGAAATAATATAGATGCACCTAGTCCTTCTAAAAGGAAGAAAAAGAAAAATGATAGGACTTTGCATGCTTCTAGTGAACCTATTGCTGAAACACCTGAGAATCCCAATGATATCTCTATTTCTGATGCTAAAACACAATCTGGTAATGAACATGAACCTAATGAAAATGTTAATGATAATGTTCATGATGATGCTCAACCTAACAATGATAATGATGTAGAAATTGAACCTGTTGTTGATCTTGATAACCCACAATCAAAGAATCAACGTTATGATAAGAAAGACTTTGTTGCTAGGAAACACGGTAAGGAAAGAGAGCCTTGGGTTCAGAAACCCATGCCTTTTCCTCCTAAGCCATCCAAGAAAAAGGATGATGAGGATTTTGAGCGCTTTGCTGAAATGATTACACCTATCTTTTTGCGTATGCGATTAACTAATATGCTCAAAGTGAATCCTTATGCTAAGTATATGAAAGAAATTGTTACTAATAAAAGAAAGATACCAGAAGCTAAAATTTCTACCATGCTTGATAACTATACTTTTAAGGGTGGAATACCAAAGAAACTTGGAGATCCAGGAGTGCCCACTATACCATGCTCCATTAAAAGAAACTATGTTAAAACTACTTTATGTGATCTTGGAGCCGGTGTTAGTGTTAAGCCTCTCTCTTTATATTGTAGACTTGATTTGAATAAGTTGACACCTACTGAAATATCTTTGCAAATGGCTGATAAATCAACTGCTATACCTGTCGGTATTTGTGAGGATGTGCCTGTTGTGGTCGCAAACGTTACTATTTTAACGGACTTTGTTATTCTTGATATTCCCGAGGACGATAGTATGTCTATTATTCTTGGAAGACCCTTTTTGAATACTATAGGGGCTGTTATTGATTGCAACAAAGGCAATGTCACTTTTCATGTAAATGGTAATGAGCATACGGTACACTTTCCGAGGAAACAACCTCAAGTCCATAGTATCAATTCTATTGGAAAAATTCCATCGATTATTATTGGAGGTTTTGGATTTCCTCTGCCTACTGTCAAAAAGAAATATGATATTCTTATTATTGGGGATGTGCATGTCCCCATTGAGGTAACCTAGTGTTATTCGAAAATTCTCCGGTTCCATGTTATTCGGAATGAGTTTGTTAACAAGACTTGATCAACCTTGTTAATGGATTCCTTTTGATAATCATGAGATGGATGAATTTAGAAATAAAATAAAAATAAGTATTTTCCGTCTGTTATCTGAATTATCCGTGCAATATAAAAATACCCCGAAAATAAAAGTTCTCCAAATGCCCTGAAATTTAAATATGATTTTTTCTGGAATATTTGAGAATATTTGGCACTGAGAACACAGCACGGGGGGCATCCACCTGGCCACGAGGGTGGAGGGCGCGCCCTACCCCCCTAGGCGCGCCCCCCTGCCTCGTGGGCCCACAGTGGCCCTCCTCCACTTATTCCTGCACCCACACACTCCTTCTTCCTCCCACAAACACCAATATCCAGCTCAAGCCCGAGTTCTAGCTCATTTTGCTACGATTTTTGATCTCCTTGCTCAAAGCACCTCTCACAAAACTGCTTGGGGGGATTGTTCCTTGGTATGTGACTCCTCCATTGGTCCAATTAGTTTTTGTTCTAGTGCTTTATTCATTGCAAATTTGTGCTACCTAGGTGACCCTGTTATTGAGCTTGCATGTCAAATTTATATGGTTCCAAGTATTTTTGATGCATGATATAGGCTCTAGGCACTTGTAGGAGTAGTTGCTATCAATATTGTTGAGTTTGGTTCACTTTTATTTGAAGTTACTAAAAGTTTCAGAAACTTTTCATAGAAAGAAATATGTTTAGGAAAATGTACCAAGGTGGCGCTTCAAGGAAACAAGAGCCCGGGCTTGCAATGCATGATGCTGATGATGAGCCACCAAGGGATGCTCCAGTGCGGCCCTGTGAATGGCCTTCAGAGGACTTCATGGATCGAGTGGGGATTAAGGAAGAATTTAACGCATATTTTCGTCACGCTGATCTTGTGAGCTTCGAGGAAGAAAAATGTCGTCAGTACCACTATCTCACTAGTTCCTTTGTGAGGAAGTCTGGATTTTCATCTTCACGTAATTCTCAAACTATCCTGTTTGATCTTTATGAAAATTCTTACACTATGGACTTAGAGTACTTTACCACTGCTTGCAAACTTTCACAATGGGGTAGTACTAGTGAACCTTGCAAATCTGAATTTTGAGATTTTCTTAATAGTATAACTGTGGGGGAATCTAGAGATATAACACAAGCTACCATAGGGAGCATTCACTTTCCTGCTATACATTATTTTGCTCTCTTCATAGGTAGATGCATTAATGGTAAAGATGAGGCATGTCACATGTGTGTCCCTGACCTCAGTATTCTTAGGAGTGCTGTGTTAGGAGATAAATCTTATAATTTGGGAGCCATTGTTTCACGTAGGTTGCATCTTAATAGATTTAATGGAGATTTCTTTGGTGGAATTTATGCAACCCGCTTAGCTGGTTTTCTTGGTGTAACCATACGTAATGATGATATTGAATTGCCTCCTGCTTACCTAGACTTTAATGCTATGGTTCACCACCAGTTTGTCGAGAGGAATGAATCACCTCTCCAGTATCGCTTAATCTTTGACAGATGTCGTGCTATCCATATTACTCTCCCTACTCCTGCCTTCTTTGATTATCAGGCAAAAGGAAGACATTTTATTACCAGAGAGGAGGCAGATGAGTACGATAGGAGGGCGGAGGCAGCTCGCCGCCATGCTACAGCTCAGGAGGCAATAGCTGCTGCATCGCAGTACGACCCCAACTATTACTATGGATATCCACCAGGCCAACCGTGGCCATAGACCAACTTAGGCCAAAAGCCTAAGCTTGGGGGAGTACGTATTTCTCACCGACATTACATTCATGTTCACACACTCATTGCTAGATGTCGGTGCTCATACTTTTTCATTGTAATATCCATGCTAGTTTATTTCCTTTTTATGCTTTCTTCTTGTGTGTTTAATAAACCTTAAGAAAAACAAAAAAATAGTTGTAGATTTTAGCTAGTTTTAATTTCCATGCTTGTAGTAGTAATTAAAAATAAAACCCAAAAAGATTTCTTGTTCTTCTATTGCTTATTGGGAGCTTTCCCGTGTAAATAGTTTTATTTATTTCCTTTTCTTTGGGGTCGATAGGAAAAGACCATGATTAAATTATTGAAGTGGTTCTTATATGCATTATTGTTGATCTGACAAAAGAGCCCATACTGCCTTGTCTTCTCCTGTTTATTCAATGCTTGCAGATTCCAGCTTAGTCCAATGCACGTGCACTATTATTATTATCCACATCGCTCGGTCGTGCAAGTGAAAGGCAATTATGACGATATATGATGGACTGACTAAGATGAGAGAAGCTGGTATGAACTCGACCTCTCTTGTTTTTGCAAATATGATTAGTTCATCGTTCCTGGTTCAGCCTATTATGAATAAACATGTTTGCAATGACAACTAGAGATCATAGTTTCTTGTGCCATGCTTGATTAGCTAGGAGCTTATAATGGTTTACCTTGCGTGCCAACATGCTATTAAAATGGTTGTGATGTGATATGATAGGGTGGTATCCTCCTCTGAATGATTTAAGTGACTTGACTTGGCACATGTTCACGCATGTAGTTGAAACAAAATCAACATAGCCTTCACGATATTTATGTTCATGGTGGATTATATCCTACTCATGCTTGCATTCGGTGTTGATTAATTTTAATGCATGTTCATGACTGTTGTCGCTCTCTAGCTAGTCGCTCCCCAGTCTCTTTCTAGCCTTCACTTATACTAAGCGGGAATACTGCTTGTGCATCCAACTCCATGACGGTGTACTAGAGTAGGGGTACCCTAGTATCCCGAACTTGTGCACGGGCAGTCGCAGCATCCCGCGGCAAGGCTTGCCGGGTGACCGCCAAGGTCCTCCGTGGTTCCTTTGGAGCCATTCAAGGACAAAGTATCCAAGCCAAGGAGACAAGACCCAGGCAAGAGGAGCTTGCCGGGAAGGCCAACCAAGGCATCTCAAGACCCCGGCAAGAGGAGCTTGCCGGGAAGGCCAACCAAGGCATCTAAAGTAACTTGCTGCGACGCGCCACGCGTCCCGGCAAGGCCCGGTGAGCGACAAGCTCTCGGACGCGACAAGACAACGACCGCGGCAAGGCGCTTGCCGCGGCAAGCCACCACTCTGTGCCCGTGCTCCAGCACATCCACCAACGTGTCGCTCTGGGACCCTTCGAGGCATACGTGGCGGGAGGCTGTGCAGCCAGCGGTGCGCGGTGGCAAGCGGTGCTGACAAGATTGCCATCATGGCGAGTGGTGGCGTCCCTGACGGTCCCTTTTGCACTATTTAGGCGACGCAGACGGGCATTTAATGCCCTTGTCCCCTGCCGTCAGGGTTAGGTATGATACACTGTAGCAGGTAGCTGTACCTACCGCAACACCTTTCCATTTTTACCCTTGTCTATGTTGCCACCTGTCGGTGACCCCTTGAGCATATAAAAGGAGGCCCATGCGCAACATAAAGGAAAGAGGAAGAGAACACTCACGCTCGGTCTCGTTAGCTGCTGGGGTGTACTATAGCACTCCGTGCTCCCGAGCAAGAACTCAATACAAACCACAAAGCAGGAGTAGGGTTTTACGCATCCGTGCGGCCCGAACCTGGGTAAACCGCTTGTGTGCTTCGCCTCGATCCGCTCTTCGTGCGACCCTTGCCCCCGCCGAACCGAAAGGGACTCGGTCTAACGGTCCCATAGGTGCTCGTGGATTAGTCCCCCGACATCTTTGGCGCGCCAGGTAGGGGCGTCGAGGTTGTGTGAACCAGATCCGGCGTTCACACGAGCTAGATCTTCATCATCTTCATCGACATGCCGCCGAAGAAGAAGGCTTCGGAGGCGGCTGCTTCGTCCGCGCCGAACCCACCACCGCCGGAGCAAACGGCTGACGGGGCAGACGCCGGCGGAAGAACGGGCGTCGACGAGGGAACTCACGGTGCTGCCAGGTCCAAGGACAAGGCTGCGCTGCCCATCGGCGGCGTAGCCGGCTCCCACAACGACCGGGCGCACTCCAAGACCTCGGTGTCTGTACATGCACCGCGCCCATCTCAGGAGGCGCGGGACCGGCAGCATCATGGTACTCACGGTACCATGCGTTTGCTGGACCAAGATCGAGCTGGTGGATCTCGGAGTGCTCAAGACCAGCATGCACGCCAACATGCTGGCACGAGCGAGGCACGGTCGCCTGGACGGGATACTGCTCCTTCTAACATAGTTAGAAGTCCGAGCATATCCCGCTCCTCGCACCGTTTGCCACCGCCACCCGCCACTACAGCAGAAGCTTTGGCGCGAGCTCAACTGCTCCTGGACTACCCTCCAACGGCAGACAAGATCGACGACTGGAGGGCCACCATTCAGAGTCTCATCGGCTTCGCCAACGGCGACACTCAACAGCCGCCGAGCACGTCGCAGCCGCGGCAAGTCAGCCAGGCACGAGCCGGTGGCGACAAGACCGGTGGGGGTGCAACCACTGTGCACTCTCCGCCCCGAAGGCCAAGATCGCCGACTCGCCGGATCCACCTCGACAGCGACTCCACCGCGTCATCAGATCCACGAGCTCGTCGCGATCAGCACCAAGTTCTTCACGAACGACAGCAAGAAGACGCTCGTACTCGCATCGAGCGCCGAAGAGAAGCACGATGTCAATCGGACCAGCGCGTTGGGCCCTCTGTCGACATGCATGCGCCAGGAGAACCAGGCGGCTTGCCGTACGCGGTAGGTTGCCCTGAGTTTACTCGTGAGCTGCGGCAAGTCTAGTGGCCCAGCACGAAGAATTTCAAGCCAGACGTACCAGAGAAGTACGACGGCAAGTCGCATCCGTCGGAGTTCCTCGGCATCTACACCATCGCGGTGCAGGCTGCCGGGGGGCGGGACGACAAGATCCTTGCCAACTACTTCCCGCTGGTGCTCAAGCCCAACGTCAGGTCCTGGCTCATGAACTTGCCGGACAACTCCATATCCTCCTGGGCAGACCTATGCCATCAGTTTGTCGGCGCCTTTACAGGCAGCCACAAACCTCATGGCCAAGAGAGTGACCTTCATCTGCTCGCCCAGAAGGAAGGAGAGCCCCTGCGCAAGTACATTCAGAGATTCAGCCGTGTACAGCACAACATCCCAGATGTCCACCCTACCGCGGTCATCAGCGCATTCCATCAGAACGTGCGTAACCGCAGGATGCGGGAGGAGATGGCGATGTGCAAGATCAGAGACGTCAGTGAGCTGTATGCCCTGGCCGACAAGTGTGCATGTGCTGAGGAAGGGAGGAAACTCCCCGGAGAGAATACAGGAGCAGGAGGATCTGACAGCGAGGATGTTGCCCCGGCGAAGAAAAACCGGCGGCGGAACAACAGGAAGAAGAAAGGCAAAGATGTGCTAGTCATTGAGCAGTCCGGCAACAAAGGTGGCGCCAAGAAAGCCAAAGCTGCAAGGCGCCAGCGCTGGCGTGCTGCTTGTCGCACCCACCGGAGAGCACCTCAAGTACGTAGTCCAGATGCACTTTCCTAAGGAGCAGGCAACAAACAATACTGCAGAGTATGAAGGCTTGCTTGCCAGTCTCAGGATCGCGGCAGACCTTGGGATCAAGAAGCTTATTGTCAGGGGTGACTCGCAGCTTGTCGTCCGCCAAGTGAACAAGAGCTATCAGAGTCCGTTGATGGAAGCCTACGTCGACGAAGTGAGAAACCTAGAAGAGCACTTTGATGGCCTACAGATGGAGCATGTTCCAAGAGCTCAGAATGCCATTGCCGATGGCCTATCAAAGTGCGCCGCACTTAAGTTACCTGTGGAACCAGGGATCTTTGTGCTCAAGCTGACTCAACCATCTGTAACGCCATCAACTGGATAGAGCAAGAAGAGGAAGTTGATTTCTGGTGACTATTTTCCGGCAGAGCTTCCCGAAGCCGTCGCCAAGAAGGTCCCCAAGATCAACGCCAAGAGCGCTGAGGAGCAGTCTGCTCCGGCAAGCCCCAGGGTTTGTTCCGTTGAAGTAGAAGCTCCCGACAAGTTTTGCTCCGGCAAGCTTGCCGGGGAACGTCAAGCTCCGGCAGAGCCGCAGGTTCTCGTCGTAGAAGCGGACGTTCCTGCAGCAACAGATTTGCCTTGCGCTGAGGAGCAATTTGCTCCGGCAAGCCCCAGGGTTTGTTCCGTTGAAGCAGAAGCTCCCGACAAGTTTTGCTCCGGCAAGCTTGCCGGGGAACGTCAAGCTCCGGCAGAGCCGCAGGTTCTCGCCGTAGAAGTGGACGTTCCCGCAGCAACAGATTTGCCTTGCGCTGAGGAGCAATCTGCTCCGGCAAGCCCTAGGGTTTGTTCCGTTGAAGCAGAAGCTCCCGACAAGTTTTGCTCCGGCAAGCTTGCCGGGGAACGTCAAGCTCCGGCAGAGCCGCAGGTTCTCGCCGTAGAAGCGGATGTTCCCGCAGTAGCAGATTTGCCTTTAGTCCTTGTTGTCGAGCCACAAGCTCCAGCATGGACACAGCAGATTGTTCGTTTCCTTCAGACAGGAGAACTTCCTGAAGAGCAAGAAGAAGCGGAAAGAGTAGCCCGGCAGTCAAGTATGTACCAGTTTGTCGACAACACACTGTACAGAAGAAGACTCAACGGTGTGAAATTGAAGTGTATTCACCGGGAAGACGAACAAAAGCTGTTGGCAGAGATACATGGAGGCATATGAGGCCACCACATTGGTGCAAGAGCACTTGCCAGCAAAGCATTCCGGCAAGGTTTCTTTTGGCCAACAGCCCTCCAGGATGCAACTACACAAGTAACCAAGTGTGAAGCGTGCCAGTTCCATTCCAAGCAGATACACCAACCAGCTCAAGCTCTCCAGACGATCCCTTTATCCTGGCCATTTTCGGTCTGGGGGCTCGACATCCTCGGCCCCTTTCCCCGAGCAGTCGGGGGCTTTGAGTACTTGTACGTTGCAATCGACAAGTTCACAAAGTGGCCGGAAGTGGAAGTAGTGAGGAAGGTGACAGCACAGTCAGCAGTCAAGTTCTTCAGGTCGATTGTTTGCCGCTTCGGGATCCCTAACAGGATAATCACTGACAACGGTACGCAATTCACGAGCCGCACCTTCATGCAGTACGTCCAAGATCTTGGCGCCAAGGTCTGCTTCACTTCTGTTGCTCACCCGAGAAGCAACGGTCAAGCGGAGAGGGCAAATGCTGAAGTGCTGCGTGGGCTCAAGACCAGGACTTTCGACAAGCTGCACAAGTGCGGAAGAAACTGGATCGAGGAGCTGCCGGTGGTTCTTTGGTCGATCAGGACGACGCCAAATCGAGCCACTGGCCAGACACCTTTCGCTCTAGTCTATGGAGCAGAGGCAGTTCTCCCCACGGAACTCGTATACGGGTCACCTCGAGTGCTCGCTTATGATGAGCTTGAGCAAGAGCAGCTGCGACAAGATGACGCGCTGCTCCTTGAGGAAGACCGTCTTCAGGCTGCTGTACGAGCTGCTCGCTACCAGCAAGCTTTGCGCCGCTACCATAGCCGCAAAGTTAATGCCAGAAGTCTCGAGGAAGGCGACCTTGTTCTTCGGCGTGTTCAGTCCGCCAAGAATTCCAACAAGTTGACGCCGAAGTGGGAAGGCCCTTACCGGGTGAAACGAGTCACTAGGCCTGGCGCTGTCCGCCTTGAGACCGAAGATAGCATTCTGGTGAGCAATTCCTGGAACATTGAGCATCTTCGTAAGTTTTACCCGTAAGGCGCGATTGCCGGAACCTGTTCCGGCAACCACCTTTTGTACAAGTCTTGCCGCTGTTGCATGTAATCCTTTGTACAAAGCCGGGCGCAGACCCCGTGCATAAGTATAGCTCATATGCTCCGCACATCTTGTCAATTTCATGCTTTCTATTTTTTGCATATGTGATCTGACACTTTGTGCAGCACCTACTCCTCGGTAAGCAATAACGAGCCGTAAGGCTCCATATCTTTATTTTCTCTTCTTTCTTTTTTCTCAAGGAAAGGAAGGTTCCCTCGCCCACAAGTTTGCCAAGGGAGAAAGGAGGAGATAATGGTATGGACCAGGCGTCGTTCAAGAAAGTTTTGCCTTACCGGGAAGCAAACAACAGAAAAGCTAAGTTGCCAAAGTTTGAGCAATCAGATTTTTAAAATTTTTAAGTTATCTCCCTTGAACGACCGCACTTTGTATGGAAAACCTGTGCGTGGAGGAACCAACTCCTAGCTAGTTGCGCCCTTACTTTGTTTCGAGTCCGCTCAACAACTTAAGTGAGCTGCGACTAGTTGCGACAAGGTTTCTTGTCAGTAGCGGCACCGCCAGCAGGCTGCTGACGTCCCGCACTCAGCGCTCGCGGCCAAGGTGCCTGCACCGGCAAGTTCCCTAAAAGCGTAGGGCAAAAACATACAAAGAGAGGAATCAAGTAAAGGGAATAACATTGCAATCATTACCCGGAATAGAGTTATATTACAAGGTAGCTTGTCGCGGCTCTAACAGATTGTTCTCATAACATGACCAGCAGCGACAAGAAAAGAAGAAAAACCGGCGGCGGAACAACAGGAAGAAGAAAGGCAAAGATGTGCTAGTCATTGAGCAGTCCGGCAATGAAGGTGGAGCCAAGAAAGCCAAAGCTGGTAGCTCCGGCAAGGAGATTGCCACATGCACCAACTGCTAGACTGTGGCGGTCGCCGATAAGCAGGACGACACCAACAAGCAGTACTGCAAGATCGAAGAAGAAGACCAAATCCGGCAAGAGTTCTGATGCCCACTCCGGCAAGCGCACCTCTTCGGAGTGCTGCGCTGCCGTCGAGGACGCACCATCGAGCTCCACCGGCAAGTGTAAGAAGACAATGGCAGCTTCACCAGAGACCAAGAAAATGTCCGCCGGATACGGGGAGAGATACGGCGTAACCCAGGCCGCGCGTGCCCGTGCCCTATTTTGGGCCTGGCCCAACAGCGCTCGGCACCGTGTATGGCCCAGGCCTGGGGGCTCCTGTCAGTGTACTAGAGTAGGGGTACCCTAGTATCCCGAACTTGTGCACGGGCAGTCGCAGCATCCCGCAGCAAGGCTTGCCGGGTGACCGCCAAGGTCCTCCGTGGTTCCTTTGGAGCCATTCAAGGACAAAGTATCCAAGCCAAGGAGACAAGACCCCGGCAAGAGGAGCTTGCCGGGAAGGCCAACCAAGGCATCTCAAGACCCCGTCAAGAGGAGCTTGCCGGGAAGGCCAACCAAGGCATCTCAAGTAACTTGCCGCGACGCGCCACGCGTCCCGGCAAGGCCCGGTGAGCGACAAGCTCCCGGATGCGACAAGACAACGACCGCGGCAAGGTGCTTGCCGCGGAAAGCCACCACTATGTGCCCGCGCTCCAGCACATCCACCAACGTGTCGCTCTGGGACCCTTCCAGGCGTATGTGGCGGGAGGCTGTGCAGCCAGCGGTGCGCGGTGGCAAGCGGCACTGACAAGATTGCCATCGTGGCGAGCGGTGGCGTCCCTGACGGTCCCTTTTGCACTATTTAGGCGACGCAGACGGGCATTTAATGCCCTTGTCCCCTGCCGTCAGGGTTAGGTATGATACACTGTAGCAGGTAGCTGTACCTACCGCAACACCTTTCCATTTTTACCCTTGTCTACGTTGCCACCTGTCGGTGACCCCTTGAGCATATAAAAGGAGGCCCATGCGCAACGTAGAGGAAAGAGGAAGAGAACACTCACGCTCGGTCTCGTTAGCTGCTGGGGTGTACTGTAGCACTCCGCGCTCCCGAGCAAGAACTCGATACAAACCACAAATCAGGAGTAGGGTTTTACGCATCCGTGCGGCCCGAACCTGGGTAAACTGCTCGTGTGCTTCGCCTCGATCCGCTCTTCGTGCGACCCTCACCCCCGCCGAACCGAAAGGGACTCGGTCTGCCGGTCCCATAGGTGCTCGTGGATTAGCCCCCCGACACTCCATAAACCCCAAAGTTATTCCATATGAGTCCACCATACCTACCTATATACGGTATCTACCTGCCGTTCCAAGTCAATTTGTATGTGCCAAACTCTAAACCTTCAAATAAATATCATGTTTTGTATGCTCGAATAGCTCATGTATCAACTAGAGTTGCCCGTATCTTCCATGTTATGTGGGTTATTCACAAGAGGAGTGGACTCCGCTCCTCACTCACGAGAAAGTGGCTGGTCACCGGGATGCCCAGTCCCATGCTTTATGCAAACTAAGTCAAAATAATTGCAAACAAAACTCCCCCTAAGACTCTTGTTAGTTGGAGGCACTCGTTGTTTCGAGAAAGCCATGGATTGATGCTTGTTGGTGGAGGGGAGTATAAACTTTACCATTCTATTTGGGAACCACCTATAATGTGTGTAGCATGGAAGATATCGCCATCTCTTGGTTGTTATGTTGACAATGAGAGTATACCGCTCAAAATATTATTCACCTCTATTTCAAAACTGAGCTCTGGCACCTCTACAAATCCCTTCTTCCCTCTGCGAAGGGCCTATCTATTTACTTTCATGTTGAGTCATCATCCTCTTATTAAAAAGCATCAGTTGGAGAGCACCGTTGTCATTTGCATTCATTACTATTAGTTTACAATGAGTATGACTTGACTGGATCTCTTTTACCATGAATTACAATGTCTAGTCAGTCCTTGATCTTTAAAGGTGCTCTGCATTTATGTTTTGCGGTCTCAGAAAGGGCTAGCGAGATACCATCTTGTTATATCATATTATGATTGTTTTGAGAAAGTGTTGTCATCCGAGGTTTATTATTATTTCTTGCTAGTTGATTATGCCATTGATATGAGTAAACATGAGACCTATGCGTTATTGTGAATATGGTTAGTTCATAATCTTTGCTGAAAACGTGAATGCTGTCTTTACATATTTACAACAACAAGAGCAAGCAGAGTTTGTAAAAGTTTTTCTTTATCACTTTCAGTTTGTCAACTGAATTGCTTGAGGACAAGCAAAGGTTTAAGCTTGGGGGAGTTGATACGTCTCCATCGTATCTACTTTTCCGAACAATTTTGCCCTTGTTTTGGACTCTAACTTGCATGATTTGAATGGAACTAACCCGGACTGACGTTGTTTTCAGCAGAATTACCATGGTGTTATTTATGTGGAGAAACAAAAGTTCTCGGAATGACCTGAAACTTCACGGAACGTCTATTTGTAAATAATAAAAAAACCTTACAAAAGATGAAGACCAGGGGGCCCACACCCTAGCCACGAGGGTGGGGGCGCGCCCTCCTACCTCGTGGGCCCCCTAGAGCTCCTCCGACCACAACTCCAACTCTATATATTTGCTTTCGGGGAGAAAAAAATAAGAGAGAAGGACTCATCGTGTTTTACGATACGGAGCCGCTGCCAAGCCCTAAAACCTCTCGGGAGGGCTGATCTGGAGTCCGTTCGGGGCTCCGGAGAGGGGAATCCGTCGCCATCTTCATCATCAACCTTCCTCCATCACCAATTTCATGATGCTCACCGCCGTGCGTGAGTAATTCCATCATAGGCTTGCTGGACGGTGATGGGTTGGATGAGATTTTGTGACACCCCAAAAATTTGGCCTTGTTTTAATGAATTAAAACAATTTTCCAGGAATTAAAACTTTGGATTTCTGAGCTCCCTTTTTGATTTTTAAATCTTTTCCTTCCCTGTTATGATGAGTTTTTCCCAAAGAGAAAACTTTTCAAATATGTTATTGGACTTGTTTAACCTCTCAAGAAAAACTTTCCTTTTATCAGTGTAACTAATTAAATAGTTAAGTTGCTTGATCTTTATTTTCTTGAAAATGGTTTTTCAAGGTTAAATGGCCATATTTGAACTACAACCATTTGATAAATTCACTTAAAATTCCCACAAAAATTTGGAGATGTCATGTGATGTTTTTAAATCACTTTTATGCAAAAATATATTTCATTCATGAAATATTTTGAGCTCTACAGCAAATTTTGTTCTCTGGTCCAGTGGGCAATTTTGCACTACAACTCCTTTAAATAATTCTTTCTAGCCTCCACCAAAATTATGGGATGATGGTAATGGCCTAAGATTCCACTTTGTGCAAAAACCTAGTGCTGTTCTTTGAAAAATTTGAGTGAATCAACCTCATCTTCAGTCTGGACCAACTTGATGGTTTGTACAGCAACCATGTTTTTACTTGCTCTTTAACCCTTGATTATTTCTCCTACTTGTAGTCCCCCATGTTAAACCCTTAAGTCCAGGAGCATGCACCTTTTGGATCATTTTTGGTTCATGAAATAATGCTATTTATTTCCTGTCCAGAATTGAAGTTTTGCAAAACTTACACTAGCAAGTTTCTGCTTTTGGCCAACTAACCTCACCACCCTCTTGCATCTAAAGAGACCACCATCTGGAGTTTTTGGCCACTCCAAGACCTGCCTAAGTGCCCTTAGCATTTTGTCAAACACCTTATGGGCATGATCTGTTTTGACATGAGTTTTGGCATTGCACTGTGAACTTGCACCTCTGATCAAACTAGCATGTCCACTAGACTCCCCGTTACTCCTAACCTGGGTCTGTTAATTGCCCGCCTCGACCGCGACCTCTAGCATGCTCTGGCATTACGTCGAGCACGTCCCGTGCACGCCCGGAGCGCGAGCAGAGCGTGCGTTTGGCACGCACGTGCGCCGAGCCGACACGCTGGCCCCCACGGTTTTGGCCCACACTGCAGAGCCTCGCCACGCACTCCCTTTCTCACCGCTACGCGCCAAGCCGCCCCTCGCCACGCCCGGCAAGCCAAGAGCTAGCCGCCGCCGCCGCCCGACAGCCTCTGCCCATGTCGGCGCCGCCAAAGCCACCTCCGCTCGCCAGCTCGCCCCTGGAGCAGTGCCCACTCGTCCGCTAGCTCCTGCCGTCATCCCCAGCCACGCCACGTTGCCCTGCAAGCTACAGAGAGGCGGTTCGCCGGAGAGCTTATCCGGCCGCCGCCGAACCGACCTTGATGAGCTATAAAAGGAGGCCCCCGAGCCTCCCCGAGCACACAGGAAGCCTTAGAATGCTCCCCTAGTCCTCCCATGGCAGCCAATCGACCCGGGGGAGGTCTTCTTCCCCACCTCCGGCAACTGCAGCCGCCACCACTGCCCCGGCCAATTCGGCACCACCAGGGCCTCCCACTCTCCGTTCTCTCCACCAAGAGCCCCCTCATCCTCCCGTAAACCATTCCCACTACTCGATTTTGATCGAGGACCACCGTAGCCCCAAAACCACTCTGCTCCCGAAGCTCTCCGTCCGCCGCGTAGCTCACCGCCGACGACCCCGTCCACTCCCGAGACCGTAACACCCACCGGCGGGACCGCCTCGACCCCCTAAGCCCGTGGATGACTTCGGTTTCTCGAACGGAGCCGCCAATCGCCGGCGGCGATCGCCGGAGTCCCGCCTCCGCTCAGGACAGAGAAAGAGGAGGGAGAAGACTGGTCAAACCTGACCAGTGGGCCCTCTGGACCCACTGTCAGCGACCCGGTGCCTGTCCACGTGGGATTAAGTGAAGGCGTATTTTCCCCAGTACGTTTTCCCCGCTCCGAAAGCGTATTCACCTCCGAAACGTTTTCTTTTCTGTTTTATTTTAAAAACAGATTTGACCAAATCTTTGACTGGCTATAACTTTTTAAATATAACTCCAAATGAGTTGATTCTTTTTCCTACCTATCTCAAATTTCACCTAGTTTATTTTAAGATTTATTTGAAAAAAATTCAGAACAACTTTTGGTGCTGTTTTTATTTTGTGTGTTAATTCTTTTATATTGCTAAAATAGGATTTTTGAAGAGGGGAGAAATGTTTCAAGTTTTGGAGTGCACCCTGCCTTTCCACACATTGAAGGCAAGCATTCTGAATCCCGGCATAATATATTTTTTTGGTGTGATCGTGGATACATTTATAACACCACCGCATTTCGAAGGACTCGTTATTTCATGTGGTATGATCATATGCATGAGTGCATATTAGTGATTTCCAGGCTGTTGGAAATGAACACACTTGTGATGATAATCACCCTCATGTGCCTTGCATGCATACCGGCAGGAACCCGGGAAAACCTATGCCTTGGGTAGGCATGAGTTTGTTGTTGGTCTCCGTCGGGACGGTTATGTCTGGTATGGCATGGCAAGGTGATATGAGCGGTGACTCTGTTGGTTGCTATATATTCGTTATACTAATCATGCAGGGAATACTTAAACCTCCTGAGTCGACCGTAGATCGAGTCTTGTTCCAGTAACCCCCATACTTGTTTCGTACTACCACTCGTCTCTACAGCAAGTAGAGTACGGTTCAGTAAGTTGTCAACCTCGTTCTAGCACACACCGTACAGAGAGGCCATGGTGGAAGATACCGGTTGTAGCTGGTAGGCAGGCCACCTGGTCCGGGGGCATGGGTGTTTCCGGTTGGGACTGAGAGGGGAGGCCACCCCTTAGAGCGCGCGATATAAATTTGATCCCATGCTATGCGAGGTTGTAGCCTCCCCACTTAGAGTTTGCTTAACAGGTGTCGTGGGTGGTTCCAGACACGTGTGAGTTAAGCTGGTGTGTGCAAGTTAGGTGTGTTTTCAACAAAAAGGCCGTAGACGGAATTAGTCCCGATGGACTAAAGAAATCCGTTACTCGTGGGTAAAGAGTACACCCTCTGCAGAGAATAAACCTATTCGAATAGCCGTGTCCATGGTTAAGGATTACAGTCTGGGATGGGTTAGGTGTCGGTCTTAGTGTCGGTCTTCGGAGGTGAAACGGTTAACCAGAAATGGAATTACTACTCGTGACTTGTGATAACTATGATTATTATTATTGTTGACTAACCCGTGATATTATTGTTATTATCGAGTATCTCTGGGATGGTTCTACCTCCGGGATATTCACTATGATTGTTTATTTTAAAAGCCCTTTATGTGGTGTCGCTCAGACGCCCGACTGTGGCATTTCTTTTAAAGCCCTTTATGTGGTGTCGCTCAGACGCCCGACTGTGGCATTTCTTTTAAAGCCCTTTATGTGGTGTCGCTCAGACGCCCGACTGTGGCATTTCTTTTAAAGCCCTTTATGTGGTGTCGCTCAGACGCCCGACTGTGGCATTTCTTTTAAAAGCCCTTTATGTGGTGTCGCTCAGACGCCCGACTGTGGCATTTCTTTTAAAGCCCTTTATGTGGTGTCGCTCAGACGCCCGACTGTGGCATTTCTTTTAAAGCCCTTTATGTGGTGTCGCTCAGACGCCCGACTGTGGCATTTCTTTTAAAGCCCTTTATGTGGTGTCGCTAAGACGCCCGACTGTGGCATTGCTTGTTATTTGTTTCATAAATTTTAATACTACCATGTTATTGCATTTTTATAAATAACTTGCTTGCACGCATCAGAGTTTCATTTATCTTTTGTGACTGACGTCATGAGCATAAAATATTTTAGCACATCATTGTTATATTATACCTGTGTTCATAATGTTTGCGAGTACATTCAAAGTACTCACTGGCTTGTCCCTGGCTATTGTCTTGGCCAGATTTTCTTGCTCGGAGAGGAGCGACGCGATGCCAGCCCCGGAACCCACACAATGGAGATAGCAGCCTCGCGAAGATAGGAGTTAACCTGGTCAGCTGTTCCCGTGGGAAATGGAGCCCCATAGACACTGATGTTTCACAGACCGCTTCCGCCATCAACCACTAGAAACCATTTGTTGTACTCACAGGCCAGAATGGTCTTGTACTACATATGTTGTATTCTGCTTGGAATTTCTGTATCAAGTTGGAGCCTCATCAGCTAACAGTAATCCTGGGGCTGATGAGCACGACGGTCTTTTCTGGAAATTTATTACCCGGAAAACCGGTCGTGGCAGACTTGGTATCAGAGCCAGGCTGACCATTGGCTAATCCTATCTTAGCCAGGTCAATAAACTTAGGCAAACCAACCCACCAGACCTTAGCCAAACCCCAACCAAGCTTCACGTGCAAGATAGCCACACAGTGACCCAACACCTTTTGGCAGTCGGTGCCCAACCTATCAACCTAACCTGTCACTCATGCGCCAGTGATCGGCCCCTAAATAGTCCTTTCTCGCAAGCGTGCGAAGGAAGACTCCGCCCCTTTTTCCTATAAAAAGGGCACGCTAGTCCCAACACAGCACCGCACAGCCGCTACCCCAAACCGAGCCACAATGCCTGGACCCATAGTGCACAACGAGACCACAGCAACCAACCTTGGAGGTTTTGTGACCATACTCGCAAACCTCACCCGTCGTGCCTATGCGTTAGAAGAGCCACCAGAATATGTCGTGTATCAAGGACCCATGAGCGGTGAAGACCGTCAATTCTGGGCCACTGTGCACATCTACGGTAGGGGTCTAGCACCCGAGCGCCCCTACAGGTTCACCGGAAGGACAACTTCCTTTGAGCCACAAGCCATCCAGCTAGCCGCTCGAGAGGCTATAGTTCATCTCAGGCACTTGTCGCCCAGAGTTAACTGTCGCTCGTTCCACTACTACCCCAGACGTGAAGGGTATGGTAGACCACCCCAAGTTGCCAACGGAGATCACGAGACGGACCCCGCATTGTTGCACCTAGTGTGTTATGTAAGAGCATTAGAGGCACTGTTCGACTAGATCACTATTGATCTAATCGCAGCTCATGGAGAGCTGGTTCGTCGAGCTCCGGCGAGAGAAGAAAACGAGCCCAACGCCGACAACCCAGTCGTGCTGTTTGGACGCCCGATCGAGTCCCTGAGGCCTGCCCCAGCCATCGGCCAAGGTGCTGCGATAACCCCAGAAGTGCTTCATCGCATATTGGGAGCACACTCCAATGGGGTTGTGGCCAACAATCCCCGCGATGGTCATCATCACTACCCCGACCCTGCAGTTCCTCCGCCATCTCCGACTAATCTCGGCAGTGAGACACGTGGAGAAGCCTCGACATCCACCAGGCACGCCCGTTTAGACATAAACGAGGTAGACTAAGCCGTGTGAGTAGCACCGAGTTTCAGTGTATCCTCGCTTTGTAATCATGCGACCATGTATATTAATGCAGCCTGTCGTTGTGCCTTGCATTTTTGGTCAGCGCATAGTTGCATATTTTTCCGGGCACAACTACCAAAACCAACCCGACGACAACCACAATAACGTGTCTCTTTATGAGATATGTGTATCTCTGACACTGACTCGACCTTTGGAGCTAAGCTGGCAAATTTATTACCTTTCACCACGGTAAAACGATCCGGCTCCATTGCTATATAAAGGCCACCTTGTGACCTTACCCAGCAACCCCCACTTTGTGCACCACACTCGCACTTTTTCCTGTCATGCCGAGCCCCAGCATTCATATGAGAACCCCAGATGCAACCCCAGGTAGCTTTGTCAAAATATTGTGGGATTTTACCCGCAGTACCATGGGTTCTACCCAGCCACCTCAGTACGAGCTGTTCAAATCAAGGATCACCCCATCCACCTCGGAATATTGGGCAGCAGTACACATCCCTCCCGTAGACTCCAATCAAGATCCAACGGAAGTTTCCTTCGTGGGGAAATCTATGCCAACCCCACACCTGGCCATAGAAGCTGCTGCGAAAGAAGCGATTGCTCGTCTTCGATCCGCAGTACCCTATGCCCGCGAATGAGGATATTATTACTTTCCAAGTCGTGCAGCACCCGGAGAAGTAACATCTTTTCCCGGTGGACGTATTGAGAGAGACCCAGTTCTGGCCAACCTTATCCAGTACATCATTGCTCAAGAGCATTTGAACCAGCGAGTGATGGATTATCTCCAGAGCCTCGCAGATTTAAATCCTTAGATTGCCATCGGCAGACCACTGAGACCCGACACGGAGAGACGCATACATCGACTGGTCAATCCACTTCCTCCGATAGAAGAGGAGTGTATTCCTTTACCAGAGACATTTTATCAGGACCCCGTCCAGTTACCGTTTTCATTTTAGACGTCACTACTGTATTTGTTTTTGCAGCATTTATATTTGCATGTATCTTATGCATGGTACCCCAAATTTGTGCGACGAGTCAATTATTTTGGCTTCTACTTATGTGTGTAGTTTTTGTTGTGGTTTATGCTCCTTTAAATTAACTGTTTTTTCCCTCGCAAAATCCTGGAGTGAGATTTCTTTTCCCTGAGTTGCTACACCTGCCCCTTCTCACGACATGGATTAATTAATTTCACACAGCACCACGCAGCAGACTCACAACCATAATCATTCGGACACATACACTGTTTGCAAAACCTTGCAACGGTGTTACATCCAGCTAATCACCCCCACTAACAACAGTTAGCACCCGGCACACTCCATCTACTCCTCATGATCACCACCACCGCGGAGAGCCAACACCCGAGCCGCAGCGTCGCGACACTCGTCGAAGATCATCGCGCACAGGAGCACAGAGAGCCCCAGCAGTGTCGCCAGCCCTCCGCATATCAGGATCACAAACCAGTCCGGCATCGCCTCCGCCATTAGAGCCTCACCCGAGCTTCTGTAAGCAGTAATGGAGAAAGGAGGAGGAGAAGTGAGGCCAGGTGTGAGGAAGAAGAGAGAGGCACCCCGGCCGTTTTATAGCTCGAGCTCGGTGTACGGTGGGCGAAGTCCACCAACGCCGCTCGTCGCCGAACGCCGGTGTTCGGAGTCGAATCCGCGAGCAGTGCCGACAGCGCGCTGGCCCGCGAGGTGAGTGCATGCTGCACCGGCAGCTAGCACGCCGCGCACTACCACGGTACGGCCTAGATGCCCTACGCATTAGGCATCGCCGGTGGAGAAAGCGCGAGAAAGCGCGCGGGAGAGAGGAGGTAGAAGGAAGAACCAGAGGGAGAAGAGGAGACTGACAGTGGACCCCGGGTCCACCTGTCAGCCAGAGGGAGCACTGTGCTCTCGGGTACGACCAGCGTATATTTAAATTTAGGAGTTATTCTAAATTTATATCCAGCGTAGAAATCACACGTTTTGTCCCGAACCGTAGACTCTTCCACGCAGCACCAGTTTTCACACTGTGGTTTTTCACCACTTATTGCCCTCTCACTGTAGCCACATCTTTATTGCGTAATTATTTTCTTAACACCGCTTTTAGCAAATCTCGAGGACGAGATTTTTCTTAAGGGGGATAGTATTGTGACACCCCAAAAATTTGGCCTTGTTTTAATGAATTAAAAATTTTGCCAGGAATTAAAACTTTGGATTTCTGAGCTCCATTTTGATTTTTTAAATCATTTCCTTCCCTGTTATGATGAGTTTTTCCCAAAGAGAAAACTTTTCAAATATGTTATTGGACTTGTTTAACCTCTCAAGAAAAACTTTCCTTTTATCAGTGTAACTAATTAAATAATTAAGTTGCTTGATCTTTATTTTCTTGAAAATGGTTTTTCAAGGTTAAATGGCCATATTTGAACTACAACCATTTGATAAATTCACTTAAAATTCCAACCAAAATTTGGAGATGTCATGTGATGTTTTTAAATCACTTTTATGCAAAAATATATTTCATTCATGAAATATTTTGAGCTCTACAGCAAATTTTGTTCTCTGGTCCAGTGGGCAATTTTGCACTACAACTCCTTTAAATAATTCTTTCTAGCCTCCACCAAAATTATGGGATGATGGTAATGGCCTAAGATTCCACTTTGTGCAAAAACCTAGTGCTGTTCTTTGAAAAATTTGAGTGAATCAACCTCATCTTCAGTCTGGACCAACTTGATGGTTTGTACAGCAACCATGTTTTTACTTGCTCTTTAACCCTTGATTATTTCTCCTACTTGTAGTCCCCCATGTTAAACCCTTAAGTCCAGGAGCATGCACCTTTTGGATCATTTTTGGTTCATGAAATAATGCTATTTATTTCCTGTCCAGAATTGAAGTTTTGTAAAACTTACACTAGCAAGTTTCTGCTTTTGGCCAACTAACCTCACCACCCTCTTGTACATCTAAAGAGACCACCATCTGGAGTTTTTGGCCACTCCAAGACCTGCCTAAGTGCCCTTAGCATTTTGTCAAACACCTTATGGGCATGATCTATTTTGACATGAGTTTTGGCATTGCACTGTGAACCTAATCCCCTGACCAAACTAGCATGTCCACTAGACTCCCCGTTACTCCTAACCTGGGTCTGTTAATTGCCAGCCTTGACCGCGACCTCTAGCATGCTCTGGCATTACGTCGAGCACGTCCCGTATACGCCCGGTGCGCGAGCAGAGCGTGCGTTTGGCACGCACGTGCGCCGAGCCGACACGCTGGCCCCCACGGTTTTGGCCCACACTGCAGAGCCTCGCCACGCACTCCCCTTCTCACCGCTACGCGCCAAGCCGCCCCTCGCCATGCCCGGCAAGCCAAGAGCTAGCCGCCGCCGCCGCCCGACAGCCTCTGCCCATCTTGGTGCCGCCAAAGCCACCTCCGCTCGCCAGCTCGCCCCTGGAGCAGTGCCCAATCGTCCGCTAGCTCCTGCTGTCATCCCCAGCCACGCCACGTTGCCCTGCAAGCTACAGAGAGGCGGTTCGCCGGAGAGCTTATCCGGCCACCGTGGAACCGACCTCGACGAGCTATAAAAGGAGGCCCCCGAGCCTCCCCGAGCACACAGGAAGCCTTAGAATGCTCCCCTAGTCCTCCCATGGCAGCCAATCGACCCGGGGGAGGTCTTCTTCCCCACCTCCGGCAACTGCAGTCGCCACCACTGCCCCGGCCAATTCGGCACCACCAGGGCCTCCCACTCTCCGTTCTCTCCACCAAGAGCCCCCTCATCCTCCCGTAAACCATTCCCACTACTCGATTTTGATCGAGGACCACCGTAGCCCCAAAACCACTCTGCTCCCGAAGCTCTCCGTCCGCCGCGAAGCTCACCGCCGACGACCCCGTCCACTCCCGAGACCGTAACACCCACCGGCGGGACCGCCTCGACCCCCTGAGCCCGTGGATGACTTCGGTTTCTCGAACGGAGCCGCCAATCGCCGGCGGCGATCGCCGGAGTCCCGCCTCCGCTCGGGACAGAGAAAGAGGAGGGAGAAGACTGGTCAAACCTGACCAGTGGGCCCTCTGGACCCACTGTCAGCGACCCCGTGCCTGTCCACGTGGGATTAAGTGAAGGCGTATTTTCCCCAGTACGTTTTCCCCGCTCCGAAAGCGTATTCACCTCCGAAACGTTTTCTTTTCTGTTTTATTTTAAAAACAGATTTGACCAAATCTTTGACTGGCTATAACTTTTTAAATATAACTCCAAATGAGTTGATTCTTTTTCCTACCTCTCTCAAATTTCACCTAGTTTATTTTAAGATTTATTTGAAAAAAATTCAGAACAACTTTTGGTGCTGTTTTTATTTTGTGTGTTAATTCTTTTATATTGCTAAAATAGGATTTTTGAAGAGGGGGGAAATGTTTCAAGTTTTGGAGTGCACCCTGCCTTTCCACACATTGAAGGCAAGCATTCTGAATCCCGGCATAATATTTTCTTTTTTTTTGGTGTGATCATGGATACATTTATAACACCACCGCATTTTGAAGGACTCGTTATTTCATGTGGTATGATCATATGCATGAGTGCATATTAGTGATTTCCAGGCTGTTGGAAATGAACAGACTTGTGATGATAATCACCCTCATGTGCCTTGCATGCATACCGGCAGGAACCCGGGAAAACCTATGCCTTGGGTAGGCATGAGTTTGTCGTCGGTCTCTGTCGGGACGGTTATGTCTGGTATGGCATGGCAAGGTGATATGAGCGGTGACTCTGTTGGTTGATATATATTCGTTATACTAATCATGCAGGGAATACTTAAACCTCCTGAGTCGACCGTAGATCGAGTCTTGTTCCAGTAACCCCCATACTTGTTTCGTACTACCACTCGTCTCTACAGCAAGTAGAGTACGGTTCAGTATGTTGTCAACCTCGTTCTAGCACACACCGTATAGAGAGGCCATGGTGGAAGATATCGGTTGTAGCTAGTAGGCAGGCCACCTGGTCCGGGGGCATGGGTGTTTCCGGTTGGGACCGAGAGGGGAGGCCACCCCTTAGAGCGCGCGATATAAATTTGATCCCATGCTACGCGAGGTTGTAGCCTCCCCACTTAGAGTTTGCTTAACAGGTGTCGTGGGTGGTTCCAGACACGTGTGAGTTAAGCTGGTGTGTGCAAGTTAGGTGGTTTTCAACAAAAAGGCCGTAGACGGAATTAGTCCCGATGGACTAAAGAAATCTGTTACTCGTGGGTAAAGAGTACACCCTCTGCAGAGAATAAACTAATTCGAATAGCTGTGTCCATGGTTAAGGATTACAGTCTGGGATGGGTCAGGTGTCGGTCTTCGGAGGTGAAACGGTTAACCAGAAATGGAATTACTACTCGTGACTTGTGATAACTATGATTATTATTATTGTTGACTAACCAGTGATATTATTGTTATTATCGAGTATCTCTGGGATGGTTCTACCTCCAGGATATTCACTATGATTGTTTATTTTAAAAGCCCTTTATGTGGTGTCGCTCAGACGCCCGACTGTGGCATTTCTTTTAAAGCCCTTTATGTGGTGTCGCTCAGACGCCCGACTGTGGCATTTCTTTTAAAGCCCTTTATGTGGTGTCGCTCAGACGCCCGACTGTGGCATTTCTTTTAAAGCCCTTTATGTGGTGTCGCTCAGACGCCCGACTGTGGCATTTCTTTTAAAAGTCCTTTATGTGGTGTCGCTCAGACGCCCGACTGTGGCATTTCTTTTAAAGCCCTTTATGTGGTGTCGCTCAGACGCTCGACTGTGGCATTTCTTTTAAAGCCCTTTATGTGGTGTCGCTCAGACGCCCGACTGTGGCATTTTTTTTAAAGCCCTTTATGTGGTGTCGCTAAGACGCCCGACTGTGGCATTGCTTGTTATTTGTTTCATAAATTTTTATACTACCATGTTATTGCGTTTTTTTATAAATAACTTGCTTGTACGCATCAGAGTTTCATTTATCTTTTGTGACTGACGTCATGAGCATAAAATATTTTTAGCACATCATTGTTATATTATACCTGTGTTCATAATGTTTGCGAGTACATTCAAAGTACTCACTGGCTTGTCCCTGGCTATTATCTTGGCCAGATTTTCTTGCTCGGAGAGGAGAGACGCGATGCCAGCCCCGGAACCCACACAATGGAGATAGCAACCTCGCGAAGATAGGAGTTAACCTGGTCATCTGTTCCCGTGGGAAATGGAGCCCCATAGACACTGATGATCCACAAACCGCTTCTGCCGTCAACCACTAGAAACCATTTGTTGTACTCACAGGCCAGAATGGTCTTGTACTACATATGTTGTATTCTGCTTGGAATTTCTGTATCAAGTGGAGCCTCATCAGCTAACAGTAATCCTGGGGCTGATGAGCACGACGGTCTTTTCTGGAAATTTATGTCCGGAGAACCGGTCGTGACAGACTTATCATGTAATCAATTTAGTTTTGTTAGGGTTTGATCCCTAGTATCCACTATGTTCTAAAATTGATGTTGCTATGACTTTGCTATGCTTAATGCTTGTCACTAGGTTCCGAATGCCATGATTTCAGATCTGAACCTATTACCCCTTTAGCCCCCACATCGGAATCACTTGCGGGTACTCCACGAGCCGACCCGACTTTAGTCACCACATGTATCACATATTATATATAAGTATACACCCGTGACCACCTCCCGAGTAATAACGGCCCAGTAGTATAGCATGGAAGATGAACAAGAATGTAGGGCCACTGATGGAATACTAGCATCCTATACTAAGCATTTAGGATTGCAGGTAAAGGTAACAACAGTAGTAGCAAAGACAGGCTATGCATAATAATAGGATTAACCGAAAGCAGTAACATGCTCCAGTACGCTAATGCAAGTAGTAGAGAGAAGGAATAGGTGATGTCAGGTTGATCAAGGGAGGGGCTAGCCTGGTTGCTCTGCCAAGAAGGGTTCATCGTCGATGTAGTCGATCACGGGGGTACCGACAGCGGTCTCGGGATCTACCGGAAAGAAGTAATGGAGGGGAACACAATAAATAATAGAGCAATCAAAGCATCACAAGGCATAACATGGCAATATGCGGTGCTAGAGGTGACCTAACGCAGTACTAGGTGATACCGGTAAAAAGGGGGGAAACATCCGGGAAGGTATCCCTGGTGTTTCACGTTTTTAGACAGATGAACCGGAGCGGGAAAGTTTTGTGTTCACTAGGCTAGGGATGTGTGGCGGACGAACGGGCTATGTATCCAGATTCGTCTCATCGTTCTAAGCAACTTTCATGTACAAAGTTTTTTTCCATCCGAGTTATGGATTATTTTATATTAAAACTTGAAGATTTAAATTGATTTCTAATTTCTGGATTTAATTTAATTCGAAATTAAATTTGCACTTAAATGCTATCGGTACACAGGAAGTGTACCCAGAGTGTGTGTAAGGGGCTGACAGGTGGGGTCCTGGTCAAATGTCCAGTCAGCGTTTGACCGGACCGTTGACTGGTCAAAAGGGCCCGTGGGACCCGCCTGTCATTGACTGGGTTATCCCAGTCAGCGGTTTGACTGGTCAATGGGACCAGTGGGACCCATGTGTCATTGATACAAGTTTTACTAAACAATATTTGACAAATTAATTTGGTTGATTGGGTTATTAAGGAGGTTAATAACTTTAACTAATTAACTTACTAATTAATTTAACAATTATTATTTAATTAACCTCTTTTTGGTTTATTTCTAGGCGTGGGCCCTATCTGTCATAGGAATAGGGGGCGGGGCCCAGCGGTCATAGGCCCGAGGCCACAACAGGCGCGGGCGTCGGGCATAGCCCGAACGGGCGCTGGCCCGCGGGGGCGCACCCGACAGGGCGCACGGGTGACCTAGGCAGCGACGAGCTGGGGCGCGCGCTCGCCGGAGGCGGCGACTGGTGCGGCAGCAGGGGGTCTGTGGCGCGGCTGTGGCAGAGGAGTGGAGTGCAGGGGACGGAGTGGGCGTGGGCGGAGGCCGATATGGCGCTAGGATGGTGCGGAGGAGCGGCGCGGACGCAGTCCGGCGACGAACATGCAGAGGGGAGTAGAGGGAAAATGGGGGGGTTCTCACGATCGTTGGTGAGAAGGGGACGTCGTGGCTCGAGGTACTCCGATGGGGAGGCGGTCGGGGAGGTCCGGCGAAGCGGCACCGGCGACAGGGTTGGAGCGAGAGGTGACCGGCGGAGGTATCCGAGGAAGAAGGTCGAGGGCGATGGCGTTGATCCCCCCCCCCCCCCCCCGCCCAACTTGGTCCAGTGCGGTGATGAGGCAGCTAGAATTGGCGACGGCCGACGAGCGTCAGGCTGCGAACTTGGCCCTGGCGTGGCCAGGCGTGTGGGCAAGGAGGCAAGGGCGCCCGAGGTGAGGGCGAACCGCGAGATGGCGGCTGGTCTCCGACAAGGGCGATCGTCCAGAGGTGTGGCGGAGGAGGTAGACGAGGTCGCCGGTGAGAGGGAGGAGGCGCACGGGGCGGTGACTGCGAGCGGCGGCACCAGGGGCACGGGTGAGAAGCGCCCAGATCGGATCAGGGAGAGGGAGGAATTCGGGGAAAGTGGGGTGGGGGTTAGGGTTCTTGTGAGGGTGAGGGTGAGGGTGTATGTAGGCCCGTGGCTGAGCCGGCCTAGTCGGCGTCCAGCTGGGCCGATGGCCCAGTAGAAGGGGGGTCTGCTTTCTTTTTTATCTTTTTCTTATTTTCTTGTATTGTTTTCTTTTAATTCACAATTTACTTTAGCTCTATTAAAATATATAATTAGTACCTAACTTAGTGTTGTAAATTAAGCCTCTGCCATAAAAAGTCTGACTACCAAATGAAATAATTTAATATTTTATAACTTATAAAAGTATTTAATGAATTTCTTTAGTGATGTTTTACTTATTATAGTACATTTGAATATTTTATAAAAATATGGTTTCTCCACCATAATTACCTATGAATTATTTGTCACATTCTGAACATTTTAGTTTTAACATTTGAAAACTTTTGTGGTTTGCCTTTAACTCAAATTTGAATTTAAATCATTTTTGAACTAACACGAGATTAACAACAGTAACTGCAATGACATGGCATCATTAACAGGGAATTACTGTAGCTTAAATATCCGGGCATCACAATTCTCCTCCACTACAAGAAGTCTCATCCCAAGATTTAAGAGGTGGAGTATGGGGGAATTTGGTTACAAAATTCTAACGAATCACCTCGATCTTGGTTGTTCTTCTCGAAGAGGTCGATCCATTACGGTTATGTCTTCATTTCTCTGCTTCGGTCATCATGATGAAGTCGATATCCTTTCTTCGGGAACTCCATCATACTTATGAAAGAATAAAGGGTGGGTATTCCGGGAGAATGGACCTCTGCAAGGTTGACTAACTGGTGGATAACATCAGCGAAGGTGGCGGAAAGTAACTCTCGAGTTGAAACTTAAGAAATTATCGAGAGCAAGTAAGACGGTGCAATAAGAAGTTTCGAGTGGGTAGACAATCGTTCATTGCCCAAAACAGTGCGTGAACGGGTTCAGAGAAATGGGAATAAGTATTATGTCTGATACCAAAATTGATGATCTTTCGGAGGTGGTTCATGAAGTACTTACGAAGCCACGTGTGAGGAATCACTTAGAAACAGGGGGTACAGGAGAGTTAGGCTTCGATCCTGTGGCACTATGGGTTATGGGCCCACCATGTAGATTAAAAGTAGGAGGAGCGGTAACATATTGCACGGTCATGATAGCAAGACATGTTAGTTATGTCGGCAACAACATCGGTATCAAGGGCGAGGGACGAAGAGAACGATTTTCCTGCTCGTTGAACGAGGCGGACCAATAGGCAAAGTTCTCGTCCATCGGTTGCTACCGAAATGTCATCAACAATAGTAACAGGGTCTTGCTGACGGAATTGTACACCGAGGTGTTTACATAAGCAGGAGAATATTACTGCGTAGATCATATAGATCACAAGAAAGGCTAAACCAAACAATGGAAAGGAAAATAAGATTATCAGATTAAACAGAACAATGGAAAGGAAAATGGGTTTAAACACATATTTCAGGGGTATATCCTTCCCAAGGACAAGCAGAGCATGATATCCATGGCAAGATATAAATAGAAAACCCTTTAGATGAGGGGAGAGAAATTTCATGACATTACCCATACAACGGTGTTTGGATAATTGATAAGGAAATTTTTGCATTGTGCTTCAAATGTTTTTATTGAAAATCGGAGTACCACAGACATGCTTCGAGATAGCATTGGCATGGCCATCAAGTAAGGGTCAGAATTTGGATGCACAAAGGATCCATCAGGAACAACTTATAGAATAAGTCTTACAATTTACTCATGGAAGAATCGCTAACCTTGCTAAGAAGGGAACTATAACAATAGGTCCTACGGCCAGGTGTGCTAGGCATGACATCATCTTACCAGGTCATATAAAAGACCAGTGTTATAACTCCTGGAAATATGTTCCAACCATCATATCTGGCCAAGATTCAGATCTGATTGGTGTCAGGATACCTCAGACTCGGGATGTCTGAGGAGCAAAGGTGCAACACAAATTGATGGGATGACATTGTAAGATTCTTGGGAAATGAACTATGGAAGCAAGTTCCAAAACAAGAGTTCATCATTAAACCAAGGATAGGATGAGGAGGTGGCTGATGGTCTCAGCGATAATTCATCGAGATTTCCAACAAGATGAATTTCCACAATTATGTGAACAAGGACATAACATTTGTCAAAATAGATGGTATAATGATGTATGCTCGAGGAAAACTTACACAATTAACTATTGGTTGAAAGGTGCACCCATAATATGGGCTTAGGTAGCATGATTAATGTTTAGAATGGTGATTCAATAACCAAAACACAAGGAATGAAACTATCGTACATTATCTTGCAAGCAATAAGGTTGCTAGTAATTTTGAATTTTACACATCACAGTCCAATCATCGGTATTCTGGTTGGAAACAACACGGGTACCAAGAAAGAATGGTGAGGGTGAGAAGTATCATTATAGCAAGAATTTCTTAAGAGGTGGTGAAATTCTCACAACATTCTTGACATACAAGACAGTATTACTTCAAGGTAGATTATGATACAAGCTGGATAGCAAGTTGCATCCATATCATGAACAAGTTTGTCATGATATGAAGGTAAGGATGTTGTTGGTGGTAACTCAAATTACTAACGGACGGAGATGGCAGTTATCATCATGAACTCAATTAATATCCGGGAAGGAGTCAAAATGTTGATGAAGATCACAAAAATTTGTCGAGAGGCTCCACGAAGAAGTAATCAAACAGCGACTGCATCCAGCAAAAGGACTAATGCAGTGAAATATTATTGGATCCATGGATATGACACCAACTCAGAATCAAGCTTGCTGTTCGAGGTGAAACGATAAGACAGGGAAGATCGACGAAAGCTTAGCTCATCGTCAAAAGTTGTGCTCCGGGATTAAGAACCAGGTAGCACAGATAAAATCAGCACGATAATGATATAGCCAATCACGCTAGGAATGACTTGAAGGGTTATTAAACTCGTAAGCAACGAAAATTACTTAAGAGTTATTGAATCGGAGTGCGGACTCGATTCACTATTCGGTGTTCTCGGTTGATGACAACCCAGAACGCAGGAAAAATTGGATTCGGTGAGAAATAATAGTTGATGAAGACCCCATAAAAAGTTATGCAGTTCCATGATATTCTCGAGATACCAGGGTGTAATACTCGACGGTAGATCAAAGTAAAGGTTGGACTGGTCACTGGTGTATTGATCCACAGAAGACAAGTGCTTAATCTTGCCCGTGAAATGGGATCAGAGAAGAACACATGGTCGGAAACATGATTGCAAAGGATAAATTCATCGATACCAAAGGATATTATTTCAAGGAAATAGTTATTATTATGAGAAGCTTCCACGATAGGATCTACATCGTGTCCATGGGCATGAACACAAAGGTTCAAGGTTGACTCCCACTTCTTCAATGCATAACCTTCCATTCACCTCTCATATTTCGAAAATGACATTAGTTGTTGAAAGTTTTTACCTGGTGCAATACCAGATAAGTATGACCCGTGAAATCTTTCGGGTTCACACAGATTAGGGAAGGCATAGGTTCAACCCATGAGGACTGAAGGAAATATGCCCTAGAGGCAATAATAAAGTTATTATTTATTTCCTTATATCATGATAAATGTTTATTATTCATGCTAGAATTGTATTAATCGGAAACATAATACATGTGTGAATACATAGACAAACAAAGTGTCACTAGTATGCCTCTACTTGACTAGCTCGTTAATCAAAGATGGCTATGTTTCCTAACCATGGACAAAAGAGTTGTTATTTGATTAATGAGATCACATCATTAGTTGAATGATCTGATTGACATGACCCATTCCATTAGCTTAGCACCCGATCGTTTAGTATGTTGCTATCACCCGTAGCGATGCTTAAGTCTGTCTGAATCATGTTAGCAATTGCCGCATTTTATGATTATGAAATTTGGCAGATGGATGTCAAAACTGCATTCCTGAATGGATTTCTGGAAGAAGAGTTGTATATGATGCAACCAGAAGGTTTTGTCGATCCAAAGGGAGCTAACAAAGTGTGCAAGCTCCAGCTATCCATTTATGGACTGGTGCAAGCCTCTCGGAGTTGGAATAAACGCTTTGATAGTGTGATCAAAGCATTTGGGTTTATACAGACTTTCGGAGAAGCCTGTATTTACAAGAAAGTGAGTGGGAGCTCTGTAGCATTTCTGATATTATATGTGGATGACATATTACTGATTGGAAATAACATAGAATTTCTGGATAACATAAAGGGATACTTGAATAAGAGTTTTTCAATGAAAGACCTCGGTGAAGCTGCTTACATATTAGGCATAAAGATCTATAGAGATAGATCAAGACGCTTAATTGGACTTTCACAAAGCACATACCTTGACAAGATTTTGAAAAAGTTCAAAATGGATCAAGCAAAGAAAGGGTTCTTGCCTGTATTACAAGGTGTGAAGTTGAGTAAGACTCAATGCCCGACCACTGCAGAACATAGAGAGAATATGAAAGATGTTCCCTATGCTTTAGCCATAGGCTCTATTACGTATGCAATGCTGTGTACCAGACCTGATGTGTGCCTTGCTATAAGTTTGGCAGGGAGGTACCAAAGTAATCCAGGAGTGGATCACTGGACAGCAGTCAAGAACATCCTGAAGTACCTGAAAAGGACTAAGGATATGTTTCTCGTATATGAAGGTGACAAAGAGCTCATCGTAAAAGGTTACGTTGATGCAAGCTTTGACACTGATCCGGATGATTCTAAATCGCAAACCGGATACATGTTTACATTAAATGGTGGAGCTGTCAGTTGGTGCAGTTCTAAACAAAGCGTCGTAGCGGGATCTACATGTGAAGCGGAGTACATAGCTGCTTCGGAAGCAGCAAATGAAGGAGTCTGGATGAACGAGTTCATATCCGATCTAGGTGTCATACCTAGTGCATCAGGTCCAATGAAAATCTTTTGTGACAATACTGGTGCAATTGCCCTGGCAAAGGAATCCAGATTTCACAAGAGAACCAAGCACATCAAGATACGCTTCAATTCCATCCGGGATCTAGTCCAGGTGGGAGACATAGAGATTTGCAAGATACATACGGATCTGAATGTTGCAGACCCGTTGACTAAGCCTCTTCCACGAGCAAAACATGATCAGCACCAAGGCTCCATGGGTGTTAGAATCATTTGTAATCTAGATTATTGACTCTAGTGCAAGTGGGAGACTGAAGGAAATATGCCCTAGAGGCAATAATAAAGTTATTATTTATTTCCTTATATCATGATAAATGTTTATTATTCATGCTAGAATTGTATTAACCGGAAACATAATACATGTGTGAATACATAGACAAACAAAGTGTCACTAGTATGCCTCTACTTGACTAGCTCGTTAATCAAAGATGGTTATGTTTCCTAACCATGGACAAAAGAGTTGTTATTTGATTAACGAGATCACATCATTAGTTGAATGATCTGATTGACATGACCCATTCCATTAGCTTAGCACCCGATCGTTTAGTATGTTGCTATTGCTTTCTTCATGACTTATACATGTTCCTATGGCTATGAGATTATGCAACTCCCGTTTGCCAGAGGAACACTTTGGGTGCTACCAAACGTCACAACGTAACTGGGTGATTATAAAGGAGCACTACAGGTGTCTCCAAAGGTAGATGTTGGGTTGGCGTATTTCGAGATTAGGATTTGTCACTCCGATTGTCGGAGAGGTATCTCTGGGCCCTCTCGGTAATGCACATCACATAAGCCTTGCAAGCATTGCAACTAATAAGTTAGTTGTGAGATGATGTATTACATAACGAGTAAAGAGACTTGCCGGTAACGAGATTGAACTAGGTATTGGATACCGACGATCGAATCTCGGGCAAGTAACATACCGATGACAAAGGGAACAACGTATGTTGTTATGCGGTCTGACCGATAAAGATCTTCGTAGAATATGTAGGAGCCAATATGGGCATCCAGGTCCCGCTATTGGTTATTGACCGGAGATTTGTCTCAGTCATGTCTACATTGTTCTCGAACCGTAGGGTCCGCACGCTTAAAGTTACGATGACAGTTATTATGAGTTTATGCATTTTGATGTACCGAAGTTAGTTCGGAGTCCCGGATGTGATCACGGACATGACGAGGAGTCTCGGAATGGTCGAGACATAAAGATTGATATATTGGATGACTACATTCGGACACCGGAAGGGTTCCAGGGAAGTTTCGGATAAAACCGGAGCACCGGGGGGTTACCGGAACCCCTGGGGGGGTTAATGGGCCTCATGGGCCTAATGTGGAGAAGAGGAAGGGGCTGCCAGGGCAGGCCGCGCGCCCCCTCTCCCCTAGTCCGAATTGGACAAGGAGGGAGGGGCGGCGCCCCCCCTTTCCTATTCTCCCTCCACCTCTCCTAGTTGGACAAGGAACGCGGAGGGGAGTCTACTCCCGGTAGAAGTAGGACTCCTCCTGCGCGCCTCCTATGGCCAGCCGCACCCCCCCCCCTTGGATCCTTTATATACGGAGGCAGGAGGGCACCCTAGAACACACAAGTTGATCCCCGTGATCGTTCCTTAGCCGTGTGCGGTGCCCCCTGCCACCATATTCCACCTCGATCATATCGTTGTAGTGCTTAGGCGAAGCCCTGCGTCGGTAGAACATCATCATCGTCACCACGCCGTTGTGCTGACGGAACTCATCCCCGAAGCTTTGCTGGATCGGAGCCCGGGGAGCGTCATCGAGCTGTACGTGTGCTAAGAACTCGGAGGTGCCGGAGTAACGGTGCTTGGATCGGTCGGATCGGGAAGACGTACGACTACTTCCTCTACGTTGTGTCAACGCTTCTGTTGCGGTCTACAAGGGTACGCAGATCATACTCTCCCCTCTCGTTGCTATGCATCAGCATGATCTTGCGTGTGCGTAGGAAAATTTTGAAATTACTACGTTCCCCAACAGTGGCATCCGATCCTAGGTTTTATGGTTGTGCTTTGCACATAGGTGGCTTGCGGGCGACAGTCTCTCCAACTTTAGTTGAACCGACTGTGGCTACGCCCGGTCCTTGCGAAGGTTAAAATGGCATCAACTTGACAAACTATCGTTGTGGTTTTGATGCGTAGGTGAGATTGGTTCTTACTTAAGCCCGTAGCAGCCACGTAAAACTTGCAACAACAAAGTAGAGGATGTCTAACTTGTTTTTGTAGGGCATGTTGTGATGTGATATGGTCAAGACATGATGCTAAATTTTATTGTATGAGATGATCATGTTTTGTAACCGAGTTATCGGCAACCGAAAGGAGCCATATGGTTGTCGCTTTATTGTATGCAATGCAATCACGATGTAATGCTTTACTTTATCACTAAACGGTAGCGATAGTCGTGGAAGCATAAGATTGGCGAGACGACAACGATGCTACGATGGAGATCAAGGTGTCGCGCCGGTGACGATGGTGATCACGATGGTGCTTCGGAGATGGAGATCACAAGCACAAGATGATGATGGCCATATCATATCACTTATATTGATTGCATGTGATGTTTATCTTTTATGCATCTTATCTTGCTTTGATTGACGGTAGCATTATAAGATGATCTCTCACTAAATTATCAAGAAGTGTTCTCCCTGAGTATGCACCGTTGTGAAAGTTCTTCGTGCTGAGACACCACATGATGATCGGGTGTGATAGGTTCTACGTTCAAATACAACGGGTGCAAAACAGTTGCACATGCGGAATACTCAGGTTATACTTGACAAGCCTAGCATATGCAGATATGGCCTCGGAACACGGAGACCGAAAGGTCGAGCGTGAATCATATAGTAGATATGATCAACATAGTAATGTTCACCGATGAAACTACTCCATCTCACGTGATGATCGGACATGGTTTAGTTGATTTGGATCACGTGATCACTTAGAAGATTAGAGGGATGTCTATCTAAGTGGGAGTTCTTAAGTAATATGATTAATTGAACTTAAATTTATCATGAACTTAGTCCCTAATAGTATCTTGCTTGTTTTATGTTGATTGTAGATAGATGGCTCGTGCTGTTGTTCCGTTGAATTTTAATGCGTTCCTTGAGAAAACAAAGTTGAAAGATGATGGTAGCAATTACACGGACTGGGTCCGTAACTTGAGGATTATCCTCATTGCTGCACAGAAGAATTACGTCCTGGAAGCACCGCTGGGTGCCAGGCCTGCTGCTGGAGCAACACCAGATGTTATGAACGTTTGGCAGAGCAAAGCTCATGACTACTCGATAGTTCAGTGTGCCATGCTTTACGGCTTAGAATCGGGACTTCAACGACGTTTTGAACGTCATGGAGCATATGAGATGTTCCAGGAGTTGAAGTTAATATTTCAAGCAAATGCCCAGATTGAGAGATATGAAGTCTCCAATAAGTTCTATAGCTGCAAGATGGAGGAGAACAGTTCTGTCAGTGAGCATATACTCAAAATGTCTGGGTATAATAATCACTTGATTCAATTGGGAGTTAATCTTCCAGATGATTGCGTCATTGACAGAATTCTCCAATCACTGCCACCAAGCTACAAGAGCTTCGTGATGAACTATAATATGCAAGGGATGAATAAGACTATTCCCGAGCTCTTCGCAATGCTAAAAGCTGCGGAGGTAGAAATCAAGAAGGAGCATCAAGTGTTGATGGTCAACAAGACCACTAGTTTCAAGAAAAAGGGCAAAGGGAAGAAGAAGGGGAACTTCAAGAAGAACGGCAAGCAAGTTGCTGCTCAAGAGAACAAACCCAAGTCTGGACCTAAGCCTGAAACTGAGTGCTTCTACTGCAAGCAGACTGGTCACTGGAAGCGGAACTACCCCAAGTATTTGGCGGATAAGAAGGATGGCAAGGTGAACAAAGGTATATGTGATATACATGTTATTAATGTGTACCTTACTAATGCTCGCAGTAGCACCTGGGTATTTGATACTGGTTCTGTTGCTAATATTTGCAACTCGAAATAGGGACTGCGGATTAAGCGAAGATTGGCTAAGGACGAGGTGACGATGCGCGTGGGAAACGGTTCCAAAGTCGATGTGATCGCGGTCGGCACGCTACCTCTACATCTACCTTCGGGATTAGTATTAGACCTAAATAATTGTTATTCGGTGCCAGCGTTGAGCATGAACATTATATCTGGATCTTGTTTAATGCGAGATGGTTATTCATTTAAATCAGAGAATAATGGTTGTTCTATTTATATGAGTAATATCTTTTATGGTCATGCACCCTTGCAGAGTGGTCTATTCTTATTGAATCTCGATAGTAGTAATACACATATTCATAGTGTTGAAGCCAAAAGATGCAGAGTTGATAATGATAGTGCAACTTATTTGTGGCACTGCCGTTTAGGTCATATCAGTGTAAAGCGCATGAAGAAACTCCATACTGATGGACTTTTGGAACCACTTGATTATGAATCACTTGGTACTTGCGAACCGTGCCTCATGGGCAAGATGACTAAAACACCGTTCTCCGGTACGATGGAGAGAGCAACAAATTTGTTGGAAATCATACATACAGATGTATGTGGTCCGATGAATATTGAAGCTCGTGGCGGATATCGTTATTTTCTCACCTTCACAGATGACTTAAGCAGATATGGGTATATCTACTTAATGAAACATAAGTCTGAGACATTTGAAAAGTTCAAACAATTTTAGAGTGAAGTTGAAAATCATCGTAACAAGAAAATAAAGTTTCTACGATCTGATCGTGGAGGAGAATATTTTAGTTACGAGTTTGGTGTACATTTGAAGCAATGCGGAATAGTTTCGCAACTCACGCCACCCGGAACACCACAGCGTAATGGTGTGTTCGAACGTCGTAATCGTACTTTACTAGATATGGTGCGATCTATGATGTCTCTTACTGATTTACCGCTATCGTTTTGGGGATACGCTCTAGAGACGGCCGCATTCACGTTAAATAGGACACCATCAAAATCCATTGAGACGACGCCTTATGAACTATGGTTTGGCAAGAAACCAAAGTTGTCGTTTCTGAAAATTTGGAGCTGCGATGCTTATGTGAAAAAGCTTCAACCTGATAAGCTCGAACCCAAATCGGAGAAATGTGTCTTCATAGGATACCCAAAGGAGACTGTTGGGTACACCTTCTATCACAGATCCGAAGGCAAGACATTCGTTGCTAAGAATGGATCCTTTCTAGAGAAGGAGTTTCTCTCGAAAGAAGTGAGTGGGAGGAAAGTAGAACTTGACGAGGTAACTGTACCTGCTCCCTTATTGGAAAGTAGTACATCATAGAAAACTGTTTCAGTGACACCTACACCAGTTAGTGAGGAAGCTAATGATGATGATCATGAAACTTTAGATCAAGATACTACTGAACCTTGTAGATCAACCAGAGTGAGATCCGCGCCAGAGTGGTACGGTAATCCTGTTCTGGAAGTCATGCTACTAGATCATGATGAACCTACAAACTATGAAGAAGCGATGGTGAGCCCAGATTCCGCAAAATGGCTTGAAGCCATGAAATCTGAGATGGGATCCATGTATGAGAACAAAGCATGGACTTTGGTTGACTTGCCTGATGATCGGCAAGCAATTGAGAATAAATGGATCTTCAAGAAGAAGACTGACACTGACGGTAATATTACTGTCTACAAAGCTCGACTTGTCGCAAAAGGTTTTCGGCAAGTTCAAGGGATTGACTATGATGAGACCTTCTCACCCGTAGCGATGCTTAAGTCTGTCCGAATCATGTTAGCAATTGCCGCATTTTATGATTACGAAATTTGGCAGATGGATGTCAAAACTGCTTTCCTGAATGGATTTCTGGAAGAAGAGTTGTATATGATGCAACTAGAAGGTTTTGTCGATCCAAAGGGAGCTAACAAAGTGTGCAAGCTCCAGCGATCCATTTATGGACTGGTGCAAGCCTCTCGGAGTTAGAATAAATGCTTTGATAGTGTGATCAAAGCATTTGGGTTTATACAGACTTTCGGAGAAGCCTGTATTTACAAGAAAGTGAGTGGGAGCTCTGTAGCATTTCTGATATTATATGTGGATGACATATTACTGATTAGAAATAATATAGAATTTCTAGATAGCATAAAGGGATACTTGAATAAGAGTTTTTCAATGAAAGACCTCGGTGAAGCTGCTTACATATTAGGCATAAAGATCTATAGAGATAGATCAAGACACTTAATTGGACTTTCACAAAGCACATACCTTGACAAGATTTTGAAAAAGTTCAAAATGGATCAAGCAAAGAAAGGGTTCTTGCTTCTATTACAAGGTGTGAAGTTGAGTAAGACTCAATGCCCGACCACTGCAGAAGATAGAGAGAATATGAAAGATGTTCCCTATGCTTCAACCATAGGCTCTATTATGTATGCAATGCTGTGTACCAGACCTGATGTGTGCCTTGCTATAAGTTTGGCAGGGAGGTACCAAAGTAATCCAGGAGTGGATCACTGGACAGCGGTCAAGAACATCCTGAAGTACCTGAAAAGGACTAAGGATATGTTTCTCGTATATGAAGGTGACAAAGAGCTCATCGTAAAAGGTTACGTTGATGCAAGCTTTGACACTGATCCGGACGATTCTAAATCGCAAACCGGATACGTGTTTACATTAAACGGTGGAGCTGTCAGTTGGTGCAGTTCTAAACAAAGCGTCATAGCGGGATCTACATGTGAAGTGGAGTACATAGCTGCTTCGGAAGCAGCAAATGAAGGAGTCTGGATGAAGGAGTTCATATCTGATCTAGGTGTCATACCTAGTGCATCGGGTCCAATGAAAATCTTTTGTGACAATACTGGTGCAATTGCCTTGGCAAAGGAATCCAGATTTCACAAGAGAACCAAGCACATCAAGAGACGCTTCAATTCCATCCGGGATCTAGTCCAGGTGGGAGACATAGAGATTTGCAAGATACATACGGATCTGAATGTTGCAGACCCGTTGACTAAGCCTCTTCCACGAGCAAAACATGATCAGCACCAAGGCTCCATGGGTGTTAGAATCATTTGTAATCTAGATTATTGACTCTAGTGCAAGTGGGAGACTGAAGGAAATATGCCCTAGAGGCAATAATAAAGTTATTATTTATTTCCTTATATCATGATAAATGTTTATTATTCATGCTAGAATTGTATTAACCGGAAACATAATACATGTGTGAATACATAGACAAACAAAGTGTCACTAGTATGCCTCTACTTGACTAGCTCGTTAATCAAAGATGGTTATGTTTCCTAACCATGGACAAAAGAGTTGTTATTTGATTAACGAGATCACATCATTAGTTGAATGATCTGATTGACATGACCCATTCCATTAGCTTAGCACCCGATCGTTTAGTATGTTGCTATTGCTTTCTTCATGACTTATACATGTTCCTATGACTATGAGATTATGCAACTCCCGTTTGCCAGAGGAACACTTTGGGTGCTACCAAACGTCACAACGTAACTGGGTGATTATAAAGGAGCACTACAGGTGTCTCCAAAGGTAGATGTTGGGTTGGCGTATTTCGAGATTAGGATTTGTCACTCCGATTGTCGGAGAGGTATCTCTGGGCCCTCTCGGTAATGCACATCACATAAGCCTTGCAAGCATTGCAACTAATAAGTTAGTTGTGAGATGATGTATTACAGAACAAGTAAAGAGACTTGCCGGTAACGAGATTGAACTAGGTATTGGATACCGACGATCGAATCTCAGGCAAGTAACATACCGATGACAAAGGGAACAACGTATGTTGTTATGCGGTCTGACCGATAAAGATCTTCGTAGAATATTAGGAGCCAATATGGGCATCCAGGTCCCGCTATTGGTTATTGACCGGAGATTTGTCTCAGTCATGTCTACATTGTTCTCGAACCGTAGGGTCCGCACGCTTAAAGTTACGATGACAGTTATTATGAGTTTATGCATTTTGATGTACCGAAGTTAGTTCGGAGTCCCGGATGTGATCACGGACATGACGAGGAGTCTCGGAATGGTCGAGACATAAAGATTGATATATTGGATGACTACATTCGGACACCGGAAGGGTTCCAGGGAAGTTTCGGATAAAACCGGAGCACCGGGGGGTTACCGGAACCCCTGGGGGGGTTAATGGGCCTCATGGGCCTAATGTGGAGAAGAGGAAGGGGCTGCCAGGGCAGGCCGCGCGCCCCCTCTCCCCCTAGTCCGAATTGGACAAGGAGGGAGGGGCGGCGCCCCCCCTTTCCTATTCTCCCTCCACCTCTCCTAGTTGGACAAGGAACGCGGAGGGGAGTCTACTCCCGGTAGAAGTAGGACTCCTCCTGTGCGCCTCCTATGGCCAGCCGCACCCCCCCCCCTTGGATCCTTTATATACGGAGGCAGGAGGGCACCCTAGAACACACAAGTTGATCCCCGTGATTGTTCCTTAGCCGTGTGCGGTGCCCCCTGCCACCATATTCCACCTCGATCATATCGTTGTAGTGCTTAGGCGAAGCCCTGCGTCGGTAGAACATCATCATCGTCACCACGCCGTTGTGCTGACGGAACTCATCCCCGAAGCTTTGCTGGATCGGAGCCCGGGGAGCGTCATCGAGCTGTACGTGTGCTAAGAACTCGGAGGTGCCGGAGTAACGGTGCTTGGATCGGTCGGATCGGGAAGACGTACGACTACTTCCTCTATGTTGTGTCAACGCTTCCGTTGCGATCTACAAGGGTACGCAGATCATACTCTCCCCTCTCGTTGCTATGCATCACCATGATCTTGCGTGTGCGTAGGAAAATTTTGAAATTACTACGTTCCCCAACAAGGGCATCTTAGGAACATATACCACAAACTTCGGAGTAAATAATACAAGCTCGAAAGTAGAGCATGGTTCACAAAGCAGAGGATACAATTTACCAAAGGCATTATATACCCATGGGAAGGCTCACAAGGTTATTGAATATGAAGGACACTGTCGGATAAAATCCGGCAATGGGTCTGGTGGTCCATAAGGGATCTGATGTGAGCACTGGTACTCAACCAGAGGAAGAAAGAATGCAAGGAGATCAGATTATAGAAACAACTGACTAACTCAAAGCTCAAATGCAAAGGAATTATGAATTCCAAGACAAGGGATCAGAAGCAATGCTCTGATTAGGGATGGATAAGTTGAATAGCCTTAATTAGGGGTACAATCAATGGCAATTTGATTGGTCGAGATCCAACTCATGTTTAAAATGACGTCTAAGCCAGAAAGGATGAATTCTAGGATTTGGTTGAGGATTGCGAGCATTCGCAACTTATCGAATCAATGACCTCAAAATGATAGTGACAAAGGATGCCGATAAGATTATTGTACTCATGGGATTAACAATAATGCAAGCAGACAAGTATTTGTAGAGAAACAGCAGGCAGAGGATTACCGGGAGATCATATAGTATTCCAATGTATCTTTTGAATCATATGAACAACGAGGGAAGAACGGATACTCGATAAGTGCGAGGAATTATCCGTAAGGGTATTAATGCGGAAAAGGGCTGCAAAGCAGTGGGAACAAAGGATTCTCGGAACAATAGAGAGAATTTCGGGGTATCTTGTAATGACAAGATTAACTGGGAATAAAAGTATGAATGATAGGTGTAGGTATTCATCCATACGGATATTTCGGTGGTAGGGAAGAGAACAATGGAGAGTATCTTCGGAATCCTTCGGTATAGCAGGCGATCATCTGTAACAAGGGGATCTCCAGGTGGATGTGATCACGAGACCCTAATGTCAGAGTTAGTAAATTCATTTAACCTGAATAGAAGAGAGATCAGAGTCCAAGAGTATAGACGAGCAATAAAAGATCCTAATACCACCCAATGGCGACGTGGGCCCATTGGCCTCACAACCAAGTTAGTAAAACAATTTTCATCGACTAGACTCAACTTCGGCCAAGGAGTGTGGAAGGGGGATTCCTACAGGCATTCGGCTCTGATACCAACTTGTGACGCCCCCGATTCAATCGTACACTGATCATACACGCAAACGTGTACTATCAAGATCAGGGACTCATGGGAAGATATCACAACACAACTCTAAAAAAATAAGTCATACAAGCATCATATTACAAGCCGGAGGGCCTCGAGGGCTCGAATACAAGAGCTCGATCATAGACGAGTCAGCGGGAGCAACAATATCTGAGTACAGACATAAGTTAAACAAGGTTCCATAAGATGGCTAGCACAAACTGGGATACAGATCGAAAGAGGCGCAGGCCTCCTGCCTGGGACCTCCTAACTACTCCTCGAAGCCGAACTCCATGTAGAATCATCATCGGGATCCTCTGGCTCCTGGACTCCATCATATGATCGCAATAACTAGGAAAGGAGGGAAAAGAAGTAGCAAAGCAACCGTGAGTACTCATCCAAAGTACTCGCAAACAAGGATCTACACTACATATGCATTGGTATCAATGAAATGGGTAGTATCTGTGGACTGAACTGTAGAATGCCAGAATAAGAGGGGGATAGCTAGTCCTATTGAGGAATACGCTTCTGGCAGCCTCCGTCTTGAAGCAGTGGAAGAGAGTAGATGGTAAGTTAACCAAGTATCACCGCATAGCATAATCCTACCTAGCGATCCTCTCCTCGTTGCCCTGTGAGAGAGCAGTCACTAGGTTGTATCTGGCACTTGAAAGGGTGCGTTTTATTAAGTATCTGGTTCTAGTTGTCATAGGTCAAGGTACAACTCCGGGTCGTCCTTTTACCGAGGGACACGGCTATTAGAATAGATAAACTTCCCTGCAGGGGTGCACCACATTTCCCAACATGCTCTATCCCCTTTGGCCGGACACACTTTCCTAGGTCATGCCCGGCCTCGAAAGATCAACACGTCGCATCCCTACCTAGGCACAACAGAGAGGTCAGCACGCCGGTCTAAATCCCATGGCGCAGGGGTCTGGGCCCATCGCCCATTGCACATATGCACGTTGCGTGGGCGGCCGGTGAGCAGACCTAGCAACCTCCATTACAAAGGAAGTTGTGTTACGCGGTCCAACCCGGCGCGCGCTGCTCAGTCGCTGACGTCAAGAAGGCTTTGGCTGATACCACGACGTCGAGTGCCCATAACTGTTCCCGCGTAGTTGGTTAGTGCATATAAGCTAGTGGCCAGACTCAGATCAAATACTAAGATCTCATTAAGCGTGTTATTTTGAAGTAAACGCGGACGTCGACTAGGGCTAGGCCCACCTCTCTCCTAGGTGGTCTCAACCTGCCCTGTCGCTCCGCCATAAAGTAAGCATCAGGGGGAACCAGACCCATCACTACCTGGATGGAACCACCTGCCCCTTCAGCCCCCACATCGAAATCACTTGTGGGGTACTCCACGAGGCGACCCAACTTTAGTCACCACGTGTATCACACATTATGTATAAGTATAAACCCATGACCACCTCCCGAGTGATCACGGCCCGGTAGTATAGCATGGCAGACGGACAAGAATGTAGGGCCACTAATGGAATACTAGCATCCTATACTAAGCATTTAGGATTGTAGGTAAAGGTAACAACGGTAGTAGCAAAGACAGGCTATGCATAAGAATAGGATTAACCGAAAGCAGTAACATGCTACACTACTCTAATGCAAGCAGTAGAGAGAAGGAATAGGCGATGTCGGGTTGATCAAGGGAGGGACTTGCCCGGTTGCTCTGGCAACAAGGGTTCATCGTCGATGTAGTCGATCATAGGGGTACCGAAAGCAGTCTCGGAGTCTACTGGAAAGAAGTAACGGAGGGGAACACAATAAATAACAGAGCAATCAAAGCATTACAAGGCATAACATGGCAATACATGGTGCTAAAGGTGACCTAACGCAGTACTAGGTGATATCGGCAAAAAGGGGGGAAACATCCGGGAAGGTATCCCCGGTGTTTCATGTTTTCGAACAGATGAACCGGAGGGGGAAAGTTACGTGTTTGTTATGCTAGGGATGTGTGGCGGACGAACGGGCTACATATCCGGATTCGTCTCGTCGTTCTGAGCAACTTTCTTGTACAAAGTTTTTTTCATCAGAGTTACGGATTATTTTATATTAAAACTTGAAGATTTAAATTGATTTCTAATTTCTGGATATAATTTAATTAGAAATTAAATTTGCACTTAAATGCTATGGGTACACAGGAAGTGTACCCAGAGTGTGTCTAAGGGGCTGACAGGTGGGGTCCTGGTCAAATGTCCAGTCAGCGTTTGACCAGACCGTAGACTGGTCAAAAGGGCCCATGGGACCCACCTGTCATTGACTAGGTTATCCTAGTCAGCGGTTTGACTGGTCAATGGGACCAGTGGGACCCATGTGTCATTGATACATGTTTTACTAAACAATATTTGACTAACTAATCTGGTTGATTAGGTTATTAAGCAGATTAATAAAGTTAACTAATTAACTTACTAATTAATTAATTAATTTAACAATTATTATTTAATTAACGTCTTTTTTGTTTTATTTCTGGGTGTGGGCCCCATCTGTCATAGGCATAGGGGGGAGGCCCAGCGGTCATAGGCCCGAGGCCACAGCGGGGGCGGGCGCAGGCGTCGGGCATTGCCCGAACGGGCGCTGGCCCGCGGGGGCGCACCTGACAGGGCACACGGGCGACCTAGGCAGCGACGAGCTGGGGCGCACGCTCGCCGGAGGCGGCGACTGGTGCGGCAGCAGGGGGTCTGTGGCGCGGCCGTGGCGGAGCAGTGGAGTGCAGGGGACGGCATGGGCGCGGGCGGAGGACGCTAGGGCGCTAGGATGGTGCGGAGCAGCGGCGGGGACCCAGTCCGGCGACGAGCATGCACAGGAGAGTAGAGGGAAACTGGGGGGGTCCTAACAATCGTTGGTGAGAAGGGGACGTCGTGGCTCCAGGTAGTCCGGCGGGGAGGCGGTCGGGGAGGTCCGGCGAAGCGGCACCGGCGACAGGGTTGGAGCGGGAGGCAACCGGCGGAGGTATCCAAGGAAGAAGGTCGAGGGCGACGGTGTTGAGCCCCCCCCCCCTGACTCGGTCTAGTGCGGTGATGAGGCGGCCGGAATGGGCGACGGCCGGTGAGCGTGAGGCTGCGAACCTGGCCCCGGTGCGGCCAAGCGTGCGGGCAAGGAGGCAAGGGCGCGCGAGGCGAGGGCGAACCGCGAGATGGCGGCTGGTCTCCGGCAAGGGCGGCCGTCCAGAGGTGCGGCGGAGGAGGTTGGCGAGGTCGCCGGCAAGAGGGAGGAGGCGCACGGGGCGATGACTGCGAGCGGCAGCGGCGGCACCAGGGCGCGGGTGAGAAGCGCCTAGATCGGGTCAGGGAGAGGGAGGAGTTCGGGGAAAGTGGGGTGGGGGTTAGGGTTCCTGTTAGGGTGAAGGTGTATGTAGGATCGTGGCTGAGCCGGCCTGGTCGGCGGCCAGCTGGGCCGGTGGCCCAGTGGAAGGGGGGTCTGCTTTCTTTTTTTTATCGTTTTCTTATTTTCTTTTACTGTTTTCTTTTAATTTACAATTTACTTTAGCTCTATTAAAATATATAATTAGCACCTAAGTTAGTGTTGTAAATTAACCCTCTGCCATAAAAAGTCTGACTACCAAATGAAATAGTTTAATATTTTATAACTTATAAAAGTATTTAATGAATTGTTTTAGCGATGTTTTACTTATTATAGTGCATTTGAATATTGTATAAAAATATGGTTTCTCCACCATAATTACCTATGAATTATTTTTCACAATCCGAAGATTTTAGTTTTAATATTTGAAAACTTTTGTGGTTTGCCTTTAACTCAAATTTGAATTTGAATCGTTTTAAACTAACGTAACATTAACAACAGTAACCGCGATGATGTGACATAATTAACAGGGAATTACTGTAGCTTAAATATCCGAGCATCACAGCTAGATCATGTTCAACAGAGAGTGTTTTAGTAAAAGCTAGTTTTGGTAAAAGCACGTTTGTTTGAAAGCACGTTGTCTTTCCACATCGGTCAAATGGCATACTACGTACTTTCAAAGAATTAAAACTTAAACATTTCTTAAATTTGGGAGTAATAATTAAACAAATGAACATATACATACATGCTACAATGGTTGTTTGGAGACACATACACATACACTAGACTACATGCATGAATCTATCACAAAGAAATCAGCAGAAATGACATGTGCGCACAACACGCGTACAAGCATAGCTTGCACAAATCGATTTGAGATTTGCACATGCATCCACATGGGTACTTACTACGTTCCTTCACACAAAACAAATATACACATGCAAAACCGTTGAAGAACTTGAGTAGTACAAAGTTTCTAAAAAAAAACTTGGTACAATACAAAGTACAAACTACAGATCTACAGGGAACAACTAATACCAAATTTCGTGATTTATACTGTCAGTAGTGGCGGTGTAGTAGTGGCTGGCTCCGCTTGTTTAGAGGATGAGGTTATGATTTCGATCCTTCCTATTTTTCTTATTTTCCGAGGATTTTTACCTGACGCATGCTCAGATAGCAAGTGGCCTCACGCCTGATGGGCCAGCCCAGTTAAGCACCGTATCCCCACTCGGTACTTTAGTTAAGGCTTTCTGCGCCACGGAAGATGACTGGAAACATGCTTTGATTGATTGCATTATGGCGGTGGAGCGTGTGGTCTCTCTGCTCGAAGGTAATTGTGGAAGCTATGGTTGATAATCTGACAATGGATGCAAAAAAACTGGTTATTTACTATGCATGAGACATTGTCACACGAGCAGTTCACCCGAATGGTGGTGACCTTATGGACAGTGGCCGAGCTTCATGGGGGCCAACCTGGGCGGTGGCCCCCCCAGCTCACAGGAAAATACATGTATATATCTTAGTTTTAGGCTTATTTTTGCACCAAAAATCAACCTATAGTGAATTTGTTTGCCCTCCCCAGCCAGTGGCCCCCCCATGATTCTTGCCCAAGCTCCGCCACTGCTTATGGACCATTTGGCGATCAAGGAGGAAAGCCATTCATGAAGATATTTTTGAAAGCCCTTTTGCAACTCATTCTTTTGTCAACTTTTTCTCAGAGATCTATAGATAGTTGAAAGGCAAACTCCGACGCAGCCACAAAGGCCCAAAGCCCGACCAACGGCTTGGTTGGCACCTCCGGAGGGTCTTGCGAAGGTTAATGTTGATGCAGCGGTCTCTGTAGAAGGAAGTTTCGGAGCTGTGGAGGCAGTCTGTCGGGATCAGAGAGAAAAATTTCTTGAGGCTTCAGTTGTCACTTTCAGACACATAATTGATCCTAACACGCTGGAAGCATTGGGAGTACATGAAGGGCAATCTTTAGCTGACGATCTTTACGAGAACCGGATTCATATTGCTTCAGATAGCAAGATGGTGGTGAATGACATCAAGGTGAACTCGGCAGCAGGGTATGGAGCCATTCTACATGAAATAAAAGACTGATCTAGGAATTTCTTTTGCTGTAATATATTTCATGAGTTTAGTACCTCGAATTTTGAGGCTCACACTCTCGCTAGGCATGCTTTAGGACTCTGTTTTGGTCGTCATGTTTGGTTAGGCCGACCGGGGGAGCTTCCCTTTCCTGTAAACATTTTGGAGATTGAATAAAGCTAAGCAATATTGTCTCAAAAAAAAGTTTCTCCAAAAAAAAGAGGTGATGTACTTTTAAAATGACCATCGTGCCATCTATTATGAAAAAGGTACGGGGTAATCTCAATCGTTAATGTGTTTATGAGGGTCTAGCGAAGTTGATTCGATAGCTAATTAAAACGATAAAAAGTTTCCCTCGCTTTATATTATAAAGCAATGATCGATAGCCAATTAAAATGCTCGGGAGCTTGCTAGAATCCCATGATTTGCTTGTAAAATTTCACGGAGCTGAAGGTGTTTCATTGCCAAATGTAGGACCAAGAGGAGATAATATATACATTGGCCTCTGATTATCGTGAATGAATTTAGTTTATTACTATTGTTTTTGAAAATTTAATCTGGGCATCATATACATCCATAAAATGGTAACTGAACCCACCGACGGATGAGCAAAGTACAATCTACCTATTTGAGTATTTGATTTGAATCGCAGTTCTAGAGATAAGCACCCAGTTTAGAAATTAGAACAGGATCATTTCCATTAAATTTTGAGTTTTACTCAAATCACACAAATACAGCTTCAAATTTTGCACCACCCACAATTACAAGCACAGCATATGGCTAATATCAACACATGAAAAGAAAAACGCACGCGCGCATATCCAAACTGCCACACTAATCCGTCTTCCCGATCAGAAGTTCAGAACCCCACGGCCATGGCGCTGACAAGCACCGCAGCTCCAATGGCCACGAGATGGGCGGCCCCACGGCTGCTCTTGTAGGCTCCACTGTCGTAGGGGCTGTTGTCCACCAGCGGCTGGCTGCCGAACCCTGCCACTCCCGCGACACCGCCGGCCGCCGTCGCCGCTTCACCATGTCCTGCAACGTCCCCGACACCACCGAAGGCTCCTGCGCCGGCGCCCGGTGCGATCCCGTAGCCGTCGCCGAAGGGCCCTGCCCCCGCGGCAACACCTCCTACCGTTGGCGCAATGCCGTAGCCGTCGCCCAAGCCACCTGCCCCCGGGCCAACTCCTCCGGCGCCTCCTACCGCCGGTGCAATGCCGTAGCCGTCGCCCAAACCACCTGCCCCTGGGGCAACAGCTCCGACTCCTCCTGCCGCCGGTGCAATGCCGTAGCCGTCACCCAAGCCACCTGTTCCGGCCCCTGGAACAACTCCGTCCCCGAGCTCCGCCGCCTGCGGCAGCTCCGCCGCGTGGCCGTTGCCGCCCTGCACCTGGCCGAAGGGCAGGTTGCTGCTGTGCGCGCCGATGGGCTCGGCGAAGGACGGCAGCGCGGCCGCAAGGCCCGGTGACCCCGGCGCGCCGCAGTGCTGCGCGTGGCGCGGCTCGTCGCTGGCCCGCCACGCGAGCTCACCGTCCTTGTCGCGGACGCGCATGTCGCCGTCGTCCACGAGCTCGAGCGTCTGCAGGAAGTTGGTCCCGTCGGTGTTGGTCTCGCCGTGCCACACCTCCTCGCTGCCGTCGAACACCTCCAGCCCGTGCCACGAGAAGAGCAGGGTGCACGTGTTCACCGTGCTCACCGGCCGGCACTCCGACTCCCATGCGCTCGCGCCCCCGGCAGCGCCGCCTCCTTCACCGCCCTCGGCCGCTTTGCCGCCACCGGCCATCACCTCGACGTAGCAAAAGTCAGCGCCGAGCCCGCCGGCGCCCGGCGCGGTGTGGGTGCGCACGAAGTAAGCCGCGTACTTGCCGGACGGAGACGTGAGGAACAGAACGGGCGGGCCGGCATGCCCGCCCGGCGGGATGCTAGCCAGGATCTGCTGCTTGGACACGCGCTCGATCGTGCCGGCCGGCACCATGGCTGCGGCGAGGGAGCAGGAGAGGAGTAGGAAGACGGCTATGGAAGGCAGGAGCTCCATGGCTGGCTAGCTCAAGCAGCTTCTCGTACTTCTCACTTGGGTGCTTGCTGCTGCTCTGTGGTTCTTGTGGTTGTGGTTGTGCATGGTGTAGCATGACGAGCTGCGTACATATAGTTGGGGTGGTGATGGAGTAGGAGATGGCGAGTGGTTAGAGGAGCTGGATGGAGTTGGTACATCACCCGTTCCAATACATGCACGAGTAGGGGAGTGGTGAGGCAGCTGGGTTGAATAGTTGGGGCATGGGAGCCAAAAAGGGAATTCCGCCACAAAGCATCTGGCTCCACTTCTTGTTGTGCCCTACGAGTGGTTAGAACATCTAGAGCCGCCCCAAACCTGCCTACCCGGCGGCCCATCCGGTCCCTAGTCACAAAAATATGACTCGGACAGGCGTCTCAAACGAGTATCAAACGCCCGGGTGATTGGTTGGATATGGGGTGTCCGGGCACAGGCTGGACCGTCACATAGGACTAACGATAAGGTCTGATGCAAAAAACGCCCGGAAACCTCGCGGTCCGACAGACGCTTCCTCCGTCGTCGTAGTGTGAACGTCGGGTGGCGTCATTCCGGCTCGCTGGCCGAGGCCAAATTTGGCTATTTAAACCGGCCGGCGTCCCCCAACCCTAGCTCATCCACCTCCTCCTTCTCTGCGCTGCCACCCATATCCGTCTGTCTCCTCTCCCCCGCTCTCCCATGCTCTCCGGCATCGCCATGGTCCGGCGCAAGATCACGACGTATGTTATGCTGACGCCAGAGCGCTGGCAGACAACGGAGGAGATCCAGATGAGGCGTGCCGCCCGCACTGCTGTTGGTCTGCCTCCGAACTCGTCGGAGCCAGAGGAGGAGGAGGGAGAGCAACTGCCAGAACCGATGGGAGTGGCGGATCCGGAGGCGGAGCAGCTTGCTCCTGGGTTCACCATGGGGTAGGCGGAGGCGGAGTACGCCATTGCCCAAGTCACGGAGATGGCGGAGCAGTAGGCCATCCTGGAGTCTATCCAGGATGAGGCTTATGAGGAGGACAACCGGCGGTTCTTCCGGCAGGAGCAGGCGGCGTCCGACGTGCTCTTTGTCGAACTCGATGCAGTTGTGTTAATTTAAGGAGTGTTCGGTCTCTGCCCGCGCGTTCGCGGGTGTTTGAGGAGTCATATTTATTATATGCGGCTGTAGATACTCTTAGTGTGATTCCTGATTGGGTCAGACTTTAGATGGAGGGAATGTTGTATTTTCTTTTCTTTTTGGAAAGACACGGATATAATCCATCCGATCCAAAATAAGTGTTCCAGCTTACTAGGGAGTGAATGTTGTACTTTCTTTTCTTTTTAAATAGACAAGGATCTACTCCCTCTGATTTAAAATACGTGTCACAATATTGAACTGGAGTTAGTTCAAAAACCGTGACACTTATTATGGATCAGAAGCCGTATTGTAAAAGTTCATTTAAAATACACAACACTTCAAACATAATAAAAATTACATCCAGCTCCCTAAACCATCGAATGACCACCACAACCATGAGCACGAGCTCACAGAAGTGTCGCGGTCGTCGCTCCCATACCAAAGTCAGACTGACCTTGCTAATGACACAATGAAGTTTTTGTGCACGTGCCCGTATGAAACTAACACCCTAGAGTCGCAGTCATCGTCATTGAACCCTTTAATTGATCTAAAGTGCCTAACACTAGATCTCGCCATTGCGCGTACGAGCTAAACCTAACCTCAACGCTCTAAGGGGATGACATGAATTTGTGCTTCGTCGACTCCATCACGACAGACGAATCCAAGGAGGATCAAAACCTAGAAGACCAACTCGAAGACCAAATGCCAGCATTTGCCCAAGCACTGCCGATACGAGGACTAGAAAACCCTAAGCTAAACCACTAGCCGGATCCAAGACACCAAGGTTCCCCTCCCTGCCACTAAGCCATGGGCTGGCCGATGGAACTTGAAGGGAAGGAGAACTTTGTGCCAGCACCTACACGTGTATATGAAAAGAAAAGATGTGAGTGGATTATGTAAGGTGTTAGTTTTTTTGAGAAAGCCATTTTTATGTTAGATTAAGCTTATAGCTATATATCAACATCTACTATCAAATGAATGAAATATGATGACTATCAAATTAATGAAATTTGATGATATATTTCATAATGAATCTAACTATCAATTTTTTAGCATTTCTCAAGTTTAAGGATAGTGCGTATAAGTAAGTTCTGTAGGTATGCAATATAGGGTGAGAACGACCTATATGGCAAGCAAACTAATATACCAGCTAAACAAAAGGCAATACCAATACGCTAGCTCTCTCGCGAGGCAGATCCCTGCCGCAGGCACTAGCCGCGGTGGTGGCAGCGCGCAACGCCAAAAGGGCTAGGGAAGGAGGGTTGCACGCGAATCTCCCATGAGACGGCTGGGGCGCCTCGCGCGACAGCCACGACGACTTCCCGGCTGTGCGGCGGCAGCTGGCATACCCATGGCTAGCGAGGTGCTCCGGTGGGATCCTCCGCTGTGCGATGGGCGGCGTCGGTGGCCGTGCATCTGGTGTCCCGGCCAGATCCATCGTGGTTCGGCTTTGGTCGGACGACGGCGCGTGATGGGGCTGGGATGAGGCGGGCGAAGGTCCTCAACCGGCTTTCCGACGATACCGTACATCTACATGGCGAGGATGTGCGCGGATCCAGTCCGCAGCAAGATCGTGGTGGCGCTACTTCCGGTGAAAATCGTGCCGATTTCGGTAATGGCCGATGATGACGGCGTCTCCGACGCCATTCCCCTGTTGAGGCATCATCGTTGCAAGTTGCGTCAACATGATCGAGATGTTCCGGGGGAAACCCTAGATTTGGGTCTACTAGATCGGACGATGACGGCGGCTTCGATGTCGTTCTCCCTCCTGGAGGCATTGTTTTGGAGCAGGAGCTGGTTGGAGGGGACACGAGGAGGAGCGGTGTTACATCTACCGCAAGGCCGACGACGGATCCCGGTGGCATGGCGCTGCGGAGTTTCGGCGACGGACGCGTGTGGATGGATACATGCAGGTTGGTGGCGTTGTCTGACACTGTGGTGGCGTCACGGCAGGCTTGTCAAGGTCGGTGTGTCATTACCTGCTCTAGAGATGGATCGGTGGAAGACGGGGACGGCAGCCTCTGAAAGTGCGCAAGATCGGTGTGACCTAGTCCTGGTAGTTGTGAATATTAACAATGACTGCATGCATCGTCCAGATACAGAGACCGGGGGTATATCCTCATTTTCTAAAAAAAAAGGCAATACGCTATGTGGCTAGCGTAACAAATAGAGGTCCAAAAATTAAACACACAAGTTGGAGACGAAGATCTATCGTGTAGTTCATACTCTTGGGGGATTGTTAATTTCCAACGAAGAAGTGCAAAAGTCAAAGCTTCCAAACGCTATTAAGTGTGTGTAGGGCGTGTGCAAGGCCGGGCCGGCAAAAACTGTGGCCCTGTGCGAAATTAAAAAATAAAGCCCTGTTTTATAAAAAATAAACTAACGAGCAATTATAATGTATATATACCCCTCAAAAAAATTATAATGTGTGTGTGTGTATATATATATATATATATATCACAAAAAATTAATGTATATAATGTAATGCCTTACATAATAATTCGACATACAAAAAATTCATACCTGTCCCACTCCTGTTTGCTAATTATTTAAGCATCCTTGTTCTTTTAGTATTCTTTGAAATGAAATCTTCAATGATACCCTCGTATTACTTGAGATATGAAACGAGGAACGCAATGGCGGCACCGTGGCAGCGGCCTGTCGCTTAGTCCGAATTCCGATAGACTAACGACCATGGAGTCAAGGACCGAGCCAGAGCCGCCGAGGGACGAGGCGAGACGAGGAGTCGACATCAAGCAGGCGTCGAGGCACGAGGGCTCCACCGACGAGCGGACGAGACGTTCTTTTCCTGTAGCGTAGCCACGATCCCGATCCCTGAGCGATCTAGTTTTTTTTTATAGCGTAGCGATGGCCTCGTCGCCTGAACCGTCGTAGTAGGAGTCCAGGATCGCGCTCGATGGCCTGGTCGCTCTCGCTCGATGGCCCTTGTCACTCGATGCTTGGCCCAATAGTGCTAACTATTACCACACCTATATAAAAAATATGCCCCCCCCCTAAATTTGGGCCCTGCGCGGGCCGCACCTTTTGTACCACTATGGGCCCGGCCCTAGGCGTGTGGAGGTGTGTTTTAATGAATCCGTGAGACAAGATCAGTATTGATCATCTATGGATCTTCTTGGATCTAATTATCATTCGTGTGTCTATAGATTGAATCCTTTCGATCTTCATTAGTGCGTGTTGTTGTTTCGGTGTGCTGGTCATGTGAGACATTAGTACAACGACTCTATGATTGTCTATTGTAACAATTTTTACCCAGTTCGGATGAAGGACGGATGACAATGGCGACACACCATCAGCTTGCTATAGTGCTTGTAGTCTGCGCTAGACGGTCTACAGATCTAGCTGTAATTTTATTATTTTTGGTGTTCCTTTCACGGCGGTATCATGTGAAGAAATCAAAAGTTTTCTGAAAGAAAACACGTGCAACTAAAACTGAGTTTAAAAGTAGTCTATAATAAATATGTTTGTTTTTAAAAAAGACTAGCACAAATGTCCATGCATTGCAACGGGAGAAAAGTTGATGTGTATTCGATTATGTGCAAAACACATCAGTTGTTCATAAAAATTGTGCATGCAAAATATCCCTTGTTTTGCAATGGACATTATAAAAAAGTTGAGAGTTTGTGTGGTACTCGATAGTTTACCTCGTCGTGCATAGTCTGCTTCTGCTTTTGCTTCCCTTATCTTCACTTTGGTGTGAAACTGCTGGCATGCAATGCCGGTCCTTAAAAATAGAAAATGATACAATTTGAATATACATGTGACATTGTCTTATAAAGTTTTCACCTGATTATCAATCAAATATATGCCACTTCCATATATTGCACAAGCAATTGAGGAAATTTATATTACTGGGTTTGGATCAAATCTACTACCTTTGCTTTCCAAGAAAATAACTTCTTCGAAATGCATAATTACGGCTCACATGATGCTCAATGTGAGCAAATCTTTTTATAAATCTATGCAAAACCAAATCACTAAAGTTACTTATCAAGATGTACAATGCAATTTCAAAGTGAGAAATGAAATATAATTTGTACAGAATGGGCGCTAGCATTATGAACTTATAATCATGGAAACGACTCGGTCATCAGATTATAAGTTCATTCCATATCGAACCAGACCGTGCACATTCTTATTATGAGAAGGGGTCATTTGAGCCTATGAAAACACGATACTATGTTTAAATAGAAATCCCTACGTCGTTACATTCTAGTTAGGATTAGCAATAGGTGTAATGAGGCCTCCTTTTGACATTGGGTACCATATGCACCTCTTTGGGCTTCTATTGAATCAACAAATTGGAAACAATTTTTTGGTTTCTACGAAACTGGGTTCCTTCTATGTCTTGCATATTCCATAACCGGGGTCTAGCTATCTGCGTATTTGTCTCTTAGTGAACAAATGGAACTGATATAGCACCATCCTTTTTAGGCCCTGATTACCCGCGCACATTATTGGTAGAAGTGTTCTAGCAAAAGAGCCCGTTTGTTGCAACGGGCATAAAATAAATTTTAAAATTCGCGTGATATTGGAAAGTACTAAGCTATATCTCTCTATCCGTTATATATATTCTTCCTCGTCTTATCATGAATTCATTTTCATACTTGCCCACTTTGAAGATAAGATGACCGGTTAGACAATAAAGTGTTTACATTGATTGGCGCTCTTTTGTTCATATGGTGTGGTCAGCAATAGGAGCACACCGACCGCGCCAATGCAACCACTTTCCTTGACGCCATCGTCAGGGCTCATGGAGGACCAGGATTGAGGCACCCAGAAGAAATATCGTTTCTAATCAGTCCCAAGAGATATTTCTTGAAGAACCATGATCAGCTAGTCCACAATAGAGCCATGAATATCATTTTCCTTTAATAAATATTTCTTTCTAATATTTCCTTCACGTGTATTTTAATTACTGTAAACACTAATGCATTCATTAACATTAAACCATGGTTCTTCAGTGTTAAAAACTTAATTTTTGTGAAACTGATGTTTTTTATTCTTTTTATTGCAGGCATGATTGTGGATTCTATATGTTTCAATTCTTGCAGACATGGGATGGTGTTCGAGTTGCTAAGTTTGGGGTGGAGCACATTGGCTACATCAGAAAGGCCATGCTCTATAGCTGGCTAACATCGAGGAAGTGTTGCCTTGATTTAACATCACTTCTAATTTTTGCAGATAAAGGTTGTTTTATTGAACTTCTTCATCCTCGTTTACAACAATGGTCCTTAAAAAAAATACTCTCTCCATTCCACAATGTAGTGCTTTCTCTATCCACGTGCTTTAACTTTGACCGTAAATTTAACTACCAAGACCGATTGCGGCGGGAGCAAAAGTTATATCAGTGAATTCGTATTCGAAAGAAGTTTTCAATTATATAATTTTTTTCTCCCGCTGCAGTTGGTCTCGTTGGTTGAATTCATGGTCAAAGTTGGACCTCGAAAAGCGTGGGTACACTATATTTTAGAATGGAGGGAGTAGCAGCCAACTAATAGTACTCCTCAATCCAAAAAAAGAGAAGAAATTGTAGAACGACACCAGCAGCTTCTAATCGGTGCGGCCATCTTTGATTAAAAAAAGCAGCATCTAATCTAGCCCAGCCCAGCGAGCAGTCCGTCCTTATCTCCTCGCTCCACAAGCTCGCCATCGCTCGGCCTTTTATCCCTCCAGTGCCGCCTACGACCTGGCTCCACCTCGGCCTCGCCGCCCGCGCCCTCACCTTCAATCTCCCCTCCCTTGCTCGTTGTCTCCCAGCGGGGGACCGGCGAGGTGAGTGTGCTCCGCCGTCGCGCCTCTCTCCCACTCCCTTTGACCTTGTCTCTCTGATCCCCCCTCTCCCCTCTCTCTCTCTCTTCTTCGCGCCCTGCCAGAGCGCCCCATGGATGTCCGCAGAACCGTCCTACTCCACCAGTCCCGCCTCATGCCGTTGTTGTACTTCTGAGTTTTGACCCTCGCTGCTGGTCCCCTCATGCCGCTGTTGATTTCTTTTTTCCTTTCCTGATTTTCGATGCCTCTTCTTCAGGGCCATTGGTTGATTCCTTTTTCCCTTCCTTCGTTCCCTTCCCGATTTCATGGCTGCTTGTTGATTATCTTGGTCGTAGGTATATAAACCGGCGAGATTAGATGTAAGGGAGCAATGTGGATGTGGGATTATTTTGACCGTAGAAAGGACCCTCTTCTAGCGCAAGTGTGGGCTAGCACAAATTGATGGCGGCGCAAGTGACGGGCCGGGAAGTTGCGCAGGGATGGGCCATGCTAAAGCAGCCCGAATGCAGTGAGCGTGGACGTGCTACATAGGGAGGCAAAAACGAACCGTTCCTTTAGTACCACATCGAGTGTAACGTACAGGGCGAACCATACGGACGGGCGTTTGACGGTGAGACAAAAAACGGACGAAACTACAAGGGCCTAGTCTTGCTTGACAGCCTGAGGAACTTTGAATGCTCCGTACAAAGGGTCATAGGGAGCTTTTGGAGGTCAGGGAGAAGTGTGTGTGGCCACTGTGCGCAAGCATTCTGTACAGCGATCTTGCTGAGGAGGTCCCCGGTCCCACCTCCATAAAGAAGATCTGGTGACTGCCCATTGTCTTGTTTTGGCTTGGAAGTCTCCTCAAAATAAGGCAAGTGAGTCAACGATCTCTCTAAGATTATGTCAGATTCCTGGAGGAAGCTGTTAGTAATTTGCGATTTCTCCTGATCTAAAATTGTCGATCGGAAATTTTCTTCATCGAAGCCCATTCCAATCGCCAACAATTCTGTTTGCACACTCAGGTTTGTGCTTTTCTATGGTGATTTATTAAACATACTTTGGCTTATGATCCCCTTTGACGTACACTTGTGCCCTCCACTACACATTATTTTCAGTTTGCCAAATACTGTAGTAGGTAATGAACTACAGAAAGCGGATTGTTGAGTTTGCCAAGCATAATGGCACACCTAATTTTGGCAAATCACCTGAAGAGTATTTCAAGCAAAGATGCTTTGAGATTTTCACATGACTATATGAGATTACCATAAACTCCTGTATTGCCACAATAGCTTCTTTTAAGGCAATAGGGAATTGTCTTTTTTTTGTATCAGGTAAATAGTTCCTTTCTCACACTTTTTTCAGACCGAGATCGTGTGCTGCTGCTGTGTGGTGTTCTATTTCTGTTGTATTTTTTTTTTTTGCTTTTTTGGGGGGCTTCTTCTCGTTCTTCTTTGGCACCTACGCTCTGCTTCGGAAACTTTTGTACATGGCAATACATAGATCGGAATTGAGATTTGGAGCAATTTTGTTCGTTTTCCTTTGTACTGATGTTGCCATTATTTGTGCGATGATGCCATTATATTGTACAAAGGGAAGAGACAGTTAGAGAGATGGATAGAAATTACTAGCTACTGTACTTGTGTTGTAATTGTTTATTATTAAAGCTTATTGTTTATTGGTTGTTATTGCAGATTGTTGTGATATAAAGTCAATTTTGATTATTTCAAACTAATGTCAGGTTGAATAATTTGAACTAGACTACAACATGTTGATCTCGATGAGTTTGACCATGATTAACATGATTGTGCAATTATTAGTGAGTACCCCTTGTAAATATATATTTAAATGTGCATGCCCACTTTGTTGGAACACAGCCCAATGCTGGAAGACAATCCGCCGTCCGACGGTGTTGCACAGTTCGCCGCAACTTTGTCGGCTGGTTCTTCACTTGAGGTATGTAGACAAGGAGTATTGAAATTATGGTCTTTTGTTTTCTGCAACCTAACGTTCATTGCTTCAGATGTGTCTTTGGTCTTATTTTACTACTGGTTGTGATTGTGGTACATAACACTGATGTTGAAAGTGTGGATCAGGTCCTATATTAGCTATCTTTGATTTACATCCAAAGTTCAGTTATAATTATAGGCTGGAAACTTTATATTATTTTGCTATCTTATTTCGTTTGTGAAAGTAGCTGCAACAAGTAGCAGTTTGAATTGATGCAATCAAGTAAGCAAGGCTTTGATTGTAAAATTTGTGTGTTGGCATAGGCTGAAGCAAGTACCTTTACTATCTGTATTTGTCTGAATCTTTTTGTGTTGTCATAGGCTGAATCAGTAGTTGATGCAGCTAGCTGCAGCAAGCACCAGCTTAACTTAATGCTAGCATTTACTTGAAGCCTTGATATGCTCTTGCCGACTGGGTAAACTAGCACATCTTCGATCTGTATGCTTGAATCTTTAGTTTGTGCAGCTAGCCACTAGCAAGTAATTAAAGCCTTGATCTGCTCTTGCCGACAAAATAATCTTGGAAGAAGCATCTAGATCACTCCACTATGGGCCCATCCAGTAGCTTTTCAAGATTATCTGTCACTCCACTATTTACTGTATTGTTATAACTGCTCCCTATTTGATTGAACTCCGTGCTGATTGCATCTTTGGAAAATCTGGAAAATTGTTTGAACAAGGTAATTGTTGGAGTTTTAACTTCAATTTTTGTTGTCGTTACACAAAATGTCGCCTCCGCCGACTTTGCTGGAAGACCATCAGCCATCGCCTAGACCGACTTCGCTGAAGGTATCTCTTTTTCTTTGTGTAAATTATGATGGAGCTATGTTTACAGTGATTTACAGCCAGGGTTTACTGATGTTTAAACTAGAAAAATTGATTTGAGAAAGTATTTAACGCAATTGGTCTATTGCCATAGGCTCAAGCAAAGCACCTCTTCGATCTGTACGATTTGCCATCTTGTTTCCTTTATCAAACTATCTGCAGCAAGTAGAAATCTGAATTGATGCAAGCAAGTAGTAACCATTATGGCGGCACGGTAAACTTCTAATGTTCCATCCAGAATATCTTCCAGCAATATATGTGAACAGAAAAATGGTGACCTTTTGAAACAATTATATGGTTCTATATATCCAAAGGAATTGACGCCAATTATTATCCTGGAAAAGAGTGTTACCTGCCATAGTGCTTCTTGCTGTACAAATATCCGAATATTATATTTTACACATGTGACGCAAGTCTTATTCGTTTGCAAAAATATGGTTGTACAAGATGGATGCGAACTCCAAAAACAAAATTTGGGACAACTGCTAGCATTCAACGAGAACGAATATGAAGACAACATACCTGCCGATGTACTAGAATTCCTCAGTTGTATCAAGAAAACCAAAATTAAAACTGCTATGTAAGATCTCCAGATATTTGTGCAGATTGATTATGTAAGCTACTCTGGAAACTTGGTGCTAACTTCCATTTTCTCTCAACAGGACATGTGCTATTTATGAAAAATGAGCTTCTCTACTACTGGCTGGCAGCCCGTGATGGTAGTTTTAGATATGAAGCTAAGGAAAGCGTGCCTCATAATTCATTGGATGGCCAATTAGATATTGGTGGCTGTAAATGACATGAGTATTTAGCTTTAATAATATCTACTCCCTCCGTCCCATAATATAAGAACATTTTTGCTTGAAAAACGTTCTTGTATTATGGGATGAAGGGAGTAGATATGTACTCTTGTGGATGAGGCTGGTACTAAATGTGCATTGAATTTACCAGCATTGGTTAATATTGGTTTTACTGTCGACATTGCATAGTGAGTTTATATAATTGATACAAGTGAAGACCAGGATGAAAAACAACCAACGACAACTTTGGCAAATTTTCAGCATATCAGAATCTGAGGAAAGCATGAACACATTAGCGACAATATATGTTAGACAAAATAATCAATTTATTTTATAAACTTAATACCAGCCAATTAGTGATGTTATCTCGTCGCTCTAACTTTTTGATCTACTCTGTGATGATATTCTTATAGAAGGCTTTAGATTGCAGCTTCTGGAGGCAGGTAACAACACAAGTGATCACAAAAACAAGCAGGAAAGCACCGGTTGCGATTTCCAAAACAATAAGCCAAGTCAATTGCTGGACTTTAACATGCTTATGCTCAGAAGTATTATGTTTTCATTGAAAAATCACTCACTTTTCTTTTGATTGCAGAAACTGAAGGTTCATTTTTTAGTCACACTGTCCCAAGACACACCTCAACTTGTATCTTCAAATTCAAGCTTAGCATAGAAAGTGAGAATTTTTTAAAAGTTTAAGACATACACATGATCCAAGTCAACCAGTCTAGGCATGGTAAAGTCTACAAAGATGATTCACTACCTTACTGTGTTATCAATTGATGAAAAATTGGCACAGCTTCTAGGATAATCCTGGTAGTACAACTGTAACAGTTACAATAATAATCTTGGTTTTTTCATTTGAATAAAAGAACACAAACCATCATGAGGCCCCTATGGAATCAGTACAACCATGATTCTGATCTCTCTTTTTTTGCGTGGACCATGATTTTGATCTGCTATAAGATTTATCCTTAAGTTCATAGTATTCAGAGTTCAGACCTCACCAATGGAAAAATTCCTAGCAAAGCCATGTATGCGTAAAAGAAACATCAACAGTTATCTAGATAATCATGGGAAGAACATATAAAATTAATAAAGTCCTAAAGGAATAAATCAAGCGTGGGAAATTTACATGGTTGCTAGCTAGCTAGCATGGGCTATTGGCCAATGAAACACGTACCAGAGGATCAATCAGGCATGATGTATGGTCGTTTCGTGCACATCTGGTTGGCTTGCTTCATCGTCGTTGCCGGCTACTACTTGTACATCTGGTCAGCTTGCTTCTTCGTACTTCTACAACAGTACCTTGCTCTGAAGTGGATTTGAGTTTCACTCACTCCCTCCAGATCCTCCCGAGGAGAGGCGCTCCTCACGCGGGAGACCAGTGCCCTCGCACCGCTGCACCCTGCTGCATCCTTCCTTCTTCTCCTACCTCTCCTCCTCCCTGGATCCTCCTCTGTCTCTCTTTTCTACCAGAAAAATCAAAGCCCCGCCATGACCTTGGAGCTCTCCCTGCCAGCCATGGAGGCCCGCCTCCAGCTGCAAGGACTTCGCCCGCGGCGCCGGATCCCTCATTCTCCTGCGCCCGCTGGATCCCGCCGCCGCCGTTCTGCACCGAGCAGATGCGTCGTCCCCAGCCTCTCGAGCAGCTACGCTGACCTGATCCAGAAGCTGCGGTCGAGAGCACGGCAGGGGCGGCGAGCGGGCAGAGGTGCGGCCGCGGCGGCGGGCGTGCAGAGGTGCGGCCGCGTCGGCGGGCGGGTTGAGGTCGGCCGCGGCGGCCAGGGGATTTGGCTCGGCAAGGCCAGGGTCGTGGGGGGAGGCGGAAGCGTACGGGTGTTTTTTTGCAGCGAACCGTTTTTTCTTCGCAGATTAACGATGGATTGCGGGTTCAATGCACAAAATTACATGGGCTTTTCTGTAAAAAGTGCGCGACGGTGAACCCGGAGACCCAATCCGTGCTTTATTATTACTAGCACAAATGCCCCGTGCGTTGCAACGGGTGGAAAAGAGAACCCCCCCCCCCCCTCTCATTCGTCAACCGAGCGCCAGACATTATGACATGAACAAACTCTTTGAAGTCCCCCATGCTGCCATGAAAATATGTATTGCGAAAAAAATGTGAACAAATTTCAGAATTGTACTGAAGGTGTGTGGAATTTAAATCACAGATATATCTACCTGCTTGTGAGTAGCCCTTCACGTCTTTGTTGGAATTGCTTAATAATGCCTAAAAAATATAGCATTATACTGTCAACAGTAAATTCCATCTTAGTACAATGTCTTTGATTCACTGCGGTGGTAACACGAATGTCCATGAACCAATGTTGGCTAGGTTTGTGGACGGTAGCATAGCACTATTCGTGTCCAGTGATATTAGGAGTGTTGTACAAAGACTCTCTATCTCTGGCTAATATAACAGAGAAAAGTGTGGAGTTTATGTCGCACATAGCGGGGACTCCGAGTTTGACTCTTATTGCTTTGACAATGTTACAAGAGATGAGAGTGTATCTTAACTATGTAGAGACCGGGTGTAATGCTTAAACCTTCTAAGTAATAAAGCGCCCCTTTTCAAAAAATATTGTGAAAGCAAAGTTGTTTCAGTAAAATTCAAAACCCAAATATCTAGATTCTTGTTTCTTTTGCGGGAAAACTTTGTCAAACTTGCAAAAGTTGTTAGGTTTTCTCGCAATTTAGTGTTTACTTGTGTGAGGTTTGTAGATGATCTGAAAACTACGACTCCTATGACATGAAGATATAGAAAAGGAAACTTTTGTCAGACCCGAAGAACCCGTATGCAACACGAAAAAATTGACGTATATATATATATATATATATATATATATATATATATATATATATATATATATATATATATATATATATATATATATTATTAAACAGAGTCGTTGACCCTTATAATCATTATATGCGAGCGTACAACCTCGTTTGAAGGTGTACATTTGAGAAATCCTTTGTTTTAAAACAGCAATCAAGTCATTGGTTATGCCCGATGCCATACCATCGTTTGGTTCGTGTAGACTTATATGGCCGGTCTTTTTTAAAAGAACAAGCAATCATCTATTTTTAACCGGTACTCTCCTTTTCATGATAATTCTAAAAAAAATGTATGTGAATGACAATAAATAAACAAAATTTTATTATGATTTAGACATAGTATTTTTTTTGCAGGTTTTAAACAATCCTAACTTTCCCGCCTAAAAAACAATCCTAACATAATTTTCTCTTGAGTTATGGACGGGGTAAAACTACGCGTTCATGGGACTATATCCAGTGGCGGAGGATGTAAAAAAAATTAAGGGGACGAACTCTAAAGCATGAAAGAAATTCATTCAATGGAAATTACTAAAATGCACACAAATACTTTTATGTGAAATGTACTAAAATGCTTTGAAAACCTTGAGGTCATTTTCTTAAAGTGTCTGTAAAGAAAGATAAACAAAATATCCCTCTCTCCCTTTATTTTCTCTTCCCCGAATCCCTCCCTTTCCTTCTGTATTTTCTCTCCCTTCTTCCTTATTAGGACAATGTCTTCTCACTTTCCTATTTTTCTTTATCAATCCCCGAATCCCGTCCTTTCCTTCTTGTTACGGGACAACTTCCCGCTTTCCTACATTTTTTGCTTTCAATGCCCCGAAATCCCTCCTTTCCTTCTTATTATTTTCCTCATCTATATGTGTTTTTGCTAGCTCCGATTTTAGCTCTTTTTCCTTCCTTCTTATTACTTTCCTCATCAGCAGCCAAACCCACCATTAGCCTCGATTTCCTTCCTATCCCGTTTAGGAGCCCACCATTAGCCTCGCTTTCCTGCCTATTTTTTTTTTTGTATGATCTGTGAGATGGCTTCCTGATGACCAAGGAATTCAAAAACCTATATAAATTGGGTAGATTGATTGTAAGGGGGCGATGTGGTACTATTTAACAACAGAATCAACGTTCAGTTCTACAAATAGCGCAAGTTAGCTCAACTGGCTCTGCCACTCTATCCTTATCGTGATGTGCTGGGTTCGAGTCCTCTCTCATGCATTTCTTTTTCCTTCAATCGGGATACATGGGCCAGATTTATTGGGTCGCGACCCATGATCGGGCTCGGTTGGCCTGGCTCGGACTCGGATCATACGAACGCTGGACGGACGAAACTAATAGCGGACGAATTAGTACCACCTTGTTTATATTACAATTTTATCTACACAAATCGTAAAAGCGTATTATGACATGAGAAAAAAGCGTATTGCGACGGTGAACACGGAGACCCAATCCGTGCTTTATTATTAGGGATAGACTAGCACAAATGTCCGTGCGATGCAACGGGAGACAGAAGACCTCACTTCACTAACCCAATGGCTCAAGATCTCCTCCTCCTCTCCCCATGACCCATCACCAGACATGACATCATCAATAAACTCCTTGAAACCTCCACACTGCCACACGAGAAACAAAATAAATATTAGCATTATCCACAGATTCACCACCTTTAGCTGATATAACAGAGGAAAGTGCGGAGTTTGTGTCGCACACAGTAGGGACTCTGAGTCCAACTCCTTGTACTTCGGTGACGGGCGCTAGTGGGTCGAGCTGAAAAATAAGAGTGAAGATTTGTTTTGTTCTTAGAAAAATATAGCATATGACCAACAAATAATGAAAAGTTTTTATTATGATTTAGACATAGTTTTTTTGCATGTGTTATCGCAATATTTTGCTCTTGAGTTAAACAATTCTGATACGTCAAATATTAGTTCACAGTAACGTATATTGGTTTTTGACGTCAACAATTCATATATAAAGAAGTGGTTCACCCGTGGCATGTGCACCTAAACACAACACCTCACAATTTAGCTACAAAAAAGCGGTTCAAGATGATTTAGACACAAAGAAGAAATTCATCAAATCAATAATTGAATAAGCCTTGGAGCATGTAGAGAAACTATGATATTTTTGGGGCATAATTACCAAAGGTCTTGTATATGGGGTGAAGTAATTCTTGGTTTATGTTCATTTAAACATGGTATTTAATTTTTTTTGTCGAATATCTTATTGTTGTTCAACACACTTATATTCTAATTAGATTGGAATCACATTATAATTTACTTTAACTTTAATCGCATGTTCTGTTTTACTGGTTAAATTTTATGTTTAAGCCCTATAACTTAATTTTAAATAACAGAAATATATTTAACACTTACTTCTTGTTTATTATTTTGCAATTTAGATGTAAATGAAGTTGTATTTTTATCCACCCATTTAATAAAATATGTCTAATATTATTATCGGGAATTATAATGCACGGATGTGTCTGCTCATCCTTTCAAGCGCGATGGGCGCCACACCATTTAATGTGTGAGACCGGCCGCGCATGTGATGATGATCCTATTGCATGCTACTGTCGTGTTCGCCGTGGGTGATGCTCTGTAAGTCGCGCCTTAGTGCATCCATTAGTTTTTTGAATTTTCATCGAAATTCATGTTTGTATGCGAAAGATTAAAAGGAAGACAAACTACATGCAAAAAACCAAATTGTTTTTCGCTAGATTTTTGTATTTTTTTTACTTTTAATGAAATTTGGCATGTACTTGGATTTTCATATTTTTCAGGTTTATTATCTTCTTCTTTTTTGGTGGCGACATTGCTCTATTCGCACACATACATTTGTTCCTACTTCTGTCGATGCACAGACGACATTTTTCCTACCAAATATTGGATGTACACATGAACTTTTTCAAACCAGCTACCAATGCAGCACCATTCCAGGCCGTACCCACAATCATGTTTTATTAGAGAATCCAATCAGCTTTAATTAAGAGCCATGCATGAGGTGGCTGCGCGGCTGGGCCAGGGAGGCTGGTCTTGGGCGCGAGCGCTGTGCTGGGCCTTGGAGGGTCACGCGGCCCACACGAGCGAGCAGGGGAGGCTTGGTCGTCGTTCTCCTCGAACCAGGGCATAGGCAGGAGGTGGCTTGCGGCGGCGCTGGAGGCAAACTCCGACGGGGACGGCGAGGGGTGGTGCAGATCCAACGCGGGAGTGGTGGGGATGGGTTTCCCGCGGCCAGATCCGAGCATGGACGACTCGTGGCGGCGGCTATGGAGTTCCTGGCGGCCTGAAGAGAGAGATGTGATGTAGAGAGATGAAGAAGGAGGAGAGAGAGATGCGCTGCTCTGCTGGTCCGGCAAGGGACCGCTCGTCGGCGGCGAGGCGAGGTAGAGGAGGTCCGGCCGACGCGGTCGGGCGTAGCAGGGAGCTCGAGGGGGCGCTCAGGGAAGCGGCGGCATACTGGCGCAGCTCGTCCCAAATTAGCGGCACGAAACGTTTTTTTTACTTATTTACTGAACTGCGGGTTCAACTACTCAAAATCACAAGGGTTTTTTCGCAAAAAGGACGCGACGGTGAACCCGGAGACCCAGTCCGTGCTTTATTATTAGGGAGAGACTAGCAAAAAAATGCCCGTGCGTTGCAACGGGAGAAAAAAATTATCACATGTGTTTTTTAATTACCCTCAAAAATAAATATATTTCAAAAACAAAATTTGTTTTACTCATAGTTAATTTGCAAGCCAATGTCACATCTTCAATTCTGATCCAACATGTGATAGACGGGAACTATCAAGAAATTCTCAGGGGCATGTGTAACTAAAAAGTTGAACAAAACCGGAAGGAATTATAGCTTTGCTTGTCTCTTTTCTCATTGTGCACTTGCCTGTTTTGATAAAAATGATATGTTAATAACAACATTTTTTTACGTTAATAACAACATATTAAAGTATGCAATATCTAAAGACTCATAGGACCTGGAAATAGAAAATAACAACATATTAAAGCATTCACTATCTACAGACCTCAAAACTGAACAACATTCGTACCATGGTAGCTTGAAGCCCTCAACATTAAGAATAAATCAGATATAAGCAAATAAAAAATCACATGGACTATTACAGTTCACCCTCCTTACTGCTCGCATTTCATTCTCAAGGGGTGTAAGTTGTGCACCAAAAGTATAGTGATATTCTCAATTGTGCTAGAAAAATAAGATGAGAAGGTTCCATGCAACATCCTTTACACGTGCACTATATGACGAAAATTGTAAAGATAGACTGAGTAAAATTATGTTGAAATCTGAACCACTTGCAAGAATGCCGATATAGTGACAAGGATAGTTCGCACGTCATAAACTCATCATGATCAAATAAACATTATGGTGGTCTTGGATTCTCACCAACAATCAATGGCATCTTGACTGAGCTCCAAGCTAAACGTCTGAGAGTAGAATCATAATCTCCCAAAGTCGTCGTTAATTTCAAAGATATCGTGGCACACGTTGGGAAAATTTTGCCATCTTGAAACAACCGTGAACAAAAAAAAATGCATCCTGAAAACAACATGAGCAAGATCAAGTATACCAACTCCCTTAAGGAGAACAAAAATAATTACGAAAAATTATCAATACCTGTGGAGGTAAATTCATTGACGAACATGTGAGTTCTTGAGTGCACTATCATCAAAATACACATCCATATCAAGTTCTCCTATGAACTGAACCACCGGTTGTTTTCAGAAAAAGCAGCCAGAAAAAAAGAACGGCCATAGATCGTTTTGGTGTATTCACCAATGATTTTGAGAATTGAGAAATATAGAACGGCGGCCATAGATCGCTTTGATGTCTCGCGTGCATGTGTTGCACCGTGGCTTAGCTAGCTTTGCAGTGAATCAATCAATCCATCGCTGTGTACTGCCATCTTGTCGGAAGATTGATCGTCTCAGAAAGTAATTGGAAAGTAATCGATCCAGCTCCGAAGTTTCAGTACGCGCGTCACCGTCGCTGTAAGCTTGTTGCGTGTATGTGGACAGGGCCAACATGAATCGATCACACGGGCGTCGTTCCATGGCGCCCACCGGCTTCCGCGACCTGCCGATGGAGGCCCTGGAACAGATCACGCGGCGCACCGGCCCCCTCGACAATGTCGCCCTGCTCTGCCGTTTGTGCACCGTGGCGCCGCGCGCTCAAGGCCACACTCCTCCGCCTGATCAAACTGCCTTGATGCACCCTGACCCTGCTGAAGCCGCTCACCGGTGGTCGGTTTCCGCTGCCTCCCATCACCTCGTCGCTCGAGCATAGCAAGCAAGGAGCAGCGATGCGGCGGCGTAACATAGGGGATCGGCGAGGTGAGGAGCAGCAGCCGTAGGCACTTTGTCCTTGGTCCCCGTAGCCCCTCCCTCTCGATCTATTAACGAATCAAATAGTTTTATTTTCCTCGATCTGATATGCGTTCAGGAGGACTTGTGCCCGTGAAGATGAAGGAAATCTGGTTGGAACAAAGAAGAGGACGGATACACGTTCAGGAAAAGTATTTGTGTCCGTGAAGGAGATCGATGTGGCAACGATTACGAAGCGTTTTTCCCCACTTATTTACTATATTACGGGTTAATTAATTAATACCATAGGGGCCTTTTTATAAAACGTGCGTGACGGTGAATCCGGAGACCCAATCCGTGCTTTATTATTAGGAAGAGACTAGCACAAATGCCCGTGCGTTGCAACGGGAAAAAAAATATCACACGCTTTTTCTCGTTTATTATAACTCGTATTATATATTACTCCTATATAAGTATACATTTTTTCGCCTCTTATGTTTCTCTTTCTCCTATTTTTTAGCACAAAGCTCTTCCATGAATCTGCACAGTACCGGTAGCTAGCACCTATTTATAATAGGTTTCTGTCAAGCATAGGTAACAGTTCTTGCATATATGTTTATGATTGGCTGCAAACTGGAACATTTTGCAGTCACATATTTGGCTTTGTCTCTATTTGTTCATAGGCTCAAACGTACAGGTTCATAAATGATCTCTAAAGATCTCACATGCAGGTCTATATCCAATTTCTAACGACGGGGAGTACATCGGTAGTCCTTCATCCCAAATTATCGAACATATACAAAGTCTGTCAAGAGAGAGCTAAAACAATTGCACAGGCCCTACAGTTTTTCTTTATAGTTGGCAGGTGCGGCAACAGTTGATGGATGTCATTGCCTGTTTCCATACTTGCATGGAAGGGTGTACACAAAACTAAAAAAAGATGAAGGATTGGTAAATAAACTTGGAAGGTTACATGCTAGGTAATAAAGCTCATCAATCATGAATAAAGCAAGTCAGCAAGCCTAAAAATAAGATTGACTCAAGTACAGGAACACGATGTTGAACATATATTGCTGGACGCCTTATTCGTGGAGCATTTCTTCGATTACCCCAGAGACGAAATTACATAGTGTCACAAATTCAATTTCAATCTCTACATGCTTAGTCAACAGTGCCTTATACTGGTTGAAAGCAACATCCAGCCATGACTTCATATATTTCCATTCAAGCGTGTATCATTGCAGCCCCACGGATAACCTCAAGGCTGATGCTTCGCTTATATCAAAGGCCGGGCAATTTCATGCCATAACTTATCAAGTAGCTTTGTATTCCATAGAGTGCCACCAGCCCTACTGGTAGAACAGATGTTAGATGAGAAGAGTGTCCCATCCTCATTTTGCCATGAGAATGAGTCATTCCTATAAACGTGAAATCTGTAAAAAAAAATCCAATGAACTAAAAATATGAGAAACGCCGTAAAAAAATATATGAGAAAAGAGCAAACCTATGGCCTGGATACGCTAACTGGATTCAGAACAGAGCCCATTCAAACGAAAGTGATATGTTCCCTTTTACTTTTGTCTGAGAGACAATAAAATTGCATTGATGGAGGCGTTCAGTAGAAATACTCACTCTGTGTTCAGTTTGTAATTAACTCCTATATGGAAGGACTCTGGACTCCTGCATTGCAAGTCGTTAAGTTTTAGCATACATGTAATCCATACACTTTGTTGTATGCTTGTCCTCTATTTCAAACTTTCACTCACGCAAGCAAGAAGTATTTCACTGCCATAGCCCATAGGCCAGTAGTTCAGTGCTGTTCGTGATTGCAACCTGAACAGAGTAACAAAATTGTCTATTCGATGTATGGATGGATCGATGGGAATACGATGCGTAATGAAAAGGGTAAGTAATCACATTGGCATGCATAGCATCTACATCTGCGCATACATAAGAAATAATTCCAAAGAAAATAAATTGATCTGGTCAAGCATATCTCTGGATATTTCATTATCGACATTCACCATTTTAGTATTAATACCCATGCGGTGTACATCATCCTGATGCATGAGTGTGCTATGGCCGATGGCCTTTAGATTGCAAATGTTGTTACTGTTGGAAGACCATATATTCATAAGAAGAATGTTACACATCTGGCCCTCACTATGTGTTCTTGCTGGTAGAAACTGAACCAAATGGCCCAGATTCTTGTATGGACAACAGCTTAAACAAAGAACTCTAGCTAATACTTGATGCCATAAGCATCTGTTTAGTAAGTTAACTCGTGCAAAGAAATCTAAGAAATACTTGGTTTTGTGTGCATAGGTTCAGAAAGTTAACTCATATCTTCAGAAGAGGAACTATCAAGTATGCAAATAGCTAGCTGTGCTAGGCTTGTCCACACGTAAGTTATCTTACAAGGTTGGATGGGGTCTGACGGAGGAGTGCCATGGAGTGACAGAGCAGGTCGAGGCGTAGCACCAGTGGTCTGTCGAACTTGGAGCAGAGCCAATCGAAACAGAGGATGGAGCATCAGTATGGAGGGCGGAGGCGGCTGACGGAGGCTCCACGTACAGCCCAGCGCCGCTGCCTAGCTTGGCGTAATCTTCCTCGCGGTGGGAGGGGCGACGAAGACATGGCCGTGGCGTCGTCCGCCTGAGGTGATGACGCATCTCCACGAGCGCTCCCTGTGGCCTCTTGGTCTCGATTTGATCCCTCTTGGCCCGCCTCCACCTGCAAGGACTTCACGCCCCCTCGCCGGATTCCTCTGTCTCCCGCGCCCGTCCGCCGTCTCCTCGCTCCGGCGAACTCCTGCCTAGGTCGCCGCACCGCCGCTCCTTTATCCTTTCTTCTCTCCCTCACCTCCCTGACTTCTTTCTGCCTAGGAGCCGAAGCCGCGCTCCGGTCATCCCCGTGGTCACCGGTGTCTGCCCCCCCCCCCCCCCCCCCCCCTCCCCAGCAAGCTGCAGCCGCTGCCGCCGTTCTACAATCTGCATCGAGCAGCCGCGCCGCCCCAACTGCTCAAGCCGCCGCGTTGACCCGAGCACGGCGGCACGAGCGTTGTCCGCGTGTAGCCGGTCGGGTAAGGGTAGGCGCGCCAGCGTGGTGGGCGGTGGCGGCGCACGGCGGTACGGCGGCATGCGTGAGGGGCATGGCGGGAGGTGGAGATGGGGACTAGGAGGCAGGGTCGGGGAGGCTGATTTTTTTTCTTTTATCTCGGGCGTACTGGTTCAGGTTAGTTTATTATGAGGACGGAAACGAAACTGGACTGATGAAATTTAGTACCACTTCACGTATAAGTTTTAAATTCAAATTGAAAGTGTAAAATCATGAGAAGAAGCATATTGTGACGGTGAACCCACAAAATCAATCTGTGCTTTATTATAAATTATTATTATTATTATTATATTATATATATATATTATATTATATATATTATATATATTATATATATTATATATATTATATATATAATACTAGCAAAAGGACCCGTGCGTTGCAACGGGAGAAAAAAATCATAAACTTCAATGGGCATGACAACATTTTGCTGCACCACCGATAACATTTTGACGACCATTTTGTTCAATTTCATTAATAATTCGTAATAAACAAAATTTTAAAAATAATATTTTTTGATTTCCCAAACATTTGTTTTAAAAATTGCAAACATGTTTTGAATATGCGACACAATCATTTTATGCTTTATTCAAAAATTTACTTAAAAGTTCTTTTTAAAAATTTTGGAGGTTTTTTTAAGTACCAAATTATTTAAAGGAGAAAAAACGATAATGGAAAAGAAAAAATAAAATAAAAAAACGAAATTTAAAAACGGACCGCCCGCACATGGGCCGGCCCTAATTGGAGCGCCGTGTCTTCTCGCTGCGTGCAGAGCGCAGTATAGGAGTTCACTACTGCGTGGGATGGCCCAGGCAGGGGATTCCCCAGTGTGAAATGTTTTTTGTCAATTTATAGATGACATTGGTGGGTCATATTTTATAAGTTTGGAAGAAATTGATGACTTTAATAATAATAATTATTATTATAGCGCATATGCCGTGCATTGCAAGAAGATCAAATAAAAAATAGCATGTCCATCAAAACATCACGATAGCGTTCAGACGCTGCCAACTGGTAGCTACAAGAAGGTCCATGTCCATATCTAGAAGAAATGTATAATCATAAAACGACCTTGCAATGACATGCGTCCGACCTGTAGCATCGCCAGTCATCCTTGCAACTTCCACGTGGTCGCCTTTGCAGTGTTTTTCATCCAACTGGTAGGACAAACGATCGTCTTTCCAGCGTCCATGTAATAATTTTGCAGCACTTTGGTCCGAATTGCCAATTGAAAAAAGGACAGCGGAGACTGATGTTACATTGACGTGTTTCAAGCTAGACGCAGTGGGCACTCGACCTTACAGCGACGCGTGCCGCTTGCAGTGTAGTGTTTGCCGTTTGAAGCAGTGAAACTTGAGCGAAGTTGCACGTAGATCAAGTAGGTATATTTTCAAAAAAAATTATAGCAGGAAAAATGCCGAGAAATGAAAAGATTCACGTTTGCAGCTCCAAACCAAATCCTTGCAGTTGCAGTACTTAAAGAAGGACGTGCATGCGCGTGCATGAAAAAAAGGAGCTACCCTGAGGAGCATGCCACGCATATCATCATACGCCAGAAGTTGCAATCATTAATAGAGTTAGTTTTTTTTAGACAAATAACCTGGGTTTTTTTTTTGGGAAAGACAAAGAACCTGGGTGAGCTGGTTCGGGGCGTGGAGACCAGAGTACATCCCCACACGCTGCTGATTTTTTGGATCGTATCCAATGAAGCCTGGGAGGAGGCCCATCAGCATATATCAGCCCAATATATGGCTAGCGTGCGAAGTTGGAGGTACGACGTAGCACAAAGCAGCGATTGAGTCGTTTTTTTAGCAGAATTAGTACCGCCTCGCATATATGTTTTAAATTCAAATGAAAACGTAAATTCACAGGAAGAAAGCGTATTGTGACGGTGAACCCACGGAGTCAATCCGTGCTTTATTATTATATATATATATATATAGGGAATAGAAAATAGATTATATATATATATATACATATATATATATATATATATATATATATAGACACACACACACTAGCAAAAGGGCCCGTTCGTTGCAACGGGCGAACAACAAAACCTCACAAAAATTATAATGTCCAACATAAAACAATTCAAGTTGAGTCACATTTGTGAAATCAGCTGTTAATTGTGAACCATCTCATAAGCTTGACTGCTGAAGTAAGCCACTGTTTTCATGTTTTGAGAGGTCAATTTTTCATGCTGGTTTTAATGATCTTCAGCCTGAAATTATTTGTTCACATATAGACGATATAAATTCATACTGATTATACAGGAGCTAAATATCTCAACACTTTTTGTACTGGAAATGATATGGATGTCATACTCGTGTATTCAGTGATGGTTTACATAGAAACTGGTAGAGAGTAAATATATTCCGACACAAAGTTAACCTTCGTCTACTAATCTCAACCTATGTATTAGAAACATGCATGATCGTTCTTCAAAAAAACATTACGGTGAAATAAATGAAACTATAATTTTAATTAGCAAGGGATTTTAATCACTTGCATTACTACAACTCTAGAAGTGATTTTCTGTTTTTAGATGATTACAACTGTGATGTATATTGAGAATATAGTAACTTCTGTCAAGAAAATAATTCTAGAAAATCATGCACTTCCACTCACCTTCGAGCAGCATTTTTTTCTTGTTCCTGCTAGCTATACATCGCCTCGTATGTGTTTACAATCTGTTTCTTTATATGAAGGCAATCAGGTGTTACCTTCTGATTTCAAAAAAGGTATGCAACATGTGTATTTTCCATCAACATTGACATCTTTAGGACCCTAGGAGAATTATCTGACTGCAAACATCATGCTTCAAATATCAAATCTTAGAGAAGAACATTACCTGATCAGAATGCCTATATGTCCATAATTTATGAGAAAGAAAAGAAACAAAATTTACTGTAGCAAGGATAGCTGCAATGGTCATGTTCAGGAAGTAGGAGGTTGCCATTGTAGCAGCAGCAGAACCTTGGTACAATATAGACGATGTTGCCGGTGTCGACCTGACCATCCGTAAGAAATGTCGCACTGCATAGATGTTCAATTTTTATTGTTTGCTAATTATTAAATAAGCCAAATCTGACCAAATGTGTTGATCTTCGAGGAGAAAATTCAAGGACCTAAATATGCAATGCTACACAACTAAAAAGATTAACCTTAGAATTGTGATCTTACAATGCAAATAAGCAATACCTGACAGCTGTCAAAAACGACATCCTAGTTCTAAAATTAGTAGCAGTGATTTCCTTCTAAACCAACTGTGCCTATTTAAATCAGCCATGACAAAGCTTAGGGTCCTAAACAACATTATCAATCATGGAGAATCAGAATCAAGAACATTACCATAGAACTGGAGTTCTCTTCCTCCCTTGAAATTAACAAAAAGAATATATATTAGAAAAAAATCCTTGGGTTCGATACATAGAGGGCAGTATCGACGTACTTGCAGTTCTCACTCATATTTCCAAACTACATCAGACATTTCACAAGGCGCGTAGAGTTGTTCCAGTGAAAAAACAAACAAAAAGCTTCTATGGGAGATCACAAAAAGAGGAACATTCAAGTAACAATGAATGACATACTGAAATGCAAAAGAATGAATTAGAATCGTAATTTACAGTCCCTAGCAACTGCAACAAATTGTAGTTCTACACGTAAGTACATCTATCCTCTTACATAAATATACATCTATCCTAGATAAATATTTTCCGAACCTATCCCTTTTTTCCTGAAGCCAAGAATGAAAACAACATTACGTAGGTCTTTCTAAACTGACACCATACGTGTTAGCAAAGACAGTACTGCATGTGAAAGCATATACCTATAAGTTCTTAGCGGCAAGTATTATATGTGAAAATTGTAATAAACTCGACTATTGTGTTGATTTTTTTTTCAGAAATTGAACTGTTAAAGGAAAAAATATCTTGGTTGTCAAAAAAAATTGATAATTCAAAGAATTATTCTGAATTTCAAGAAACGTTTTCTAAAAGACATACTATAATATTTCGATCTAACCCGGCAATTACTTCTTCAAAATTCACGCTCATGTCGTAAAAATGTTGTAACAAACATGTTCAACTGAACTGTGTTTGGCACTGGATCAACTCATAAACTAACTTATAGACTGAAAAGTAGGATGCTTTTGTTGTCTTAAGGAAATACATATGGAAAACATCACAAACTCACATAGCTACAGGAAAATTCGTAGCTTTGTACTTACCTAGCTCATCTATGGATCTCAGAGTTTTTCTTTGAAGCATATATAGGAGACTTGTATACTAATTCACACGTCCATGCAACCTTCGCTTGGCCCTGTCTGCTCATGCAGGTTAGAATTATTTTTTCATGCATAAATAATGTTGGGATTTTTTCTTATCAGACACTCCAATTGGGCTCTTGTCATCGCCGCGAAGTCTCACCCAGTTGGCACTGCAGTTGAAGCATATAAAAGCCAAAACTTGTATGTAAATATATGTTAAGTAAAAGGAAGTGATTCCCACAACCCATGTTTTCTAACATATTTATGGGCATCCAAGATATTATGTCTGTCCATCAAGAAGATATGCATGGACAGATATCTTCATAGGGTGGAGCAGCAGCAATAATAGAAGGATTGCTGAACGGATACGTTACTGATGCAATATCCAGTCAAAGATTTGTCATCACCAATTAGGGAGAATCATAAGACGTGCAAAGTGCTAGTCTGCTACTTACTTTCATCCATCCATGCATGCTGCTGCTGCTGCATCCTGCATGAAAAGCCATCACCTCACCAGGATGTAGTTCACGCTCTTCTACAACTCATAGCAAGGTTAGAACATGAAAATTGGGATCAACGCTCTTCTACCTGCTTGGGAAGTATATGAGAAAAAGGAAAGCTGGAACAACGTTCAGAGTCATAGGCCACTCCACACTACACTAAGCACACGACTCTATCTCTGATTCACAATGTTGTGTGAACCTCGACCTCGATCAACATACCTTGGTGGTGCCATTGATAGGCGATGGAGTGGTAAACGGGCAAGACGCTTCTTCCTGCGCCAGCCAGCGGCTCCCGGAACACCTTAAGCACTGCACCATGACGAACAGCGAGAACACACGTCTGCAACTGCCAATGAAGGGAGCAATGAGTGGAGGATGATCGATGCATGAGGTTGGGAGGCGGCGACCTACTGATGATCGGTGCCGGTAGAGAAGAGCCCGATCACGATTGACGGACACGCTAGGCGGGAGCGGGAGAGTCCAGCGGGGGCGGCGCTGAGCGGAGGAGACGGTCGGCGGACAAATCTCATGGGGTGAACGGGTACTGGTAGAGCTCGATCTGGAGTGAAGTCCAGCGGGCGTTCTTGGGAGCTTTGCCGCCATTGCGATCTATATATCACAAGAGACGATCCAGCTCTCTAGAGCCGATTGAGTCGAGGAGGATGTGAGCAAGGTAACAAACATACACATCGTGAGAGATCAAGGAAGTCATGCACACGACCTCGGGCAACACCGTGGCCGATCTCGATCGGGAGGAAGACCAAGGACGCCCATCGTGCTTCCTCGAACTCGGCGCTGCTCTTCCTCGATGCGAGGTCTCGGCGTCTCGCCTAGGTATAGGAGAGCACGTGATCCCGGGCATCATATATATGGGAGGGTTAGGAAGGTTCAACTGGAAGTTCTGATCGTGAGTTTCTTTGTTTTCTTATTTAATTGGTTTTCTAGTAGTAGTACATGACTTTGACACGACACGTACGTTTTATTGAACCAAAATTGTGCAATGAAGAAAACAAAAAAAGGAATAAGGAATAAGAACCGCGACCGGGAAAACAATAAAAGAAGGTAACATGTATTTGTGCACAAGTGAGTTCCTAGTGGTTAGTGCACTTGCGGTCTCCGCGAAGAGATCCTGAGTTCGAACCGTTCTGGCGCACTAACATTTTTTGCTTGGGTTTGAAAAATATAAAGAAAAAACGGGCCGGTCCAATTACAAGCGCGCCAGTTGGTGAACCGGCGCAGAATTCGCCTCGTTGAATTACCGAGATAGAAATTTAGTACCACCTCGAATATGTTTCAAATTTAAACTGAAAGCGTAAATTCACGGGAAGAAAGCGTATTGTGATGGTATATATATATATATATATATATATATATATATATATATATATATATATATATATATATATATATATATATATATATATATATATATATACTAGCAAAAGGGCCCGTGCGTTGCAACGGGAGAAATTTTTTTATAATCATGACCACATTTTGTTGCATCATCAAGGGCTGGGGACGCCCCCTTCGCGGCATGTTTTCCTGACCTATTCTCCATCGCGGTTGACCCGCGGATCTCTATTGCAGTGGCCCTTATTGACTTAGGGCAACTCACCTTCCGCCGTCCTTTTGGCCCAGATGAGAATGTCGCCTGGCATGACTTGCTCGACTGCATCACGTTGCATGAGCCTAAGCTTGATGTGGAAGATGATCGCACCAGGTGGCGTCTAGAGCCCTCTGCTTTGGCGGCCGCTTAGCCGCCCCAGGAAGAGAGACGCCATCACCTCCATCATCATCCAGCTTCGCGCGATGGCTCTCCGGATTGGTTATGTTCTTCTTGATGGAACAGCAGGTCCTGTCTTCAAATCCAACATGAGCACCCACTTTTCACCTTTTTTTATTTTATTTTTATTAAGCGGACCGTGGAAGCCCACTGGGCATATAGGCCCAGCAAAGCGAGGACCAGGTTGCACGGGAAAGGCCCCGGCGAGGCACAAATTGTACTAACGAGGGTTTGAAATTAGTACCACCTTGAATAGCAAAGTAAAATAACGAAAGCGTAAATTCATGGAAAAAAACATATTGTGACGGTGAATCCATGAAGTCACTCCGTGGTTTATTATTAAGGATAGATTAGGAATAGATTCAAATTTAAACTGAAAGCGTAAATTCACGGGAAGAAAGCGTATTGTGACAGTGAACCCACGGAGTCAATCCGTGCTTTATTATTAAATAAAAAAATTAAGGATAGATTAATATTAATATTAATATTAATATATAATAGGGAAAGATATATATATATTATTATTATTATTATTATTATTATTATTATTATTATTATTATTACTAGGGAGAGATTGGAAAACATGTTCAAGCACAAGCTACCCAGAAGGCGTATTTCCTTGAGGTACACGCACGGCGTGCCGTGTCCGAGCATAGCTTCTTTCTCCAAGAAAGAAAGGGAGGCTCGCGGGTCGCCACGCACTCGGGTCCACGTCTCTTTTAGCCGCCGCCGTGCCGATCCGACGGACCGACCGACCAGAAAACCCTAGCTCGTCGCGCCGCCGCCGCCGCCGCCGCAAAATCTTAAACCCGCACGCCCCTCCCTTGTCCCCGACCTCGCCGGCCTTGGCACCAGCCATGGCGTTCACCGCGCGCATGAAGGACCTCATGAGGAAGTACGGCAAGGTGGCCCTCGGCGTCCACGTCTCCGTCTCCGTCGCCTCCGTCTCCGGTATGTACGTCGCCATTAACAACAACGTCGACGTCGACGCCATCTTCCGCAAGATCGGCATCAGCGCCCCCGGCACCGCCGCCGCCGACGCGGCCCTCCCCGCCCCCGCCCCCGCCCCCGGCGCCGGCGACGGGGCCCTCCCGAACCCCGCCCCCTCCGTCGTCGTCGGCCAGGAGGCGCCGCGGAACCGGACCGGGGAGCTCGCGGCGTCCAGCGGCGGCGCGCTCGCGCTCGCCATCCTCTGCAACAAGGCCCTGTTCCCCGTCAGGGTCCCCATCACCATCGCGCTCACGCCGCCCATCGCCAGGCTCCTCGCCCGCTGGAAGCTCGTCAAGAGCCTCAAGCAGACCTGAGCTGTGAGCCCAATGACCCCCCCTCTACGACTTCAGCATCGCCTAGTTGGAATCAAAATTAGATGCAAATTTTGCTACACTGTACGATTGGTTTAGCTGTGAGAGGATTTGTGAATTATGCCCGTCTTCTATCCTAACTATTGGAACTGGTAACTTTGCAATGTAATTGGTAGCTTCCTTTCTTTTCTGGAGTACTCTACTGTTCTTCGTTTGTACTGCTCCTTACCTAGTTGTCCAGTACGGCTTTGAACAAGTTACAATATAAATACACTGTTTCGAATATCTAGCCAATCCTCTTTTTTGCAGTGTTCTGGATTCAGTTCCAACAACCTGGACAGTGTAGTTATCTGTATCTCTTTTCTGTACAGGCTAAAATACTCTGTTTTAAACAGTTTTAATTCTTAACACCAGTGTCAGTGCATCAGAAATTGGAAGAGGATTGTAATAGAATCATAACTGCCTCTTTGAGCAAGACCATTTTGAATGACTATTAATAAATTCTAAGCTCTATGAGTGTATAAACATCTAGTGCATATCAGGGGCAGCCCAACATATATGTCCCTACTGCATACCGTTCTCAAGCCTACTTTGCATTGTGCAATAACTATCATTTCAAGTTAGGCATAGCGTGCTCACTGCTCAATAACCTATAGTATGATAATGTATACAACTATACAAGTACAATATACCTGTTGAAGAAGCTCTGTGCTCCCAAAGTTTATTACTGAAACCAGAGCACGTACAGAAACTCAACGGAAATGTTATCATGTTTGTGAGGCAGGCTTAGACTCACAGTCTTAGATCCGGACATTGTCCATACGCCTGACAGCCGGATCCCAACCATGGCATAGAACAAACACTGAAAATAATCAGATTATACTTGTTTTTAATGAATAGACGAATTATAAGGTCATGCACATACACGTTCTCTATATAACATTCTATTCCACGCGGACTGTGGTATGCTGTTTATCAGTGTGGTTGCGTGCTAAATGCAGTAGTAGGATGTGAAAAATTTGTAGCTTTACTTGCTGTCAACATAGTCAATTATCAAAAGCTTCATTACGTAGGAATAGGACTTTTTAGCCGGGGGGCTTACTTGAGGCCTGTCTTCTTCAAAACTCGAAATTCGTTTTTTCAAAAGAAACAGGACTATAGCCTTTAGAAGGCCAATTGACATTGACTTTTGATAGTTCCAGCTGCCCCGAGAAGATAGCATTTTTCAACAGATTGAGTATATGCTGCCACAGAATAAAATTTGAGTATATACTGCAACAGAATAGAATAAGGTGCCTGCACTCTGTCTTGTACTTATCATGTCACTTGTTCTTATAGGTGCCTTATTGCAAGTGCTCTGGGAGATTGCCGCATCCAGTCCAGGATTCAAGGTCTACTTTCCAGGGCATCCGCAATGGAGCGACGCCGTAAATTACCCCACTCTGCCGTCTGGTGCCATTGCACTTGTTTGATTTTTGTCAGGACATGGTTGCATGCACTTGCATCAAAGTTTCATACGCAGGAACTCTTGTTATCCCCTGAACTCAGAGGCGGCAACTCATTCTCTGAATTTTGTAACTTATACAAAAAGAGAAGTTTGAGAACGGAATAAGCACTATGATGATTAATCCAAGTAGATTTACTTATGTGGCTTTTCAAGATTGTTGATATCACATTCTGTTACAGACATTTGGTCTGTGATGGCATGATTGGAATTCATGCACAACTCTTTAATTTGTTAAATGTCTGTGATATGTTATTTTTTTTGCCACGTATAGCTCATTAATTTGTTCGATATCTGTAGTATGATCTGTTGATTATTTTTTGATGCATCATCTGATCTGGTTGAAACTCTGTACTGAAAAATGTTCATGTGACGTCTGAAGCACTGAACCTGAACAGACTGCATCAAGATTGGTGCGGCTCCAAGCACCGGTAGACAGTGGCCCTCCGATCCACTAGTATAGGCCGCCTTCGTCTCCTGCCCGCGCGCACGGTCCAACAACCAGCAGAGAACAGCCTCCGTCGATCCCCCGCGCGCCTCCGTCTCGCTGTCGCCGCTTCAACTGCCGGCCGGCAGGCAGCGCTGCCTCCGACCAGCTCGCCCGGCGGAAACATGATCGTCTGCGTCGCCGTCGTCGGCCACCAGGTCAGGACCACCTCTCCTACCCAGCCCCCTCGCTCCAGATCCCGAAATCCCGATCTCGTCTCCTCGCCGGCGACGGCGGGAGTAAAGCTGATCTTCTTTACGGATGCTCTGGTACTCGTCGCAGAACAACCCGCTGTACCTGCAGAGCTTCACGGAGGCGGACGACGCCCTCAAGCTCCACCACGTCGTCCACTGCTCCCTCGACGTCATCGACGAGCGAGGTAGGCGCATTACCCTTCGTGGCAATCTAGATCTAGGCATCTGTTCCTGTCAAATGCACCGAGATAGCTCAAATTCGATTCCATCTCCTGTCAAATCATCATTAGTTAAAGTCATTGGTATCTTGTTGTATCTGTCAATGGATGTTGATTACATATCAGATTAGACAACTAACTCATCTGGAACCCCTACAGCCACGCTGAAAGCTTCACAACGCGAGAGCGCAGAAGTTAATTGCAATTTATTCATTCAAAACCATGGGACTGGTTCGAGATGAGTCCTGATAAGTGTGGTGGTTGCATCCATCTCACTGGATTTAATTCAAATGAACTGGAGAGGGCTCAAATCTGACTCATCTCCTGTCAAATCCTTGGTTAAATGCATCGAACTCTAGTTTGTAACTGTTAATGGACGTTGATTATATGTCAAATTAGACAAGTGATCCACGTTAAGTAAAAGGGACTAGTTACAAATTCCATGTTGTGTGGGTACAGAAATCGCAATTAACTCTGCCACTCTGCTATGCAAAGTTTTTGATGTGCATATAGCTATAGGGTTTCCAGCTGAGTCCCGATGGTTGCAGCCATCTCATTAGAATTGAGACTCAATTCACATGGGTCTGTCTAACTATTTAGATTGCAACCATCAAAGTTTCATTCTAGTGACATTGCAATTATTGTTTGTCGATCCCTTGTATCATATATCTTACTTCTGTTCACATACATTCCGTTGGCAGTGAACAATCCTAAAAAGAGTGCACCTACACTGAACGAAACATTTTTGGGTCTTCTATATCCGACTGAGAACTACAAAGTGTAAGTCCTTTCACAGTTTTGGTTATCACCTGTCCCAAGTCAAACTTCTTTAAGTCTTGACCAAGTATTTTGATTAATATGCTACTATCTAGAACATCAAGTGAAAATATGTTTTATGACAGAACTAACGAAACTAATTTGCTGTTGTCGATGTTAACACATTTTTATATAATCTTTGTCAAACTTTAAGAAGTTTGACTTAGGACAAAGCTAGAACTTAATGTGATTTGTAACGGAGGGAGTAGTTTTAATTTACAGAATTACCGAAGTTTCAAAATCCAGTTACTTGCCTTTACACAGAGTCACATAAGTTATTTTATCTGAATTATTCAGAAAGAAGTAAAGACAATGGCTCAATTCCAGAAAGAGTATATTAGATTCCTGCAGTATAATGTCAAGTGAGAAAAATAGAATCTCAACTGTGCTATTTGTTTATCATTTAGAGTAATATTTCTCTTCATTGCCAATTTATCGTTGTTGCTGGATGCACTTACTGCTAACAATTCATGAACTATGACAATCTATCATATGCAGGTATGGCTATTTGACAAACACAAAGGTCAAATTTTTAATGGTTACTACTGATCTTGATGTGAAAGATGCAGATGCCCGAAATGTAAGCTCTTAAACCGTTTATTTGCAGCAATTTTTAGTAGAATTACAGAGTTAGTATCCCCGGTGTATCTCTCTTCTTTCATCCGATGGGAAAGCGCAAGTACGGAGATATTTGATTATAATACTCCCGTCCTGTTTCTTGGCTGGTGTGATGAGTTTGCTGTTCGTACCAAGTCATACCTGACAACGTGGAAAGTGTCAGGTTTTCTCAGTCCAGCCTCTGAATAAGTCAGAACCACAAGTTTCAGACGATACGTAAATTTTATATAGTGATGATACTCCTAAATTCCGGACTCTTTCTGGGTGTACACAGTATGAAGTGTTGCTCATGCTTGCTTTGTGATGCAAAAATTAGAGTACCTTCTAACGTCAGCTCTTTTCTCAGTTTTTCAGGAAGTTCCATGCTGCATACGTGGACGCCGTCTCGAACCCCTTCCACGTCCCAGGGAAGAAGATCGCCTCGAGAAGCTTCGGTGCGAGAGTGAGCACCATAGTGAAATCCTTTGGCTCAGGGACTGTCGGTTAAAAACCACATCCGCCTGAGCACCCTCCGCAATCAATTGTCCTGTGCTTTACACCTTAACCGGCAACCTATCTTTACCTCCATTGTGTATCACAAAATGTATGTTGGACAAGAAATAGTTTGACACTCAAGGGAGAGTATATGGCTGTTATTGATTACTAAGCATTATGCCTTGTTTCTCTTCCTTCAATTTAGTGCAGCTGTAGTGATCCATGCTGTGCTGTTACTTCTATCGTCCGCTTGTGTGGGCTGTCTCCTGCCCATCCTGTTCCCCCCTCTTAGCTGCAGGCAGCAATGGCTGTGTTTCCAAAGCATGGGTGACTAGGGGTGAGTTCCAGTGAAAGTTGAGTGGGTGGTTTGGCATGGCAGCAGCAGACTTTCCCTGCATATGCACCAGCAGGTGAATGCTGCTGCTGATGCGCTGGCTCTCGTTTCCTCTGCCTTTCATCATCAGGTGGAGCCGACAGGTATTTGGATGCACCTACAACTCCCATAATCTTGGACCCACTTGATTCAAATCAAATAAATGAATACTCCCTTCGTATCCAAATATAAGATGTTTTTTGACACTCTTGTCTTGTATTTTGATATGGAGGGAGTAAATTTTAGACCCACTACAAGAAAGGAAAAGATAATATTGGTGAGCCTGACTTAGACTTGACCTGATCTTGGTCAGATTAGTCAGCCAGCAAGACAACTCCACCACAGCAACAATTTCGAAACGCAAAACCGGACGTGCAGATCATTATCCTAAAATGCTACCGAGCACGTCATGCCGAGCAAAAACAATAACAAATCTGCGGTGCTTTCTCATCTCAGACTAGTCGAAGCATGATATATTAGTTCTCTCTCCTATTTTTTCCTCGGATTCGGACCGATTAAACATAGTACCACTGACAACTCATACTAACTCTGAAGCATGCTATGTTTTCAGCTGGCTGACATTTTTGTTGCTTTCAGTCGATTTTCTCGGCTCATCTCATTCTCCACGAGACGGCATGAGCAGAACTGCAGCAGACGCACCTTGACGTGACGGATGGCAAGGCGCATTCGGTGCTGTGACCCGGGCTACCACTGTTGCTGCTGCACAGACCGGGGACAGATTGCCATCCGAGACTCGATTGAGAGACATATGCCTTTGCCTCTTGTCGTGACCAATAATGAGGCGACAGTTCACTGCCGACCCAGCTCCCGTCGTGCCGACACCGTGCCGGGCTGTAGCACCAGTAAGGCCAACTTCAACATTCGACCCCAACGAACGGGCGTTTGTTTTGTTCGGATTTCATCTATTTGAGTCGGCAAAATGAATATGCGTGTCTGCAAGCGGTCGCATGGCTGTCGCCAATGCCCAAGCGACCGCCGCAACCCAAATTGTATTCATTTTTGGACTTCTAAATTTGTAGACTAATAGACATTGCAAATATTTTAGAAAACACTATATATTACAATAACGTCCACAAAGGTCTCAAGGCCACACATTCAAACTGATCTAGAAATTAAAATGACATAAAACGGACATAAAACTAGATAAGGGCTGTCGCCACCATGGCCGTGGTCGTCTTCGGTCGCCGTCGTCATCCTCCTGGTCGTTCTTGGTGAGGTCGATGTAGGGCGGTGACTGCTATAGGTGGGCAGGCGGCACCGACGGCTGCTGCCAGGCAGGAGACACATGCACCACCTCCGGTCGTGGTGGAGACGGTGACCATGACTCGCCGCCGTCCTCCTCCTCGTCGTTCTTGGTGAGATCGATATAGGGCGGTGGCTGCCATAGGTGGGAGGCGCCTGCACCAACTCCGGCCATGGCGGAGACGGCGACCATGTCTTGGTGCCCACCCTCGAGGGCGGCATAGAGACATACTTCGCCGTGCACGACGCCACCTTCGTCCATGACCACGTCTGGCCCACCAATGTAGGGTTCAGACTGCGACACTGGGCTCCTCCTCCTCCTACACGTCTTCTATGGCCTCCTCCTTGACCACGACGTCCAGCTCCGGGATGGCGATGTCGCCGGCTGCGGAGAGGGCTATCATCTCTTCGAGGCCCTCCCATTGGGCCTTGTCCTGGGTACGGACGGAGTCTGCCATCACCAGCCTCATGAGCTCCGCCTCCTCCTCGGCGGTCATTGGGGCTGGGGCGGGGGGGGGGGGGGGGCGGGGAAGGGTGGGTTGGCGGGGATAGCGATGGGGAAGGCATGGGCGTCAGGCATGTAAAACCGCTGCAATCTTTGGTGTGGATCCACTGCCATCGGCATAGACGCTGGCGGTAGCGATGGCCATGGGAAACTCCAACGTGGATCACCAAATCGCGCCCACAAATGTCCGGACCCTATGGTCCAGACACTTTTGGCCATCCAACGAGGGTCACCATTTTTTCTGGACCGGTCCAGACGCCTAAAATCCCGTAAACCGACACCAAACTGGGGTGGAGAGTTGCGGAAGTCCGGATGTCTGTCATGTTAGCCTCCGATAACCCGGACCCACCTAAAACCCCCTCTCCTTCCTGTCCAGCAGTGTTCGCTCTCTCCCCGCGCCATATTCATGTCGGCCAAAGCGGATGCGACTAGATGAGGCGATAACCTACCCACATTCATGCCGGCTAACCAGTCGCCTACCTACCCGGAATAAACGTAGGAGCAACGAACAAGAAGCCTACTCCGGCGCCTGCATTTAACCCACCACTCCGCCCACCCGATCTATTTAAAGCCAGTCGGCAACACCCCAAACCCTACCCCTCCAAGCTCCTTCTCCCACTGCCACCATAGCGCTACGCCGAAATCACGGGCGAGGCCGTCCCTGCCGTAGAGGCCTGTTGCCAGGCGCACATTGGGGGGGGGGGACAACCTCTAAGCTCTCTGAAGCAAAGCTCAGATGACTCGAAGATGGAGGAGGGCGACCCCATGGCGATGGTGGAGACTGCGATGAAGGAGTCCAAGGAGGAAGAGGAGCAGGCACCCATGCCAGTGCAGGAGCCGTCGGTTTCCTGGTTCAACATGCTATAGGTGGAGCAACACTAGAACTAGGTGTTGGCCGAGGTGAAGGCGGAGGAGCAGACAACCGTGCCGATGCAGGAACTGCCGATGTCCGTGTTTCTGACTGCTGCAGGAGGACCTTCGGTACAACCTCTTGCTCCTAGAGGAGCACTGGCTGACGGAGGATTAGCTCGTGGTAGAGTGGGCATCCGAAGATGCCTTCGCGACCATTGTTGCGACGGACCTGGGTATCATCAATGAGAACCAGAAAGTTCTCAATTCCATGCACAACGCTTGCATCATCTGCTACAATCGTTGGTATCTCCGCGTCAACGAGATGGAGCGCAATCTTCTATTCGAGGGGTTGGAGACTGAGGACGGCGACACATCAGACCAGCACGAGGACGATGCCAACCCTACACATGTCAATAGCTCTTCCTTCTTCACGATGGCCCGCAACGACGACAAGGCCGAACCGTCTGGCATGGGGGTCATTGACCTCACCTCCGGTTGTGACGGCGAAGTCTAGGACAACGGTGATGAGGAGTATAATTAGTTTTTAGACGTTTTATTACTTGTTTTTAGGGCCTTTTACTATGTAAAATATTTTCTAAAAAATCAATGCAAAAACCGGTGTCCCTGGTCTTTTGATGCCTATGGTTGGATGACCGGCTCCTTTTCCGCTGACTGGACGCATCAACGAACATTTAGTGATGTCTATTTGGGGAGACATGAGCGTGATGGTGACTTGAGTCTCCTGAGTCACCCTAGGGAAGACACGCGAGTTAGAGGAAAACAGGATATCCTCTAGCTCAGAAGATTACAATCTTATTTTTCGAACATAGTAGGAGTCGAAGTGTGTTTACCCTAGATTCACAATATAGGAACCAAAACATGGGAAAAAACTTTCCGAGCGTCGTTTGGATGCAAGACAATAAATGTACTGGATTTGTGGACACAAGAACAACATGACGTAAGACCATATCATTTCTTGCCGGAATTTCTATGGAATAGTCCACTCTATAGGAGTTTCAAAGAAATCTAAGATATCATTTCCTTTGTCCTAAATGGTACCATCGTGTGGTTTTCCCTGTAGGAATCTTATCCTTCAGTATCCATCTTCTTACTTGCAGGATGGCTAGGGCCTATTCATGTGAAAGGCATGCACGTACGCCATTATTTGAGCATTTTCCTACACTTTGCTACGTACTAGACATGTAGTTTTCGAGATTTTTTCTACAAGATCTATTTAGGGCCTATTCTTTCATCCAAGCGGATGAACATTGCCTTACTGACTCGATAGCTGTGGCGCATCATCAATGGGGACGGCGGCCTATGGCTCCACATCATCCAGACTAAATACCTCTGTGGCCGACCCCTAGTGTTCTGTCAGCGGTCCGGTGGCTCCCAATTCTGGCAATCCGTCATTCAGTTGTTGCCTGTTCTCCACATTGGGACCTCCATCTCGGTGGGATCGGGTACTGACAGCCTATTCTGGTTTGATAGGTGGGCTGGCGATACCCCACTCGCGGGCCGCTTCCAGGACATGTTCTCCATTGTAGTGGACCCTCGGGTCTCTGTTGAGACGACCCTTATTGACTTAGGGCGTCTCGCATTTCGGCGTACTTTTGGGCCCGCGGAAATAGCCGCATGGCATGAGCTCCTAGACGTCATTGCGCTCCACGAACCGGACCTAGAGACGACACACAACCGCTTATCATGGCGCCTAGAGCCCTCGGGCAGATTCTCCATGGAACCCCTTTATACTGCGCCATCGTGGCCATCCCGCCCCAGCCCCCCTGGAGGTGATTTGGGCGATCCGTCTCCCTCTGAAGATCAGAATCTTCTTGTGGCAATGAATCCGTGGGCGTATTCCCTCTGGCGTGGAGGTGTTAAAACGTAATGGTCCAGGTGACGGGCTTTGCCCTCTGTGTGGGACCGAGGAGGACTCTAATCACATCTTATTCTCATGTGCCTCGGCCTAGTTTCTATGGAGTTGCTTGCGCGAGGTGATTGGTGGCAGTTGGTGCCACACCAACTTCCCGGACCTCTTTGCTGAACTTCAGGCATCGCCCCCCCTGTGAGTTGCCACATTAGGTGGCTGACCATAGGTGCCCTTGCCTGAACGCTTTAGACGATTCAGAATAATTAAGCTAGTCATATAGCGTATCCCTCTTTGATGTGCCACTGATCGTGGTGTTCAAACTATGTGGTTTCTTGTAGCTCTGGCGGCCTCTTAGCCGCCTCCAGGAATGGGATGCCATCAGCATCCTCATTGCCGATATCCGTGCGATGGCTCTCTGATTGACGCCGCCACTTCCCCCACCTCCTCCTAAGCCTGATTAGTGTCTCCATGGTCCACCTGCTTTTATGTTTTCTAGGGCTTATTGAGCTGTGCCCTCAGCAGAACCTTCTGTACTATTTGTTGTGAGACCTGTGTGTGTGTGCGTATGTGTGTGAGTGTTATGATGTGGTACTTGGTGGCCTTTGGTGGTTTGCTTTATTTATAAAGCGGGGCGAAAGCCCTTTTCCGTAAAGCCATGACTTTTCAAGGAGCACCTGGAGGTGGCTGCCCTAACAAGGAGAGGTGAAGCTTTAGGTTAGTCTATTACCAGCTTATGGTGTAACCTTTTTTGCTAATGAGCAATGATAAACACTAATCTAATAAAGGATATGATGAATTTCATCCCGACTCTTCTATACCAGCTCTTCAATAGGAGAGGATCTAACCTTGAAGGAAACATATATCATGATTGTCACGCGTCCATAAGGAAACAACCGCCGCCACCCAAGCACTAAGCCACCGCGTACTATCTCTCTATCCCTACCGACCCTCGCCGTTGCTAGAGACTAGTAGCTAGGCTAAGCCCCGATACGGTAGCCTTTGGTGGCGACATGCGATCTACGGGGCAATGGCTAGAGGCAGAGGGTATGACTATGCAACGGTGTCAATGGAGTTCTGGCCTGGCCGATGGTCTCTGGTGGCAAGGTGCCGACGACCGCAATCATGCCTGCAAGTACGCGGGAAGCAGCGGTACCCTTCTACGTCCCATCGTAGTGGGCCTTTGCTCGGGCGCGCGGGTGGCGCTAGGGTCCTACGCTGTTAGGCGTTATCGCGACTGTGGTTGGACGGTGGTAGCTGAAGAGCTGGAGGCTCTCGCGCCTTCATATTCAGGGCAATGGTGAGTATTTTAGCCGAGCGATTCCGTCGCCATAGGTGAGGACACTTAGCAAGAGGACAGTGTGGGGCTGCTGGAGCGTCCTAAATTGGGATTTTGGTAATGTTGATGACTTCCTTCCATTGTTAATCTTCGTCGCATGTACGAGGTTGACCTTTTGCTGTGAAGGCTCGACCACTTTCTTGTGCGGGCATGGTCGTCACTTGGGTGGCATCTCATATTAAGACCGTGTTGTCCATGAATTTGCTGGTATCATGGAAAGTGGTGACGAAAACCCACGATAACCTCGATTTGGTGGCACTTCTCGAGTACCCAGTCTCGAGCTCTGGGGTGAAGACCATTGGTGATGCGGAGCATCCCTCGACCATCCCCATGGACATTACATCACCACCGTAAGCACGAAGAGTACCAATGACGAGAGCTCACGCACGTGCCATCGAAACCGAGGTTAACTCCTTCCTCTTCGAACTCCATTTGAATTCTCACGAGAGTTGGATCCTACCTCAAATGGAAATGTTATGCTTTCTTAGGTACTACCTCCGTCCTTTAAAGAGTGTACTTCCAACTTTGTTGGAAAGTCAGACTTTTTTATGTTTGACTATATTTATACAATAATACACCAACATTTATGCCATCAAATTAGTATCAATATATTCATGATAAAATATACTTTTATCATATCCCTAATTGGTTTCATAAACATTGATATATTTTTGCACAAACTCGATCAAACTTTGAAATAGTTTGACCCTCCAACAAAATTGAAAGTACACTCTTTGAAGGACGGAGGGAGTACCAAAGAGATGAACATGAAGAGGTGAGCACGGAGACCCAATAATCCATGGAGGAGGAGGAGAACGCAATACAGAGGGAGCACGAAGCAAGAGAGGTCTCGGACCACTCCGGGTGCCCGGCCACCCCCAGCCGCCGGCCGGCCGCACCACTAGCCGCCCCGGGTTCCTGGCCGCTGCCTGGGTGGTGCCCCTGAGCGCCCCGGGTGCCCGGCCCATTCGCTGGGGGCTACAGTCGCCGCCCCGGGTGCCCGGTCCCCCTCTTGCCGGCTCCCTGCCTGGTTCGGGTGCCCGGCCCTCTTCGCCCCGGGTGCCCGGCCGACCCTAGGCGCCAGCCCCTGCCCGTTCCGGGTGCCCGGACTCCACCGTTTTGCCTACGCACAATTAGGGCTAAAAAGATCCTTGTACCCCACTCTTCCTCTTATTTCGTCCCTGGCCTATAAAAAATCTTCCCCTAGCTCCTTCTTAGGGCCAGCAAAGTATTTGAGAGACATTAGAGAGCTTTGCTCCTTGTATACCCCTCCTCTTGGAGATCAAGACCCCTCTTTGGGAAGAATCCTTGTGGATTATCAAGGCCTCCTCTTGGAGAAGTTGAACATCAAGACCTCATCTTCTTGGAGTGGGAAGAACTCTACCCGAGTGCTAGTTTCCTTGAATTGTTCTTGTATACTTGTGGATCTCATGTATGCTACTCTAGTGGATGTGTGACCTTGGTTTGTTTGAGTGATTCTCTTCTTGTGTTCTTGTGTGTTCATCACCATTTCCCCCTCCAAGTGTGAAAGATCTCATCTAGGGTTTCACCCTACAACACTTGGTCTAATCCCCTAGTTGGTTATATATAGTTGGTAGTGTTGGTGTTTTTGTGTTGTTAACTTATTGAAGACATTGCACAGACTTGATCTTCAAGGTGAAAACCCAAGATCTGGCCTTCGGTGGTATAATTCGGCAATCAGTGTCATTTGAGTGGCATTCCCTTTGTGAAGGCATTAATGATGGAGATCCTTTCCAGTTGTCCTTGTGAAGTCAAGAGATGGTTGGTGCGAATGGTCGTTGATGTAGTTCGTCGATTGCTGGTTTGATCACTTTGGAGTTTTTTCTATCAACTTAGGGATTATCTCTGGTGGAAAAAAATCAGATTATCATTTTACCAAAGAAGGGAAATCATGCAAGTCGAATATCTTTTTTCTACTCTTAATCAGATTATCTCCGGTGGTCAATTTGTTAGAGAAAGTAGCCATGAAAAAAGTGAACTCTAATAGGATAAGAAAGCTTCCAGACATCATGAACAAATTAAGAAAGATGCTATTGGAAGACACAAAAATAGTGGAAATTTATATCCAATTAATAGTTTCGATAATATCACACTAAAATAACAGATGACGCTTCCCTTGTTCTAGCTTATACAAACTCTTTGTGAGATCTCTAGTGATCAATTTGTGTACAGAAAGTAGCTACAAGAAAGCATAACTACAATGGGATTAGAAATTTAAGCTTCAGCATGAGAACATATTAAGAAATAATGCCACTAGAAATCGCAACATGAAAAGATTGCACATGGTAGACGCATAATGAATTCGTCATCCAAATTATGATTTCTTATTTATTGGTAAAGGCCAAAGACTGAGGAATTTCGAACAATATCATAACAGATACACATAATGACACCGATCTACAATACAATGACGAAACCTGATTTCAAGCTCAAAACCATTTAGACATTAGAAATGACAACCTGCATTCAGTTAAGAATATATGCCACCCATTTTTCATTATCGCACTTACCAAACTTCCAGATTCTCAACACATTTTGAGAAGGGCAAATCATAATCTATCTAGATTGCATAAATAAACACATATGGGTCCTCTGCCGCATGTCCATTTGTGATAAAATTGCCATATTTAATCATCGTAATCTTAATATCATCTAAAAAATACATATCTAAATCATCCAGTAAGCCAGTAAACACATAGATCAACACCTTATTTCAGCGACAATTATGGAACTATCAGAACTCTTTTACTCATTGTTATCTCAGCCCGTTGCCAAAGCAAGCCATGTCACCAAGCACATGGCAGAAAGTTATTCTGTTTCTTCCTTCCTTCTTTCTTTCTTTTCTCCTGCCTTCCCAGAGCATGTTAAACTAGTTATTGCGGCGTTGTGAACATCACAAAGACCAGTAAGCACATATAACCTGTTAATTTCACACAGCCCATTGACCTCTCTGTATGTATCTTTACACCGTCAGGTGGCGCTCAAAACATGCATGCATAGCTCGATCTTAATGAACTTTAGGTGCATGTCTGATGTCTCGCAGCAGCATCAGAGGAAAATTAACCAAGCTAGACGCTTGCTGGCTTGCACCAACTCCGGCGAACTCATTCTGAACTCGAACTGTTCTACTTGGAGAATCACATTTCCATAGACCTGATCATTGCAACAACCTGCAGCAGAAAGGATACATTTGTCTGCAGCCTGATCAGTAGTCTCAGATGATAAGCTTGATCTTGATCATGGCTTAATCCGAAAGGAAACCACGTACAGGCGGGTGCAAGAAATGGAACTCTCGCACGACCGGCTTGCATGGAGGCGCTTCTAGAACATTCCATTGCCCCCCCGCCATTGTTTCTGATCCCAGCAGCTCGATTATCATCCGTCCTGTGGGGTGCAACAGATTGGACTCGCATCAATCGACCAAACCAGTATGAAGAGGCAGGAGTTGTATCGAACGCACAGGCCGCGGGACGGGAGCAAGAGACTGCGATGAGTGGCCAGCGGCTCCAGCCTCCAGTACCATATCTATTGATCTACAGGACCAAAGTTCTACCACAAACAGAACGAACATTTCCGCTGGAGATTGGACTCGCAGATCAGTGCACTGCACCTCGTCGTTGCCCGAATCAAATAAACACAACACCAAATTTCACGAATCGATCGATCTTTCAGCGAATCGCACCCGCACTCCCATATACTAAATTGCGAAAATTGCTTGGACGCAGGCATCGATCGGCGGCGCTACCAAGCCGGATCCATGGCCGGAGCTATCATCCTCGTCGCCGTGGAGACCATCGATCTGCAAAGGCGACCGATTCGGCCGAGATCCAGCCTAGCCAGCTAGCACCACAGTACGAGACGAACCAAATTAACCAATTCAGTTGAGAATTCAGAAGCCGCCATGGATGGATTCAGCTCCGGACAACAAGTAAGTCTTATTGCAAAGATGAAGCTTTTACAGCGAGATCGATAGCGATAGCGACTCCTCCTCCGGGCGAGAGGAAGGAGAGGACTACAGGCTCGAACAACGAGCTACCCCCTAGCAATCATGTGAATTACAAGAAGGTCCTTCTCCCCTCTCATCTCTCCTTGTCTATTCCTTCTTGTTCTTCCGGCTGCCGCCACTGCGACCCCCAATTTCTTCCGTCGCGGCATAGATCTCAGTGATCAAGCGGTAGCGCTTCACCCTTCGCTGGCTCCCGGCCACCTCGTCCTCCTCCTCTTCCTCCCAGTCCACGCAACCACCAAGAATTACGGCGCCAGGAGACGGCGCCGCTGGTGGGGCGTTCACGGAGCGCAGGGAGGAGGAGAAGGAGCTGCCCGAGGGAGCCACGGAGGTGGCGACCGGATGGGCGCGAGGGGTGCCCGAGGAGGCGCTGCTCCGGCGGAGGTGGAGGAGCTGCTCGGCCGCGGCGAACTCGAGCGCCGTGAAGGCCGCCGGCGCCGCCGCGTCGGCCCTCTTCGTCTTGGGCTCCGGCTCCATCTTCCCCTTCGCCGGTTCTGCCTCGCGCTGTAGGATTTTCATTGACGATTGGTGTGGCTGGGTTGCCATGGACGCGCGCGTTGGCTAATTTCGCCTCTTTCTAGTCTGGTCTTTCTTTGGTTGCTATACTAGTTATTTTTCCTTGTCCTTTTCCTCTTGCTTTTGCGAAAGAGACTTGGATTTTATTTCTCTATTTTTCCTTTGATTTTTGGGTTTCAATTATTTCTCTAGCAGGTAGCTTTGCATAAATATCATTATGGTATAGAATCGATTTGGCCCGACACGTGTAATTACCGTTAAGCCATATTCCGGCGTGAAATGCGTGACACATTGTGAGCTGTCCGGTTAATCCAGCACACAACCCGTCCAACCGAGTTTTTGCAACACGTCGATGGATCACATAGCCATTGGCACATCGCGTTGAAGGTCATTACACGTCATATGTATGTACACACTACACATTTCTATGATATGTACATGTAACTTGTTTTGGGTCTAATTTCACGCTCGTTGTTACCGTTGCATATTCACACAACGGCTAGGTAGACACAATCACTACTGCAAAAATGATTACGAGAGACGGGCCTATTAATATTATTTTACATAACAATGTTGCACTCTAAATTTTGGTCATCACTCGTAGATTCACACCAGTAACTAGAACACCAGTTCCACAAAGCCCTTAGTCCTGTATGTCAAAGCTAACTATTCCAGACTAACTATTCAAGACTACTGGATCTTTTGAAGTTTCTTCGTTGCATAATTAAATAGCTACGTATGCTTTCTGATTAATTTGTTTTCTCTGGACAAGATTGATAATTAGTTTTTCAGAGGGAGTAGTGCATAGTACTGGTTTCAATCTCGTGGTGCTCTAATCCAGAGATAATAAGGACGAAGACACATATTGTATTGTTGTCACTAAGGATAAAGCGACATGGTTTAATCTTATTGCTAGATTTATTTATTTTTACATTATGTCATCTTGTTTATTACAATGCTCTGCTTCTTATAAACTTAATACCTTGAGATGCATGCTTGATAGCGGTTTTGGGGTGGAGTATTAGTAGTAGATGATGTTGGATTAACAGTTCACTTATCACAGATGTAATGCCTATGTGAGGTTATGTCATGAATGATCATAGTCATAAAGATTGCTATTCTTGCCCAACAATAATTTGTCACCATGCCGCTTGCTATCTTTTAAGAAAGACACCTCTAGTGAACCTATGGCCCAAGTCCATTCTCTATTAATTCAAGTCTTTCATACAATTTTCTCCTTTCATTTATTTGCTTTATTATTTTTCAATTTTACTACACAATTATCTATCTATCTATTAGTTTTTAATCTTGTAACTAGCAAGGACAAGGGGATTGACAACCCTCTTGTCGCGTTGGGTGCAAGCATTTTATTTTTGTGTGTGCAAGTGTTGTTTATCTTGTTGACTTGAAGCTCGTACTGATTCGATAAACCTTGGTTCTTAACTGAGAGAAAGCTTTGCTACTATCTACATCACCCTTCCTCTTTGGGGAAACCCAACAACTCGTGGGGGAGTAGCAATGAAATTTCTAGCACCGTTGCGGGAGAGTCTTCTTCTACCAAATCAGGTGCCTTCGCACAAACTCTTTTATTTGCTTGTTTTATTTCTTGTCTAATTGCCTCTGCCTTTTATTTTCCTTTTTATTTGCTTGCTAGAAATTTCCAAAATACCAAGAAAATATTGTGTTGTTATTTATGCTTTTGTTACCACGATGTCCACTCTGGATGAAGTTATTGTTGAAAGTGGTAGTGATGACAACTCTAGGGAAAGTAAAGAGGAAGTACCTAAAACACCTACTCACGACAATGATAATCTTCATAATGAAATTCCCTTAACTTGGAAAACTAAAAGATTATGCATAGGAAGTGGGAATGTTATTGGGAAAAGTGTCATTCAAGAGTTCATTACTTGTGCGGGAGTTATACTGGCAATAGTGGGAACCATTCTTACAAAAACTAATAGTTATGTGGATGCTATATGAAGGAAATATGCCCTAGAGGCAATAGTAAAGTTGTTATTTATATTTTCTTATATCATGATAAATGTTTATTATTCATGCTAGAATTGTATTAACCGGAAACTTAGTACAAGTGTGAATACATAGACAAACAGAGTGTCCCTAGTATGCCTCTACTTGACTAGCTCGTTAATCAAAGATGGTTAAGTTTCCTAACCATAGACATGTGTTGTCATTTGATGAACGGGATCACATCATTAGAGAATGATGTGATGGACAATACACATCCGCTAGCTTAGCATAATGATCGTTTTAGTTTTATTGCTATTGCTTTCTTCGTGACTCATACATATTCATCTGACTATGAGATTATGCAACTCCCGAATACCGGAGGAACACTTTATGTGCTATCAAATGTCACAATGTAACTGGGTGATTATAAAGATGCTCTACAGGTGTCTCCGATGGTGTTTGTTGAGTTGGCATAGATCGAGATTAGGATTTGTCACTCCGAGTATCGGAGAGGTATCTCTGGGCCCTCTCGGTAATGCACATCATTATAAGCCTTGAAAGCAATGTGACTAATGAGTTAGTTACGGGATGATGCATTACGGAGCAAGTAGAGACTTGCCAGTAACGAGATTGAACTAGGTATTATGATACTGACGATCGAATCTCGGGCAAGTAACATACCGATGACAAAGGGAATAACGTATGTTGTTATGCGGTTTGACCGATAAAGATCTTCGTAGAATATGTAGGAGCCAATATGAGCATCCAGGTTCCTCTATTGGTTATTGACCGGAGATGTGTCTTGGTCATGTCTACATAGTTCTCGAACCCATAGGGTCCGCACGCTTAACGTTCGATGACGATTTGTATTATATGAGTTATGTGTCTTGATGACCGAATGTTGTTTGGGGTCCCGGATGAGATCACTAACATGAGGAGGATTTGAACTCAATTTTTGTGAAAACTTGAAACTAAGATTTGAACTCAATTTTCTTGAAAAATATTTGCCTTTTGTGATGACTCATCTACTCTGCCCATACCTATCTATTCACAGGGCTAGTTTGCAAGATGTCAGAGGCAAGTGACAGTCAGAATGTGTCAGAACAACATGATGATCTCAGTGAAAGATCAAGTCCGGCTGAAAGTTTTGATGAAGGCAGCAGGAGCACTCCTAGCAATTTTCCTAAGGCTGCCAAGAGAACAACGAAAAACAAGGGCTCAGACACAGAAGATGAGGACACGGAAGATCATGACAACACACATCTAGTTGCAGAGAACATGATGCTGAGGAAGGACAAAAGTTTACGTCAGTGGAGACTGTATGATCCCTATGCTGCAAGGAGGAGGATTGCTTGTGATTATCTTTTCCACACACGAGAGCAACAAGATTTCTATGAGACTGTGTTGCTTGACAAGAAGCAAATCTTCAGTGATATGAAGTGGGTGGATTGGAAGTATATTGATGCAAATGAAGACAACTTTCCCCATGTTCATGAAAGCTTCAAGGTTGCAGGTGTTGATGATTTTGTTGGGACGAAGCTCACAAAGTGGAATAATGAGATGAATATGCAATTCTATTCCACTGCACACTTCTATCCAGATGGCAGAATAGTGTGGATGACTAAGGGAACTAGATACTAGTCAACCATCTCAGAATGGGCTGATCTTCTTGGTGCTCTAGAAGAAGAGGAGAATGATATTGATGTCTATGCAAAGCCCATGATGGATCAAAATTCTATGGCTAATATGTACAAGCCTATTCCTGAGGATAATGTTGAGACTCATAATCTTGCTTCAGTGACAGACTTGCTAGCTGGTTTGGCCACCACCAACACAATCTTGAGGCACACTCTCTTGCCCATGTCTGGAGATGAAAAGATGATCCATGGCCACTCCATCAACTTGCTACACTTGTTTGATACACCACAAAAGTTCAAAGGGATGAACCTTATTGTTGAAACAATCAAGAGAAGCACGACTGACTAGTAGAGATCATGTGGATTTGCTTCGACATTCCGTTGCTCATCAACTCCAAGGTTGGCACGAGCACACATCTACTTGATTGCGAGCATCTCCCATTACATCCGGAGTTCGAGGACAATGTAGCGGTGATGGACCCTTCACATCCTACATCTGCCCAAGCTCAAGAGAAGATCCAGGTGCAGCTGCTGCAGCAAAAGCAGTCAAGAAGGCCTCTACTCCCGATGCTCCCAGTGCTCCTATTGCTAACCTCAAGTCCAAAAATGCCCAGATGACTTATCTACTTGAAGCCACCCTGAGGATTGAGCGAACTCTGGCCAACCTCACCAAGAACCAGGAGAGCCTAGAGTGGATAGTCGAGACTAAGATTCATGATCTTGATGTGAAGATCATAGAGGTTCAGACTATTGTGGAGAAGCTACGAGATGATGTTGATACAGCCAGAGCTAATGCCGATGACAATGGAGATGATAGACCAACGACTGACAGGTTCCAGACAGTTCCCAGGGCACCCAGGTCTGCCGCAGTGTCTGATGTAGATAAGAGGACTACAGTTTCTTTACATGTTGCTACTTCTATAGTGCCACCTCTAGTTTCTACTACACCAGCCCAGCAGACGTCAGGTCAAGCCATCGCGGATGCACTTCTCTCAATGGCATCTACGCACATCGGAGTTGCCAGCCAGAGATCACCTTCATGAGCTGTCGAGGATCATGCTTAGAGAGACGTATAGCTCTATACCTATTCAAACTTTTTGTTACTTGTTGCTAAAGGTAGAGAATTTGTATAGATCATTAACCTTCGAGAGAGAGTGTCTTGCTTTTGCTCGTTGGTTTTCTTATGTTTTTGCTACTATTTCTGTTTGGTCCGTGCTACTTTGCTTGTTATGCATGTGAGATACTATGGTTATGTGTGATTGATAATGCTATGCTTCGTGTGATGCTTAATGCTTATCCTTATCATTATTCTTGTATGATCATTCACTTGTGTTTTTGGTGATGCGTGCTTACTATTCCATTCATACCATTTTGTGCGCTCCACCAAGTTGTATGTGTCATGGAGGAGTGACCCATGATCCTAATCGATTATGCATTTGCATTCAAAAGCAATTTTTTAATAATGCACAAATTTAGGGGGAGCTCTTGCTTATCACATACTTCTCAAAGCGATGATGTATTTTATTCATTTAATCATTTGTCAAAGCTTTGACGATCTATATGTTGTCATCAATTACCAAAAAGGGGGATTGAAAGTGCAACTAATCCCCGGGTGGTTTTTGTAATTCGTAACAACATATATCTTATTGAACTAATGTCCATTCAAGTTAAATATTTTAGGATGTTCAATGATTGGCATGGCAAGGACTAGTGATTGTGGACCCCTCAAATGCTAAGGGAATGGATTGGCAAAAGCTCAAAACTCTACATTTGTTGTTAAGTGATCCAAGATCACGTTGAGTCCGTAGGAAAGCAAATACTATTAAAAGGGGATGAGGTGTTTCTTAATGATCTATTTGCTCAAGTGCTTAGTGATATTGCTCCAAAACCCTCAACCACTTTCTCCATCCATATATGTCCAAACCCTACATTCCAACTCGGCTCCACTGGAATTTTCTATCCGGAGCCATCGAGTTCATCTAGACTTAGCCACTGCCAAACCCTAACAAATCGGATCCACCTATATGGATCTCGGTCCCACCGAGATGGCCTTGCCAACTCTCTGTTACAAGTTGCAATTATTTTGGTCCCACCAAGATTTGCAATCGGTACCATCGAGATGGCTTGCCAACTCTTTGTTGCCTTATTACTTCACTTCGGTCCCACCGAGTTGATGCAATCGGTGCCACCGAGACGAGGTTTGCCCTAGACATTGCACATCAGTCCCTCCAAGTGGTTCTAGTCGGTCCCACCGAGATTCCTGATGTTCATATCTTCTACACAGGTCAGTGCCACCGAGTTTGGTCAAAAGTGTGTAACGGTTGGATTTCGTGTGGAGGCTATATATACCCCTCTGATACGTCCATTTTGCATCATGCTTTTATATCGATATTTATTGCATTATGGGCTATTATTACACATTATGTCACAATACTTATGCCTATTCTCTCTTATTTTACAAGGTTTACATAAAGAGGGAGAATGCCGGCAGCTAGGATTCTGGGCTGGAAAAGGAGCAAATATTAGAGACCTATTCTGCACAGCTCCAAAAGTCCTGAAACTTCACGGAAGATGTTTTCAGAATATATGAAAAATATTGAGCGCAAGAAGTTCACCAGGGGGGCCACACCCTGCCCACGAGGGTGGGGGGCACACCCTACCCCCTGGGCGCGCCCCTACCTCATGGCCCCCCTGGTGGCCCTTCGATGGCCATCTTCTGCTATATGGAGTCATTTGATGATAAAAAAAATCATAAGCCATATTTCCGGATGAGACTCCGCCGCCACGAGGTGGAACCTTGGCGGAACCAATCTAGGGCTCTAGCGGAGCTATTCTGCCAAGGAAACTTCCCTCCGGGAGGGGGAAATCATCGCCATCGTCATCACCAACGCTCCTCTCATTGGGAGAGGGCAATCTCCATCAACATCTTCACCAGCACCATCTCCTCTCAAAACCCTAGTTCATCTCTTGTATCCAATTCTTGTTTCCAAGTCTGGGATTGGTACCTGTGGGTTGCTAGTAGTGTTAATTACTCTTTGTAGTTGATGCTAGTTGGTTTATTTGGTGGAAGATCATATGTTCAGATCCTATATGCATATTAATACCCCTCTAATTATGAACGTGAATATGCTTCGTGAGTAGTTACGTTTGTTCCTGAGGACATGGGAGAAGTCTTGCTATTAGTAGTCATGTGAATTTGGTATTCGTTCGATATTTTGATGAGATGTATGTTGTCTCTCCTCTAGTGGTGTTATGTAAACGTCGACTACATGACAGTTCACCATTATTTGGGCCTAGAGGAAGGCATTGGGAAGTAATAAGTAGATGATGGGTTGCTAGACTGACAGAAGCTTAAACCCTAGTTTATGCGTTGCTTCGTAAGGGGCTGATTTGGATCCATATGTTTCATGCTACTTTTTTTGTAGTTGAAGATGCTTGCAATAGAGGTTAATCATAAGTGGGATGCTTGTCCAAGTAAGGACAATACCCAAGCACCGTACCGGTCCACCCACATACCAAATTATCAAAGTACCGAAAGCAAATCATATGAACGTGATGAAAACTAGCTTGACGATATTCCCATGTGTCCTCAGGAGCGCTTTACATCATATAAGAGTTTGTCCAGGCTTGTCCTTTGCTACAAAAAGGATTGGGCCATCTTGCTGCACCTTATTTACCTTTATTACTTGCTACTCGTTACAAATTATCCTATCACAAAACTATCTGTTACCTATTATTTCAGTGCTTGCAGAGAATACCTTGCTGAAAACCGCTTATCATTTCCTTCTGCTCCTCGTTGGGTTCGACACTCTTACTTATCGAAAGGACTATGATAGATCCCCTATACTTGTGGGTCATCAAGACTCTTTTCTGGCGCCGTTGCCGGGGAGTGAAGCGCCTTTGGTAGGTGGAATTTGGTAAGGAAAAATTTATATAGTGTGCTGAAATTTACTGTCACTTGTTACTATGGAAAGTAATCCCCTGAGGGCTTGTTCGGGGTATCTTCACCCCGACCAGTAGAGCAAAGAGTTGCTCCTCAACCTATCGAACCTACTGAAAATGAAAATGTCTGCTTTGAAATTCCTTCGGGTATGATAAAAAAACTGCTAGCTAATCCTTTTGCAGGAGACGGAACAACACATCCTGATGAGCACTTAATATATGTGGATGAAGTTTGTGGATTATTTAAGCTTGCGGGTGTACCCAGAGATGTTATTAAGAAGAAGGTCTTCCCTTTATCTTTGAAGGAATATGCATTGACATGGTATAGGCTATGTGATGATACGGGGTCATGGAACTACAAACTATTGAAATTGGAATTTCATCAGAAGTTTTATCCGATGCATCTTGTTCATCGTGATCGCAATTATATATATATATATAATTTCTGGCCTCACGAAGGAGAAAGCATCGCTCAAGCTTGGGGGAGGCTTAAATCAATGTTATATTCATGCCCCAATCATGAGCTCCCAAGAGAAATGATTATTCAAAATTTATATGCTCGGCTTTCTGATAACAATCGCACCATGCTCGATACTTCTTGTGCTGGCTCTTTTATGACGAAGACTATTGAATTCAAATGGGATTTATTGGAAAGAATTAAACGCAACTCTGAAGATTGGGACCTCGACGAAGGTAAGGAGTCAGGTATGGCACCTAAGTTTGATTGTGTTAAATCTTTTATGGATACCGATGTTTTCCGTAAATTTAGCACTAAATATGGACTTGACTCTGAGATAGTAGCTTCTTTCTGTGAATCTTTTGCTACTCATGTTGATCTTCCTAGGGAGAAGTGGTTTAAATATCATCCTCCCATAGATGTAAAAGTAGCTGCACCTATTAAAGTTGACAAAAAGACTATCACTTATAATGATCCTATTGTTCCTACTGCTTATGTTGACAAACCACCTTTTCCTGTTAGGATAAAAGATGATGCTAAAGCTTCAACTGTGGTTCGTAAAAGCAATATTAGAACTTATACACTTCTTGAACAAGTTAAATTTGAACCTAATATTGCTATTGTTAAAGATCTCTTGTCTGAAATTTGATGCACATGTTATTTATTTCTGTGATGAAACTGCTAGAATTGCTAAACCTTATGCTAAAGATAAACCTAGACCTGTGGTAGGCATGCCTGTTATTTCTGTTAAAATAGGAGATCATTGTTATCATGGCTTATGTGACATGGGTGCTAGTGCTAGTGCAATACCTATTGACTTATACAAAGAAATTATGCATGATATTGCACCTGCTGAGTTAGACGATATTGATGTCACAATTAAACTTGCCAATAGAGATACTATTTCACCAATTGGAATTGTTAGAGATGTCGAAGTCTTGTGTGGGAAAACTAAATATCCTGTTGATTTTCTTGTTCTTGGTTCCCCACAAGATAGCTTTTGTCCCATTATATTTGGTAGACTGTCGGTGTCAAAACCGGCAGATCTCGGGTAGGGGGTCCCGAACTGTGCGTCTAAGGTGGATGGTAACAGGAGGCAGGGACACGATGTTTACCTAGGTTCGGGCCCTCTTGATGGAGGTAATACCCTACGTCCTTCTTGATTATTCTTGATGATATGAGTATTACAAGAGTTGATCTACCACGAGATCGTAGAGGCTAAATCCTAGAAGCTAGCCTATGGTATGATTGTCTGTTGTCCTACGGACTAAAACCCTCTGGGTTATATAGACACCGGAGGGGGCTAGGGTTACACAAGGTCGGTTACAAGGGAGGAGATATACATATCCGTATTGCCTAGCTTGCCTTCCACAGCAAGTAGAGTCCCATCCGAACACGGGACGAAGTCTTCAATCTTGTATCTTCATAGTCCAACAGTTCGGCCAAAGGATATAGTCCGGCTGTCCGGAGACCCCCTAATCCAGGACTCCCTCAGTAGCCCCTGAACCAGGCTTCAATGACGATGAGTCCGGAGCGCAGTATTGTCTTCGGCATTGCAAGGCGGGTTCCTCCTCCGAATACTTCCATGGAAGAGTTTGAACACAAGAATAGTGTCTCGCCCTAAAAAATAAGTTCCACATACCACTGTAGAGAGAATAATATTTCCACAAATCTAATTTGCAGACACGTTTTGACAGCTTGACATCACGCCATGGCCCGGTCACTATTCAAACCGTTTTTCTCAACCAGCACCGCACATATCGCGAGGTGGTTTTCTTGACACGTCTTGTCAAAGCAGAGATCGTGTTCCCCTTATTACGGGATTCTCATCAATGCGGACGTGGGTAACCCAACCATGCCATCAATTACGGTGCCTGGGGAATAAGCGGTTTTACCAGGCAAGTGGGGAGACACATCGCCTCTTCCGCCCTTATAAAGGGACAATGATTTTCTCTTTTCACCCACACCTTCTTCCTTGCTTACCCATTCCTGCACACTCGAGCTCTAGCGCCCAAGCTCGCGTTCTTCCTCTCAAACCACTCCAAGCATGTCCAGAGCAGGAGGCAAGTGGATGGTCTCCTCCATCACGGAGGAGAACATCAAAAAGTTACGGGAAGCCGGATATCTGGACGCGAACATCGCGCACCGGCTGCCAGATGCAGGGCAGATCATCCCTACGCCCGAACCCCATGAGAGGGTAGTTTTTCTTACCCACTTTGTCCGCGGGCTGGGATTTCCTTTCCACCCGTTCGTCCGCGGACTCATGTTCTACTATGGGATGGATTTTCATGATCTGGCCCCCAATTTCATCCTCAACATCTCGGCGTATATTGTCGTGTGCAAGGCCTTCCTCCGCATCAAGCCCCATTTTGGCCTGTGGCTGAAGACTTTTAATGTCAAACCAAAGGTGGTGGTCGTCCAGCAGGCAGAGTGCGGAGGCGCCATGGTGGGCAAGATGCCTAACGTCACCTGGCTCGAGGGCTCCTATGTGGAGACCATAAAGGGGTGGCAATCGGGGTGGTTCTACATCGTCGAGCCGCGCGATTCCAACTGGGTGGCGGCCCCCAAATTTCGATCCGGAGCCCCCACGCGGCTCACCTCCTGGAAAGAGAAGGGCCTATCCTGGGGTTCTTCGGTAGAGCTGACCGAACTCCAGACCTGCATCCAGAACATGATGAACAAGAAAATCAAGCTTGTCAATGTGGTCCAGGTTATGCTCTTCCGCCGGATCCTTCTGTGTCAACGACGGGCATTTGATTTATGGGAGTTTGACTCGGCCAAGCACCAGACGTTGCGAGAGCTCTACGACACGACGCACGAGGATGTCTGGAGGGTGCTGTTCAAGAGCGCCGAGATTCCTCCCTCACTCACCGAGGACCGCGGACTCAGCGCGAAGGGCCGCGCCCATCCGGTAGGATTTTTATATCTCTCAGGGTATTTATTTGCCCCAGTTTAGTTATGTGCAGGATCTAAGCTTCCATGTCATTAACAGGACTGGATAGAGACATCGGAGCGGCTTGATTGCCCAGCCCCCCTGCCCGAGGATCCTGCAGACGCTCTTCTAACGAAGATGCTGACTCCGGCACCTTACGAGGTGTCGGCAAAGAAGGCCAAGAAGAAGGTCACGGGGACCCGAAAGGGTCTCCGGTGCAAGGTTGTATCGGACTCATCGTCTGATGACTCCGACGTGCACTCCTTCCACGGAAACGAGGAGGAGGAGAAAAGTTCTCCCCCCTAGCCGGGGGAGACAAGAAAAGGAAGGCCGACCCATCCGGGGAAGCCGAAGGGTCCAAGAAGGGAAGGACCCTCCCTCCGGACTGCGCCATGATGGCCGCCTACAGCGGCGACGAGTGGCTACCCAGGGACAAGCTCCTGGCGAAGTCGTAAGTGTTCGGACACCATAGTACTTTATGGTATGTTATATTGCACTGCCTCTCCTCATGTCGAACATGATTATACAGTCCGTCCCGAGCTCATCTGGACGTACCCTCGTCGAGCGGATCTTTGGATTCGTCGAATATGAACAACGGTTCTCCTCCGACCGCTTCCACCCCTTGCCCTACGAACAACGCCGAGGTGTTGTCTCAAAAGGCACCGAGCCAAGGGGAGGTGGTCCTGGGGGCACTACAAAAAAAGACACATCCGTGACATTTTGGGCCGAACGGATTTTTTTTCTGTCACACATATGACACTTCTATGACGATAATTGTGACAAAACCTGGTATCATCATAGATGTGGTGGGCTCCTACTTCTATGACAAAAAATCATGACAGAAAATGGGCTTTTCGTCCTGGGCGGGCCGGAGACGCAGCTGCATGACATTCTTTGGGACGTCCATGACGGAAAAAATCGTGGTAGAAGCGAGGGCAAGGAAAATTTTGGGGAGTTCCCGGTTACGGTGGGAGGTCGGGGGCCGAGCGATGCGCGTTTATCTCGTACACATACGCGCGTGTGTGCGAGGCGTTGGCTCTAATTGAACCCGAGCGAGGCGTTGGGCCCTAACTGAACCCGAGTGATTGCACTGCAGGCTACGCATTACTGAACCCGAGCGATCGATCGATGGCTGTTAACTAAACCCGATCGAGCGATTCCTTCGCTACTGCTGCTAACTAAAGCCGATTGATTGGATGAACAATGAGTGTTGCGGGGGGCGGGGGGCTTGGATGAACAGTGAGCGGTGGCGTTGCCTCTGGATGAACAGGACCCCGTGGTGTGGTGGAGGGTTGGATGAATAGTAGACGGTGGAGGGGTGGTTGGACAGGACCCCATGGTGTGGAGGGCTGGATGAACAGTAGACGATGGAGGGGTGCCCGTGGAGGGGTGGTTGAACAGTAGCCGGTGGAGTAGCACACGGTGGAGGCTGGATGAACAGGAGCCCGTGGAGGCTGGAGGAGGTCGACGGTAGCCTGTGGAGGCTGGAGGAGGTCGACGGTGGAGATGAACAGTATCCCGTGGAGTCCCATTTTGCGGTACGCCACACCCCTCCCGATGAACAGGACCCCCGTTTCGACCGTAGGAGGTCCGTTTCGTCCGTTTTGCGGTACGCCACACCCCTCCCGATCAATAGGACCCCCGTTTCGACCGTAGGAGGTCCGTTTCGTCCATTTTGCGGTACGCCAGACCCCTCCCGATCAACAGGACCCCCGTTTCAACCGTAGGAGGTCCGTTCCGTCCGTTTTGCGGTACGCCAGACCCCTCCCGATGAACAGGATCCCGTTTCGAACATGGCCGGTTGAACACAAGGCCGTTTCCTCTGTTCTGCGGTACGCCAGGCCTCGTTTCCATCGCCTGTTCTGTCCAAGCCCTCCCGATGAACACGACCACACATTCCGTTCCGACCCAGCCAGTTGGCTCCCACGCGTTCCATTGCCTCCCCATGAACACGACGCATTCCGTTGCCTCCCCATGAACACGACGTATTACGTTGCCTCCCCATGAACACGACGACGACGCTGTTTCTTCGTTCCAACCCAGCCATGTCAATGAGCCCTCGGCATAAGTATGCGCGAGTAGGCGTTCGAGACCCCGCCCGTATGTACACATATGTGGCCGTATTTTCTTTCTTGCACCCTGGCGCTGTTCGTACGTGAACATGCTACGTGCGCGCCTCTACTATGACACATGCGCGCCTCTATATCCACCAGTATATATGTACGTACACGTTCGCGACCAGAAAGACAACGCTACGTACGCTTCGACCAGGTGGGTCCCGACTGTGAGGCACTTCCTTGCATGCGAACATGTAGCTGGTGGGTCCTAGCAGTCAGGGGGGTGAATCGTTTTGTTTTTTTGCCCGGACGCACTTTCTTGCGTACGAAGGTGTAGCTGGTGGGTCCCAGCAGTCAGGGGGAAACGTTTTTTCGCAAAATACGGTGGCCTGTCCGGTGGGTCCCCGCTGTCAGGTGGAGGAATAATTATTTTGCGTGTAATAAAGAGGCACTTCCTTGCGGCGGCCGTGGACCCAGCTGTCAGCGTCTCCACGCACAGTACTCTTTCGATGTAAGTCGGTCGTTGACCACATTGACCACGCCGCGCCAAGAGCACCACGGCGGTGGACGACGGCGAGGCCTAGGAAGGGGACGACACAGAGGCAGGGAAGACTCGGCAGTTGTTTCCCACGCGGAGGGGAGTACGACTGTACGAGGGTTTACTGGTTCGTCTGTCGTCGCCGGAGAATAACAACAGGTGTGGGTGAGTAGAGGGATGGCTAGGCCAGCGATGGGAGTACGGTGGGGCGGTGAGGCCTGCGCGGCAGCACAGTCGACCGCGGGGAGGAGGGAGCAGGCAGTCCCGCTGACGCTTGTTTGAGCGGATGGAGCAGGAAGAGCAGAGATTGAAGAAGCACGACGGCCGTTGGATGGACATCCAACAGTCAGTGCTTGTGCGTCAACCTTTTTTTTTAGGAAAGCCTCAAATCTGTGGAAAACAGCATACAACCCATCTGCCATTATTTCTAACAATTTACATCCCATTTGCTAATTCTTAAGATTTTTTTTGGAGCCCATATTCTTTTTGTTAGCATTACAACCCATATTGTGGCCACAGTTAAAAAATTATATGAAATTTTGCATATTTCGGTGCGGTCTGAACTGTTTTTAATCCCGAAATTTCGACTCACATTCAAACTGATTTTAAAAATAAATGTATATCAATATAAAATCCAACAAATTCTCCACGCATAAAAATTAATGTAATTTAAAATCTTGAAATGAAAAAAACATATTTGAAACTAATTGCCGGTTTGATGTGTTTTAAAAATGTATAACCCATTTCTCATTACTGATGGGCCGTTTTCTCGGCCAGCCGAATGAAAGCTCTCCTCGTCTTGAAAGATTTGCAGCCCAACAGGCCTGACAAAGCGTCTTATTTGGCAAATCACAAAAAAACTGGGCTGTGGCCATGGACCCAGCTGTCAGCCTCTCCACGTACAGTACTCTTCCGATGGAAGCTGTTCCTTGACCACGTTGACCATGCTGCGCGGAGAGCACCACGGCGGGGGACAACAGCGAGGCCTAGGAAGGGGACGACACAGAGCCGGGGAAGACGCGACAGTGGAAGCCCGCGCAGCGAGGAGTACGAGGGTTCACTGGTTCGGCTGCGGTGTGAGGCTACCGTTGCCGCAGGGCCTAGCCAGCGGTGGGAATAGTAGGGGGCGGTGAGGCCTCTATGGCAGCACCGCCGACCACGGGAGGCAGGAGCATGCGGCTCGACCGGCGCTGCTTTGGGCGGCCGGAGCAAGAAGACCAGAGGTTGAAGAAGCACTACGACCGTTGGATGGACATCGTACGGTCACTGGAGCTAGAATCGTTCATATTGACTAAGTTGACAAAGCCCTTCATGCCCGTTAACTTAGTAGGCCCACAAGTCAGCCTCCCACCAAGGTGGGTCCCAGCTAGCCGGGGGAGTATTCTTTTTTTTGTGTGTAATAAGGAGGCACTTCCGGTGGGTCCGAGCTGACAGCGGGGGGGGGGGGGGACGTTTTTTTCACGAAATACGGTGGCCCGTCCGGTGGGTCCCAGCAGTCAGGGGGAAACGATTTTTTTTGCAAAATGCTGGTGGCCCGTCCAGTGGGTCCCTGCTGTCAGGTGGAGGAATAATTATTTTCCTCGTAATAAGGAGGCACTTCCTTGCGGCTGCCGTGGACCCAGCTGTCAGCCTCTCCACGTACAGTACTCTTTCGATGGAAGTCGGTCGTTGACCACATTGACCACGCCGCGCCGAGGGCACCACGGCGGTGGACGATGGCGAGGCCTAGGAAGGGGACGACGCAGAGCTGGGCAAGACACGACAGTGGATGCCCGCGCGGAGAGGAGTACGAGCGTTCACTGGTTCGGCTGCGGTGTGAGGCTGCTGTCGCCGCAGAATAACAGGGGGTGTGGGTGAGTGGAGGGATGGCCTGGCCAGTGGTGGGAGTAGTATGGGGGTGGTGAGGCCTCCGCGGTAGCACAGCCGGCCACGGGAGGCAGGAGCAGGCGGCACGACCGGCGCTGCTTTGGGTGGCTGGAGCAAGAAGACCAGAGGTTGAAGAAGCACTATGGCCGTTGGATGGACATCATACGGTCACTGGAGTATTGACTAAGTTGACAAAGCCCTCCATCCCCGTCAACTTAGTAGGCCCACAAGTCAGCCCAACAATATGGTGGGTCCCAACTCGCAGGGGGCATTCATTTTTTTGGGCATAATAAGGAGGCACTTCCTTGCATGCGAAGATATATCTGGTGGGTCCGACCTGTCAGCGGGGGGAACGTTTTTTTCGTGAAATACAGAGGCCCTTCCTGTGGGTCCTAGCTGTCAGGTGGAGGAATCATTATTTTGCGCGTAATAAGGAGGCATTTCCTTGCGTGCGACCATGGACCTAGCTGTCAGCCTCTCCACATACAGTCCACTTCCAATGGATGTCGGTCATTGACCACGTTGACCATGCCGCGCCGAGAGCACCAGGGCGGTGGACGACGACGAGGCCTAGGAAGGGAACGACACGGAGCCAGGGAATACTCGGCAGTTGTTTCCCACGCGGATGAGTACGAGGGTTTACTGGTTCGTCTGCCGTCACCGGAGAATAACAACATGTGTGGGTGAGTAGAGGGATGGCTAGGCCAGCGATGAGAGTACGGTGGGGCCGTTAGGCCTGCGCGGCAGCATAGCCGACCGCGGGAGGAGGGAGTAGGCAGTCCCGCCGGCGCTTGTTTGAGCGACTGGAGCATGAAGAGCAGAGATTGAAGAAGCACGATAGCCGTTGGATGGACATCCAACAGTCACTCCTCTCGTGTGTTGACTAAGTTGACAGGGCGTTGCATGTGCGGCAACCTTTTTTTATGAAAGCATACGCGTCAACCTGTAGTAGGTGCACAAGTCAGCCTCAAATCTGTGGAAAACAGCATACATCCCATCTGCCATTATGTCTAATAATGTACAACCCATTTGCTAATTCTTAAGAATTGTTTTGGAGCCCATCTTCTTTTTGTTAGCATTACACCCCATATTGTGGCCACGGTTAAAAAGTATACGAAATTTTGCATATTTCGGTGCGGTTAACTGTTTTTAATCCAGAAATATCGATTCACATTCAAACTATTTTGAAAAATAATTTATATAAATATAAAGTCCAAATAATTGTCCATGCATAAAAATCAATGGAATTTAAGATCTTGTAATGAAAAAAATTGAAACTAATTCCTGGTTTGATGTGTTTTAAAAATGTACAGCCCATTTCTGGGCAAACCGAATGAAACTCTCCTCGTCTTGAAAGATTTGCAGCCCAGCAGGGCCGATAAAGCAAGTAGGCCTTGTTTGGGTATTTCTTAAAAAAATAGAACTGGGGTAGCCATTTTCAACAAGAAAAAACACAACTGGGCTCATGATGTGGTAAACATAAATAAAACCCTGGCTAGACGGGCCATAGCCCCGTTGTTACCCTGACCCGTCGCTAAAACTAGTATAAATAACAACTGCTTGTTCCTCAAAAAACAAAAAACGCGCGACTTGCTGGGTCCCTGGTGTCAGCCGCTCGTAGTGTAAATCTCTCGTTTATTGACTATGTTGACAATGGCGTGAGCCCCAGATGTCCAACCATTAGGAGGAACCATATTTTTGGGCTTGTACTATAGAGGCACTTGCTTGCGTACTGCCATGACGCTGGTGGGTCCCTACTATCATCCTCTCCACGTACAGTCATCTCCTTGTTCCTCTCGGTTGTTGACGACGTTGACAACGCAAGAGGGCGGCGCACCGCGCACGGCGAGCGAACCAAGGCCGCAAGGCGGAGGACGACGGCGAGGCCTCAGACGGAACGAACAAGAGCCGTTGAAGATGCGCCGGTCCAGTCGCAGGCGGAGGGGAGTACGAGGGTTGACTGGTTTGGGCGCGGGTGCGTGTTGGGGCTGACATCGTCGGAGAATAACAGGACATGCGGGGGAATAGAGGAAGGGACTGGCCAATGTTGGAGGGTACGTACGGTAGGGCGGCGGAGGCGCAGCCAGCCATGGGAGGCGGGAGCATGCGGAGCCGACGGGGTGGTTTGGTTTGGGCGGCTGGAGGAAGAAGACAAGAGATAGAAGATACACGACAGATGTTGGATGTCAATCCAACGGCTGGTAGGCAGAATCGTTTGTTGACTGGCTGGTGAGTCAACACCACCTTGGATAGGCTATTTCCTCACGGGCCCCAAATGTCAGAATCCAAATCTGTCACGGTCATGCAGCCTTTCCTATGAAAATTTACCGCCCATTTGATGTGCTAGTTCGAAATAAGTTTGTGGGTGCTGGTGGGGGCTAATCACTTGGCTTCTGTAATGCAGAGTGAGCTCAAGCAGCTGGCGAGAGTGATGTTATTTCCCTTGGTTGGGATTTGTTACAATATTTCACTCTAAATTAAACGAATGGCAAGCCATTTGCCTTGTTTCAAAGAAAATATGACAGTCACAACCGAGTTGAAAAGGGCAGGAACATCTAACTCCAGATTACAAACTGTACAAAAGCACGAGGGTTAATTGTTCATCAGGTTTACAAAAAAACCAGATTGAAAAGGCCAACAACATTTAACTCCAGCACTGTTTTCGGCAGTCACAGTCAAATGGATCGGTCAGGTCCATAGAAAGAACGTCCTGGGTCGTAAAATTTACTGGATTATGACCACAATATGTTGTAAATAGAAGCCCGACACGTTCAGAAGCTCTTTTTCCCACCTGAAACTCCTTTTTTTGCTCTTCGACATACCCATCCGTCAATTCAGTAAATATATGGGATTTTGAATTGATTTTACTATTTACTAGTGTGGATGGCTGTTTTGTCTTGGGCCCAGAGAAACAATTACTACTAGTACAGTGGAGACACTCTACAACTACCCAGAAAACAATTACTACTAGTACAGTGGAGACACTCTATCGCTTCTGGCTCCTTCTAGGTCATTAAAACGTTTCCCTCTACTGAATGCCGTTATACTTTTGTTCACTAACATGCGGGCCATGTAGCGCGCGGGCCCAAATGCCATCCACCAAATTAGAAGGCAGTATGCAGGCGGAGAGTCACCCCGGTCGTAGCGCGGCAGTAACGAGCCGTCGTATCACAAAACCCCACCTCCCCGCAGTCTGAGTTTGACGGACGAAGCAACCATCATTTCACTCTTCACTGAATCCCCTTCTCCCTCACCGTCTTCAAGAAAGGCAACACTCGCATCTGCCACTGTTCTTCTCTCCGAATGAAGGGAAGGTAAGCGGATCCGTGATGTTGGTATATTTTCGTTCAGAGAAAAAAAAGAACTTTTGCAAAGCAGTAACCGATCCTCACTCTCTTTTTTGTTTCATTGTCATTGCAATTGTGTTTTCCTTTCAGTGGTCTCCTAGTATTCGTCAGTTTCATGATGGACTAAGGAGAACCAGGCAAAGATCTGCCGATATTGGAGCAAACGCGGGAGGCTGATCCCCACGAGACAAAGAGCTCCAAGAAGATGGAGGCAACCACCGAGCCGACCCCAGATATGCTCATGGCCACTACTGAGATGGTCAACGCCCCGTTTGAGGTTACAACCCCCGTGGCACTGCAGGAGCAGTTTTCCCCCTTCAAGGATGTGTCCCCCCCGCTGAGCTGCCCAAGGTGATTTCCTTCTTTGCCGATCTCGATTGTGATTTTTCATCTAAGTATGTGGTGATTTTTTTAGAAAAGGAAGTCTGTTGTGATTAATAATGCAAAATTTTATTAACTTCGATGCCATGCTATACATAGTGGTTTAAATAACTTCTGTTTCTTATACTGAAAAGTAATTCAGAATTTGTTTCTGTTTCAATTAGAGCCCTGATGCAGACAAGGATTGTGTGGTTGTACATGTCACTCGCTATGAGGCGGACGACCTGAATATACGCACTGGGAAAACAGAATTCTTAGGCTGTTGGATCCTGGAAGCCATTTGCGGTTATACCAATGAAGAGTTGTATTCCAGCCTCACTATTGTCAGGCGTGTTGTCCAGGGTGTACTGAAGCACAAGAAGTTCAAAGCTACTCCTTCGTTTGTGAGGCATACTATTCTTGGCAAGCTTACGCAGGAAGATGACGTGGTATGCCTCCACAAACAAGTTTATCAGTGGAAAGGCCACAAAGTTGTCTTCATGAAGGTTCACAGGATTGAGCTGCTGTGGGACGTCCTCGATGATGTTCATGGCAAGGTCCATCTTGTGTCCAGCCCAAATTAGATTGACGCATGAAATAGTTGCCCCAGCTAGTGTTTAATAGTAGTTTGGATTGTGTCTAATTATCGAAACCTTGCCTGTTATCGACCCCTCTGGGGCTAGTACTCTATTTGAATCCGTCTATGGGAACTGCTGCTACTTTTGTGTGCCCGTGAATCATGTGAGAACCATCGTAATTGTTGCCGAAACAGATGCGTCCTCACTAGTTTTTTCATGAATATGGCATGGTAAGACATAAGTTGTCACGGTTTATCATATGAGCAGTGTGTGTTCTGATGAAATAGAGCACTCATTTGAGAACCGTGCGCCAATGTATACATAAGTACTTGTAAACACTGTTGCTGCTACCCCACTTGTAAGCAGTTGTGCAAAACACGGTACATTGGCTTAGCTCACTTCAACACTAGGCTATCGACCAGCTAACAATCAACAATCTGCTGTCTGACATATAAGCAACTATGTATCTTGTTACAGTGGTTCATGCAGTTAATTGAGGCCACAATGCAATAAATTCCAAACGTGACACGCTAGTCCAGCGCTCATGTGGAACACTCACATTAAACTCATCTTCATAAAAAACTTGAAAAGCATAAGTTAAGCAATTTTATACATCTCAATGATTCATAGAACATAACAAACATATACTAGTTCACAGCAAAAGACAAATTTGTGAGAAGGTTTACAAATCAGTAAAAAACAAGCAAGGCTTCTCTGAGCAAAGGGCCTCCCGACAGGCTTAAATTTCCTGGAGTTCACTCTGGTTTTTTCTTGTTGCCACCATCCAGGGTTAGGTTCTCTCGTTCCAGAATAACCAATTATAATTGTGGTCTTAGCTGGAATGCTGAACTAAACCATGCAGTGTACTGACCAGCTGAAATGCTTGTGCATTCCACTAAATTTAAGCACTGCTATTTGCAGAAATAAGCAGACCACAATGCCTCTTGTCCGCGCACCTGTCCAAAAAACCGCCATGCAGCTGTGCCAGCTAGTCCTTAGTCCATGGATGAACTGGTAGAAAGTGCATTCCGGACTAGGATGCAGTTGTTTTCGCTCGTCCCTGCACTGCAATTAGGAAGTAAAACGTACGAATCAGCTTCTTTTAGATTGCGTTGGTCATTCTACCTTAGTTACTACCAATGTAGGGATACCTTGAAGACGGGAGGTTAGACGACTACAACGAGGGATAGCCATCTCATTTTGCGCAGTTGTACTAAAATTGAGGTGTGTGCTTTTGATTGCGTGGATAGAAACGATACAGAGACAGACATCCCGAAACGATATGGAGACAGACATCCCTATTTGCGCAAATACGAAATACGGTTATTTAAGCAGTGACAGATATTACTACTTTCCCCCGTTTCCTCTTAGAACCAAGTCCTAGATTCATGCTATAGCTTTCCCACTTTCTTCCCTGTTTGAACCAATGCTTTGAGTCGACTGTATGAAGTAGCTTTACTTCTAATAATAGTAGAAGTCTAGGTGGCTTTGGAACAACGGACGGAAGTAGAAAAGGATCCACACAAAGGGAGCTGGGGCAGTAGAGCAAGGCAGGTTTCGAAGGAATATATACCTGAGGGTCGTCGGCATGTGGCAAAGACGGCGTCGGGAGGCCGCATCTTGGCCACAATACCGCAGGGAGGAAGAAGGGGTCGGAGGCCCTCCCGAGACAGAGCTCTCTCGGAGAGAATGGCACGGCCGCAGATCGCGACGCCGGGCATCCGTTGGTCTCCTCCCTCGCCGCTGACGATAGCGTGAACGATCACTACTAGGGAAAACCTTATACACAGAGGTATAGCAGTAGCGTTGGTCAAAACTCGGCGCTAGCGCTACTTAGTAGTAGCGCTTGTTGCAAAACCACGCTACAACCATTGTTTTAGCAGTAGCGCGTCTTCACGAAAAAGCGCTACTACTAAAATTCCCTCACTAATGTTGGTAGGCTAGGAATAGTAGTAGCGGTTCACCCAGAAGCACACTACTGCTAAAAACTTTGTAGCAGCGCGTTTGTGCTGTAGAGCGCTACTGCTATGAAAAAGAAAATAAATAGAAAAATAAGTAGAAAAGTAAATGAAAATGAAAGAAATAGAAAAAGAAAATGTAAAGAAAACAAAGGAAAAAGAAAAATAAAACAGAAAGGAATAGCTATAGCGCGTTTCTCTGGAACATGCTATAGCTATCTTAGCTATAGCGCGTTTCGGCAAAATGCGCTACTACTAGTTTGACTCAAATCTCGGCAGCTCGGGCTCAAAATTTCGCTAAGTCCTTCCCCCCCTCTCTACTCCCGGCCCCCTGTCCCCCAACTGCTCCATCACCGCCGTCGTCCTGCCGTCTTCGACCACACCGCCACCGCCCGAGGCCGCCTTCGACCACACCGCCGCCGCCCGCCGCCTTCGACCACACCGCCGCCGCCCAAGGCTACCCTTGACCTCACAGCCGCCGCCCGAGCCCATCGTCGACCTCACTGTCGCCTCCCTCGAGCTCACCGCCGCCGCCCGAGCCAGAGCCTGCCCTCGCCACCGACCATAAGGCTCTGCCTCTCCTGTCCCCTACCCTCCTCTCTCTCTGCTAGGGTAATCCATATATATGTTGATACTGTGTTGATGTTCATATGAACCCTAGGTGTTCATATGAACCCTAGATTTTTTTAGGGCAGTAGGCATTTTATAACATTTAGGAAAAATGATTAGCAATTTTTTTAAGAAATTAGCTAGGGCAATTTCTATGAAAATGCCTAAACAGTAATTCCATTTAGCTTTAAACTAATAGAGGGTATATAAATAATAGTAGCATTTAGATTTAAATTAACAGAGGCTATAAACAAAAAACACTTAGCTATAAAAAATATTTGGACTATGGACCTGAATATTTCTGAAGAAATTGGGTGTAGGTACTAAGGTCTTGCTATGGAAATTTTGGTGAGGTCAGAAGGGTTAGAGAAAATGGAGTTCCTAGACTTTTAGCTTTAGACAAAAAACAAAAGTATTTAGCTATAAATAAAAAACAGTAGCTATGGCATTTAGCTATAAACAGAAAACAGAATTGTTTTTCTTTTCAAAAACTTGGTCAAACTAATTGTTGCTATGTAAACAAAAAACAAGACTGTTTTTATATGATATATGTCATTGATGTTCATTTGCGTATTCCATTATTGTTGATTATATCTTTTCATTGAAGTGGCCATGTTATATGCAAATTCCTCAATAGTGCTTGCTCATGTTATATCTTTTCATTGAAGTTGTTCGATTGTGCCCAAGTGGCCTTGTTGTTTCCAGGGAATGATGCTGAGTGGCCTATGTTTTGCCTGAATGTTGATTCATTTCTGTTCCGGCAAATTTCAGGTTCTTGATTTGTCCACTTTTTAGCAAAGGTCATGCCGAAATTTTCCGTGAATTTCGGCATGACTTGTGCTACAAACTAGGACATATTGAGTGCCCGGGATTTGCCGCACTAGGAAGGAGTCAACATTCCTGCAAAACAATAGGCCTTTTTAATGTCATTATTCATTTTATTAGGTCTAGAATTAATTGACTAGATTTAACCATAGGAAACATGGCTAGCAATGATGAAGGACAGGGTTCTGGTGATTGCGACGATGTCTACCGGGCGGCAGACGAATTTTTTAGCCTTGCCGACGATCAACCGGTGGCATCGGGAACTAAGACTGGCACGCAGACCGGTGCTGAGACTGAGACCGGCGCTAAGACTCAGACCGGCATCGAGACCGGCGCTGAGACTGTGACCGGCGCTGCCTCAGGGAGTGAAGCCGGTGTAGAACCGAAAGCAAAGAGGCAACAACTTCCTAACAAACTTAGGACTACTAGACTGGTGGTCACGGAGGTGGACGACGACAATTTTGAGCCAAAGGCGCCCGAGGAAGCGCATCGATGCTACGACAATCAAATAGGCTGCATCGTACAGACAACCGCCACCATCAACGATGAGAAACTACAGAAGATAGAAAATATGAGGAGCTCCCTCCTAAAGAAGTTTCACCAGATATTCTTGTTCCCAGGTCAGAATGAGAAGGATTGTGAAGATCCAGATGAGGACCCGGCAATGAAGAAGATAAACAAACACGCCATGACCAAGTTTAGCAACACGTTGGCCGCCTGGAAAAATTGAGTGAAAGCAAAGATCATCGACAAGAAGGAACACTACTCCAAGATTGTAAAGGATAATCCGACAATCACGGAAGAGCACTTTCAAATATTCTAGGAGGCTTGCAAGGCCGAAGCTGCCAAAAAAAGTCTAAGTACATGAAGGGGCTTCAAGAGAGGAACATTGGGAGCCACCACCTCAGAAGCCGTGGTTACGGCGGAAAGAGGTCCAAATGGGCCAAGGAGGACGCGGAAGCCGCAAGTCTGGGCATCCCAGACCCCTTGGCGGATTTCACCGTCCCGCAGGAGCGTGACATCCTCAGGGCCCGGCACCATTGGGACCCAGTGAAGAAGGTTTACGAGACAAAACCGGTCATTACGGAGTTCATGAGACTGCTGGTAATTTTAGTTTCTGATCAATTTGACTGCACACGTTAGTCATATTTGTAAACGATCCTTGTGCCTTTTGCAGAGAGAGTAGCACCGGATTGCGGCCGAAAGTGACTCGCCGTCTGAGGCATTGGCGAGGCCCAAGTGGGACACTCCATTCAACCGAGCGTTGAACATATTGAAACGACAATCGGTGGATACTCGACCGTCGTATGGACGTGTGCACGGTGTCGGAGACGGCGTCACGTGGAAGAAGTACTACCGTGAGACCATGGAGGAGAGAAAGGAAAGACGGAGGTTAACTGAAGAAAACATCGACAAGAAGGTTGAGATTGTGGTTGAGAAGAAATCATCTCACACAGTCGCAACAGCGGTAGCTGCCGCAAAACAGGTGGTTGCAGATTTGTCTACTTCCTTGGTGACGGGCGTTTTCACTTGGACAAGGCAAAATCCAGAAAAAATGTAGAGGACCTTCCCCTTGCTGACTTCTTGGGGAGTAGCTCGACTAGCGTTGCACCAGCACCTGCTCCCGCACCAGCTCCCGCACCTGCTCCCGCACCTGCTCCCGCATATGCTCCCGCACCGGCTCCCACACTGAACGTGATCAGTGGTGCTTCGTCTTTGGCTAAGCTCGATGCCCTCACGGTATCTGTCACACCGCCCCCCTTCAATATAAATGTATAATCTCCCGTTTTCGTTGCCTTTTGGATGTCTCACATCGCAGACTTTTCTTTGCAGGCTGATGAAACCCCGTGCACCATATTGTACACCATCGGCGACCAGAAGGTGGACGTGGGGAAGGCGACGATAATGGAGCCGAAGGAACCATTGTTCCACAACCGGCCGATCCCCCCGGACGTCTTTAAGGTTTCCGTGGCTAGTGTCAAACCGGGCCACGAGAATTTGCCTCCTCCGATACTAGTGGGGGATGACGACGAGACACCGCGGCGGCTTGGTGATTGTTGTAGTGGGTGGGTCCTGTTGTGGCCAAAGACTCTACTTCATCTGGAGGCGGCCGGGAGCACACCCACGAGCACGCAGCCTCAGCAAGGTATGAACATCAACACCCCACCTACCCAATTAGTGTCGGGTGTCGAGTTGGGTGATAGCGGACGGGGTAAGGAGGAGGCTCCATTAGTCACTAATGACGTCGCCATGGATGAGGATGAGGACGGCAATGGCGCTGAATAGTATGTCTATACTGGCGCCTCCTCAGGGTTTGAGCGTCATGAGTCGGTGCCTGAATTGTCGTCTCAACGTATTATGGACGACCTTCCGGTAGTAAAGAAGTCTAGGAAGAGAGCGAGGAAAGGCAAAAAAGCTGATTCTATGATCCAGCCGCCTCAGCAGCCTCGGCTTCAGGACCGTATAGATATCCCCGATGCGGATAAATGGCATATCCCCGGTCAACCAATCCTACCTGCAACAGCGCTACAAGTTAGATTCAGCGATCTAAGGAGACTTCATGACGATGTGCTGCGGGTAGAAAAAGGCCTCATCGCCTTGAAAGGTCCAGGATTCCCACTCTACGTGGTTAACGTTCCGCGGCAAATGTCGTACGCCGACAGTTTCCCCGCGGATAAGTTCTTCCTCCGATTCGATTATATATTCAACATGTTTCACGTGAAGAAGCTGGATTTTACGTTTGTCCTCCTTTATGCCTTGCACATGAACTACATCATTGGGGTTGAGCAGATATCTCATATCCGTGTCGCTGACACGTACTACATGCACAAGGGCTTCTTGGGAGTCTGCGCAAAGCACCGTGAATACGCGAGGGATTACAACGTCAGTTTCATGCTCGCCAATAAGGACAAGGAGGCGATTCTCGTGCCTTATCATCCCATGTAAGTCATCCGCGCTGCTATCCTTCCTTCAATTTCAATCATTCATTTGCACGGTGGAGGCTAATTAATTTGAGGTGTACTTATTTTGCGCAGCGGCGGGCGCGCCGTCCTCATCATCCTCTACCCCCGATTCTCCCACGCTCTTTACTTGGACTCGTCGAAGAACATTCACAAAAAGGATTACACCCACATCAAGGATGTTCTCGATAGTGCTATGTTTTACTACCAAGCAAGGGGTGGAGAGGTCAGGGACAAGAAGAGAAGGGGCGGCAGGGTCGCCTTCGGCCATAAGACCGACTTCTGCTGCATCCAGCAACCGAACGATTCTCTTAATGATGGATTCTATGTCCTACACCACATGCTGGAGTACATACGGGATCACCAGAACCTTCGCATGTCACCTAGATTCAGCGATGCCCATATTCTGCAATGGGCAAAGGACATAGGAGATATCGAGGATCATCGACTTCGAGCTGAGTTCTATAACATCCAGCGCGAACTTGCCCAAATCATCATGAAGAAGGTCGTCGGAAAAACAGGGATGTTCTACGGAGAAGGAAAAATGTCGCGGGAAGACGTCCAAACATGGATAGCCTCTCAGCGTCTCGACATGAAGCCTTTCACTAAGCTCGAGGACTATCTCCCTGACTTGGATGGATGGAACGACATGTTGGAGTGATTGTCGATATATGACAATGTGTCCGTTTAGTCCATACTTTCTGTATGACAAAACTTTGAGTTATGCACGGTGAAACTTTATTTGTGATGTAATTAAACCGTCCTCCTCCTCGACTAGCAAAAATCACTCTAGTTAGGGCATTTTGGGGTACGATGAACTTTGTTATTTATGCTTATGATATGTTGTTTCTATTTTTGCCAAGTCTGTCTCTTTCTATTGCTCAACTATATATGTTGCATATCATCGACTCATGTGACGATGCAGGTGCATAGATCATAGATGGCGAAGAAGTGCTATGCCATGAGTATATATACGACAAGTGGGCGGAGTGTCAGGCCCAAGTGTACCGGTTTCCGGTTTCCGAGCGACAGACAGTAGTTAGTTTAGGTTCACGCTAATGCGAGAGAGGGATACGAACTCATGTACTCAAAGTGATAGCTCTTCTCATGTATATCATTGTTTAGATGGACGACGATGTATTTGCAAGTAATCGAGACTTGTATCGCTATTTTCGAGATGATGATGAGAGACCACTTTGTGTTGGATGATGATTATGATGATGACATGATTTGATGAGACTAATTATATGTATATGCTATGATTACATTTGTATGTGTATGATATGCTAAAGTTTATTGCATAAAGCCTATTCAAATACAAAACAAATACAAAACAAATATGCAGGGAAAAAACTAATAAAACTAGTAGTAGCGAGGGGAAAAAATTTAGCAGTAGCGCCGCCTTACCAGTAGCGCTTCCCAGTAAACAGCGCTGCAGATAATATCAACAGCGCCCTGTTCTAAAGAGCGCTATAGCTATTCATGTATAGCAGTAGCGTGGGACAACAGGCGCTACTGCTATACATTAGCTGTAGCGCCTTATTAGTAGCGCCGGTCCCCGCGCTACTGAGAGGCCCAAAACCCGCGCTGCTGCTAGGCTTTTCCCTAGTATTGGATGCACCTACACCCCTGCCCCGGTCGAGGTTGTCCTGCTGGATTTGTGACCAGCCGTGAGCTGAGAGAGAGTGTGGCCACCTATGTGTTGCTTAGATCTGGAGAGCATGAGAGAGTGAACGAGAGGAACCCTAGTAAAGCAAGTGCTAAGGCTCCTGCTTTTATATATAGTGGAGTGATTTTGTTGTACCAACTTCAAAAAAATGCGCTCCTACGTGTACCCGCGAGTGGGTGTGAGAGAACTAGTGCGTGCGTGCACCACTTCTCTTCGTGAGAGTACAATATACTATGCCCAAGGGACGTTCGCAGCAAGAGTAATAGTATAAGTGTGTGACGTGTGAGCTAAAATAAAATGTGTGTGCCGTCTTTTGTTTTTTAGAAGTTACGAGGGTAGGGTGTGAAGAGCACATATGTGCGTGACGTCTACCTGCAGATAGACGGTGGGTGTGACGTGCGAGTCTGCGAGAGGACTCGGGAGAGTCGTGACTCGTGAGGGTGCGTGTGCGTGAGAGAGAGGGAGGCACGTATCAATGCAATGCATGTGTCCATAAATCATTATCCGACAAACGTTCGCCACAAGCCTTTTCCTGACGAACGCAGTAAGAACCGTTAGATCGGCATCCGACAGTGTCAGTTTTGCCATGTCATTTAACAAAACAGCCACTCCTCCTACACACAAATCTTCCATGTGAGTGTTAGCAACTGCCGTATGCTCCATCCGTTCCGAAATGTAGTGCATATAGCTTTATTGAAAATTCTAACCTCGCAAACTTTTACCGAGTTTTCGTGTACCAAATTGCACATGTAGAATACCATGTATATATCATTTCATTGATCTTCAAGAGGTAACTATAAAGATGGGTGAGGAGTCTACAAAGAAAGACCATCGTATCACCCACAACAATTTCAAGCATCCTTTAGTGTCGAGGAATATCATAGGAACTCTATATGATATGATTTTTATAGGATTTTTTCCTTTAGAGCCAATTGGTTCATAGGAATAGATTCATATACTCCACATTTCAAAGGAAATAAACATGATATCATTTCTATAGCTTTAGAGCCACTTGGTTCATATGAATGGATTCCTATACTCCCTTAATTTCAAAGGAAAAATAAACATTAGCATATATTCAATAGAAAAGTCCTATGATATGAACCAAATTACATCTCTTTTCTAATCCCTCCTCATAGGAATTGAGATACATGTCATCTCTAGATTCAATAGAAAAGTTCCTATGATGTGAACCAAATGACATCTCTTTTCCAATCCCTACTCATAGGAATTGAGATGCTCCATGTCATCTCTTGCCCTACAACTTCCATGTATACATCTTCTATTCCTAAATAGATAGTACAACCCACTAATAGCTTTTTTTTTTCCAAAAATGCAACTATGGCACAAGAACTATATAGTGTGCCAATAACTTTGAAAGATGGTCACTGGATGAAGCTAACCCGACAGTGCAGAGATAGGCAAATCCGAGCACTACTGGCCGTTGGATATCATCAACATTCCACTAGATCTGCCACATGTACAATTTAGAAGACTCCATGGTTGAACTTAAGCATAATGCACAAACCTCAAAACACAAGCACTTCTCCTTTGTTCTAGAATCTTCTATATCATAATTGATTATTTTTTCTAAATGAATTGCCATTATTTGTTTTTTACTTTATGATTTACAATGCACAACCCCATGAATCTTAACATTTTTATAAAACTAATTGATTTTGAATGATATGAACTATAAGAACTAAACGAACATCTACATCATGCATATATGACTCAAAGCTTTACATGCTATAGTGTGTATTTATTCATAATTTGGTTTCAAAATCTCATGCGTTCAATACATGTGTACCTTAATAGTTTTGAGTAGAGTAGCAAATTTCACGTGGCCTTGGGTATATCAAAATGCAGGGCCCATGCATCATTGCCTTTCGGTCGAATCTATGTCCACAAGTTTTTGTATGTATTGTATCTCCACTGGTCCCCGAACCCAAAATGCTGCCTCGTTCCCGTAAAACCAAGCGGCCCACACATATTTAAGGCGTCGACTCAAACCTGTTTACTACGACGTGGCCCCGCACGCGGTAGTACTACTACAAACCCTACCGCCGCACTCATCATCGGTTTTCTTCAAGAGGACGAGGGAGAAGCCGATTTGTAGTGGATGCGCTTTAAAAAATGGATCTGTAGTGGAGACCCCTACCCTAGGGTGCCCTAGGTAGCTGCCGCATGCATCAGTGTTTTCTCTTTTCTTTATGCTCTTGCGCCCTAGAGTGAAATGATGGTTGCTTCGTCCGTCTAGCTTAATGCGGGAAAGGTGGGGCTTTATGATTTGACCCCTCATCGCTCATTTTCTACTACTCTGGCGCTACGACCGAGGTGCCTCCAATTCCAACCGCTGCTCCGAACTGTAATTTGGTGCATCGCATGTGGAACAAGACGGTGGATGAGCCACATGTCAGCCAAAGGGGTCCTGTTAAGTGTGTCGCCATTTCGTGTGCGGACTGACCTTGCTTGAGTTGCTACGCAAGCATGACAGGAGCAGCCTACCACTTGGTTTTGCTCCTTGGTGAATCCCGACTATATTGAAAAGATACATGCTGAACTACCCTCTCTGTCTCAGTTTTTTTATTTTTAGGCATCTCGGTTTATAGGGCCTGCACGTAGTTCTAGGTTATCCATTTGACTAACTAAATATGAGTTACTATGTCACAAAAAGTATATCATTGGATTCTTAAGCGGATGTAGTTGTATTTAAAAGTCGAGGGCGGGGCTTTTCCTGTGCGGTAGGCGGGGCAGTTCCGCCTAGTCGATTCGACAGAGACGCGAGAAGACGAGGGAGTAGGCTGCTGCAAATGTAGGGCTGTGTGATTTGATAGCGAGTTACTGCTGGATAGGTGGGGCCCCGTGATTTGACTTGCCATTACCATTTTAACTGCGGCGCTAGGACTGGCATGAGTCTCCTGATTCCTGACCACCTCCATACAGGTGCCTCTCCCAATGCTCCACCATGTAGTAGAGGCTGGCTCTTGCATGAGAGCCCACTTCTCCACTTTTTCCTTGCCTCTCTTTCCTCCACATATGCAAAAATGCCATGTAAAGCGCACTATTGTACTTACTTTTACTTGCTCCTACAGGTGCTTAAGCTTGCCACATAGGCATAAAGTCTGATGTGGCAAGTTAATCAAGAAGAGAGAGACTAGTTTGGTGACCCAAGGAAGATACGGTGGTAAGCGCGTGTACCTAGGTGAAAAGACAATTTTGAGTCTATAGCTAATTAAATGAAGCAAACTTAGCAACACCATTTCATTTGAAGAGGTCACTCCTTGGCAAATGCAATAAATACTAGTACTCCCTGTGTCCCATAATATAAGAACATTTTTGGCACTACACTAGTGTCAAAAATGTTCTTATATTATGGGACGGAGGGAGTACGAAGAAAGAGATAGAGAGGAGTAAAAAAATACACTTATAGCCAACCTTGTTGTAGTATGAGTGACTAAGTGATGACTATGTATAACATGCCAACATCAGATAGCCTAACACACCATGTTAAATCTCCAAGGGCGCGACCGCGCGAGCGACACGACGGTCATGGTAGGCGCGACCATGATACGGGCTGCTGGCAGCCCTTGGATCTGAGATCAAATGGTTGCATGCTGAGTTGCTGAAAATTTACAGAATAACCCTCCAGGATAGGATATTCACCCATAGGTCTAGAATCACGCCATGCAACCGTTCGATCTCAGATCCAAGGCTCTCAGATGCCCGTATCATGGGAGAATGGAAAGCCACTACCCTGCCGTTCGCACGCTGGCAATTCGCTCCTACTCATCCCCGCACGTCCTTCAATACTATGGCGGTTCGCTCCTAGTCGTCCCGTCCATTCACATTACGGCAGTTCCACTAATCCTAACCCTCATCCCAAATCCATGGCGTCCCAAATCTCCACGATCGGCGGTGAGTACAAGGTTAGAACCATCACCGGCGATGAGTTCGACGTCATCTACACCCATTCTTCCGTGACGGTGAAAGGATGCCTTTCTTGCTTCAGACGCATGTTTGAAAACTCAGATGATGAGTGGTCGCTGGGCTAGATGTTGAGTACACCACAGTCCTGGGACCAGAGAAGGATCTAAAGGACGAAGAAAGGAAGAAGCCGATCCAGGTTTGCGTACATAACGTTTGCTTGGTCTACCACATATGCCATGCCGACGTTGAGTGCTGGGATTTTAAGAACTTCCTCAAGGACAAAACAGTATAATTCGTTACTGTAGACTTTAAGAACGACAAAGAAGTCCTGGGTCGGATAGGCCTCGTTGTAGGCAACCCCTTCGACCTCCAGAAGAATTGGCTGGTGCCCTCTCGTCAGCCTTCAATGATGACCCTGGCAGGAGCCATGGTTCATCCTTCGTACCGTAAACTGGAGAAACCTCATTACACGTTTCATCATCATGCATGGCGGCGGAATGTACTAGATATAGACCACATCCACTATGCTGCAATGGATGGCTACCTCTGTTTCAATATCTACAAGGGTTGGATGAAGAGCAACAACCAAGTGTGCGGTTCAAGCAAAGAAGTATCGGCCAAGAGGAAGAGGGACAAGGACGAAGTCGAGGACGTGGACGAGGACTCCGAGTAAGGTGGCAGTGTCATTGCTCGTGGTGGTTCAAAACTTCTAATGCAGTGTCTACCGGATTAGTTGCATAGTCAAATTTCAGGTGTGCTTAGTTTAATTTGAGGGGTGTGTTGTGCTGAGCCCCCAGCAGAACTATGTTATGTTTCTTCACGTTACTTTAACTCTTCAGTATGTACATACTACTAGTATTTCTTTAATAGAATTTAGCACCCCAATTAAGCACGTACTAGCTTTTTTAATAGTACTATATGCATAATTTGGCGACGAGCGCTCTCTATATGTACCACCTTTTTTTTAATTTCAATTTTTTGCTTCATGGCGCAGTCCATCGATAGTACTACTGTACAAAAGTATACATTTTTAAAAGGCTAGAGTACTGTTCATCACATATATAGCCAGTTAAATTCTCAACCTAGAACGATGTGCATGCCATGTAGTAAACCGATACGGAGGAAGTATAGTAAAAATGAGGTGATTTTACTGAGCGATCGGCGGGGGAGCATGGCCTGTCATGCGGTCCCACGTGTCATGATGTACCAAGGCGATGTGCGTCTCCCTCTTGAGGCAGAAGCAATACTACGTGGTTTGAGATGATGGCGAACCGAAGTGTGAAATAATGGTTGCTTCGTCCGTCTGGGAAGGTGCAGCATTGTGATTTGACGTCTCATTTCTCATTACTACTACTGGGCCGGTACGAGTGGGGTGCGTCCCCCCTGCTGTGCTACACTGTTATTTGGTGCTTGACACGCCGACCCGGTTGCTATATGTCCCACATGTCGGCGACAGGAAGTACAAAATTCATGAAAGGGAGCATCGTCGGAGGAGTATACTACAAAATTCATGAAAGGGAGCGACTTAGTTTTGGAAAAAATCTGTTTTTATGGAGTACGTACCCACTAGGGTTTATAGGGCTCATTTAAAAAACATTCGTTTTTCCGTTTGATAAGTCTCAATTCTACTATACTAGTAGTAGTACCATTACATGTTGGATTTCAAGGTGCATTAGATCACCCGACGCAAGAGTGTCAAGAGGAAACTAACCAATGCATGTACAAGTTCATGGAAATTTAGTGGTCATTCATGCATTCATTCTAATTAATGCCTCGGTAAACATAACTTCTTGAGAAAAACGAGCGTACTAATTACTTGTGCAAACTATGAAATTAATTTGACCCCTCACCGTCTACCTTGGTTGGAGAGATTTTGAAATTGAGCCATAAACTGAAAAGGAGGGAGTAGTAACTTTTGTCTCGATTACTATTTGTGGCCTTGTATAGATGCAAAATGTATTTTTTTATAGTGGCCTTGTATAAGTAAATGGAGGGAGTACTAACCAAAGTACGTAGTAGGGACGAGGAGTAAACGGAGGGAGTAGTAAAATTTTCCCCTCGTGCTACGAGCCACCGCGCGCGCGGGCGAGGGAGCGGGCGTAAAGGCATACAGTAGTAGTAGTAGTAGTAGTACTACTCGTAAGCAAGCTTCACCTCATCCTGCGAGCCACCCCGCCCGTGGGCGGGGGAGACGGCGTACTAAGCAAGCTTCTCCTCGTTCTACGAGTTGACGAGACACATGAAAAGTACTCTAGTGTATAGAGCCTTGCCTCTAAGGTAGGCCCCACATGGTTTGCCTCTTTTTTAATTTGACATAACGTGTCAAGTCGCAATTTGTTTGTTCACCCGTGGTAGACGATCCTCCCTCCACCAAGTGGACAACCAGTACATGTGCCAAATTACCACGTGGGCTGCCTTTTTGTACAGAAATGAGCTCCACCGTTTACCCGCGCGGGTGTGGTTGGGAAAGAGACGGGAGTACGTGCGTCGTGCGTGCACCTCTTCTCTTCGTGCACGTCCCCCACCTACGTGGGTGTGTGTGTGAGAGAGATACAAACCTAGACATAATGCGCCGTCCATCCCCATGCCTCCGCCCAGTCCGACCACCAGTCACCACCACGCCCCACTCCTCCTCACCTTATCTCTCATCTTTCTCCCTCCATTTTTATATACAAGGGGCCACTATCAAAATTACAATTTGCAGATATACAAGGCCACTAACACTAATCGATGCAATATTAATGGTGTTTGCCTCGTGGTACTAGCAAAGGAAGACATTAATTATCCCTTGCATGCATGCGGGAGTTTGTAAAAAAAATGCATCTTGATGTTCCGTGCAATGCACGGGCATCTTTCTAGTCCATGAAAACAACACATGGCAAAATTCCACGGCGAACGAGGGATTTGAATCTGTTGGGAGGGGCTGTTTGGATCTTGTCCGGGGTAGCCAAAATATTGGCGACCCTTTTGTCCGCCGGTGCCTTTGCCACCGATGAACGAGGAATGGCTCGGGTGCTCATGTTGTCATGCATCCTCCAGCGCGCACGTTGGGGACGAGCTCGCACGAGTTGTGTTTTTTTGTCCCACAACGCCGCCTGAGCCGCCTGCAGACCGACCGGCGACCCGCAAATTACGCCATCCAACTGTAGCCGCACACATTATGATAGAAACTCAACCAACCAGACGAAATTCACGCAAACACGTAGATAAACTGATATTTCATATAAACAACGACGAAAATAATATAAAATACCGGATTTTTATACAAACATGACGGATTTCATTACATTCAAATGAACTACACGGTGCTAGTTCTAGACAACACATGTATATAATACCTGGCCTAAATGGTCGCCCGCCGATCGATTTGTGTTCCTCATGTCCGGCAGCACGATCACCGGACTGCCGGGAGCCCCGGAGGTATATGCTTCAGCGCAAAGGACGGCTCGCTTCCCCACTGCCCAACTGATATCATTGGCTGGTGTCGAAGATGATGGTGGCCGGCACCGGTTCGAGTTCATCACCGGCCACTACTTCGCCATGGCCGGCACCGGCTCGAGTTCATCCTAACATTCCCGTCTTCCGTGGAGCCCATGCAGGGTCGACGAAGGTCGTCGCAACAAAAGGATCCCGCAAGACACCTGCTATGTATGCCGGCGTCGCCTCGCGGTGGCCTTCATGGGATCCAAGCGGCGGCGGCCTCCCGTGTTCTACTTCTCCTCGATGATGGCGGTGGACGCGGAGGCGCTGGCCATCGACTTGTCGCTCTCCGTGCACCCGGCTTCTGTCACTGCTTGCATGGCGCACCCGCCGGCGTGGGAGTCTCGGCCATAGAAACAGGAGACGCGGTACGAGGCGGCGGCATGGACGGCAGCAACAACGCTCATGCGCCACTCCTCGTCGAGCTGGCCTGGAGCGGCGAGTTGCTAAACCGCGTGCCGGCGTGGGCGGCAACTGGCTCCGTCAGGCGAGGGAAGGGAGGTGGATCAGTGAGCTGAATAGCTCGTATCTAGCGGGCTACCCAGCCGGCTTGGATGCGGAATAACTACTCTTCGTAAGCCATTGTAAGAGTGGACAAAATGGTGGATGAGATAGGGGAGCGGTGGAGGTGTGCGATTCTTGGCCGGCGTTTGGCCTCATTTAAATAGGAGATTAAATAGATGGCAAACGGGAGGAGCTCAGCCGGTGTTGCGTTTAACGCTGGCCCGGTCATGAATGGACGTGTGTCCAGAGTGGGTTTATCGGCTTCCACACGGGCGGGTTTCATGGAGGCGTTTGAATGCGGCACTGAGGGGTGTTCAGCCGGGCATGCCATGAGTGGCGCCCTCGACTCTGACTTAGGACACCGCGCCATTCTTCCACTGACGTGTGGGTTCTTTGGGTGCATGGCCTGCATGCCAGTGACCCAACGCAGGCAGCGCATAGCAGAGGAACCTTTGTTGGGCCAGGGCGGTCAGAAGCGGGCATTTCATAAACCGATGATTGTTCATTGAGTGTGACATCATCTTTTTCATGTAGATAAGCCTACTATGTTGATAGCCCGTTCAATACGTTGTGATTCATAAAGACCGTTGCAAACATCAATGTTCTGCTTATCACAGATAAGATTGATTAATACCCGTAAAAATCCATGTCCTTAACAAAGGGTGCATGCACGTATAGGTTGAGCGTGTGTCTTGCGTCGTGTGTTGTGTGCATGCGGGCATGCGAGTGTTGCGTGCGTGCAAGGGTACGTTTCAGTGTTTCATGCATGGGTGCATACGTGCGTGTGTTCGTGAGTGCATGTGTACGTGTCAGTGTTGCATGCCAACATGCATGCGTGTGTACGTGTCAGTGTTGCACGCCTACATGCGTGCATGTCTTGCGTGCGTGCATGTGTACGTGCGGGGTGAGGCTACACGTCAGTCGACTGGCTTTTTCATCTCTGGTCATTAGATTTTCTAGCCGTTGGATACGAAATCAAGGGCCTCCAGTTTATCATCAAACTCCACCCCCCTGAGCCGCGAGCCACCACCGGCCGGACCGCGAGCCCCTGCCGCCCGCGGCTGGCCCACCCTCCTCGAAACCACTCCCCACCGCCGGTCCGCCGCCGCACCAGCCATCCCTCTAGCCCCCCCTGCCGAGCTTTTTCTCCGGGGATCCCCACCCCACCGCCCAATGAACGCCCCCAACCGCCGGTGACTGCCAACCAGAGGTCTCACGACTTCGAATACCCACCGACCACTAATTTATTACCATTTCTGTCCTTCATATACGCGCTGACGGGTGGGCCCTATGGTAATGTGCACTGCTGAATGTGGACCATTTGACTGGTCAATTGATCGTGTTATCAACAAATTACGGAGCTGTATGGTGAGCCAGTGACCATATGATCACCCTAAAATTTACTCCTATTTTATTAACACAGTACAGACTCAAACTACCATTTCTTTCTTTCTTTCATATACGGGCTGACAGGTGGGCCCCATGGTTACGCGCCCCGATGGTGCAATAGTAGTTGCGCCACGTGGAACGTTTGACTGGTCAATTGATTGTGTCATCAACAAAATACGGAGTTGTACGGGTGAGCCAGTGACCGTATAATCATGATATGTATTTGTTTAACATGGTACAGACGCAAGGGATCATATATACGCGCAAGCACTCACCGCTATAAGCGCACACACATGAACCCTACCCCTATGAGAACCTTCGAGAGAGTGGGCCAACATATATGATCTTGAGATTTTACAAAGTCACCATAGGTGCCTCGTAGTCGAGTGGAACGTCTCCTCCCACTGAACGTACATCGTCGGAAAATACTAAAATTAACACAAGATAAATGCGAGCACCGGGACTTTAACCTTGGTGGGCTCAAGAAACCACTGTCCTCTAACCATCCAACCACATGTTGGTTAGCACGACAAAATGTATGTGGTGACCGTGATGAGCTTATTCTGAAGTCCAGTGACCATATCGTGCTTTCGCTTCATATACAATGACCGTAAGTGTCGTCAACAAAATACGGAGCACGCATCAAATGCAAAGTCCATCAGTGTCATCAACAAAATATGGAGACGTATCGTGAGCTAGATACTGTTGTACTATTGTATATGCTTATTTTCTTAGTGGCCGATTGCGTGTGTGGTGTGGTGGGCACATCATTTCTAGTTGTGGTGGGTCAACATGAAGACTCATGGGTCGGTTCCATCCTGCGCCACATATAGGTTGGACCGAGACGTGTTATACGAAGACCCATGTGGAGGACTCGGCGTACAACACGAAGCTACCAGATCGCGGAGGACTCTATCCCCACTGGTAATAAGTCGACTATATATGATTTGTAACCCTAGGCCCTTAGTATGTTATACAAGCTTGTGGTCTAGTTCATCGATAGTATACACACACGCACAATGCCTAGTATTTACGTGTACTTTGTACACACCCCTATCACTAATATACAGTACCAGGAGTAGGCTCTTTCTTCAACTGCAAGGGTCCGATCCAAACTAGGATAAAACTTTGCCTCGTATTACCATCCAGCCTAACAGCCAGGGATATCCTACCGACTGATATGATGAAATCATATCTGCCAACTACTAAGAGAGAGGTGTGTCTGGGGGGGGAGGGCAATGTGTGCGAGAGAGGCCTAAAGATAATGTGCGTGGGGGAGACACGTAGGCACATATATGTGCGTATAGAGGGCTAGTAGAGACCGTGCATGTGTATATATGCATGTGAGAGAAATAGTGTTTTCCAACTGAGATTAGTGAAAAGAGTGGTACATAGTAGTCAGAAAGAGAGAGAGAGAGAGAGAGAGAGAGAAACAGAGAGAGCATGTGCGTGAGACACCCCGACACCCTAAGAGAGATTCTGAGCATGTTTGAAAGAGAAATGCCGATGCATATAAAGTGTGTGCACTTATGCGTTAGATAGAGAGATATATAACGCGTTTGTGAGAACGGGGCGAGGCATAGTGCATCTACGTGTAAAAGGAGGTTCTACGCATTAAATTAAAATATAAATGGCATTATTATTTTTGGATGAGATCATGAATTTTGCAAATTGCGTATGGATGAAAATCGGTCTATCAGACACCCATACTCTATTGAATTCTAGCATGTGCATGTGTTTATTTCATATTATCGATCCATAGAGTGAGAGCGGTTTGAAATACAGGCAATGGATGCTTTGCAATTCATATATAAACATTAATTAGTGCACTCCACGTTGTTAGTGTGAGGCACTTTATACATTTGTCACTTGCATGGACACATTCCAAATTGCTAGCTACGAAATAGAATACATGTTGAATTCAACATAATGGGGTTTCGAAGATTCGAATTCATAGGAAGTGCATTCATCTATTTGAACCCGAGATAATGGCATTTGTAAATCAGATGTTAAAGGGGGCATCAATCTTTGTTGTGAGTTTGAACATGCTATATATATTCATACGCATATCTAACTTTTTGTTTTGCAACCAAGGAGATTATATCTGGAACCATGCATGAACTGAGGTAAGTTGCATATTTTTTAATATATATACTCGTGTACAATGTATATTCAAATGTACCCCCTCCATTCCAAAATAATGGTAGCTTTAGGATTTTCAAGAGTAAAGATTTGTGAAGTTTGACAAATCCTGAAAGTTCAATTCAAGAGAACCGAAAACGTAATGCTTCTGCTCCCAAATATTGAACGAAATGCCAAATAGGCCTCTGGTCACCCAAAACCGCGCGAGACTAATGTTTTGGTGGTAGGAAATTACTGTCCTGACTCTGGCCCGTGTAGCCTATCGGCCCGATCTCCAAAGGTCTAAACCAGGGTAGGTTTGTAACTTCACCAAGACGCCAGTCTCAACCGCCTCCGAGAAGCATTCATATGCCGTGGGCGCCTACCCATGCGCTCGGCCGAAATCTATCCGCCCATATTTGGGACACCTGACATGACTGTCCTACCCCCAACCCGCAATAAGTCCAAAATTTTAGATGGGGGAAAAGTTTGTAACTTTCCCCAAATTTCAAACAAGCGCGTCTCAAACCGAAACATTGTTCCCCCTTAGTTCCCCGCCTCCCTCCGTTTCCCCATTCATACTCCGTGGGCGCGAAAATGCCCTCTCCACTAGCCGCGAAACCCCAGCCTCCTCCGTCCTCCACCCCATAGCGGCCAATCCACCGCCGCCCTCCTCCATCACGCCGGAGCCGGTACCCCGACGTCGTCGTCCAACACAACCGCAACCGCAACGCCCTCAAGGCAGAGCTGCCTCCACGATGCCGACGCCGACGTGCGCCGTACCAGAACCACTCCGACCACGCCGTCCTGCGCCTCACTACTGCGGCTCCACTATCACAACCGTCCACCGCATCGGAGCTGTTCCTGCTACGCCGTCTTTCGCAGCCTAGGATCTGCTTCCCTGCCGCCGGCAGACGGCCACCGCACCACACTCAACAACTTGGCCATGGGTTCCTCCAAGGCTGCACCGTCCTCCACAACTTCTGGTTTCCGGTGAACAACAAGAAGATCGTTAGAAATACAGAAGGAGGACACATCACTGCCAGCAGAAAGAGGTACTCCTCTTCCCTTATTCGTGCAAATCTTACGTCTCCGCTCACACCGTATTCATCCCACGAAAGAAACTAGTTGAGCGCTTCTTACTGCATCTTCTTCGTGATACTAAATGCATAAGGTTTCCTCCCTTTTACTATTTCACCTTTTCTAGAGGTCAGTAGCCCGCCTGGATTTTAATTCAGGGTCGGTCGAACCACAATTAAAAGAAGCAGCACCCGCTTAGGCGCGCGGAGTACCTAGTCCGCCTGTTCCCCGGGGAAGCAGCGCATCGGTGTCTATCATAGGGGTGTGGGGCGCAGGAGCTGCTTGCGCCTGATCTGGAGGGGGTGCCAAGCACGGCGGTGCAGTGAGGTCGAGGGGAGGGCGCAGGCAGGGGAGAAATACTGGGCCGGTGGTCACTGGCGTTTCGAGGAAGATCGTCAACACTGACTGGCTGGAGGTAGATGAAGGCGATCCGCCCGTTCTTTGTGCATCAGACGGTGCAGAAAAAATGGACTGACCTATTTGCTTTCAGTCGACTGTTATTTTCATAGAATCCTGTAGTAATTTAGTGTGCCATGCATGTTGTAGAGCTATCACATGTCTCCCGTCATTTATTTCTCACCGACCTGCTATTTGCTACCTTTACACTATACTAATTGTGCACACACTTCACCCATACTCAGAATATTGTTTTTTATGCATGGGTATTTCAGACTCTGACGCAGTGTTGATGAATGCAGAAAAGAAGACAGACGTCGCTCCAGTGTAATTCGAAGATAAGCACCGAGCGTTTCAGCGCTCTAATGGGTGCAGTGTCAGCAGTTGGAGACAGTAAACATAGCACTGCAATTGATGATCTCAATTGCCACAGACAACCATCCCAGGTGCTTGCTTTAACTTTGCGCTGTCAAATGTGGTTGCATGTTGCATATGGTGTCTAGCTTGTATTGCTTCCAATTTGGTTAAATTGCATCTGCTTACTTTACACATTATACCTTTGATAATGACATGCCTTCCTGTTTTTGATACATACTACATATGTCTATTAACCATGTTCATACATCAAACTAATGCTCTTTTGTATCCCTCGTCAATCACTTATGATGAGACAGTCACCCGAGTGGGTTACTGTGAGACGCCCTACTCGTTTAAAGAGTGCAGTGTCATCCTCCCCACATGATTCTCAAGAAACAGCAAGGCGAAATGAAGATAGTCAACGTAGCTCTCTAGTTGATCACCGCAATTCCCCCACACCACCATCGCAGGCGCTTGCTCTTACTTGGCAGTGTGATATGTGGTTGCATGTTGCATATGGTGTCTACCTTGTAATGCTTCTAATTAGGGTAAATTGCATCTGCTTAGTTAACACATTATGCCTGTGAATATGACATGCCTTCCTATTTTTGGTACATACTACGTCTTTCTATTAACCATGTTCTTACATCAAACTACTTTTCTTGTGTATACCTCATCAATGCTCCTAATTTGTTAAAATAGCTTACACATTATACATGTGAATATGACATGCCTTCCTGTTTTTGGTACATACTACATCTTCCTATCACACCATGTTCTTACATCAAACTAATGTTCTTGTGTATCCTGCATCTATCGCTTATGATGAGACAGTCACACGCGTGGGTTAATATGAGACACAATACTCTTATAAAGAATGCAATTTCATCCTCTCCACATGATTCTCAAGAAACAACAAGCCTAAATGAAGATATTGACGTAGCTCTGTACCTGAAGACCGCACTTCCCCTACACCACCATCACGGGTGCTTGCTCTAACTTCGCAGTGTGATATGTGGTTGCATGTTGCATATGGTGTCTAGCTTGTAATGCTTCTAATTAGGGTAAATTGCATCTGCTTAGTTTACACACTATACCTGTGAATGTCGAATCTCGGGTTCCGGCAAACCCTTAAGGTTCGAACACTGGGGTGCACGTGGAGATTACGCCTTCTACCTCCCCGTCTCGCAAAGATCTAAAACTACTAAAAGAACTGCGCAAGAGACACAAGATTTATACTGGTTCGGGCCACCGTTGTGGTGTAATACCCTACTCCAGTGTGTGGTTGGTGGATTGCCTCCTGGAGCTGGTGATGATGAACAATACAAGGAAGAACAGCCTCGCGAGGGTCTGTTCTTGGCTGGGGCGGTGAACTGCTAGGAGGAGTTCAGTCACCCTTCTCTCTCTCTCTCTCTCTCTCTCTCTCTCTCTCTCTTTCGCTCCCCTTTTCTACTTGAACCGAATGAATGAACCTAACCCCCCCTGCCGTGTGGGTGGCTGGTCCTATTTATAGAGGCCCTGGTCCTCTTCCCAAATATCGAGCGGGAAGGGAGCCAACAATGGCGGGCTAATTTGAAGGGGAACAGCAAGCATCAACTACCCTGACAAAAGCAGTCTTCCCCTGCGCAAAGCTCTGGTGATGATGCCGTCCTGGGCTCCACGGTGACCTCCGTCTCGTAGTCCTCCTGGTCTTGGTCTTGTTGCACCGAAATGGCAACCTTTGCCTGATGCCTCGGTACTTCGCGGCTGCGCTTGCCCCCTTTGCACCAAAGAGGAAAGAAGGACGCTGCGCGCGCTGGCGCCCGCCTGGCGCCCTGAGTCGTCATGGCTCGCGTCATGGGCACCTCGCGAGGTACTCCGCCTTGATCTCTCCGCCTCCTCGCGAGCCAGCCTGACGAGGCCGTGCCTGAGGAAGTTCCGTGTCGTCCGCCTCGTGAGGCCTGGCCCCTCGCGAGGGTCTTGAGTCTTGTGCTGATGAAGATGGTCCATGCTGGGCCTCCCTTGAGCCACGTCGCAGGCCGCAGGTAGGCAAGTCTGGGGACCCCCGTTCCTAGAACACCGACAGTAGCCCCCGGGCCCAAGGCGCGCCTGGACTTGGCCGCGCCGAGAGGCGAAAGGGCAAGGTGAAAGTGCAACTATCCCTAGGTGGTTTTGGTAATTCATAACAACATATAGCTCATTGAGCTAATGCTATTCCAAGATGATTATTTCAGGAAAGCTCAATGATTGTCATGGCATGGATGTGAAAGTGGAACCGTCAAAATGCTAAGGACAAAGGATTGGCTCAAGCTCAAAAGCTCAATACTCTTCATTTTATATTTCAGTGATCCAAGATCACATTGAGTCTTTAGGAAAAGCCAATACTATCAAGGAGGGATGAGGTGTTTCTTAATGAGCCTCTTGCTTCATGTGCTTAGTGATATGCTCCAAAACCCTCAACTATTTTTCCATATCCACATATGACCTAAACCCTAAGCCAAACTCGGTCCTACCGATTCTTCCTATCCGGCGCCACCGAGTTTCACTTGTCATTAGCCACTGCCAAACCCTAGCAATTCGGTTATACCGATAAGGATCTCGGTCTCACCGAGATGGGGTTGCAAACTCTCTGTTTCCCTTTCGTAACTTTTTGGTCCCACCGAAAGAGCGAATCGGTCCCACTGAGATTGCAATGTAAACTCAGTGTTTCCCCTTTGTAACTTTTCGGTCTCACCGAGTTCCACTCGGTCTCACCGAAAGAGCAAATCGGTCCCACCGAGTTTGCCTGACCAACTCTCTGGTTAGCTAGTTACCAAATTCGGTCTCACCGAGTTTGTGTAATCAGTCTCACCGAGATTACGTTATGCCCAAACCCTAACTGAATCGGTCCTACCGAGTTGCATGTCAGTCCCACCAAAATTCCTAACGGTCACTAGGTTTACTATTTCGGTCAGACCGAGTTTTTTGATTCGGTCCCACCGAGATTGGAAAACTGTGTAACGGTTGGATTTTATGTGGAGGCTATATATACCCCTCCACCTCCTTCTCATTTAGTGAGAGAGCCATCAGAACACACACACCATTCCAACTCATATGTTCTGAGAGAGAACCACCTACTCATGTGTTGAGACCAAGATATTCCATTCCTACCATATGAATCTTGATCTCTAGCCTTCCCAAGTTGCTTTCCACTCAAATCTTCTTTCCACCAAATCCAAATCCTATGAGAGAGAGAGTTGAGTGTTGGGGAGACTATCATTTAAAGCACAAGAGCAAGGAGTTCATTACCTACACACCATGTGTTACTTCTTGGAGAGTGGTGTCTCCTAGATTGGCTAGGTGTCACTTGGGAGCCTCTGACAAGATTGTGGAGTTGAACCAAGGAGTTTGTAAGGGCAAGGAGATCGCCTACTTCGTGAAGATCTACCGCTAGTGAGGCAAGTCCTTCGTGGGCGATGGCCATGGTGGGATAGACAAGGTTGCTTCTTCGTGGACCCTTTGTGGGTGGTTGCTTCTTCGTGGACCCTTCGTGGGTGGAGCCCTGTGTGGACTCGCGTAACCGTTGCCCTTGGGTGGAGCCCTGTGTGGACTCGCGTAACCGTTACCCTTCGTGGGTTGAAGTCTCCATCAACGTGGATGTAGGATAGCACCACCTATCCGAACCACGGGAAAAACATCCGTGTCTCCAATTGCGTTTGAATTCTCCAAACCCTTCCCTTTACATTCTTGCAAGTTGCATGCTTTACTTTCCGCTGCCAATATACTCTTTGCATGCTTGCTTGAATTGTGTGATGATTGCTTGACTTGTCCTAAAATAGCTAAAATCTGCCAAGAACTAAAATTGGGAAAAGGTTAAGTTTTTATTTGGTCAAGTAGTCTAATCACCCCCCTAGACATACTTTCGATCCTACAAGTGGTATCAGAGCTTTGGTCTCCATTTGCTTGATCTCCATAGCTTTTGGTGGTCATAGCCTTGGTTTCACAACCTAGGAGAGTATGGCGTCTAGCGAGGGAAATTATCACCGTAGAGGTCCTTACTTTGATGGTACTAATTTTGCTAGTTGGAAGCATAAAATGAAAATGCATATTCTTGGACATAACCCCGCCGTTTGGGCTATTGTGTGTGTTGGTTTGCAAGGTGACTTCTTTGATGGGAGAGAACCAAACCGTGAAGCTACCGCGGATGAGTTGAAGATGTTGCAATACAATGCTCAAGCTTGTGATATTCTCTTCAACGGATTGTTCCTCGAAGAATTCAACAAAATCAGCCGTCTTGAGAATGCAAAGGAAATTTGGGACACTTTGATTGATATGCACGAAGGTACTAACTCCGTCAAGGAATCCAAGTTGGATGTGCTTCAAAGCCAACTTGACAAGTTCAAGATGAAGGATGGTGAAGGTGTCGCTGAAATGTACTCTAGGCTTGCTCTCATCACAAATGAGATTGCCGGCTTAGGAAGTGAAGAGATGACCAATAGATTCATCATCAAGAAGATTCTAAGAGCCTTGGATGGAAAATATGATACCGTGTGCACATTAATCCAAATGATGCCCAATTACAAAGATCTCAAGCCAACGGAGGTGATTGGAAGAATTGTTGCTCATGAGATGTCACTTAAGGATAAAGAGGAACTTCACAACAAATCAAGTGGTGCCTATAAAGCCTCATGTGAAGCCCCTACATCATCAAGTGAGAAACAAGACTTCAATGAAGAATTGAGCTTAATGGTGAAGAACTTCAACAAGTTCTACAAGAGTAGAAGCAAAGATAGAAGCTCCAAGTCAAGGTCCTACAATGACAAAAGATCTTCTAGTCGAGAGCGAAACTGTTACAATTGTGGAAGACCCGGACACTATTCCAATGAGTGTACGGCTCCCTACAAGAGAAGAGAAGATTCTCCGAAAAGAAGAAGCAAAGGATCACCACCAAGAGAGAGAAGGAGTAGAGATGATCGTTATGAACGAAGATACTCACGGAGAAGCAAGGATTCGGAAAGGAAGGAAAAATCATCAAGGAGCTACACAAGACGAAGACATCAAGCTCATGTTGGTGAATGGGTATCCGACTCCGACAGCACTCCGAGAGAAGTTATCACTCCGACTCCGAAGATACTCAAGATGAAGGTGTTGCCGGTCTAGCACTTGTGTCAACCAACTCCTATGACATATTTGACTCACCAAATGAAGGAATTGGAAGATGCTTCATGGCCAAAGGTCCTAAGGTAACATACCCCGAGTATGTTGATTTCAATAGTGATGAAGATGACTTGTTAGGTGATGATTTGCTTGGTGACAACTCTAGTGATGAATACTATGATGAAAGACCAATTAATCATGCTAATCAAGATAAAACGAATGACAATGATAAGGAGAAGATTGAGGCTCTAACTAAAGAATTAAAAACTCTTAAGTTAGCTCATGACACTATCTTCGAAGATCATCGAGAACTTTTAAGGGCTCATGAGAAACTACGCTTTGAAAAGCTCAATCTTGAGCAAGAGCATGAGTTCTTAAAGGCAATCAATGATGATCTCCGCAAGAAAAGTTCTTCTTACATTGCCAAGCGTTTACTCTTATCCACTTACATGCCTCAAGTCAAGTCTAACAAGAAAGATTCTTCCTCTAGTAGTAACAATGATCATGCTAAATCCAATATTGTTGCTTCTAGTAGTTCTCTTGATTCCACTAATGATTCTCTTAGCCAAGTTACACTTGAGCAAGAAAATAGCTTATTAAAGGGAATTATAGAGAAAGGAGTGTACAAAAGCCTTGCCGGGAGTAAGCAATTCGAGGAAATTGTGCGCAAGCAAGGAATGCACCGGAAGAATCAAGGTGTTGGTTTTGAACGAAAGTTCAATGCCAATGGAGTTGAATGGGAATAAGATCAATACCCCAAGACAAAGTTTGTCCCTCAACAAGAGAAGTATACATCTTTCAAGGGGACACAAGCTCAAGATGATCTTCCACCACAAGACTACGAGCAAAAAGGCAAGGACAAGCTTCAAGAGGAAATTTATGCATTTGAAGAAGCTCCTAAGACCTTAGTCAAGTCGATTCCCAAGACTACTTCAAGTTCCACTTCATCAAGTACGACTACAACTCCAAGGATTCCCATCAAGATGATGTGGATCCAAAAGAAGAAGAACTAGAAAGTTCTTGAGGGTGACTCCGCCAACATACTTCACTCTTATCATTTTGGCAAGAACAAGTGCAATCAACTTCCACATCTTGAACTAGTTCAAGGAGTCACAAACCCTCTTATTGGTAAGACAAGGGACAAGGTAACCTAAAAGTTTTCATGGACATCATCTTTTGTGTGCATCACTCTATGTCTATGGATATCCTTGTTTGTTCCTTGTGGGACTAACCCATGTAGGTATTGAAAGTGCAATTCACTCAAATGGATAGCTCCAAGAGATCTACATCAACATTGATCATCCACATCTTCAATATCTACATGAAGTCATCATCGACAAAACCCAAGGTTAGTTCATCCCTCTTAGGGGGGATATCACATCTAGGGGGAGCTTTACTCTAAGACTTGAGCTAAAGCAACTCTAAAGATGTGAACACAACAATGCTTTATGTAAAAGTGGTAACCCCACTTGAGCTTAAACGATGAGTATGACCTATGATCAAGTGTTCTCACTTGACTCCTAAGTCAATATACTCATATATAGATGACCTAGTCATCGCAAATTGCTTGATAGATGCTAGAATTGGTTGTGCATGCCTTGCCACATATTTCATTTGCCATCTTATTGTGTGAGCATGCTGGTTGCATATTTTAATCATTTCAAGGACATCCACTTGTTGTTTTGATTGTTTGGTTTTATCTTCTTTTGCCAAGTGGATGGACAAGAATGCCTAAGAACCTCCTCTAGCTATCTATGCTTTTCTCGTCTCAAACTCTATTCATGCTGCATCACAAAATTTGATCAAGTCAGATTCGAACCACTCTGTGTGAGGAGCGCTCGGAGTCCCCGATTCGTCATAGACTTAAACTTCCAAAACCTCTTTATGATTCTCGGTCTGACCGATACTCCACTTTCGGTCCTACCGAGATCATTAAGTTGATCTAGGTTTTCGATCTCGGTGCAACCGATTTGAACTTTTCGGTCACACCGAGTTTCAGTAACTGCACGCAGTTATGAATCTCGGTGCCACCGAGTCGTTCCACTCGGTCACACCGACAGGGTCGGGCTATATATAGTCACGGGCAAAATTTGGAAATTTCTCCGAACCCCTTCGCCCGCGTGATAGCCTGCTCTACCCTCGTGGTCTCCGGATCGTCCTCCTCGCCGCCAGCAGCCTCAAGTCGCTGGTCTCCATCACCGTCAACGGAATTTCTGCCCCGCCGTTGCCGCCGTAGCAAGTCCCCGCCAAACTAGGGTATGGACTTGATCTCTGTGCTATTCCTCAATCTAATTCCTAGCACATTGTGATCATATTGTTTCTATCCACGTTTTATAAACTCCTATCCAGTCAAAACGCTCGTAGATTAGGTTTGATTCGAAAATTCTAGGCTTAGGTTTCCGCCGAAACCATCTCGGACCCACCGAGTTGAAAAACTCGGTCCCACCGATTGGGCTTATGCCATTGCACAAGTGAGACTCGGTCTGACCGAGAATTACTTATTGGTGTGACCGATTTTTGAACTCAGTGAAACCCTAGCAGTCTCGATGCCACCGAACTGTGACTCGGTCCTACCTAGTTCACTAGTTTAGGTTCCAAAACTGCTTCGGTATCACCGAGTTTGAAAGTCGGTAGATCCGAGATGATTTCAGTGGGAAACTAAAACTAGGTTTTTGAATTATTCTTTTGCAAAAATCTCTGCATTTTGTGATGCTCATCCACTCTATCTCCTCTATAATCTATTCACAGGGTCAGCAGTCAGTTTGCATCATGTCAGACCAAAGTGACAGCCAAAACTTGTCAGAGCAGCAAGTAGTGATGAGTGAGGGCACTAGTCCCTCAAGTTCCTCAGATGATGGCAGCAGGAGCACTCCTAGCAATCTGCCAAAGGTTGCCACGAGACAAAGGAAGAAGAAAACCTCAGATTCTGAAGATGAGGACTATGTGGCAGAGGAAGAGGCTACATCAAAGAGAGCTGAACCAGCAGCAGGCACAAAGCCAGGTCTGAAAATCAAAAGGCCAGCAGGCAGGCATCCCATGTCAAAGGCAAGAGCCTCAACTGAGAAGCCCACTTCCCAAGAGCCAGCTGGAGCTGAGGGCAAGAAAAGAAGGAGAAGGCGAGGAAGGAGAAAGCTACCAAGATGCCTACCCAAGAGGAGGCATCTGAATACTTCTTGAAGACCAAACAAGAGCAGCTCGGTTACTTGATTGCATCCACGCTGAGGATTGAGCAAAGTCTGGCCTCTCTCACTCAGAATCAGCAGAGCCTAGAGAGGATCATGGAACAGAAGTTCTATGACTTGGATGTCAAGGTAACAGAAGTTCAGTCTGCAGTGGAGCAGCTCCAGGAGGACATGCAGGAGAGGAGAGGCAGGACTACCACTCATACCTTTGCCAGAGTGCCACGAGGCCCGAGGTCATCTGCTGTGCCAGTTGCTGACACCAGAGCCACCACTTCAGCACCAGCTACAGCTTCAACTCCACCAGCTCCAGCATCTACTTCAGCTCCAACTCCAGCGACTACTTCAGCATCTACCGAAGCCTTCGTCCTTGGAGTGATCCGGACTCCACCACCACCTGAAGATCAAGCCTGAGCGTCGACTTAGCACTATGCATTTTCTAGGAACTTTTTGGTAACTTGTTGCCAAAGGGGGAGAAGATGTATAGATCATAGGCTTCGAGAGAGAGAGTGTTACTTTTCTCTCTTGCTTTATTTGGTGGTTTTTCAAACTTTGTTTGCTTGTGTGTGAGATACTACGTCCTTATGTTTGTGAGACATCGATGATCATGTGTTTGATCATAAGCTACACTTAATGTTTGCTTAATGCTTGCTTAAATATTATCATTCTATCTATCATTTGTGATCATTCACTATTCTTGGTGATGAGTGCATGTATTTCATTCTTATCATGTTTGAGCGCTCCACCAAGATGTATGTGACATGGAAGAGTAACCCATAATTCTAATTCTTTGTGCATTTGCAGTCCAAAGCAAATTTTAAATATGCACAAATTTAGGGGGAGCTCTTACTTATCACATACTTCTCAAAGCGACAATATATTTCATGCTTATTATCATTTGTTGAAGCTTTGATCTATATGTTGTCATCAATTACCAAAAAGGGGGAGATTGAAAGTGCAACTATCCCTAGGTGGTTTTGGTAATTCATAACAATATATAGCTCATTGAGCTAATGCTATTCCAAGATGATTATTTCAGGAAAGCTCAATGATTGGCATGGCATGGATGTGAAAGTGGAACCCTCAAAATGCTAAGGACAAAGGATTGGCTCAAGCTCAAAAGCTCAAGACTCTTAATTTTATATTTCAGTGATCCAAGATCACATTGAGTCTTTAGGAAAAGCCAATACTATCAAGGAGGGATGAGGTGTTGCTTAATGAGCCTCTTACTTCATGTGCTTAGTGATATGCTCCAAAACCCTCAACTATTTTTCCATATCCACATATGACCTAAACCCTAAGCCAAACTCGGTCCTACCGATTCTTCCTATCCGGCGCCACCGAGTTTCACTTGTCATTAGCCACTGCCAAACCCTAGCAATTCGGTTCTACCGATAAGGATCTCGGTCTCACCGAGATGGGGTTGCAAACTCTCTGTTTCCCTTTCGTAACTTTTCGGTCCCACCGAAAGAGCGAATCGGTCCCAGCGAGATTGCAATGTAAACTCAGTGTTTCCCCTTTGTAACTTTTCGGTCTCACCGAGTTCCACTTGGTCTCACCGAAAGGGCAAATCGGTCCCACCGAGTTTGCCTGACCAACTCTCTGGTTAGCTAGTTACCAAATTCGGTCTCACCGAGTTTGTGTAATCGGTCTCACCGATATTAGTTATGCCCAAACCCTAACCGAATCGGTCCTACCAAGTTGCATGTCAGTCCCACCAAAATTCCTAACGGTCACTAGGTTTACTATTTCGGTCAGACTGAGTTTTTTGATTCGGTCCCACCGAGATTGGAAAACTGTGTAACGGTTGGATTTTGTGTGGAGGCTATATATACCCCTCCACCTCCTTCTCATTCAGTGAGAGAGCCATCAGAACACACACACCATTCCAACTCATATGTTCTGAGAGAGAACCACCTACTCATGTGTTGAGACCAAGATATTCCATTCCTACCATATGAATCTTGATCTCTAGCCTTCCCAAGTTGCTTTCCACTCAAATCTTCTTTCCACCAAATCCAAATCCTATGAGAGAGAGAGTTGAGTGTTGGGGAGACTATCGTTTGAAGCACAAGAGCAAGGAGTTCATTACCTACACACCATTTGTTACTTCTTGGAGAGTGGTGTCTCCTAGATTGGCTAGGTGTCACTTGGGAGCCTCTGACAAGATTGTGGAGTTGAACCAAGGAGTTTGTAAGGGCAAGGAGATCGCCTACTTCGTGAAGATCTACCGCTAGTGAGGCAAGTCCTTCGTGGGCGATGGCCATGGTGGGATAGACAAGGTTGCTTCTTCGTGGACCCTTTGTGGGTGGTTGCTTCTTCGTGGACCCTTCGTGGGTGGAGCCCTGTGTGGACTCGTGCAACCGTTGCCCTTGGGTGGAGCCCTGTGTGGACTCGCGCAACCGTTACCCTTCGTGGGTTGAAGTCTCCATCAACGTGGATGTAGGATAGCACCACCTATCCGAACCACGGGAAAAGCATCCGAATCTCCAATTGCGTTTGAAATCTCCAAACCCTTCCCTTTACATTCTTGCAAGTTGCATGCTTTACTTTCCGCTGCCAATATACTCTTTGCATGCTTGCTTGAATTGTGTGATGATTGCTTGACTTGTCCTAAAATAGCTAAAATCTGCCAAGAACTAAAATTGGGAAAAGGTTAAGTTTTTATTTGGTCAAGTAGTCTAATCACCCCCCTCTAGACATACTTTCGATCCTACACAAGGGCGAAGCGCCGCGGGCCCTAACAGCCTGCGGCCTTAGGCGCCGCATGGCGGTTGATGGGACGTGGGCATCTCCACTTCCCCACGATGCGTCGGTGATCGCGCGAGTTGGACAAGTCCCTGCATGCAGATCGTGTCATGATTACCTGTGATCGTGGAGGCCGGCGGTTGGCCTTCGCCGGCTATAAGTACAGAGCTGTGCGTGCCCTTCCAGTCCATTCCTCCTCGCTTCTCCTTCTTCTTCATGGCCCCGTCAAAGAGATTTTCGGCCGCCGAGAAGGGGAAGTCTTGCCGGGTTGAGCCCGCCTCTGCCCCACCCAAGCGTGGCAGAGGGCGCCCTCGCAAGCATCCTGTGGCCACCGCGGTGGCTCCCCGCGGCCGTGGTGGTGATCTTCAGCACAATGACAGGCGGGTTGCTACAGCTGGAGGGTGCACCCCTGCTGCACGTCCCCCCAGGCCGCGCGTTCGTGCTGTTGAAGCGCTGTCGAAGTTCATCGTGTGGTCGGCGGAGCCAGCCAGCACCCGGCTCCCGCTTCCTCGCTCCCTCCTGGGCGAGCTCCCGGCCGGTGCCCCGGGCGGCCTCTAGCTCCAAGCCGACGGCTGCTGCAGCCGGGCCTCATGGGTTTCCCTGGAGGTCTCCACAGTCGGGAATCTGTCCCTGGCCCGCGGTTGGCAGACATTTGCCCGTGCGCGTGGCCTGGGTCACCGGTGCACCCTGCACTTCAAGTTCGATGGCGACGCCACCCTCTACGTGAGGGTGTTTGGGGAAGATGGTCACCGCGCGGGGTGCTGCCCCGAGGGCAACGACCGCGGCTGGGAACCCAGCTCCGGTGATGATGGAGGGAGCAGCGCTCGTGCGGCGGGCGGCGCTCGGAGTTCCTCAAGCTTCTCTGGTTCTTCTTCAGACGGCGACTCCTCTAGCGGCGGCCGCGATTAGCCCCCATGCCGCCGCGCCCTGGTGAGGCGCGAGAGGGAGTCCTCCTGAGCTCCGGAGGCAGCTCATGTCTTCCTCACGGGCCGGTGCGAGGCGAGCCACGCCGGATTTGTTCTTCCTTTCCCCTTTTCCCTGTGTAATAAAGACAATAGTGCGGAGCCCCGTGGGGGCGTGTTTGGGTTATTGCTGTTAATCATCGTTTTGCTTTCGTTACCGTTCCTTTCGGCTGTGTGCTTGAGCGTGGATAGTTCCCGACCCCGGCCGTGGGGGGCGACCGACCCAGGCCCTTTGTTTGTGTCGCGATGCCCGTGGGGCACGGACTGGAGGGGTGCTCCTGTAAGGGGCCCGGGTCGCGAACCTTTTGAACGACTAGGATAGGAACGCTCGCGAGGGCGCTCAGCTTTCCCCCTCGCGAGGCCTTGCGTAAGAGAAATCAAGGCAGGAGAGCGAAAACCCGAAGAACCGCAAGCCAAAGACGGCGACAACTTCAATAAAACTTCAAATGAGAAGGAACAAGCCAACTGCGGAAAGCAAATGAAAAGCCGCGTCCAGCACCTAGTCTAGTCTTCGACGTCTTCTCACCAGCGCGGACCTAAGTGCTGCCACTGGGCGTGGGAGGGAGCCCCAGGGCCTGAGGTCGGCACTCCTGAGACTCCGGGGCGTGTACAGCCTCAACTCATTATTACGTGAGAGTGTCACGGGCGGCGAGCTTCACAGGCGTTGGCCTTCTTCACAGGCTCCGGGCCTTTTCCAAAACGCGATAGCTTCACAGGCACTCGCCTTGCTTCACAGGCTCTGGGCCTTTTCCAAAGCGCGATAGCTTCACAGGCACTTGCCTTGCTTCACAGGCTCTGGGCCTTTTCCAAAACGCGATAGCTTCACATGCACTCACCTTGCTTCACAGGCTCTAGGCCTTTTCCAAGACGCGATAGCTTCACAGGCACTCGCCTTGCTTCACAGGCTCTGGGCCTTTTCCAAAACGCGATAGCTTCACAGGCACTCGCCTTGCTTCACAGGCTCTGGGTCCAAAACGCGATAGCTTCACAAGCACTCACCTTGCTTCACAGGCTCTGGGCCTTTTCCAAAACGCGATAGATTCATAGGCACTCGCCTTGCTTCACAGGCTCTAGGCCTTTTCAGGGGTAGAACCTCCGGAGGTGCTGGATGTTCCATGCGTTCTGGATCGGCACTCCCTCTTGAGTCTCCAAGCGCGCGGAGCCGGGCCTGGAAACATGAACAACCTTGAACGGGCCCTCCCACATGGGGGAGAGCTTGTGCAGTCCCTCCCTGGAGAGGACCCGCCTGAGCACGAGGTCTCCTACCTCAAGAGTCCTGGGGCGGATGTTGCGGCGGTGATATCGCCGCAGCGCTTGCTGATACCTCGCCGCTCGCAGCGCGGCCTCCCGGCGTCGTTCCTCCCCCAACACAAGGTCCATCCCCCGCATGGTGTCCTGCTGCGCCTCGTCGAACGCCAGGACCCACGCGGAGCGACGTCTGACCTCGTGAGGGAGGACCGCTTCCACTCCGTAGACCAAGAAGAACGGGGTCTCTCCAGTCGGTTTGGTCGCGGTGGTGCGGATAGACCACAACACGGACTGAAGCTCGTCGTACCAACCTCTGCCATAGGCCTCCAGCTTCTTCTTGAACGTCCTGGTCTTGAGGCCCCTCAGGACCTCTGCGTTGGCTCGCTCGGCCTGGCCGTTGCTTCGGGGGTGCGCCACTGAGGCGTGGCAGATCTGTGTTCCAAGGTTAGCACAGTATGTTTTGAAGAGGTTACTAGTGAACTGCTAACCGTTGTCTGTGATGATGCGATTCGGCACACCGAACCGGCTTACGATGCCCTTGATGAACTTGACCGCGGAGCCCGCAGGGATGGTGCGGTCAGCCTCCACTTCAGCCCACTTGGTTAATTTGTCCACGACAACGTAGAGGTAGCGATAGCCCCCTGGCGCCCGAGGAAACGGGCCCAAGATGTCCAGCCCCCAGACTACGAATGGCCACGAAAGGGGAATAGTCTGCAAGCCTCCTGCTGGCTGATGGATCTGCTTGGTGTGGAACTGGCAGGCTTCACAAGCTTTCACTAGTTCCACGGCGTCATTGAGCGCGGTGGGCCAATTAAACCCACTGCGAAACGCCTTGCCGACGAGGGTCCGTGATGACGAATGATGTCCACAGTCTCCATCGTGTATATCTTCCAGTAGCTCCTTCCCTTGCTCCCTGGAGATGCAGCGCAGCGATACTTCGTTTGGTCGCTTCCGATAGAGCTCTCCGTCTCTGATGCAATATGCCGTGGCCTGGCGTGCCACTCGCTCCGCCTCCTCCTCCTTCTCCGGCAAGGCCCCTTGCGTCAAGTAGCTCCGGAGCTCCGTGATCCAACACCCCTCCTGAGGTTCCATCGCCAGGAGCAGGCGCACTCCTGAGGCCGGGCCGCAGGTCGGAGCTCCCGAGGCAGGTGGCTGGGGGAGCTCCTCCAAGGGCTGAGCTGTGTTTGACAGTGACGGCAGAGCTGAGGGCTTGAAGAGACGCTCCTACGCCAGGCTCCTGAGGTAACTGCCTGGACGCGCATTTGGCGATATCGTCGGCCTCCCGATTGGTGCCACGGGGTACATGCTGCAACTCCAACCCCCAGAATTGCTTCTCCATCCCGCGGACTTCCGCAAGGTAGGCTTCCATGTGCTCATCCTTCGGCTCGTACACCTTGTTGGAGAAGTTGACAAGGAGCTGCGAATCGCCCTTGATGGTGAGGCGTTTCACTCCCAGGGCAGCCGCGGCCTTCAAGCCGGCTATTAAACCTTCGTACTCTGCTATGTTGTTGGAGACCTTTTCGCCTTGCTGGAAATAGAGTTGCACGGTGTAGTAGAGCTTGTCTTGTGTGGGCGATATAAGCACCGCCCCAGCTCCAGCGCCATGCCTGGAGAATGCCCCGTCGAAGTACATGACCCAGACTTCTGGTGCCTCACTTCCCGGGGATAGGGACCGATCCTCATCGGCCTTGAGTCCTGGCGCCTCCGTCCACTCTGCCACAAAATCTGCCAACGCAGCTCCCTTGATGACTTTGGTCGTGCTGAATTCAAGCTGAAACGCTTGCAGCTCTATGTTCCACTCAGCGACCCTTCTAGCTGAATTAGGGCTCCTGAGCACTCTCTCCAGGGGGTACGACGAGATGACTCTGATGGGGTGACCCTGAAAATAGTGTCGCAGCTTGCGCGAAGCCACTAGTAGCGCGAGGAGGAGTTTCTGAGGCATAGGGTACCGTGCCCTTGCATCCCGCAGCACCGTGCTGACGAAGTACACTGGGTGCTCAACGAGGCGGGGTGCGTCGGTGCTGGTGGCTCCTTCCGGAGACCGTGGTGCCTCTTGAGGCAACAAGGCCTCCTGAGACTGGTCATTCGGAAGGGGGGCTTCTTTCGCCTTTGGTGCGTCCCTCTACGGCGGCTGATCCTCCTCAGCTGCGGTGGTGGTTTCTGTAGGCCTTCCTTGTTCCTGTTCTGCCTTGTCCTGGGCTGCTACGGTGGCTTTGACTCGGCGCTCCTCTCTGACTGCCACCAAGGCTGCGCTGGCGGAGTAAGGAGTGGCAGCGAGGTAAAGCACCAGGGGCTCCTGGGGGCGCGGTGCTACCATGACCGGTGGGCTGGTCAGGTATCTCTTGAGATCCTGGAATGCCTTGTCGGCCTCTTTGGTCCACTCGAAGGGCCCCTTTTTCTTCATTAGCTGGAAGAAGGGCAGGGCTCACTCTCCTAACTTGGAGATGAAGCGCCCTAGCGCGGTCACGTGCCCCGTGAGCTTTTGCATTTCTCTGAGGGTCTTTGGCGGGCTCATGCCTTCCACCGCCTTGACCTTCTCTGGGTTAGCCTCGATGCCCTAGTGAGACACGAGGAAACCCAAGAGCTTGCCCGAGGGGACTCCGAACACACACTTCTCTGGGTTGAGCCGTAGGTTCACTGCGTTGAGGCTCGCGAAGGTTTCCTCCAGATCCTGTATCAAGGTCCCGACCTCCCGAGATTTTACCACGATGTCATCGACGTAAGCTTCAACATTCTTCCCGAGCTGCGGGCCCAAGGCGATGTGCATCAGCCGCTGGAAGGTCGCCCCTGCGTTACGCAGCCCAAATGGCATGCACGTGTAGAAGTATACCCCACACGGGGTCAGGAAGGCCGTCTTCTCGACGTCTTCTACCGCCATCTTGATCTGGTGATACCCAGAGAAGGCATCTAGGAAGCATAACAGGTCGCATTCCGCAGTGGAATCGATGATCTGGTCAATGCGGGGGAGCGGGAACGGATCTTGCGGGCATGCTTTGTTGAGGTTGGTGAAGTCGACACACATATGCTCCTTCCCTCCCTTCTTTGGCACAACGACGGGGTTGGCCAACCAATCTGGGTATCGGACCTCGCGGATGACCCCAGCAGCCTCTAATTTGCGGGTCTCCTGGACGATGAAGGCCTGCTTTTTAGTGGATTGCCGCCTGGCCTTCTGCTTCACTGGGCGCACGTTGGGGCACACGTTGAGGTGGTGCTCGATTACACTTCTGGGGATCCCTGCCAACTGGTCCGGCTCCCAAGCGAACACCTTCTTGTTTGTGTGCAGGAACCTGACCAGGGCCTCCTCCTGCTCGGGTTTGAGGTGGGCGCCTATGGTAAAAGTGGCGTTGGTGGACCCGTCCTCATCGACGGGTATCTGCTTGGTTTCCGCCTTGTCTTGGGTGAACAACTGTTTCTTGTTGGCGGGCGCAGCCCCCTTGGCCTCGGGGGTCTCCAAGTCGGTGTGCTGTGCCGACACCGCCGTCTTGAAGGCGAGTTTGAGCGCCCACGGCGCGTCCCTGGTGTCCCGGTGCACAGTGAGGATACCGTTGCTCCCGGGTATCTTCATGAGGTTGTACGCCGGGTGCGTCGCGGCCATAAATTGGGCCAGCGTTGGGTAGCCAAGGATGGCGTTGTAGGGGAGGCCGATGGGGGCGATGTCGAAGTCGACTAGCTCCGTGCGGAAGTTGTCGTAGGTGCCGAAGGTCACTGGGAGCCAGATCTGCCCCAAGGAACTGGACGGCTTTCCCCCGACGCCTGAGAAGGGCCGGCTGGGTCGCAGCCGTTCCAGAGGTATGCGGAGGAGGATGAAGGCCTCGGCCGAGAGCACGCTGAGGCCCGCGCCGCCGTCAACGAGGGTCCTGGTGATGGCCACCTGGAAGATGGTGGGGGTGCACAACATGGGGAGTGTGCCGGAGCTGGCCGAGTTGGAGGGGTGGTCCTCCGAACTAAAGGTCAAGCCGAACTCGGGTGCCGTCCGATCCGAGGGAGCCCCCTGCCGCATGGAAGCGGCACTGACCCGGCGGATGAACGGCTTGACATGATGACTTGTGGGCGGCGCCTGCGAGCCACCTAGGAGGGCCGCGACGACCAGGGGTGTTGGTGTAGCACGGTGAGACGGCGCAGGAGAGCCCCCTGCAGCGTGGACGAGCTTGGCGACGCGATCGAGCCACTCCTCGTAGACGTCGTCGACGGGACGGTAGCGCAGGAGCTCGTTTGCCGCGAGGGGCACAGCTCGAGCCTCCATGGGTGCGCGGAGCGCGCGGGACGAAGAACCAGCGCGCGCGAGCGACGGAGTAGCAGTGTGGCCGTCTTGCCGCACGGAGGGATGCTGGGACGATGCTTGCTGCTCGCCCCCCGCCGGGCCGGTGGTGGCGTTGACGGCGGGTGATGGGGAACAATGAGGACGGCCGCCGATGGGCGCAGTCTGGGCGACGCGAGAAGCGATGGTGGCCTGGCGCTCGGCGCGAGCCCGATGTGCATCGGACATGGATGCGACGGTCGGAGGAGAGCGGGGTGGTGGACGACGAATTCCGGCGCACCCCTACCTGGCGCGCCAAATGTCGGATCTCGAGTTCCGCAGACCATTAAGGTTCGAACACTGGGGTGCGCATGGAGATTACGCCTTCTACCTCCCCGTCTCGCAAAGATCTAAAACCACTAAAAGAACTGCGCAAGAGACACAAGATTTATACTGGTTCGGGACACCGTTGTGGTGTAATACCCTACTCCAGTGTGTGGTTGGTGGATTGCCTCCTGGGGCTGGTGATGATGAACAATACAAGGAAGAACAGCCTTGCGAGGGTCTGTTCTTGGCTGGGGCAGTGAACTGCTAGGAGGAGTTCAGTCACCCTTCTCTCTCTCTCTCTCTCTCTCTCTCTCTCTCTCTCTCTCTCTCTCTCTCTCTCTTTCGTTCCCCTTTTCTACTTGAACCGAATGAATGAACCTAACCCCCCTGTCGTGTGGGTGGCTGGTCCTATTTATAGAGGCCCTGGTCCTCTTCCCAAATATCGAGCGGGAAGGGAGCCAACAATGGCGGGCTAATTTAAAGGGGAACAGCAAGCATCAACTATCCTGACAAAAGCAGTCTTCGCCTGCGCAAAGCTCTGGTGATGACGCCGTCCTGGGCTCCATGGTGACCTCCGTCTCGTAGTCCTCCTGGTCTTGGTCTTGTTGCACCGAAATGGGAACCTTTGCCTGATGCCTCGGTACTCCGCGGCTGCGCTTGCCCCCTTTGCACCAAACAGGAAAGAAGGACGCTGCGCGTGCTGGCGCCCGCCTGGCGCCCTGAGTCGTCATGGCTCGCATCACGGGCACCTCACGAGGTACTCCGCCTTGATCTCTCCGCCTCCTCACGAGCCAGCCTGACGAGGCCATGCCTGAGGAAGTTCCGTGTCGTCCGCCTCACGAGGCTTGGCCCCTCGCGAGGGTCTTGAGTCTTGTGCTGATGAAGATGGGCCATGCTGGGCCTCCCTTGAGCCACGCCGCAGGCCGCAGGCAGGCAAGTCTAGGGACCCCCGTTCCCAAAATGCCGACAGTGAATATGACATGCCTTCCTATTTTTGGTACACACTACATCTATGTGTTAACCTTGTTCTTACATGAAACTACCTCCCTTCTGTATCCTGCATCAATCACTTACGATGAGTCACCTTTATTCGTTGCATATTGCATATTATTTCTAGCCTGTTGCCATGTATTGCTTCTAATTTGGTCAAATACATTTGTTAGGGCACCCTTTTAATTTGGCAGAGTGATATTGGTTTAATCTTTCATATGGTTTCTAGCTTGCATCGATTCTAACAAGTTCAAGCACCTTGTGCTTAGTTTACACTTTATACATCATACATGTCAATATGTCACACCGTCCTGTTTTTCATACATATTCCATCCTCCTATCATGCGGCTGCCTTACATGAAAGAAGTGTTCGTCAGTATCATGCATCAATGAGTTCCGAAGAGCAAATTTTATTCCTTTTTCTTGTGGGTTTGACTTGACAAGGAAAAATCAAGAAAGAGAAAGGAAAAGAGTAAGGAAGGCGATGATGGTGGTCCTCTGCAGCAACGTAAACGGAGCATCTATACCGATTCTCCTTGTACTGATAGTGCATTACAAGGTCCAAGTCTCCGCTCCCCTACTCCACCATCCAAGGTGCTTGCTCTAACTTGGCAGTGTGATATCTGGTTGCATGTTGCATATGGTGTCTAGCTCGTATTGCTCCTAATTAGTGTAAACTACATCTACTTAGCTTACACATGATACATGTGACTATGACACGCTTTCCTGTTTTTGGTACATACTATATCTGTCTATCACACCATGTTCTTACATGAAACTACTCTTCTTGTGTATCCTCCATCAGTCACTTATGATGGGACACCTTTAAGTTGGCAGTGTGATATTGGTTTGCATCTTGAATATGATTTCTAGCATGTATTGCTTCTAGTTTGATGAACGCCACCTATGACGAGATTTAACTTGGCAGAGTGATATTGATTGCACCTTCCATATGGTGTCTTTTAGTGTTTCTAATTTGTTGAAGTGCCTTCTGCTTAGTTACCACATCATGGGTGTGAATATGTCAAGCCGTCCATTTTTTTGTACATATTCCATCCTCGTATCATGACTTTGCCTTTCATCAGAGTAGTGTTTGTCAGTATCATGCATGAATGAGTTCTGAAGAGCGAATGATATTCCTTTTTCTTGTCGGTATGACCTCACAATGCAAAACCAATAAAGCTGAAGGAAATTGGCAAGGCATTGGATGATGGTGGTCCTTCCGAGCAACTGAAACGGAGGTTCTCTACAGATTCTAATTTCTTGAAGTGCCTTCTGCTTAGTTACCACATCATAGGTGTGAATATGTCAAGCCGTCCATTTTTTTGTAGATATTCCATCCTCGTATCATGACTTTGCCTTTCATCAGAGTAGTGTTCGTCAGTATCATGCATGAATGAGTTCTGAAGAGCGAATGATATTCCTTTTTCTTGTCGGTATGACCTCACAATGCAAAATCAATAAAGCTGAAGGAAATTGGCAAGGCATTGGATGATGGTGGTCCTTCCGAGCAACTGAAACGGAGGTTCTCTATAGATTCTAATTTGTTTCTAATTTGTTGAAGTGCCTTCTGCTTAGTTACCACATCAAAGGTGTGAATATGTCAAGCCGTCCATTTTTTTGTACATATTCCATCCTCGTATCATGACTTTGCCTTTCATCAGAGTAGTGTTCGTCAGTATCATGCATGAATGAGTTCTGAAGAGCGAATGATATTCCTTTTTCTTGTCGGTATGACCTCACAATGCAAAATCAATAAAGCTGAAGGAAATTGTCAAGGCATTGGATGATGGTGGTCCTTCCGAGCAACTAAAATGGAGGTTCTCTACAGATTCTACTCCGCCATCCTCCCAACAAGATTCTCTAGACAACGCAAGGCTAGACAGTTAACGTAGCTGTGTAGATGATGAGCACATCTCCCCTACTCCACCATCACAGGTGCTTGCTCTAACTTGGCACTATTATATGTGGTTACATGTTGCGTATGATGTCTAGCTTGTATTGCTTCTAACTTTGTTGAATTGCATCTGCTTACTTTACACATAATGCCTGTGTATATGACATGTGTTCCTATTTCTAAATCAGACTACTATTCTTGCATATCCCACATCAGTTACTTATGATAAGGCACCTTTAAGTCACCATTGTGATATTGGTTGTGTCTTGCATATGATTTCTAGCATGTACTGCTTCTAATTTGTTGAAACGCCATACAGTTTGAACTTGGCAAAGTGATATTGGTTGCATCTTTCATATGGTGTCTAGCTTGTAGTGCTTCTAATTTGTTGAAATGCCTTCTGCTTAGTTACAACATCATAGGCATGAATATGTCACACCATCCTGTTTTTCATACATATTCCATCCTTGCATCATGTGTTTGCCTTTCATCCGAGTAGTGTTCGTCAGTATCATGCATGAGTGAGTTCTGAAGAGAGAATTTTATTCCTTTTTCTTATCGGTTTGACTTCACAATGCAAAATCATTACAGCTGAAGGAAATTAGTCCGGCAGTGGATGATGGTGGTCCTTCGGAGCAACTCAAATAGGGGGTCTCTACAGATTCTACTCTGCCATCCTCCAAACAAGATTCACAAGACAACACAAGGCTGGACAATCAACGTAGCTGTGTAGATGATGAGCACATCTCCCCTACTCCACCATCACAGGTGCTTGCTCTAACTTGACACTATTATACACTACAAAAAAAGACACATCCGTGACATTTTGGGCCGAACGAATTTTTTTTCTGTCATACATATGACACTTCTATGATGATAATTGTGACAAAACCCGGTATCATCATAGATGTGGTGGGCTCCTACTTCTATGACAAAAAAATCATGATAGAAAATGGGCTTTTCGTCCTGGACGGGCCGGAGACGCAGCTGCATGACATTCTTTGGGCCGTCCATGACGGAAAAAACCATGGTAGAAGCAAGGGGGAGGAAAATTTCGGGGAGTTCCCGGTTACGGTGGGAGGTCAGGGGCCGAGCGATGTGCGTTTCTCTCGTACACGTACGCGCATGTGTGTGAGGCGTTGGCTCTAACTGAACCCGAGCGAGGCGTTGGGCTCTAACTGAACCCAAGCGATTGCACCACAGGCTACGCGTTACTGAACCCGAGCAATCAATCGATGGCTGTTAACTGAACCCGATCGAGCGATTCCTTCACTACTACTGCGAACTAAAGCCGATCGATGGGATGAACAGTGAGCGTTGCGGGGGGGGGGGGGGGGTGGATGAACAGTGAGCGGTGGCGTTGACTTTGGATGAACAGGACCCCATGGTGTGGTGGAGGGCTGGATGAACAGTAGACGGTGGAAGGGTGCCCGTGGAGGGGTGGATGAACAGGACCCCGTTGTGTGGAGGGCTGGATGAATAGTAGACGGTGGAGGGGTGGTTGAACAAGACCCCGTGGTGTGGAGGGCTGGATGAACAGTAGACGATGGAGGGGTGCCCGTGGAGGGGTGGTTGAACAGGACCCCGTGGTGTGGAGGGCTGGATGAACAGTAGACGGTGGAGGGGTGGTTGAACAGTAGCCGGTGGAGTAGCGCACGGTGGAGGCTAGATGTACAAGAGCCCGTGGAGGCTGGATGAACAGGAGCCCGTGGAGGCTAGAGGAGGTCGATAGTGGAGATGAACAGTATCCCGTGGAGTCTCGTTTTGCGGTACGCCACACCCCTCCCGATGAACAGGACCCCCGTTTCGACCGTAGCGCTCCAACAAAAGTCCGTTTCCTTCGTTTTGCGGTATGCCACACCCCTCCCGATCAACAGGACCGCCGTTTCGACCGTAGGAGGTCCGTTTCCTCTGTTTTGCGGTACGCCACACCCCTCCCAATGAACAGGATCCCGTTTCGAACGTGGCCGGTCGAACACAAGGCCGTTTCCTCCATTCTGCGGTACGCCAGGCCTCGTTTCCATCGCCTGTTCCGTCCAAGCCCTCCTGATGAACACGACGCATTTCGTTGCCTCCCCATGAACACGACGCATTCCGTTGCCTCCCGATGAACACGACGCATTTTGTTGCCTCCCGATGAACACAACGACGATGTTGTTTCTCTGTTTCGACCCAGCCATGTACACGAGCCCTGGCTGTATGTATGCGCGAGTAGGCGTTTGAGACCCTGCCCGTATGTACACATACGTGGCCATATTTTCTTTCTTCCACCCTGACTGTTGTACGTACGTGTACATGCTATGTGCATGCCTCTATTACGACACGTGCACGCCTCTACTATGACACGTGCGCGCCTCTACTACGACACGTGCGCGCCTCTACATCGACCAGTATGTACGTACACGTTCGACCAGGTGGGTCCCGACTGTCAGGCACTTCCTTGCCTGCGAAGATGTAGCTGGTGGGTCCCAGCAGTCAGGGGGCGAATCGTTTTTTTGCCCGGACGCACTTCCTTGCGTGCGAAGGTGTAGCTGGTGGGTCCCAGGAGTCGGGGGCCTGGTGGGTCCCAGCAGTCAGGGGGCGAATCGTTTTTTTTGGACGCACTTCCTTGCGTGCGAAGATGTAGCTCATGGGTCCCAGCAGTCTCAGGGGGCGAATCATTTTTTTCGCAAAATACGGTGGCCCGTCCGATGGGTCCCCGCTGTCAGGTGGAGTAATAATTATTTTACGCGTAATAAGGAGGCACTTCCTTGCGGCTGCCGGTGACCCAGCTATCAGCCTCTCCACGTACAGTACTCTTCCGATGGAAGTCGGTCGTTGACCACGTTGACCACGCCGCGCCGAGAGCACCAGGGCGGCGGTCTGGACGACGACGAGGCCTAGGAAGGGGACGACGCGGAGCCGGGGAAGACGCAGCAGTGGAAGCCCGCGCGGAGAGGAGTACGAGGGTTCACTGGTTCGGCTGCGGTGTGAGGCTGCCATCGCTGCAGAATAACAGGGGGTGTGGGTGAGTAGAGGGATGGCCTGGCCAGCGGTGGGAGTAGTACGGGGCGGTGAGGCCTCTGTGGCATCACAGCCGGCCACGGGAGGCAGGAGCACGCGACACGACCGGCGCTGCGTTGGGCAGCTAGAGCAAGAAGACCAGAGGTTGAAGAAGCACTACGGCCGTTGGATGGACATCATACGATCACTGCAGCTAGAATCGTTTATATTGACTAAGTTGACAAAGCCCTTGGTCCGCGTCAACTTAGTAGGCACACAACTCAGATTTGGCAGAGAAGATATAGCTCATTTGCAATTTGTAAGAATGTACAACCCATTTTTTAATTCTAATGGAATTTACTACAGCCCATTTACAGTTTGTTAAAAGTACATCCCAACTTCTAGCTAGGACAATGATTAATAATTTCAAACAACCTCTCAAAACAGAATTCAAAAAAAATTCCCACATATTGATGGGATCCGAAATATTTTTATCTGAAATTTTTAGTCAGGTTAAATATAATTTCAAAATAAAGTTGTATTACGTTAAAATCCAACGAAATATTGTGCGCGCAACAAGTAATGAAATTAAAATTTTCAAATTTCAAAAATAATATACTTTTTAAACTAATTACGTGTTTGGTGCATAGTAACTGTCCAGTTATTATAATTACATCCCATTTATTATTTCTTAAAGTCCATTTTCTTGTTAAGCCTAATGCATACCTCCAAGGAAAGTTTGCAGCCCAGCGGGACGGAGAATAACAAGTTGACCCGGATATTGTGTACAACTATCGGCCCAGTTGCATTGCTGATGTTGAAAAAAGCTATTTTTTATACACACATTTAAATTTTTTTGTATAGATAAGGAACATTTTTATACACACATTTAACAATTTTTAAATACATGATTAATACTTTTTAAAACATATTTTTAGTCAACAATGGGCCCACAGCAAGCGGAGGAGGTCACAATACACATATTTTTTAAATACATGATTAACACTTTTGCAAAAACAATTAGCCCACAACGAGCCAATTAGCTCCAGTCGGCAGTCGGCCAGCTGTAGGCCGACTGCTGGCCTAACTAAAAGCTGTCACGAGCAAATAAATAATTCAACGGGTCCCACTTGTGCATGTGTGCGTGTGTGTGTGTGTGAGAGAGAGAGAGACCCATCGACCGATGCTCGTAAATACATCTTTCAGCCATATGCATTACTAATGCTCAGTAAAAACTTATATAGTTGACACAATCATGTAGAACATCATAGCACACTGAACTTGCATACAAAAATTTCATGCAGGCGGCACAATCAGGATGGAAGCAGTAGATCGCTACAGGAAGGGCTATGTTGAAACCAACAAATTCGTACATAACGGTTCATCGCCTTTATCAATGACGGGGAAATATCTTGAATGTTGTGCAAAGAAAACAGACAAACAACACAATAAGTTCTCCTAGCACATTAAGTTGACGTACAACCCTTTCTAAAAAAAGTTCAGGTACAAAATTAGTATCTGACAATCAAATGTACTGGCATATCAGTGCTTCACACCCATAGCTCGGATTTAACTAGTATCTGACATGATTCAGTTGTTACCTCAAATTAGAGCACATCCAGGCAGCCAGCCTTGCCTCTTCTCCCAAAGAAGCAGTGGCCTCCGCCACGCGATGGAGTAGGCCTTGTGCCATCCATCGTTCCGAGCAACACGGGGAAAGTGTGATGTTGACTCCTGTAATGGACGTCGTCGACGGACCCTGGCACCAGCGGCGGCGGTAGGACTTCGGTTAATGGATTGACCACTTCTTCGACATGCACGAACACTCGATACAGGTACATCCCTAACATGGTCCGCGTCGGCCTTGGTGGCAACGAATAGTACAACCCCGGTTCCTGCACCGGTATCTCAACACCAATCACCTTCGGTATGGTGGACGGCTTCTTCATCCATGACATAACCGTCAGAGTCCAGCTGTCTGGAGGAACAAACATACTTACGAGCTCACCTCCAAGGTCGTTGATAAGCTCGTTCATGGACTCGCTGTTCCAAGCACGTCGACGCATGCCGTGGAAGGTAAGCTTTGTTAAAAACTCAAGCTCAGAGGGCACCGAGCCCCATCCTGGGTGCCACCGATCAAAGCTCACCAGCGCGCATCGCAGAACAAACGCCAGGAAGATTCGAACACACGACTGCAGTCGAAAGTTGTCCGGAACCTGACGAAGAAATCAGCCGGTGGCGGACAGACTTCGACGAGCAAGTTACTTATTTGGACGCCGTGCACAATGCCAAGAGCTTTGACAAGGTCATCCGGCGAGACGGGAGGCCGGTCGCCGTTGATGGTTACCATCAGCACTTTGCCGGCAAACTAGTTGTCAAGCGCCGCCATGCCACTGTTGAGCGACAGCATGTAGCGACCGAAGGCAGGACGGACCTCAGGATCTCCGGCTCGGAGATCCGCGTTGACCGGCGACATGATAGTGCGCTTGAGTACAGAGAGTACAGGAGGGGGATTTGGGGGAACTGGAGTAGGAATCGAGATTCCAGAGGTGGGGGAGGGGCGGGAGACTGCGGATGAAAAGGTAGCATGAATTTCGAGCACGCGCCAATATGCTCTCGGCGCGCAGCGCACGAAAACACCGGTGGCACCCACATGTTGGCCTAAGAGTCCTTATTCATTCTTTTTTGGAGAGCCCGGACTTTTTTTCCAGGATCTTTTGAGAGCCCGGCCTGAGAGTCATAATTGACCTGTTTGGCATTGCGTTACTACTCGGCCCATATTCAACGACACCTCACTGGCCCAAACAAGTGTACATCATCGAAAAGACACTGATCTCAAAATATATAACATGGAAAAAGGACATATACTCTGAACACTGGAGAATGGTGATGCCCTCATTTAGCCCACCAGTAGTTCGAGACAATAAACAGTTCGAAACAACGATATATACAACATTCAAACACTGACTAGTGACTACCACTGACATAAACAGCAAGACATGATAGTTCATAAGAAGTCTTGCTACACCACCAAAACGCACCCATCTGTAGCGCTCAGACTCTCATGATCCAGACGAGAATGACATTCTAAACAGAAGCAACTATTACACAGTAAGAGTGACATAGATGAGGATGACCAAATGACAAGGAATATGCACAACAAAAGAAAGAACTACCCATCCAAAACCAGCAACGAAGACAACAGTCATTCGAAGAGATGATCCAAGACCATCATAATTTGCAGCCCCGCTTCAGCGACCAGTGATCCGGAGACACCAGTACTCCACCCTTTCGATGCAACAACCCAATTACCTATCAACCTGAAGGCTCGAACCACATCACTGCCTGTCGTAATTGAGACATCCAATGATCAAAGTTAATCCGGATGCCTTTGTCATTCTCGCCGTCTTTTGGCTGCATGCTGTATCGTTGACAATCAGGGGAGTTTGCTCCCAAACTCCTAGGGCTCGCCATGTAGACACCGTTTTCCATAGCAAACAGAGCCTCTCTGCCATCAAGGTCCTTGCCAACGGTGATCTCTTGGTTAATTGGATAATTGAGTCTGACAAACATAGAGTGTGAACCAAGGCTGTTTACCCGCCTCCAATTAAAAAACCCTAAGGGCCCCAACAAGCTGGTATCTTGCTCATAGACGTAACAACCACTGTCCGGATACTCACGTATTACACGGTGCTTGTATACAGTGGGGTTTTTGAAATATAACTTTTCCGGCTCATGTGTCTGAATGATCATCAGTCTTTTGCCGTCGTCTGATCGAGCGAGGAACCAGTTGTGCTTCCCTGTTTTTGGCAAAGGTGGTGTGATTACAAAGGGCAGTAACTGTAGGGACACTGTATCATATCAAAAAGGACATGCATTGTTAATGTAAGATCAGCATTGTTCAGAGTATGAGTAGGATAATGCAAGAAACAACATTGATATGTCCCTATTGGAGCTGGGAGGAAAATACAGGGAAATGTATACTGGGATCGAAAATATAGAAGTGCCATGCATGGTTATACTCATGTTATCTCGCAATCGATTCTTCACAGGAAACTACCATGTCATGCATGTTATGTAATCATGTTCTATCCTCACAAACAAATTCTTCAAGGTAACTAACGGACCATGCATTGTTATATACTCGTGTTCTGTGGGCAAATTTTTTGTGAGGATATTATTCTAGCCATTGATTGCTGAAGGGCGAATATAGGTATGTACACATGGTAAGCATTGCAAGATTTCACTACTTCCAAATATAGAGTTCTCCATATGCACATTTACTTCCCTAATGTATGGTTAGATGAAACCAATAGTGTGGTGAATGTTTCTACATCATGAAAATGAGGAAACTAACATGACCATTGATACACACTCATATTTAGTAGTAGTATATAGATTACTGTAAAATAAGGATAATATCCATATATTCCTAACCGTTTGATTATTCAGGGTACAAATTGGCTGTAATGACATGGTCACAATTGCATGAATTAACTCATTCCAAATATAGCTGATTTACGGCGTCTCCAATACATTGCCATAGTTCTACTCAAATTCTGCTCAAACAGAGATATGCCAATCATCACAAAAAGTTCAAACAGTGTCATGGCGTCATCATTAACATGAGAGGAAACAACTTACACGAGCCGTCCCAGCAATACGTGGTGCCATCTGCTTTGTCGATCATGTAGATGATGCCATTGTGTTAAATAGCATCATAGAAGTGTGTATCAACTTTGACGATGATCCACTGCGAGCCGAGTTGTCTCCAGCTAAAGAAGTCATCGGCGTAAAGATAGGCGAGTCCGCGGTCGAACAAGGCAATTAGCTTGAAGTCTGCGTAATTCGCATGTCGTGTGGGCACTTGGCAGATTACAATCTTCTGCAAAACAAGGTCCGTCCAACTAACGTAGTAATCTAGATGACTTGGACCACGATGGTAATACTCTATGTAATCCAACGGAGGAAGGATAATCTCATGGGAGGTATGGAAGTTCATGAGCACCAACTTTTTACCATCTTCTCTGAAGGCAGCCATCCAGTGGGAGCTCATGCCGACCCAGTACATACCTGCCAAGAAGTTTCGGGCGATGGTGATCGGATCGATGTCGAGGGAAATGATGTACGGCGACCCACCTGCAAAGGAGTTTCAGCTAATGGAGATTGGATTGAAGTCGAGGGGCATCATGCACGCCTCCGTATCATGGTGAGACAATCTCGCAAGACCAGATAGCAGCAAGCAGGGTGTCTTGAAAAGCTTAGGCCTCGCTTCGACAATGGCCGTGTGCATGTCCCTCAAGCATGCAGCCAGCCGCAGGGCGCTCAACATATCCATACACAAACAACAAAGGTCGAGGATGTCACTGGGGAGATTGCTCCAATCGCGGCTCATATGGATGCTGCACGGTTCGCGTTCGGCCATGGTGGAGTTTGGAAGGGGGCTTGATTTATGGGGGAGAAGTATGTCGGTGCTGGAGCGGCTAGCGAGGGAATAGTGGTACTGGGGGAGGCGAGTGAGGTGACGGTACACAGGGGCACAGTGAGATGGAGACGGAGAAGGAGATGGAGATGGAGTGGTGCTATGGGAGCGGAGAGGGAGATGAGGCGAGGCGCCAATGTGCTGTACAGCGGCGGTGACAGACTGCACTGTGCACAGGGTGAGGCTGACTTTGGTAACCCGAACACGCCGCCTGGACTAGTGTCAGGCACAGGGTGTTGTCACTTCACTGTGAGGACCAGATGAATAGTATTTTGACCATCAAGTGTACCACAGTTGTACTATTAATACTACTACTAGTAGGTACATGAGTACTCCAGTATTGTATAGCGTAAATAGGTCTCCCGTGCTAGCATGCCTGTTCACTTCATCCTTCAGGTATCATCCATATTGTGAGCAGAACCAAATTCTCGTGCATGCCCAATCAACGTTCTGTCGCGATGCATGCAGTGGTCGTTCTGGTGCATCAAGGATGGCATGCAGATCGTTCCACACTTGAGAAGAGGAAAAAATGGAAAGGTAGAATGCGGCAGCAGAGGAAGAGAACGCTCGCTAATGAGGCTGGGAGGGGATCGAGCAGGAAGATAATGCTCCACGCCTAAATGTTTTGGGAAAACCTGATTTTCATAAGGTGACTTATACTCACTGATATGTCTCCATCGTATCTACTTTTCCAAACACTTTTGCCCTTGTTCTGGACTCTAACTTGTATGATTTGAATGGAACTAACCTGGACTGACGCTATTTTCAGCATAATTACCTTGGTGTTGTTTTCTGTGCAGAAAGCAAATATTCTCGGAAAGTCGTGAAACTCCACGGAATACCTTAGAAAAAATAATAAAAAATCCTCGCCAAATATGAAGACCAAGGGGCCCACACCCTTTCCATGAGGGTGGGGGGCGCCCCCACCTAGGGCACGCCCCCTACCTCGTGGCCCCCCTGTTGACCCTCCGACGCCAACTCCAACTCTATATATTTGCTTTCGGAGAGAAAAAACAAGGGAGAAGAAATCATCATGTTTTACGATACGAAGCCGCCACCAAGCCCTAAAACCTCTCGGTAGGGCTGATCTGGAGTCCGTTCGGGGCTCCGGAGAGGGGGATTTGTCACCGTCGTCATCATCAACCATCCTCCATCACCAATTTCATGATGCTCACCGCCGTGCGTGAGTAATTGCATCATAGGCTTGCTGGATGGTGATGGGTTGGATGAGATTTATCATGTAATCGAGTTAGTTTTGTTAGGGTTTGATCCCTAGTATCCATTATGTTCTGAGATTGATGTTGCTATGACTATGCTGTGCTTAATGCTTGTCACTAGGGCCCGAGTGCCATGATTTCAGATATGAACCTATTATGCTTTCATGAATATATGTGAGTTCTTGATCCTATCTTGCAAGTCTATAGTCACCTACTATGTGTTATGATCCGGCAACCTCGAAGTGACAATAATCGGGACCACTCCCGGTGATGACCATAGTTTGAGGAGTTCATGTATTCACTATGTGCTAATGCTTTGTTCCGGTTCTCTATTAAAAGGAGGCCTTAATATCCCTTAGTTTCCATAGGACCCCACTGCCACGGGAGGGTAGGACAAAAGATGTCATACAAGTTCTTTTCCATAAGCGCGTATGACTATATATAGAATACATGCCTACATTACATTGATGAATTGGAGCTAGTTCTGTGTCACCCTATGTTATGACTATTACATGATGAACCGCATCTGGCATAATTATCCATCACTGATCCAATGCCTACGAGTTTTCCATATACTGGTTTACGCTTATTTACTTTCCCGCTGTTACTGTTACAATCACTACAAAATACCAAAAACATTACTTTTGCTGTCTTTACTTTTGTTGCCGTTACCACCACTATCATATTACTGTGCTACTAAACACTTTGCTGCAGATACTAAGTTTCCAGGTGTGGTTGAATTGACAACTTAGCTGCTAATACTTGAGAATATTCTTTGGCTCCCCTTGTGTCGAATCAATAAATTTGGGTTCAATACTCTACCCTAAAAAACTGTTGCGATCCCCTATACTTGTGGGTTATCAATACCTTTTTCTGGCGCCGTTGCCAGGGAGCATAGCTCTATTCTTTGAGTCACTTGGGATTTATATCTGCTGGACACTATGAAGAACTTGAGAGATCCAAAAACCAAGATCTATCCCTCAACTACGAGGGGAGGTAGGGAATTGCCATCTATCTCTGCACTTGATTCACCTTCTGTTATGAGTAAGTTAGCGACACCTACATCTGCTTCTGCTATTCGTTCTGATATGTCGCATGTTATTGATGATGCCACTTCTACTATGCATGATACTTATGATGAAACTGCTTCTATGCCTGATACTGCTGTGCCCCTTAGTGAATTTCTTGAAGAACAAATTGCTAGGGCTAGAGAAAGAGAAATTGATGAAACTGAATACGATGATGATAGTGATGATGAAAATATGCCTGTTATTCCTAAAGGTTATCTTTTTGATAAAGATTCTTCTTTAGCTATTTTAGCCTGCAAAGATAGATATGAGCTTAAAAGGTTATTAATTAAGTGGAACAAAGAATCACTTAGAGATAAAATGAAACCCGATCCTGCTTTTGCTACTTCACCTATATGTGTTCCTGATAAAGATTATGAATTCTCTGTTGATCCTGATATAATTACTTTGGTTGAATCTGATCCGTTTTATGGCTATGAATCTGAAACTGTTGTGGCACATCTTACTAAGTTAAATGACATAGCTGCTTTGTTTACTAATATTGAGAGATCATGTTACCTCTATATACTCAAAATATTTCCGTTCTCATTAAAGGGTGATGTTAAGATATGGTTTAATTCTCTTGATCCTGGTTGTGTGCGTAGTCCCCAGGATATGATTTATTACTTCTCTTCTAAATATTTCCCTGCTCATTAGGAACAAGCTGCTTTGAGGAAAATATACAACTTTGTGCAAATTAAAGAAGAGAGTCTCCCACAAGCTTGGGGGAGGCTTCTCAAGTTACTTAATGCTTTGCCTGATCATCCTCTTAAGAAAACTGAAATACTTGATATCTTTTATAATGGACTAACCGATGCTTCCAGAGATTACCTGGATAGTTGTGCTGGTTCACTTTTCAGGGAAAGAACACCGGATGAAGCTGAAATTCTATTGAATAATATGTTGACAAATGAAAATAATTAGGCACCTCCTGAGCCAGCTCCTGCTCCAATTAATGATCCTATTCCTAAACCAACTCCGAAGAAGAGAGGTGTTCTATTTCTCAGTCCCGAAGATATGCAAGAGGCAAAGAAATCTATGAAAGAAAAAGGTATTAAAGCTGAAGACGTTAAGAATTTACCTCCTATTGAAGAAATACATGGTCTTAATATACCGTCTGTTGAAGAAACATATGATCTTAATTATTTATTTGAACCTCCCGATATCCCAACACAGGTAGTAAAGGTAAATTATCTCTATAGATTTGATGAAGGTGATATCCCTCACTATAAGGCTGCTAGGCAATGCTTTGATGAGTTTGATAATTTTATTGTCAAACAAGAAAATTTCAATGCTTATTTTGGTAGACAATTGAAATATGATTCCGATATAATTAAATACTTGGGTGATTATATGGCTATTATTAGAGGTGAACTTAAACTTGTTAGCAAACATGCTTCTATGGTTACCACTCAAGGAGAACAAGTACTTAAAGCTCAAAAAGAATTGCTCCATGAAATGAATAATAAGAAAAATGATTATGTTGTTAGAGTGGCTACTAGAACTGGTAGATGACTCAGGAACCTTTGTATCCTGAAGGCCACCCTAAGAGAATCGAGCAAGATTCTCAGAGAAATAATATTGATGTTCCTAGTTCTTCTAAGAAGAAGAAAAAGAAAGATGATAGAACTGTGCAAACTTCTAGTGAACCTATTGCTGAACCACCTGATAATCCAAATGATATCTCTATGTCTGATGCTGAAACACAATCTGGTAATGAACATGAACCTAGTGAAAATGTTAATGATGATGTTCATGATGATGCTCAACCTAGTAATGATAATGATGTAGAAATTGAACCTGTTGTTGATCTTGATAACCCACAATCAAAGAATCAACATTATGATAAAAGAGACTTTGTTGCTAGGAAACATGGTAAGGAAAGGGAACTTTGGGTTCAGAAACCCATGCCTTTTCCTCCTAAACCATCCAAGAAAAAGGATGATGAGGATTTTGAGCGCTTTGCTGAAATGATTAGGCCTATCTTTTTATGTATGCGATTGACTGATGTGCTCAAAACAAATCCTTATGCTAAATATATGAAGGATATCATTACTAATAAAAGAAAGATATCGGAAGCTGAAATTTCCACCATGCTTGCTAATTATACTTTTAAGGGTGGAATATCAAAGAAACTTGGAGATCCGGAGTACCCACTATACCTTGCTCCATTAAAAGAAATTATATTAAAAGTGCTTTATGTGATCTTGGAGCCGGTGTTAGTGTTATGCCTCTCTCTTTATATCGTAGACTTGACTTGAATAAGCTGACACCTACTGAAATATCTTTGCAAATGGCTGATAAATCAACAGCTATACCTGTCGGTATTTGTCAGGACCCCGACTCAATGCCACATCGATCTAGCATGTAACACCTCATATCACTTTGCGGCCTCACGCACGGTATTCCCACGGGTGTCGCCTTACCTTTACCCGGGACCGTTTGCGCCTTTTGGCACACGTATATGACAGTGTCGCTAGCATCCATATGATAAGGAGCCCGGGCTGACATAGCTAGTCGTAAACCCAAAGTGGCACAGACTTACAGGGACAGGCATCCATGACCCAGCATCGAACGTGTCGGTCATCAGCGAGTGAATCCAGGCTGTAGCACTGGGCTAGCAGGACTCCGGTGAACCGGGCTGTAGCGGGCTAACAGGACTCCTGTATTCATCGCGTGACATTTCCCCAAAGGGACAGACACAGGAACGAAGAAGGACACATGCCGGCCAGCCTAAGTGTTCCGGAGCAGTAGCAAGCTACCATGGCTCGGTGGAAACACTAGGAGACATTTCCCCGTAAGAGAGGCTACTAAAGATAAACAACTAGATGGTCAGATCCCACACATACCAAGCATTTCAATAACATACACACAATATGCTCGATATGTGCAAATACAACATGGCATCACAACATGACTCTACGACTCAAGTAATTTATTCAATAGGCTCCGAGGAGCGAGATATTACAAACATGGGTCTCATGACCCAACAATCAGAGCATACAAATCAAAGCACAAGCGGAAGCTATCATGTCTGGGTACAGACATCTATAACTGAAAAAGGCTGAGAAGCCTGACTATCTACCAGATCCCGCCGGGGCACAAGATCGTAGCTGAGGTAACAAGCTAAACGTCGAAGTCCATGTGAAACTACTAGTGAGACCGAAGTCTCTCTACAAAAACATAAAATAGGCAAACGTGAGTACAAATGTACCCAGCAAGACTTACATCAGAACTAACTACATATGCATCATTATCAACAAAGGGGATGGTGGGGTTTAACTGCAGCAAGCCAGCTTTGACTTGGTGGCTATCCTGAACTATGACTGCAATGTAACTCTTTTGAGGTGGCGCACACGAGTCCACATATTCCCCATATCAATACACCACCATGGATCCGCTCCCGTCTCCCTACGAGAGCGCCATCCATAGCACTCACGCTTATCTTGCGTATTTTAGAGTATCCACTTTCACTTGTCTATGAACTGATATAAGCAACCCAGAAGTCCTTTACCGTGGACACGGCTATTCGAATAGATGATGTTAACCCTGCAGGGGTGTACTTCTTCATACATGTTTCCACCACTTAGCGTCTGCACACGACATGTGCTCGGCAGACTTCAAGCGAAAGCCGACGTGGGTGTAGACCACGACCTACCTAAACACTCAAGTCTCTAGTCCAGGTTTATCGCCTATTCGGGTTCCATCCATGAGGAGATCCGGCCGGAGTTTCGCTCACAGCCCCAAACGATGTGAACAGGGTTCCGTGACACCAAACGGGCGCCCGGTATACCTGGCCACGTGCCTACCGCATCACAGCCCACCCCTCCGGTCAGCGCTGTCCACGGCCTCCAGCATACTACAAACACCAGAAACTACTTGCAACTCCTGGACAGAGGACGAGGGTGAATAAGAAGTCGAGCGGGGTCATATTTCAGGGCCCAATGTAGGGTAGTAGCTGAATCATGGATCACAAACACAGAACTCAGTTCCTAAGGACGGCTTCAATGAGACAACCCACCATGTACTCCTACATGGCCTCTCACCGACACCTTTTACCAAATCGTGTTCACACACTTAGCTCGCACACAGTAGGACATGTTCACACACCTCTGATTCATCCCGGATAAATCAGACCTGACACAACTCTAAGCAGTAGCAGGCATGACAAACAAGCAAGAATGAGTAGGCACAACAGGGCTCAAACAACTCCTACTCATGCTAGTGGGTTTCATCTATTTACTGTGGAATGACAGGTCATGCAGAGGATAAAGGGGTTCAGCTACCGCAGCAAGTAACAGTTGAATCATTGTTGTCCTAATGCAGTAAAAGAGAGCAGGGGCGAGAGAGTAGGATTGTATCGGAATGAACAAGGGGGTTTTGCTTGCCTGGCACTTCTGAAGATAACATCGAGTCTTCATCAGTGTCAACAATCACAACGTCGGAACATCGTCTACCGGGAGGGAACAGATACCGGCAACAAGAAGAAATACAATCAATGCAATGCACAATATGATGCATGCTCATGACATGGCAATATGAATGTGTTTTGAGCTAATGCAACTAGCAACAGATTAAATGAAGTTGGTTTGAATACAAGATTCAAATTCAAACTCCATATGTGATTATTCAGATGCCATTTATATGATTTGTGCTAAACAGCAGCTATAAGTTGTTCTAACATGCATGAAAATGGTACAGATGGATTCCTTGAATTTTTCTGATAATTTTTCATATATAAATTATTTAATTTGGAGTTACGGTTGAATTTCTATGATTTTTTTAGAAGTTTTTACAATTTTCTGGAATTTCCTGAATAAAAAAATAAATCCAGAAAATACTTATTGCGTCAGCATTGCATCACTATGACGTCAGCAGGTCAACAGACGCTGCTGCTGGTCAAACCTGACCAGTGGGGCCCACTAGTCAGTGACTCAGGTCTGGATTGAGTGAATGACAGGTGGGACCGGTCAACGATGACTGGGCCAGAGTCAAAGCTGACACGTGGGGTCCACGGCACTAACACTAATTTAACAGAATAGTTATATTAACCTAATTAAGCGCAGGGGCCCACATGGCAGTGGCTCTGGGGGTGTTTAGCGGGGTTATTAGCACTAATTAACCGGCGCCACGTCAGCAGGTGACGCCGGCGACCACAACAGCGGCGGGAACTCGCCGGAGTTGGTCGGGGCGGCGCTACAGGCTGCGGTTGGGCACCCTGAGGGCACCAGGAGGAAGCCCGTGCTCCCGCGCGTCTAGGGGCGCACGCAGCTGGGCACAAGGAGGCCGTGGTCGACGGCGGCGACCAGAACGGCGGCGGCCGGAGCTACGGGTTCGGGCGGCGTAGCGCTATGGTGCACAAGAGGACGAGCTGGTGGCGGCGTTAGCTTGCTGGCGCTTGCGCGCATCCATTGGTAGCATCGGGAGGGTGAGACGTGGCCTGAGTCGAGCGCAACGTCGACTTCGGCGGCGGCCGGAGTTCGGCCGCGACGGAGCTATGGCCTAGAGCTCGCAAATGCGAGGGGAAAGAGAGGGGTTCTGCACGGAGGCTCACAGCAAGGTCGATGAGCAGCTCGGTGGTCTCGGGGAGGCGTCGGAGGCGGCGAATCGACCGCGGCGATCGCCGGACAGATGCGGTGATGAAGGCGGCAGGGACGACGCTGCGGTGCACCCGGCGTCACGTGAGTTGGTGGAGACGAAGAGGAAGGCGCGGCGGTTCTTCTGGAAGCATCGGCGAGGCAGGTGGTGGACTTTGGCCGCGGTGGAGCTCGTCGGTGCTCTCGGGTGCTCGTGGTCGATCGCGAGAGAGAGAGAGAGCAGAGGAGCGAGGGGGGGGAGGGAGGTCCAGAGAGCGAGGGAGAAGTGAGAGGGGGGGGGGGTCGGGGAGGCGCGTGGCGTCACCGGGGCGTCGAGGAGGAAGCAGGAGGTGGCCAGGGGAAGCAGGAGGTGGCCGAGGACTCTCGGGCGCGCGCCACGCCTCGCCTCTGCCTACTGGCAGAGGAAGACGACAGGGGGGGGGGGGTGGAGATGGGCTGGGCCGTGCTGGGCCAGGTAAGTGGGCGCCAGGTAAGCCCAGGTAAGTTTCTGTTCTTTTATTTCTGTTCTGTTTTATTTTGTTAAATTTGTTTTGCCACTGTTTGAATTTTAAAATAATTCAAACAATGCCAGAAACTCCTCTGAATATTTTTATGTTGCTTAATGGACTTTTCCAAAAGCACATAAAATGTTTCAGGGTATTTGGAAATATATTCTATACAAGTTATGAATATAATTCCAAATGCAAATAAAATAATGATTTAAATTCAGTGCCCAAAATATTCCTCAAAATGCTCATTATTTTTGGTTTGGTGCAAGAACCTTTGCCAAATATAACCAACATTATTAAGGCCGTTTTGGAAACACTGAATGCAATTTCTAGGGTTCTTTTGCCCTGCTTTTAATTAAAGTTTTGAGGCTTCAACAATCCTCAATTCATGTTTCAGAAATTTAAATATGATGCCTAGATGAAGATGCAACTATTTACAAACAATATTCTAGGGCTGTGACAGTATTTGTGAGGACGTGCCTGTTGTGGTTGCAAACGTTACTATTTTAATGGACTTTGTTATTCTTGATATTCCCGAGGATGATAGTATGTCTATTATTCTTGGAAGACCTTTTCTTAATACTGCAGGGGCTGTTATTGATTGCAACAAATGCAATGTCACTTTTCATGTTAATGGTAATGAGCATACGGTACACTTACCGAGGAAACAACCTCAAGTTCATAGTATCAACTCCATTGGAAAAATTCCATCGATTATAATTGGAGGTTTTGAATTTCCTCTTCCTACGGTCAAAAAGAAATATGATACACTTATTATAGGGGATGTGCATATCCCCGTTGAGGTAACTTAGTGTTATTCGAAATTTCTCCGGTTTCATGATTATCGGAATGAGTTTGTTAACAAGACTTGATCAACCTTGTTAGTGGATTCTTTTTGATGAGCATGCGATGGATGAAGCTAGAAGCACAACCTTCTGTACCCTCTTTATATTTTCTGTTAATTAGTAGAAATAAAGTAAAAATAGTATTTCTCTGTCTGTTTCCTGTCTTGTCTGTGCAATATAAAAATATCCCGAAAATAAAAGTCCTCAGAATGCCATGCCAATTTAATATGATTTTTTCGGGAATATTTGTGGATTTACTGTGCAAAAATTACCACGGGAGGAGCTGCCACCTGGCCACGAGGGTGGTGGGCGCGCCCCCCCATTGGGCGCGCCCCCCTGCCTCGTGGGCCCATGGTGGCCCTCCTCGACTTATCCCAGCACCCATCTTCTTCCTCGGTCTCACACAAACCCGAAAAACCAACTCAAGCACGAGTTCCAGCCACTTTTGCTGTGATTTGCGATCTCCTTGCTCAAAGCACCTCTCGCAAAACTGCTTGAGAAGTTTGTTCCTTGGTATGTGACTCCTCCATTGGTCCAATTAGTTTTTGTTCTAGTGCTCTATTCTTTGCAAATTTGTGCTGCATAGGTGACCATGTTCTTGAGCTTGCATGTCAAATTTATATGGTTCCAAGTAGTTCTAATGCTTGATATAGGCTCTAGGCACTTGTAGGAGTAGTTACTATCAATATTATTGAAGTTGGTTCACTTTTGTTTGAAGTTACTAAAACTTTCAGAAGTTTTTCAGAGAAAAACAATATGTTTAGGAAGATGTTCCAAGGTGGTTCCTCTAAGAAGCAAGGACCCAGGATTGCTATGCGTGATGCTGACGAGGATCCACTAAGAGACGCTCCGGTACGGCCTTGCGAGTGGCCGTCGGAAAATTTTATGGACCGTGCGGGAATTAAAGAAGAATTCAAAGCATATTTGCGCAATGCCGGTCTTGATGAATTTGAGGCCAACAAATGCCCCCAGTATCATGATCTCACAAGTTCATTTGTGAGGAGGTTTGAGTATTCATCTTCGCATAATTCTCCTTCAGTCATGTTTGATCTTTATGATAAATCTTGTAGAATGGACTTAGAGGATTTCACTCTTGCGTGCAAACTTCCATTATGGGGAAGTATTAGGGATCCCCCTAAATCTGAATTTAGAAACTTTCTTGCTAGTATAACTGTGGGGGAATCCAGAGACATAATGCAGGCTACCATAGGGAGCATTCACTTTCCTGCTATACATTATTTTGCTCTCTTGATAGGTAGATGCATAAATGCTAAGGATGAAGCATGTCACATGTGTGTCCCTGATCTTAGCATTCTTAGGAGTGTTGTGTTAGGAGACCAATCTTATCATATGGGAGCCATTGTAGCTCGTAGGTTGCATCATAATAGACATAATGGAGATTTCTTTGGAGGAATTTACGCAACCCGCTTAGCTCATTTTCTTGAAATAGACATTCGTGAGGGTGATATGGAGTTGCCTCCTGCATATTTAGATTATAACTCTATGGCTTCGCACCAGTTTATCGAGAGGCCTGAATCACCTCTCTTATATCGCTTAATTTTTGATAAACGACGTGTTTTCCGTATTACTCTCCCTGCTCCTGCCTTCTTTGATTCACAGACAAAAGGAAGATATGTTATTACCAAAGAGGAGGCAGAAGAGTACAAGAGGAGAGCGGAGGCAGCTCGACTCCACGCTGCAGCTCAGCAGGCGATAACCGTTGCACAACAATATGATCCCAACTATTCTTCCTCATCACAGTACGACCCCAACAACTATTATTATGGATATCCGCCAGGCCAGCCGTGGCCATAGACCAACTTAGGACAAAAGCCTATGCTTGGGGGAGTACGTATTTCTCACCGACATTACATTTATGTTCACACACACTCATTGCTAGATGTCGGTGCTCATACTTTTTCACTGTAATATCCATGCTAGTTTATTTTCCTTTTCCTGCTTTCTTCTTGTGTGTTTAGTAAACCTTAAGAAAAACCAAAAAATTAGTAGTAATTTACTTTCCTGCTGTAGTAGTAATTAAAAAGAAAACCCAAAAAAATATTTCCCGTTCTTCTTTTGCTTGTTGGGAGCTTTCCCGTGTAAATAGTTTTCTTTTCTTTTCTTTTCTTTGGGGGTCACTAGGAGAAGACCATAATTAAATTGTTGTAGTTGCTCTTATATGCTTTAATGTTGATTTAACCCAGAGCCCATATTGCCTTGTCTTCTCCTATTTCTTGAATGCTCGCAGATTCTAGCTTAGTCCAATGCACGTGCACTCTCATTATTATTCACACCGTTCGGTCGTGCAAGTGAAAGGCAATTATGATGATATATGATGGACTAACTGAGATGAGAAAAGCTGGTATGAACTCGACCTCTTTTGTTTTTGTAAATATGATGAGTCCCGCGTTCTTGATTCAGCATATTATGAATAAACATGTTTGCAATGACAATTAGAGATCATAGTTGCTTGTGCCATGCTTGATTAGCTATGAGTTATAATGATTTACCTTGTATGCCAACATGCTATTGATATGATTATGATGTGGTATGATGGGGTGGTATCCTCCTTTGAATGATTTAAGTGACTTGACTTGGCACATGTTCACGCATGTAGTTGAAACAAAATCAACATAGCCTTCATGATATTCATGTTCATGGTGGATTATATCCTACTCATGCTTTCACCCAATGTTTATTAATTTTAATGCATGTACATGGCTGTTGTCGCTCTCTAGTTGGTCGCTTCCCAGTCTTTTGCTAGCCTTCACCTGTACTAAGCAGGAATACTGCTTGTGCATCCAATCCCTTAAACCCCAAAGTTATTCCAGATGAGTCTACTATACCTTCCTATATGCGGTATTTACCTGCCGTTCCAAGTAAATTTGTATGTGCCAAACTCTAAACCTTCAAATAAACATTCTATTTTGTATGCTCGAATAGCTCATGTATCAACAAAGGCTGTCCTTATCTTCCGTGTTAGGCGGGTTATTCTCAAGAGGAGTGGACTCCGCTCCTCACTCACGAGAAAATGGCTGGTCACCGGGATGCCCAATTCCATGCTTTATGCAAACTAAATCAAAATTAATTGCAAACAAAACTCCCCCTGGGACCTGATGTATGTTGGAGGCACTCGTTGTGTTGAGCAAGCCATGGATTGATGCTTGTTGGTGGAGGGGGAGTATAAACTTTACCATTCTGTTTGGGAACCGCCTATAATGTGTTTAGCATGGAAGATATCGCCATCTCTTAGTTGTTACGTTGACAATGAAAGTATACCGCTTAAAATGCAATTTATCTCTATTTCAAAACCGAGCTCTGGCACCTCTACAAATCCCTGCTTCCCTCTGCGAAGGGCCTATCCATTTACTTTTATGTTGAGTCATCACCCTCTTATTAAAGAGCACTAGCTGGAGAGCACAGCTGTCATTTGCATTCATCACTATTAATCTATGTTGGGTATGACTATGATTGGATCTCTTTTACCATGAATTACAATGTCTAGTCAGTCCTTGATCTTTAAAGGTGCTCTGCATTTATATTTTGCGGTCTCAGAAAGGGCTAGCGAGATACCATCTTGTTATATCATATTATGATTGTTTTGAGAAAGTGTTGTCATTCGAGATTTATTATTATGACTTGCTAGTTGATTATGCTATTGATACGAGTAATTGTGAGACCTAAGGATTATTGCAAATGTGGTTAGTTATGATATATGCTGAAAACTTGAATGCTGGCTTGACATAGTTACAACAACTAGAGCAAACAAAGTTCGTAAAAGTTTTTCTTTCTTTCTTTCAGTTTGTCAACTGAATTGCTTGAGGACAAGCAAGGGTTTAAGCTTGGGGGAGTTGATACGTCTCCGTCGTATCTACTTTTCCAAACACTTTTGCCCTTGTTTTGGACTCTAACTTGTATGATTAGAATGCAACTAACCTGGACTGACGCTGTTTTCAGCATAATTACCTTGGTGTTGTTTTATGTGCAGAAAATAAATATTCTCGGAAAGTCCTGAAACTCCATGAAATACCTTAGAAAAAATAATAAAAAATCCTCGCCAAATATGAAGACCAAGGGGCCCACACCCTTTCCATGAGGGTGGGGGGCGCCCCCCCTAGGGCGCGCCCCTACCTCGTGCCCCCCTAGGGCGCGCCCCTACCTCGTGCCCCCCCTGTTGACCCTCCGACGCCAACTCCAACTCTATATATTTGCTTTCGGAGAGAAAAAAACAAGGGAGAAGAAATCATCACATTTTACGATACGGAGCCGCCACCAAGCCCTAAAACCTCTCGGTAGGGCTGATCTGGAGTCCGTTTGGGGCTCCGGAGAGGGGGATTTGTCGCCGTCGTCATCATCAACCATCCTCCATCACCAATTTCATGATGCTCACCGCCGTGCGTGAGTAATTGCGTCATAGGCTTGCTGGATGGTGATGGGTTGGATGAGATTTATCATGTAATCGAGTTAGTTTTGTTAGGGTTTGATCCCTAGTATCCATTATGTTCTGAGATTGATGTTGCTATGACTTTGCTATGCTTAATGCTTGTCACTAGGGCCCGAGTGCCATGATTTCAGATCTGAACCTATTATGTTTTCATGAATATATGTGAGTTCTTGATCCTATCTTGCAAGTCTATAGTCACCTACTATGTGTTATGATCCGGCAACCCCGAAGTGACAATAATCGGGACCACTCCCGGTGATGACCATAGTTTGAGGAGTTCATGTATTCACTATGTGCTAATGCTTTGTTCCGGTTCTCTATTAAAAGGAGGCCTTAATATCCCTTAGTTTCCAATAGGACCCCGCTACCACGGGAGGGTAGGACAAAAGATGTCATGCAAGTTCTTTTCCATAAGCGCGTATGACTATATATAGAATACATGCCTACATTACAGCTAGTTCTGTGCACCCTATGTTATGACTGTTACATGATGAACCGCATCTGGCATAATTATCCATCACTGATCCGGTCCCTACGAGTTTTCCATATACTGGTTTACGCTTATTTACTTTCCCGCTGTTACTGTTACAATCATTACAAAATACCAAAAACATTACTTTTGATGTCTTTACTTTTGTTGCCGTTACCACCACTATCATATTACTGTGCTACTAAACACTTTGCTGCAGATACTAAGTTTCCAGGTGTGGTTGAATTGACAACTCAGCTGCTAATACTTGAGAATATTCTTTGGATCCCCTTGTGTCGAATCAATAAATTGGGGTTAAATACTCTAGTGGGTTATCAATCACCTAAACGGAGGGAGTATTCCTTAACCAGAGAATGTTGTGTCTCCCACTCACGCGCTCAAAAAAAACTATGACACATTTTTTTATCTGTTTGCATAGGTCCCACCTATCAGGAAGGATGGGCACATACACGAACAGGTACGACTCATCAGTCTACCCGCATAGCCTTTTCGTTCAGTCTACCTATCCGTCTAATCAACTGCCTGCATGCCACTTCTCCCATTTACTTCTCCATCGGGAACCGATTCTCCTCGGCTTCTTCACCTCCCCTTCGTCTTCATTTGCATCCAAACCCCACTGCATTCACATTGTTTTAACCTCTTTAAATAATCATCTACTACTTCAGTTAGACTAGCCATCTAATCCTAATTCTCCAAACCATAGCCCTCCATTCCAGTGGTTCCAAATGGCGATAGAGATCAAGATGCAGGTTTTTAGCGTCCAACATGTCCTCGTCGAAGGCTCGATGCACATAGTTGCCACCGTCACCATCCACCCAAGGGTTGTTCGGCAGTGGATCAACAATGTATCCAACTCCCTCGAAAAGGTAGAGACGAGGGTCATCGGTCTCGACGCAGAGTACACAGAGCGTGCCCCTGGGAAGATCCAGCGCGCCGCCGTCCTTCAGTTGTGCCTCGAAGATGATGTTTTGGTGTACTACATCATACACTCGCCCTCCATACCAGGTGAGCTTCACGATTTCTTGTCTCGGGAGGACGTATACTTCTGTGGGGCAGCCATCGAAGGGGACAAATAGAAGCTGGAGCCGTACAACCTTGATTTGAATAGCATCGCTGACCTACAAACCAGAATCAAAATTCCTGTAGAAGTTTGTGATAAACAGACACCATCCCTATTCGACGTAGAAAATTTTGTGCTCGGTACAAATCTTCAGAAGGGTGACGAGACGGTGTCATTAAGGTCATCCGGATGGGAGAATTATCCCTTGACGTATGAGCGGATAAAATATGCTGCCCTCGATGGCCGTGTGAGTTACGAGATAGCTGCAAGGTCCAAAGAGCTTGTTGCGAAGCCGTCACCCACAGAGAATGAGAAGAAGAAGAAGAAGAACAAGAAGAAGAAGAAAAGGCTGCACCAGCAGGAGGGCATTATGGATGGATGAACTATTTCCTCTCTTGTAAAAAAACTATTCCCTTTCGGTGTATATTGATATAGATGGACTATTTCGATGGTGTGCATGTCTTTGGAACAGAGTAGTAGCGTGGGTCCGCTTGACTATAAGGAACTATTTATCCGCATATATAGCTTTCTCTACTACTCCTTCTAGTGATCGGTATGCAGTGCATGTGTCCGTAGACATGACAGATTGTCCATGGAAGTTCAACTACGGCAACCATCACGTTTCATATCGCGATTCCCACGACGCCTCTCCAACCCACGACACGACGCCCCCCGACGTGCGCCTCACCCCTCTCGGCCGCACCGCCCCTCTGCCTTTGTGTGCATGACATGTGGGCCACCTAAAATGCAGCGAGCATCAAGTTTCTACAACAGCCACCCGCAATTCCCACGACGCCGCTCGAACCCATGAAACCACACGTCCCCCGACCTGCGGCTCACCCCTCTTGGCCCCACTGCCCCTCTGCCTACGGGAGCATTACATGTGGACCATTCACCTATCAGGTCCACATGTTATTGACTCAAAGGTAGGTGTAGTAAGGCGCTGAAGCTTAGTCTCGACGGGCCTGAGAGGGAAATGTAACTCCTGCGCCAGGGCTTGTGGTGCTCCCGCAGCACGAAATCGTGCCAAACTCGAGATTTGTTTCTTTACTATACATGCACGCAATGATTTAATGTACATTGTAATCTTAACATGTGATGGGGAACTCTAAATTTGAATTTGAAACTTATAAAACGAAAAGATTCAAAACAAATAAACTGGGAGAGAGGGAGTATATCATAGGATGTGTCCCATACAAAATAAGTCCCCCGGTTTGTCACCGTGAAGATGCGGTTAGAAAGGACCACAATGTCTTCCTTCTCGTACGGCAACAAATCGGCCGCAGACAGCATGGTCCACCTTTGACCACCATGTGCAAGGTTCGTGCTATCTTATTCAATCTCACCATGGTTCCATCGTACCAATTCATGCGGTGGCCCGCTGCATGGCTGATCCCAATGTTGGACAAAGGTTCTACGGGAACGGTTTCACCGTTCTAAATGTTGTGCAAATTGATGTTGGTACCCTCCCATACATATGCAAGCCAAACTCCACTCGCACCGATCCTAACCTGTGAAATAGTGGGCAGGGGAAGAATTAGGAAATGGAGACAGAAGTAGTCTTTAGAATGCATTTACTACGTGATCAAACTCATCTTACCTGCTCATCGGAGGAAATCCGAGTGCCCCTCAACGTCGGCATCTCAAGGGGCGTCAACTTGCAACTACGGCCACGCCGCGCTGGAGAGACCCCCAAGGAAACATCCTCGTGCGTTCCACGGAACATCAAGATGCATTTGTATGAGTAGTTTATCTTGTGAGAGAAAAGGATGAACGAGGGAAGGCCTCTAGAGATAGAGATGGACACTACTACTACCAATGTGCTGGCCCGTGCATTGCAATGGATCCAAAGAATAATACTTGTTCACATGCTTGAAATATAAACACTCTAGTTTTGATATACATGTGTCAGCAGACATGACAGCTTGTCCATGGAAGTTGAACCATGACAACCATCACGTTTCTTGTTTCTACCACTAAGCCACTGAAGTTCGGTCCCGTGGGCCCCGAGAGGGAAATGTAACTCCTGCGGCAGGCCTTGTTGTGCTCCCGCAGTACGAGCTCGTGCCAAAACTGGAATTTGTTTCTTACTACTACCAACTAGTACTAGTAAGGTACACGTGCATTGCACGCATGAGATTCTGGTGGTTTGTGCATTATGCATCTACATGTGGAGCTTTCTGGATTCTAACATGTGGCAAAATATGGTGGAATGTAAGGTTAGGCAAGTTTGATTAACTTAGGCGAGTGTTTGATTCAAGCCACACCTTAGGCAAGCCACACGAAGGCCCCACATGACATACACACAAAAAATGTGGCAAGATTCCCTTAGGCTTGCCAACTTGTTTCTCTCGTTTTGAAGAACTATTAACTTTTCCTAAGCTTAGTTGTGGCAAAGTTAGGGTCTGTTTGATTCAAAGGATTTTCATAGGATCTTTAAAGGATTAGAATCCTTAGGAATTTTTCCTACGTTGGTCGTTTGATTCGTAGGATTGAATCATGTAGAATATTTTCCTAAGGATTCATTTGTACTACGTTTCACAGGAATTCTAACATGCACTCCAACCTCTAGAAAGAAATCGTTTGTTTTTATGTGACACAATCAAACAAACTCAAATCCTATACGGATCCAATGAACATGCCATTTCAATCCTACTTTTTTCCTATTCCCGTGTTTCTGCAATCCTATGAATCAAAGAGGCCCTTAGTCATGAATTGAGTTCAACCATGGAGTCTTCTAGATTATACATGTGGCAGAATCTGGTGGATGATATCCAACGGCCAGTAGTGCTCGGATTTGCCATCTTTGTACCATTGGATTGGCTTCATCCAATGACCAACTTTCAAAGTTTTTCACACACTATATAGGGGGTATAGATATATATGTACCGGTCCGTTGCAATGGATCCAAATTATATATATCTATTTAGTGGAGTGCACTCTAAACACATTATCTATTTATTTTTCTCTAACCTTCCGTAGCCATGCAACCAAGCCACATAAGCTTCATGGGTGCCCCCCACATCATATTATTCATACTACGTTGATTGAAAAAGATAAATCACCCAAAACAAGATCTTCCCATTTTTTGTTCCTACGATGTTGTGCCGTGCACGTACGTACTAGTTGTATAGTGGTAGTACTAGTAATATAGTATTAGGAGTACAAACTTGGTACTAGTAGGAGTAGTACTAGTACGGAATGCTCCTACTCTATCAACGAGCCCCGTCTGACACCAAATTTCTTGGCTTCCGTGCTACAGCTAGATCTTCCCCTCGTTTCTGTTTTCCAACCCGACGGCGGGTGGGGTGTCGGTTTGCTCAACGGCGGTCCCACATGAAAGTGAAAATGCTAGGCAACACGCCTTCCCTAAGCTATGTGCCGTGTTGGACGGGCCGTGCTGTACTCCCGATTCCCGGGCGTGTGGGGGTGTGACGCGAACGCGGCGGGCCTTTTCCTTTTACCATCAATGTGCCCGTGCGTTGCGATGGATCCAAAGTAGTAGAATAGTAGTATTTGTTCACAAACTTGAAGTAAATCACTATTGTTTTGATATACTCCTAATATATTACTCCCTCCGTACCTAAATATTTGTCTTTTTTTGAGATTTTAAATGGACTATCACATACGGATTATATAGACATATTCTAGTGTTTCTAGCAAGATGCCCGCGCGTTGCACGAAGTTGATGGAAAAGGTAAGCACAACTTATAAATTGACAGATGGAGTACTAGTTACAGTGATGCATATAATTAAGCAAAGGAATCGTGCATGTCAGTATTGACTGGAACGAGAATGCAACAACACAATAGGAATCAAGGCCACGATGATGCGATCGCAGTGGTGGTTACAGAAGGCAAGAAGAAAGATGGATCCACGAACTTACGACCTCGTCCTCCACCTCAACTTAGTGCGCCGGGCCACCGACCGGCGGGTAAGGAGCGGCGGCTTTTGTGGCGAGGTCGAGGTGCTTCTCAGCAAAGGCATCCAAGGCTTCTAGCCGGTTAAGGAAGGCCAATGTCGTAGCTCCTCACTGGCCTTGTAGATACCTATGTACACGGTTTCCTCATACATGTGGATGTGTAGGTCGACAAATTCTTGCGAGGCGAGGTGCCTCGCGGCGAACGCGACCTCCAGGTGGACATTCTTCGTGGCGTCGGCGGGCAGTCGCAGGGCCACCGGTGCTTGAAAGAGGTTCTGGCCATGGAGGCCGATTAGGGTGGCACGCAATGAGGAGCCCGGGCGTGTAGGATGGAGGAGTATGGCGATGTCGTCCGCGAGCTTCTTGAGGACGGTGAACTTGTTGCTGGTGGCAACGATCATCTGGTCCAACTGAGAGTCGTAGTTAGCGTCGAAGGTGGCCATCCACCAGCCGGTCTCCAACACCATCTGGAGACGATCCTCGGCGCCATGCCGCAGGCCGGCGTCGTGGACCATCTGGCGTAGCCGCTGGCTGCTCATGAGCATCGCTGCCATGGGTCTGGAGTGAGCTCTTTTGCACTTATCTAGGTGCTTAGGCAAATGCTTAGGTGCGTACGATGTGGTAGATGCATTGGAATGGAGGGGCGCCTTTATATGAGGGCAATGAGGGCAAACTGTGTTGCATTCACATCATGCAGCCTCTTTTCCCGGACCTCCTCCCATTACTTCCCTCATGCATTAATTGAAGGAGGATGCATTGGCCGTTCAACATATCGGGAACCGCTACTCCCTCCCTCGTCTGCATTAAAGCCATGTCAGGAACTGCGTCGCCCGCTATCAAATCGAATACTCCCTCCGTCTAGGTGAGTATTAAGTCATCTTACGAAAACCAAATATTAAACACATAGGCGTGGTGCATTAACTATCACGTTGTTTCTTATTTTTTGACATAAATAGAGGAATCAACCAAGAAGAGATGTGGGGCTTGTATGCTTTTAATGACTTGAGACTATCAAACATGACATGCAGTGGTCAGTTTGTTGCACAAGAACAAATACAACCCATGTCAGCACACACACATCTTATATAGCATCACATCCAATGTCTATAAAAGATGAATGAGACCAAATTATATCTCATCTAGATGAGTTTGAGCAAAACTATATTAATAATACTTAGTACTCCTGCGCCATGTATCATATATTAGTATCATGTAGTACTTTATTTATTTATGAGGTATCCAGATGGCACTGCACCGCCAAGAAAAGAGGGTAACATCAAAATTATGGACTACTTTTTTGAGTATGTTGGTAAGGTCCGGTCATAGTCACTTGTTGAAATCTCTAAAAAGACACATACTCCCTCCGTCCGGAAATACTTGTCATCAAAATGGATAAAAGGAAATGTATCTAGACGTATTTTAGTTTTAGATACATCTCTTTTTATCCATTTTGATGACATGTATTTTCAGACGGAGGGAGTAGAAAACAAAGTTGGTGATGATGGTGTGCGTGCCATCCTGCAATATAGGCCATCGGATTTATATCTAACGGATAGGAAAGAAACTATGGCAATTTTGCAAAAATATACCCACATGTCTCTCCACGTTCGCAAATAAGGCCTTCCCTCGTTCATACTTTTCTTTCACAAGATAAACTACTCATACAAATGCATCTTAATGTTCCGTGCAACGCACGGGCAACTAGCTTATTTCTTTTAAAATAGTTGCTGCGATAATTGGGTTGAAGTGATATATTTTATGTCTGCCCCGAATGATTTCAGATTCACTAGTAGTAACAAAGAAAAGGTTGCCTTGTTAATTAACATAAAACAGGATGAAAACTATCACATGAGGCCGGTAAAAACAAGGCACACTGGGTTCAGCGTCATCGTCACTACAACTGTGCGCGCACGAGAAGTCTACATATCAAGGGGGCTACCGAGCGAGGCACCAAGACACAATGTTTGAGAGAGAAA